>NC_140585.1:439323734-439923734 GCF_964204655.1 Triturus cristatus
AATTATGCTTTTCCACCCTTTGCCTTAATTCAAAGGGTGCTTCTAAAAGTAAAGAAGGAGAGAGGCGAGTTAGTGCTAGTAGCTCCTTTTTGGACTTCTCAAGTTTGGTTTCCAGACATTCTGGAAATAATGACTGCCGACCCTGTCCTTCTTCCAGTCGTCCCAGAGTTGTTGACAAATCCTTCGGGGGAGTTTCACGAGTTGGTTCTTCGAGGTAATTTGAGTTTGATGGCTTGGTTGGTTTCAGGAGAGCCTGGCAAGTGTCCGGCTTATCATTCGACGCTTTGAAACTCATTAAAGAGTTGTGGGCACCTGGGACTTCTAAAGCATACAGGTTGGCCAGGAAAAGATGGGTTTGTTGGTGTTCTGTGCGGGGTCTGGATCTTGTTTCAGCATCTATGGTATAGGAAGTGAACAATTGGACTGAATTTTTCCTTGATGGGAAATCTAACAGTGCAGTTAACATTGCCAGATCTGCCATCTCGGCTAGCCATAATTTAATAGACAGTTTGCCAGTTGGTCAACATGATGTGGTCAAGAGATTGTTAAGAAGTGTACGTTTAAAGGCACCGCAAGGCACAAAATATTCTTCCCTTTGGGACGTTGATCAAGTCCTTAAGGAGTTGCTATCTTGGAGCGAAAATTTGTTTTTAAATTTGAGGGATCGTTTAGTGAAGTTGGCTAAGTTGTGATGTTAAGTTTCTTTTAGAAGAGTTTCTGATGTTAGAGCTCTGGAAATTTCAGGTCGGAGCTTTGTACCAGAAGGGGTTTGTTTCAATATCTCTAAAAGGACCAAATCTATGTCTCTAACTATTTTTTATCCTTATTTGGACGAATGCAGGTAGGTGTGTGTGATTAGGTGTTTGTATGAGTATGAGAGAAGAACAGAATGTTTGAGGTGAAGTGCGAGTTCTCAATTGATCATTTCTTACAGATCCCCGCATAAGGCGGTATCTACGTCTACCTTGGTTAGATGGGTCAGGGAGGTCAAGAAAAGAGCAGGGATATATTTATCTAAATTTGGGGCACATTCCGCCAGGGGGGCTATGGCTTCAAAGGCTCTCCTTTTGGGTGGTGGTTTGCATGGCATCTTAGCCGCGGCAGATTGGTCATCAGATTCAGTATTTAAGAAATTCTATTTTAAGCCTGTTGATTCTGCTGTTAGGAATATTATGGCAAGGCTTTGAACATGCATAATATTGGCCTTCGTGCCTTGCCATAAAATTAAGATTTTCCACAGCTAGAATGGGTAGAAAATCATGATTTTATGAAAGACACGGAGGCTGATATTATCCCTCCCTGTTTAATTTGCGTCCATTAATTATTTATTTGTGATTCTTTTCAGGAGGTGACTTCAAGAAGTAGCTGGCTGATATGGATTTTGAACTTTATACGTTTTTTGTTCATTTAAGGATTCTTCTATTAATGATTTTTTATTCATGATTCGGTGTAGCGGAGAGTTAGCAGCGAAAAAGGAGGAAGATTGCTGTCTCACACAGGATGAAATAGACTTTAGAATGTTAGTTTTACTATTCTAAGTTCTTTTTAATTGTTTTGCAGATGCTGTTGTGAGTTAGCAATTAAAGGGATATGCATAATATTTGCCTCTGTGCCTTGCCATAAAATTGAAAGCAGCAACATGAACACAGGGATTGCTTGTACACCAATTAGGTCATTTAAAAGAGTCATTGCAGTTGTTTTGCTATGGTACAGGCTGACAAAACAATTAATGTTAATCACCAATTATGAGTGTGTTTCATCTGTTTTTTTTGGCTGTGGCCTACGTATGAGATATAAGGCAAGTGAGTACCAAGGATATTACACAAAGCTCACTAAAACATGACAGTAAATCATATTTTACCTTTGACAAAAATGAATACAGCAACACTGTGCAGGCAACAGAAGCAATGAAGTAATAGGCAACAGAGTAACCATACAAAGGACATGGTTTCCAAAGTAGCTAAATATCCCATTTTAAAAAAAGTCTGACTACCCACCAGTGTCATGGGTAACCAAAGCTGAACAAACTAACAAACGAAGCACAATCATGGCTGATTAAAATACAGGACTGAATAAAAAAAATAAAAAAAAACAACAACAAAAAAAGATTATGAGCATCTTCTCTGCACAAACATAATTTCATTGTACCATAGATCATTTACCTAAATGAATAGTAAAGCTTTCTTCCAACTGCGGCTGTTCCTCAAATACTCTCGTAGTAGCATCAACAGATTCCCTCAGTTGACTGGGCTGAACTTTAATTTCCTCACTGAAATACATAACATGGCATGAAACCTAGGCATATTAATTTGGAAAAACATAAATTATAATTAATATTGTTCATATTCTGAGGTCATGGGTAGCAGAATATTAATGGAAACAGCAGCTGTTGGAGGAATATCATTCTACTACACCATCTTCAAAATGAGTTGGCTTATTTTTGAAGTATAGCCGGTTAAGCTCACCATCTCTCTTGACTCTTTGCACATCTACACCCAGGACATCGACAGAATGGATGCAAAGTGCAAAAACAAGGTAAAAACCAATCTTCATCTAAGCACATAGGATACAGAACAACATCCTTCTACCCAACCGGACCGCTCCAATCCTGCTCCAATTTAGGAAAGAGCTGAAGATACAACTCTTTAAATAATACTACATCATGTTAATGCAGTTAGTTTGCTTCTGCTTCCAGTACTCAAGGACGTCTAAAGTCACTTGTGGAGTGTATCTTCGCCTTTTACACTGCACACTACTCAAATGCCTTTTGACTATGTTCACACGACAAAACACAAGCATTGGAAATGCAATAGATCTAGCTTTTGCTTCAGTTAGAGCTATTGACATTGTAAATGATAATGTCTTTTACTCATGTGCTTTGGTTTGGAGTGGATATATGTGGTGTGCAGTGGAATCATGTGGGTTGGATTGAAATTGTTAGTTGTGGAATTGTGTGGTGTGGAGTGGATCTGTGTAGTGGAATTATGCAGTATGGTGTGTTGTGGACATATATGGATATTAATGATGTGTTATTGAGTGTGCTTGAATAATGTGGAATGGTATGTTGTGGAGTGGTATGTAGTGGAGTTTAATTATGTGTTGTGCAGTTGAATTTTGGGGCATTATGTGGAATTCTGTTATGTGGACTAGATGTATGTGGTGTGTTTTGTTATCTGGTTTGGTGTCGAATTATGTGGCGTGGGTTGGAAATGTGTGTAGTTTAATTGTGTGGCGTGCAACTTTGCCTTTTTGGTGATGAAAAAACAAATATGGAGGAGCTAAGCTCTAGATCTGCGTTTTTGGGTGTTTAAAAAAAATGACAAGCTATGGGAGCTTGGGCCCCTATGTACAAGCAAAAAGAGGTGGAAAGCAAGTAGTTTTGATTGTACCCCTATCTGTTGTGGCCAGCTGGGGTCGATATTACGTGTAAAAAGAAAAAAATGAATTACTTCATAATGTTATGTTAATCCTCTACATGTTATGAACTCTCCTTGCAGAACCCATTGGCTCCTAGAATTATGCGTATCCTCATGGGTAAGGACCTGTAAATGAGGTTTATGCCCATAATGTGGAAGATACTGTGCCGCTGTTCTGTTTCTTCTATTGTGATCTGCGTTCTGACCCCGGACAGCAGCATATTCAAAGAGTGTGGCTCCAGGGGAGCAAGATGCACAAGAAGAGGATGGGCAAGCTAAATGCAACAACTCTTGAAGTGTGGGCCTTAGCAAGGAAAGAGTGAGCGAAGACCTACACCTCAGAATTTAAATGTGCAACAACTCTTGAAGTTTGGGCCTCGTTGTAGCAAGTACTCTGAAACCCAGACTTTCATTGAAGTGCTTATCAGCAGGGTTGCAGCAGTGGGAAGCACATAATTACAGGAATGCCTAAAATATAATCAAGTTTGGAATACGTAGGTAACCCTTCCTTCTTTCTGTAGCCTAGCTCTTTGTTCCTGAAAGTACCCATGTCCTTCCAGAGTGTCCTGGGCAGTGTGGGGGGATTTTGGGTTCCCAGTATCACTGGTGACCTCTAGGCATAATGGTGTCTGAGAGTGTACACCTTGTCGAGTGACACTCCTCTTTCTTTTGTGTTTGGATCCCTTCAGGCATATGTATGGATAAAACAACAAGACACCCACGAAACAAGACAACGAAAACTCACAGTGAGTGCTCTTTGGCACTTCGAAAAATTTAATTGCTTTTCATCTTGTCTCTGCCTTTGATAAGCCCTGTATGAAAGACCTTCACATGTTAAGATAAGAATTTGCACTTGAAAATAGTTACAGGGAACAAATTGCAGTGCAAGCCCCGGTTATCATGTCTTGAGATTTTTCCAGATATGTCCCTTTGTTGTGCAGACAGTGGCGCTGCCAGGGCCAGCAGGTCTGCCCTGTGAGGAAAATGTGTAATTAGTCCTTCCACATTTCAGCATTGTTGGCATATGTCCAACAAACCCGGCCAAAAATGACACTAGGTCAGTATTCAGTGTCGTATCAAAGGGAAGGGGGGGGGGGGGGTGGGAGCGTCTGCCCTGGGCGGCACGAGTTTTGGGGATGGCAGCAGCACCCCCCACCACCACTCTTAACTGCAACAGTCACGGGGCGGCAAACACAGGGACACCATGGGAGGCAAAAGGTCTAGCTATGCCACATTCAATATTCTGTACTGAAAGTGTAGTGCAGAAGACACTATCGGTAGTTTTGGCCCTTAGACAAATCATACATTCCAAGGTGTATGTAGGAATGCACTACAGGCATGGCTGGCACAGTGCACCCTGTCTACTGTCCTGCCTGTACCTCCATCTTGGAGGAGCCATAGGCTGGCTGTTTGTGACACAAAGATGTGATTTGGTTTTAATATGTTTATTTACATAATACACCTACACAATGCAGCACTGTCAGTAAGCAACCAAGGACATATCCAAAAGAATAGTGCTTTAAAATGTTAAAGCATACAGGAAGGGTGATCCCTTTTTCAAAACTAACAAGCAAGGATGGGGTAGGTGGCGGGTGGTGGGGGGTGGGGAAAAGGTGATAGCACACAGATAAAAAGGTGGGTGGGAGGACAAAGCAGTAACGGAGGAAAAGAAGCATTGGCTGAGCCAATATTTTAGGCTTTGGCAAGCCTGAAATGTATTTTTTCTATTTTGTTAAGGAGTCAGGTAAACGGAGCTCTCATGGAATATACAGCAACTACCTTTTTGCACTCTAGGATCGCGATGTGCTCGAAGGTATCTGAAAGATGGCATTTTGATGCTATACAATGGACAGGACCTATACTAATATCCAAAGAATAAAGAGGAAAAAAACCAATGTCTCTTTACCTTAAAATCTAGCACGGGCCAGGGAGTCGAAAAGCTCTAAAATGTATAGACGCAACATGTAGGCCCTAAACGAAATACCAATAAATAAACAAATAAATATAGAAATGAAGAAATGTGTCTAGCTCGCAAACAATGCCGCGTGGCATTTCTAGCTTTTCTTCAATCACAACAGGCTATGTAAGTGCTCTGACGTGACTGGAGGCAAACATGTTGGTGCTATACAAAATTCCAAAACCTAAATTAATAATATATTAATGTATATAAAAAAGCGAGTACTTGCTACTCTGGAACGTCTAAGTGCTCTAAAGATTCTGAACGGCAAATTGTTGGCGCTATACCAAATAGGAGCACACATTTGAATAATATACATTTTGATGTCTCCTCTGTGATCGTGCAGCACTCTGCCTCTCTTATCGAACACTCACAGACCGCCACGTCGACACATTCTGTGGGTTCCATAAGGGTTTGTGACAGAGGAAAGATGTTGTTTTTATTTGTAACACATTTAAATATAAATCTGTATTTGTTTCTACAAAGCCCTGTTTCTGGCAATCGAACAGAGAGTACATTTGAAGCACACAATCGAAGCCATTGTATAAAAAAACAAGCAAAGTATGCGCTGCACATTATCAGATTATCATCTTTTGCTAAAGCACTGAAATTAACAAGCAGCAATTTGCAGGAGATGGTGTGGGGGGGGCGGCTCGGCATTGGTAGATTAGGCAAACTGCAAGAAGCGACGGGTGTTGAAGCCCTGAATTGCTTGGCAAACAAAGGGAGGGGGCACCCACTTCTGTATCTGAGACTGTGAAAGATTAAGTGCTGAGTCAGGGAAATGCTGGCACAGACAGTACAACGGAAGAAGTGGAAGAGGACAAGTCCTGGTGGCAATACATGAGTCTCAACAATTGAGAAAAAAGGTGGGACAAGCAGGAACCATTAACCAATTAGAAGGAACTTTTTTTAAAGGATACTGACAAAAGCCAATCAGAAGCTGGAGGCGGGCTGTAAGCCCCCTGACTGAATACAGCATGTCGAGAGACAGCGCATACGCTGCCTAGGCTCAACCTAAAAACACATACAAAACGTGTACTCCATCTCACACTAAATGCATGACTGTACAAGAAAAAATGCTCAAATACAATAAAGCATAGATGAAAATGGCTTTGTTAGTTTCAAAACCTAAATCCCAATGTAACAATTTCCAGGGAATTATTAAACAACGCCATCTAACCCTCTCTCAAAAGTTGCAATGTTGTACATAACTACAGACGTTTCAGAACATATTGATAATACCATCTGAAAATATTCGAACAAAAAGTGAATGAAGTAGTACAAGAAGAATTTTATCCATGAAAAAGAGAAGCATTTAATTTTACGAAACTGTACCTGATTGAGCTGTTTGGGTTCTTAAGATCCTGATGTAGCTTCATCACCCATTCCTGATACTCCTGTTTCTGAATATTGGTTAATTGTTTTAGTTCATTAGCCCATTTATTCTCCAAGACCTAAAAACAAACAATGCTATAACTACTGGCCTTTACGGTTTATGCACTGCAATACATTGCTGAACTTAATTCAATGTGTCACCTGTTGTGATTCAAAATGCTGAGCAGCCACTGAATTGACGTCATGGTCAGTGAATGATTTTCCAAGCTCTTGCATTACTTTATCCATTTCCACTCCTTGCCTGAAACAGAAGAAAAAGTTTCTTATCTTAACCAAATTGAATTTATACTTCTACTTCTTTCAACAATTTACCAAAAGAAGGCGGCTTTGTGGAGCTCCTGTAATAGGAATATTTATAGGTAAAGTGGGATCCAGGAACACTGAATTGTTTAAGTCATCAATTTAATTTAAATCTGGAAAAAAATATTTGACACATTATATTAATTGTTTTTCAAAATGCCCTTCATGGATAGCCACCTTTAATTACTGCTATAGGAGCACAGAAACGTTCTGCATTGTTTGATAAAAGCTCAGCAGTTTTCGAAGTCTGAATAAAGATTTACAAATATGATCAATCATACTGTTTGGTAACAGATTAAGAAGACAGAAAAGGAAAGAGCAAAATGTTATTACCTGGGAGACGAGAAAATTAAAAGCTAATTAGCTCTAGTAAAAGACAAGTTAAACCTGACATGTTCAGTAAAGATCCCAGAATGCCTAAACGATTACATACTAGTATATACCACAGGTACAGCCAAACAAAAGAAATAAAATCTCTTAAAAACAATCTCTGCAAATGTGTTCTTCACCGAAAACATAAAGAGAGTGAAAGTAGGTGAACAAAATGTATAAACTGCAATAAAATAAATGTAAAAACCTTTACCGTTCTCGCAGTTTTTTTAGCTCTATGTCTCTTTCTCCAATTAATTCGGATATGCTCACAAAATAATTGTGTTCCAAGTTTAAGAGAGTCTCGGAGGCAGGGGAATGGATGAGATCATGGTACACATCACCAAAATCTTCATCCCAATTTGGTTCTTCTGGTCTTGCATGTTCCAGTGTCGTCTGTTGGATAAGAATTTTTTTTACCAAATAAATGTATTTGAGTACCATCGATTCAATAAATAATTATATGCACTATTATCCAAACTTTCACTCTCAGACTACGAGACCCACCAAACATTCTGAATAAAAACATGTTGGAATTTAGAAAATGTCTAATGTTTTTGCCTAAAGAAACACATTTAACATGCCCCTGAGAAGTGAGTGCTCCTTTGGTGGTCATAAGCAACAAATAAAACACATCATGTTTGAATTGGTAGATTTTACATGAAACACTAACGCAATCCAAGTTTGAACATTGGCCATTTTAAAGACACAAGTGTTTTGCTCAGTCGTTAATCGGCCTGTGCTCCTACAAACTAGCTTGAAATTGAGATTATTTCTAGGAAGGAGGGTTTTCTTTATTTTCAATTCTGTTGCTTACATAAGTTTTGACTAGGTCCTGAATTAAAACAAGCTAAACAATTAGAAACACCTGCATGTCCTCTCAGAGAAGCATTCAGTAGAGAGTCACTAGTCGGCACATGTATTTTGGTCGCACACAAAACTTCCTATTTAAGTCTGCAGCTAAATAATACTTCAAAGTATGCAAAAACATTGGGTAAGCCACAGGACAAGCATAAATAATTATAGCAAACGGAAGGAGGCAAAGCCCATCAGCAATGTAGGATCTATCCAAAGCGCACTGATTGATATGCTTTTGGGCAGGTAAGTCCATCACCATGCAATGACATTGGATGAGGTAGAAAAGTTACTCTCAACAAGGCATGGAGTAGACTTCGTGCAAAAATCTGTAAACGGGTAATGTGATACACCTGATGAGAATTAAAATCTGGAAAAGAATGCACTGAAAATCATCAAAGTAGCACATACAAACCTTCATGCAACAGAAAAGATCACAGATTGTCAGTTTACCTAGACAGCCCATCAGTCGACTATGATGGTAATCACTGACTGCATCATTGCTGCACCATCAGTGCACCCTAACTACATTGAAGGTTGTATACCAGGAGTCACTATATAGCTGGTACTTCAGCTGGAGTCACTACATGACATGGGACATCTCCGGTAAGTGTAGGTAGGTAATAGTAGCCTATGTTCACTGAAAAAAACTAAGGTGAAAGTGACAGTATATTTAAGTGAAAATGTCAGTTAAAACATACTGTTTTAAACTGAGAAAACCACAGAAATTCCCCAATTCTAGTAATCCCAAGAAATTATAACTCGCACCCCCGTCATGCATAGTGCTGTTACCAATGATGTCAATTCAGATGTCATTACGGATGTTATGAATGCAGTCATTTAACATGTTATGAGGGATGTAATATGCCAGGGTGCCAGTTATAGTTACTTTAGAGAAAGAGTCCTAGTCACTCGAGATGGGCGCTCAACCATCTGTTTTTAGATTTGGGTGGGGGCGGAGTCACAGGATCAACTGCGACGCTCAGCAAAACATCCTCAGTGAATCGCTTCGGATCCACGGATTCGGAACGGTTTTGTGAAGGTTCGTCAAACGGTGACAAAGTTATTGGCAACCAAAAAATGCTTTTGCTATGGAAACGTGGTCCTAACTATACCTACCCAGTGGTGACCGCCTCTGGCTAATGTACTCTGAATTTATTTCTAAATCTACTCATCAATCTACTTTAAAGAATATAACAGACACTTAACATGTTACATCTACAATTAAATGCAACTCTTAATTCACTTTGAAAACACACAAACCACATTAGGAAACACCAGTAAGGAAATACAAATGAACAAGAATTTTCATTTTAGGACAGAATGTTGAAAAGCCTGAATGGATAAAATGGCAGCATGAGTATGTGCCAGGTCAATATTTCCTCTTGGTCCTTTGGTTGATATCTTAACTGCTTTATGAACCCCAAAAGAAACTGCAGCTTCACTTCCTAAAACCCCTAAAATTAGGTATGGATGTAGGATAGATATCTTGTTTTCTCTCTTAGACGAAGGTGCCACTAAAAACACATTTTGTTCTATGGGAGACCATTTGGATCATGTAGGTAGAAATTGTAGTGCCAAGACTTTAATGAGACAGATCAGGCACACATTTGATAATGTGTTGTGAGGTGCTGAAAATTCATAGGAACTGAAGAGGAATAGAGGAGACCCACTCCATTTACCGCCATTTCATTACCTTGGTGTATGCTTTGGTCCAAGTGTTTGCCAGCTGTTCCAAATCTACTTCGCCTGTTTTAACAGCTGTCAGGGCCAACTCCGCTTCTCTGTCGTAATCTTTTATCGTTTCATCCTCCATAAACATAATGAGAGCTTTCTTTAAATCTGTGGTAACAAATTAATTTGGCTATGAAACCTTGGTAAGACATCTAAAGAAACAAACGCAATCACCAAGCACATGGCTCAGTACAATTAATACAAAACAAAAGAACAACAAAAAAAGAGAATATATTCCATGAAATCTCAAAAACTTTTAAAGGTTGCACTTCTAGACCACACGTTTAAATCGGTACACAAAGGAAATCGCGCAAACACTGACAAGAGGCCCACAATTCTGAGTCCAGTGTAGTGGAAAATGTGCTTTGTTTTCTTGGACATATGTAGATACAGTGTGATCAAGGAGAGGACAGTTCAGACAGATGTGAAACTGGTTGGGCTCAAGAGAAGCCGGAGAATCACATTCAAGATTGTTTTGCTAAAACAGGTCTTTCATTTAGATTCCATATTTTCACCCTCTGGTCATGGATTTGGTACGCTTCAGACTCCACAATATGGGGCCTTCCTGTGTCAACTCCTGAACGTATAAACTGAGAACCATATCTGGGTCTAAGAAATTTTATCTCATTATCCTTATCCTGTTTTCCATGCCCTGGATTTCTCTTCATTGTCATGTTCAATTTAAGGTGACATGTAAAGTGTTCAAAGCACTTGTTTTTTAATAACCAAAAAGATTTTGCTAGCTAATTGAAGAATGCAGGGGGCCTAAAGCCAACTAGGATAAAGTCTAATCTCCAGCCGGAGAAACCAAAACATTAGACAGTGGGGCTCTTTCCTTTGCTGCTCCAAGTTTGTTGAACTCTTCCCTTTGCCATTCAAACAATTTTTCAAAAAAGACAAAAAACGAATTCTTTAGATCTTGCCTATGGGCAACTTCAGCGGTCTGTTGTCACTCGACCTACTGTGCAAATACAGATTTACCCTGTACTCTGCATTTACCAATCTCTCATGATTTGATGGATTTTTTGTCTAACTCAGTTTTTCACCTAGGCCTTTTCGGCTAGCCCCACCCAAGACGAATATCACCCTCACTGTGTTTTGATTGGATAAGTTTTATCCTTCTGCCAATGTCAGAGCTATGCAGTGTATGAAGCACCAACTGCCTCCCCAGGTGCCTCCCAGGTGGAAGAGTACCTAGAATCAGCAAACTTCATTACACAGCTGAATAGCTGGAAAGGAGTACTAGTGAAACCGATAACGATAATCAAACTCAGGGAAGTCATACATGTAATGGCTAGGAACACATCGCAGGAATAGGATTGGTTACGGTAAACTTTTATGACACAAATACGACCAGTTTATGACCTACACTAGTTGAATTATACAATGTTAGAAAGCCTGTGGGAAAACTACAGCACAACACAAGAAACAGGTCTTGTAATGTGGGCTAAATTGGGAGAAAATAAACTGAAAAACTCATACACACCATACTTACTCCTCAATAATAGGAAGGCCGAATTAAGGCTAGAGGCATGGGATAAGTTAGAACAAGCTGCTGAAACCTCAGACTCTTCCCTATTCTGGGCTACTGTTAACAGTCCATTTCTTAAAAACGAGGAAATGCCAGAGTTGACTGCTAACGTCAGCGTGGAAAGCTGGGTCTCCCATTTTTCAATGATTTTTGAGTCTAACATAAACTTGGATGTAGTCCGAGACGACTGGTCTGCCATTTCCTTAGATATTTCTACTACTGAGGTTGAGAACAGTATCTCTGCCAGTAAGGGAGGTAAGGCCCAGGGGCCGGACGGGGTGCCCATTGATGTCTACAAAAAAGAACCAGAGATCTGGGGCCCGTTACTAACGACTGTGTTTAATGCAGCAGTCTGCCTCGGTGTCCCACCATCATGGGAGGAATCTATCATAGTCCCAATATACAAGAAGGGGGATAGAAGTGATGCCAAGAACTACCGCCCAATCTCCCTTCTTGATTCCTCCGTGAAAATCATGAGTAGGGTGCTCTTGGTTAGACTTGAAGAATGGGCTGATTCTAATAATATCCTGGCCAATTCTCAATATGGTTTTAGGAAGGGACGGGGAACAATAGAACAGTGTCTCAATCTTGAACTTCTAATAGGGAAATATACGAGGGCAAAGAAAGGATCTCTTTATCTCTGCTTTGCAGATCTGAGCAGTGCCTTCGATATGGTGAACCATAAGATCTTATGGGAGAAACTCCTGGAAATGGGTGCACCAGAGGGCATTGTTCATTTCTTGGCCCGGCTTTATGCCAACCTTAGATCGAGCGTACGTTACGGCTCGGCTGGGATTGTACCCCTAAGTTCCCCATTAGACGTGGTATCAGGCAGGGATGTGTACTCGCTCCCCTGCTTTTTACACTTTTTATTAACGAGGTTGATTCGGTCTTAAAGACCGTAGCGGCCGATACCCCTAAAACCCCTGATTTTCATATTCCTGTTCTACTTTATGCAGACGATGCCGTTATTTTATCTAGGACTCCCATCGGTCTGCAACGTCTAATGGACAGATTCTCTCTGTTCATTAAGGACAGGAAGCTGAAGATTAACAAATCAAAAACCTTTGTCATGGAGTGTGGCAACAGTTGTAAAAAGCCGCATTCCTTTTTCATTGAAGGACAAAAGGTTTTAACAGTGGACACCTTCAACTACCTAGGTATCACCTTTTCTAAATCCGGTAGTTGGTCCAATGAGATTAATTATGTAAGGGGTAGAATGGCGAAAAGTGCCCATGGGGTATTTCAGTTCGCTTCTAAACTAGGGGATAAACGGCTCATGGACATGTTAAAAATCTATCAAATGAGGTGTCTTTCTATTACCCTCTATGGTGCCGGTATCTGGGGGCATGCACCGAGTAGCAGTCTTCAAGTGGAAGAAAACACCTTTCTCAAAAGACTTTTAAGTCTTCCTACCTCGGCTTCCACCGATCTGGTGCATAGGGAGTTTGGGATCCAACATCTCTTAGACCATGTAGCCCTTAGACCGCTTATGCTTTGGCGTGCAATATGGATAAAGGAAGAGACATCTCTAAACAGAGCCATTATTGAAGATTGTCTCTCCACCGATAAGCATCTATTGATTCCATGGGTAAAATTTGTTTCTGAAAGTTTTTCCAAAATTTTTGATCTCAATATATTAGAGGATCATCACGCAGCCTCTTGTTTTACCAAAAATGAGCTGAAATCTACTTTTATGAATCACAGAAATGAGAAGCGTGGGAGGACCAGTGATAACTTAACAACCTGTCGTTTTTATGGAAGTTTTAATGAAACGATAGGGTTTCAACCATATCTGAGTTTTGTTTCTAGACCCTCCCATCGATTTGTTTTGACAAGGCTCCGTTTTGGTATTGTTCATCATCTGGTCGCATTTCCAAGCATTAAGAAACACCCAACAGGTCCTTGCCCATGTGACAATATTACCGCACAAAGTACTGTACACTTCTTATTGTTCTGCTCATTTTATGGAAACCTCCGATCAGCTTTTTTAAAACCTGTTTTTAAGAAACACGGAGTCAGGACTGTAAAAGACACTATGAATCTGCTATTTAACACGCCACCTGATGTATGTTTCTTTACTGCCACTTTCCTTTTGCGGGCTATCAAAGCGAGGCCTAATCTGTCATTTTAAATTGTTTTTAATGTATTTATATATCTGATTGTTAAAATGATGAAGTTTTTTATGTATGTTTGTGCTTTTATGGACTTTGTTTTTAAGCTCCGAATAAAGCCTTATGAACTGAACTGAACTGAACTCCTCAATTTAGATTATACGATCCTTAGTAAAATACTCTCTAATATTCTCCTTCCGAAATGTAACACTTTGATGCATCCTCTATAATAAAGATCCTTCTGAACAAATACAAGAGGTCATGGGTCTGCTTGCCAAGTTTGGTTCACTTATGGGACTGAGGGGACACTGCGAAAATTCATGCCACTACAGATCAAACAATTAACGGTAGGTAGCTCTCCATCTATGACTGCACTCATTATCCATTAAAAAATGTATCACACTGGTGCAATCACTATGGGAACCCAATTCAGTCACTTATTGATGCAATAAAAAACAATTTACATTAGTGTGTACTCAGTAATGTAATAATACAGACTGATTATTAACGTTAATTTGATTTAAGTACTCCAGAAGCATAGATTCATTCATTCCTACCATGGAACACACAAATCAAGAGTTCAAGAGGTGGCATTCGCCAAAACTTTAGGCAAATAACCACCTTTTTGTGAGCCAGACTCATGATCAATGTAAAATAACAGACTGTAGGGCTATCATACCATTGTGAAATTATACCAACATTAGAATATCTAGCATGACCGATTTGAAATCTGAACTCCTGATATGTGTGTCCTACCAAAAGGAACTTATGTTGAACCAGATGCATAACCATTTGCTTTGGACTAGTCTGTTTTACAGGGCTCGGTAAGCCCTGACGAAGTTCTGTTTGGAACGAAACATGTCATCAGTTGAAGTTATAATTATTTGAATGGATAACCATTCTGTTTGGGATGAATGCTTTCAATAAAAGATTGGACCAGAAATGAATCTCGACTTCTGGAGTGCTTAAATCAAATGAACTTATTGAACATTGTTCCTCCATTTGTAATATTACAATACACAGTGCACATTGGCTGTAAATTGAGACACCACAGATGTGCCTCTTCAATTTCACATGTTACCATTAAAGAGAGCAGCAACCACATTCAGGCAGCTAGGAGATCATACTTACCACAGAGATGCAGACTTAACAGCAGGAAATATAGTTCGATCAATGGGATCTATCAGAAACTCTGAACTATTCAGCCCGTTTTATAAGCTGGTAGAATTACATTGTCCATTATTGTTGTATTTCTTAGTGTATTATATTACTTTGTAGTGTACAGGTGATTCTGCAATGATTTCTGTTTAACGGAATAAGACACTTTGTTGACCATCCTCATATGGAAATACGGCCGACGCAGAGGGGAAGTGGAAAAGATGGACCTCTCAATCCCATAGTCTATATATAGGTGGTGACAGAGCCCCACACTGTGCATATTAGTGCATCATAGCACAATTGCAATACTAGGCCAAATGCCACCTACCTCTCATACAGCTGAATCTAAATATCTGCCAACATCCCCCAAGTACTATATTGGATGTGGTAAGATTGTAGATATGTCCTCCGGGTCTCAGTACTGGGAAGCCCTGTTGTTGGGGCAGCTATGTACTCTAAAAGCTTTATAACATAACAAAAATGCTTTGCACATTTCTCCTAAGCTAAGGCTGACTGCTCTGTGCTACAGCTATCAAAGGTTGAGCTGAGGTTTACATTTTTTAGACCTACTGGACCTCGTAAGGAATAGTGCCATTATTCCTTTAAGAGGTCTAGTGGATTTATGTTATGTTATAAAGCTTTTAGAGTACATAGCTGCCCCAACAACAGGGCTACCTAGCACTGAGACCCAGAGGACATATCAGCAGCTATCACTGCGGAACCTCGGTGAAGAGGGGTGGGGAGGGGGACTATATTGAAAACAGCCATTTCTTGAGAGATTTCCTAAAAAACAGATGATTCTGAGTAGTCCTAGGGGGGGGAGGGGAAGTGAGTTCCAGAGAAATGAGGCCACAGCATGGAAGGAGCAGCCTGCCACTCTTGCGCTCCTAACTCAGGGACCAATGTCCAAGTTGAGATCGACTTAGCATAAGAATCCTGAAGGCAGATATTGTGATATGAGGATGAACAGGATGGTGGCCCCCTGGGAGTGCAGGGTTTTATGGCCAATGCACAGGGTCTTGAAGTGAATTTGCTTGTCCACAGGTAGCCAATGTAGCTTACGAAGACCAGAGATGGAGTAGAGTGTGGGGAGGGAGAAAAGCAACCTTGCTGTAGCGTTTTGGACTAGCTGAAGTCTTCTAGTAACCGATTTGTTTGAACCTGCGTACAGAACGTTGCAGTAATCTAATCAGGACAAGATTACCGCCTGAATAATAGTTTGTTGGGTGCATGTGTCGAAAATGCTCAGAATGGGTTTAGGCTTCTCGGGAGCTAAAAACAAGTGCCAGCTACAGATTTGGCTTGGTCCTCAAAGGCCAGGGTGTTATCCATCCAGACTCCTAGGTTTTTGCTGGATGTCTTGGGCTTAGGAAGAGGTAGGCCACCAGTGGTTGCCCCAGGAGTGGGTATGTTTGCCTAACAAAAGTATCTCCGTTTTATTTACATTCAGGTGTAGACAGTTATCATTCATCCACTCTGTGACAGCAAGCATACATTTTTTAAAGTTGAACATGCCTTGCGTTGAGTCTTCCCAGAGTGAAAGAATGAGCTGGGTATTGACGGCATACAATACAAGCGAAAGCCCAGAGGATTAAACAACTTGTGCCAATGGATGAATGGATATATTAAATAATGTATCGCGCAATGATGAGCCCTACCTTATTAGTATCAAAACAGTTTAAAAGTAAACAATCCAACACAATAAAAATCGTACTCACATTTATTGAAATAGAGAACATTTCAATGACAGACAGCAAAACAACAAAAATCTGACTTGGGGAACTTGAGATACGAGTTTTTCAAAGTTTAAGATGTTTCTTGCGGCAGAAAAGCACAAAGCGCTGGTAACTGGTCATGCGAGTCATGATCAAGGTTACAAGTTAGGCCTACCGCAATGAAGCACAGGTCAGATACCGGGAAAAGGTGGAAATTTTACTTTCTCATTTAGTTGTTATTCTAGAGAAAATTCCTTGTTGGCCAGTGGGATCTAAAGATAGACTGATCCATGCAGCTGGTAAAGTGCAGGGCCTCGGCTCCAGCAGGATTTTTATGGCCCTCGACGTCAACAGAAGGAAATCTCCAAGCGGGTGAAGTCCAGGCCCAGGAAGATGTCAGTGGCAGCAGGCGGCTGCTGGGGGTTGGTCTCAGTGAAGTCCCATATGTTATACTTAGAAACCTTTCCGTATGTCAGGATTTTGGCGGTGGTCCAGTGGCAGCCTCAAGTTCTTTTGGAAGAAAGTTTGGGAAAAGTTCAAGTGTCCAATCTTGAAGTTTCCGATAGGGAAAGAATACACTTTAATACCAAGCAAGTTTGGCACCACTTGGGGGTTAGGACTAAATCTTCCAGAAGCCACCAGTAGGGTCCAGGACAAATCCAGTTGGAACTGATCAGTTGGGCTCAGAAAAGACATGGGCTTCTTGCAGCTTATGAATTCCTGGAGCTGAACAGGAGGCTAGCCAACCAGTCCTTGGAGTACACTCTTCTGTCCTGAGTACAAATGATGAATAGGTGGAGAAGTGTGGCTCAATGATTAGAGCGGCAGACCCTGATGCAGAGGTCTAGCCCGGGACCAGGGTTCAATTCCCCGCCTCGGCGGGTCTTGGGCTAAAAAATTCCACGGACCTGATAATTCTCACCTCGGTGCCATTCCAATCATGGAGTCCCACTCGGCAACTCTGGGCAATAGCTTGCTTAATCTCCACAACGGCCCCCACAACGCTAAGGATGCCTGGCCTCCACCTTGGGGGTGCCCAGGAGTGGACGCCTCACAGGGAAAGCCAGGATGGGTTCCACAGCGGTATTCGTACAAGCGCCTTGAGACCCTTGCGGGTGAGTAGTGCGCTATACAAGTATCAATTTACATTACATTTGCCTTTAAGGTTTCACTCCACAGATTCAACAACAGGTGCAGTCCTTCGTCTGTCTTCCATAGGTCCAGAGATGTTCTAAGGAGGGTATTTAGGGTCCCACGATTAAGCCCAGTTCCAGCCTGTGGTACTCTCCCTAACCAATGAGGTAAAAGTTCAGAGGTGTGCCCCTACCAACTTTTCAAGAACTTCTGTTATCTTTTTTTTTTTTTTAACTCTTATTATTAAACACACATCGGCAAATAGTACAGCACAGAGGATCGGTCAAATTATACATCACAGTACAGCTGGGTGGAAGGATACACACACATTACAAAGGAGAGGAACATTAAGGGGGAAGTGGGGTCTTCTTGTTCAGCGCTGCGAGGTGGAGTGCAGATCTCTCCTCTATAGCTCTTCCACAGGCCCCAGATATGTGATCACTTCCCGGGGCACCACCTTGTAATATACAACGTATTTTCTCTGAACATGCACCAGTCAAGGTTCCTTTCCCAGGTTTCTAAGGTAGGCGGATGTGTAGCCCCCCACAATTGAGCAATATTTATTTTGGCCAACATAAACCCCAGAGTGGCCCACTGCGTCTGGGAGGTGTTCAGATCTGTGGGCTCCCATATGTTTAAAAGGCATCTCCTAGCCTCTGGACGGAGGGAGATATGTAACACCTTGCTGATTAGGTTGTGCACTCGGATCGAATACGAGTGGACATGGGTACACTCCCAAATGACGTGCATGAACGTACCGGTGAGGCCACATTGGCTCTTACATTCACCCGTGTCAGCCCACCCCATGCTCACCAATCTGGGTCCCGTCATGTAAATTCTGTGTAGGATCTTAAGCTGAACCAGTTTCAAGCGTGCTGGAATAGCTACCACTCTGGGGGAAGACACCGCAGCCTGCCAATCTTCGTCGTCTAGCTCTATCCCGTCCTGCACCCACCTATCCCTCAGAGTTTGAAGAGGGTCTGCCATGTGGTTAATTAACTTTTTGTATATGAGTGAGATAATTTTTTCGGGTAGGCGACCATCCAAAACCCTGCCCTCCAGTGGGGAAGCCTCCGGGGGATCAGATACCTTAGGTAAGGAGGACTCGAGCGAGTGCCTAACCTGTACATAGCGAAAATACTCGAGTCTGCCAGTTCATTTTCACTCTGAAGCTCAGTAAAGGTCTTGATCCCTCCCTTCCCCCATAAATCCTTGATCGCTGAAATTCCAATAAGATCCTACCTGTCGAAACCCTTCGTTTTCCAGAGACTCCCCAATTTCTCCGAGTCCCAGAGAGGGGTGGCTAATGTTAACTTGTGTCTCCATCCCAAAGAGCCAGTGGCATCATGCCAAATTTGAACGGAATGTTTTGTGGGGCCTGTTAAGAGGAATCGCTTGGGTCGGGAGTACAGAGCTCTACCATAGCTCCCTCCCGGAAGGAGCCACTTGTCCATGGTGTAGCCTGGGTCGTCTGTGTGACCAAACGTACCATGGTTGATTGCTGCCAGCTCGGAGGCCCAGTAGTATTTCTTGATGTTTGGAAGACTGATTACTGCATCGTACCGAACTTCTGTTATCTTTTACTGTATACTATCCCACGGTGCCCTCCTCTTCCCAAAACCTATATGGAATTGGTGCCACTCCAACTATTTAGACAATGGCAGGGGCAGGCCTGAGTTGTATCTTCCTCTCACATGAGATGCCCCTTTTAAGCTTATGCCATTGATGGGCACATCTCCCAGGAGATCCTGTCAGGAGGTGGCCACACCTCCTCCCAGTCCATTAGATTGGTTTTTGAATTACTATTAGAATACTTGAATCATTGCTGTAGCTATTCCCAAACTGACGTTATCCATGATAAGGTGCTATATGTTACATAACCAAGTACTTTTCTATGGGAAAGCCAGCCTTGCTATATTGAAAAAGACTTTGGAGAATTTTGACTGCTGGGACATGTAAAACATAGGTACACGTCTTACATTTTAAATACCACGGATCCTGCTCTATGTGCATTTAGGAACTACTTAAGTGGTGACGTACAAGTATTAAATAAGGAAGGTTTAGACCTGGCAAAATGTTGATTTGGCCAGGTTTTTTTTTTTTTACAGAGTTTTATATAGCGCGAACTTGACCCAGTATCGGGTATCAGAACGCATTACATAGCACCAGTTACGTTACATGAGGACTCATTCATTTTTGTTAGGCACAGGACGCTTAAGTGATTTGCCCAGAATCACAGGATGTTTGGCGTCATTGCAGAGACTCGAACCCGGTTCCCCAGATTCAAGGTCGACCACCCTAGTCGTTAGGCCAACTCCTCTCCCCAAAGAATTTGCAGTTTTTTAATTGCACACTCAAGCTGCAGGGGCTGGCCTGAAACTATGCTTTGCATTACCACTTTAGTGGTTGCACAATAGGTGCTGTAGTCTATTAGTGACATTTAGTTTAAAGGCCCTGGGAACATATACTATGGACTTTGAGGCAAATTAAATGTGACAGGATTTGTAACCAATTCAACATATGAAGGAAAATTTCAATTCTATTGATGAAATGGAGAAGGGGTTATTGTTTTCTCCTTTATTAACACTCAGCACACACAACTCCATAACAAAAAGCCACAGGAACTACATGCCCCATGAGTATCCAGGAAACTTCCACCAATCACAGTCCATCAATCACAGTAAAAGAGAATTTAAGGAAATAGCACTTCCTCTTTCTACTGCAGAAGAAAACAGCTGAAACAGTCAAAACACTGTTTTTGGAAGTCTTGTTTCAGGTCAGATGATATGAAAAAATAAAGAAATTATAATTAATCTATATCTATAACTTAATAGAACAATTCTAAATAACAAAATTATGACAGTTCAGCAATATGTACAAAAGCAAATTTTATAACTGAAATATAATAAGCATTTACAATGCAATAGGTCTCGCAATGACATTGTTTTGAGCTATTGGCATTGAAAATGTAATTTTTTTTTTCTCCCTTCGTGAAGCATTAATCAAGTAATGGCGTAGTAAATGACAATATCTTTTACCCCCTGGTAACCCCTGCAAAGCTCATCAGCGACCTAAAAAGCAGTAATCAACTAAACTAGCTACAAAAAAACACAGATCTGTGATATGTTACGATTGTGCCTTAGAGCAGGCACACTACCCCTGTGTTATGTGTAAGTGGACTGTCAGGCTCTTCTTTTCAGGACTCCGCCCCTCGTGACACCAGACCATTTCAGCTGTCACACCTTGGTCCCCATTTTATGGGATCCAGCAGTAATTTTGTTATGATTTTTATATATATTTGGCTAACACCAGGCCTACACGTGAACATGGCTGATAAGATTAACTGAAACAAAATGACCATGCGGTAGTTGTTACTGCGCACAGTGCTAGGTGTAGCTATGACCCTTGGTTATTAGTCACCTTAACTTAATAATAATGAACATTACTGAAAAATGAATACTTCGTGATACTCAATGAGAACCATTAATTATAATGCAGCAAACTGTTACTCACACTCTATAGGTAGTTGAAACGTGCCACTGTTTATGAGAATATAACGATGGATTTGGCAAAAAAGCAAAGCAGCAGAAACAACGTCACCAGGAAAGGGAATACAGTACACCATGGTGATTGTGAAGAAGGTAGTTTGTTTATATCTTGCGATGAATGTGGGGAAATAGTAAAGTACGGGGGTAAAACATAACGAGGTGAACTCACCTCATGTAATGAAACACAGGGGACCTCAAATGCAGGTAAAAAACGAAAATACCAGCCGATGCGCTGTTACGAAAAAAACAACGACAGAGGGTGGGTGGTAACGTTGTTTCTGCTGCTTCGCTTTTTTGCCAAATCCATCGTTATATTCTCATAAACAGTGGCACGTTTCAACTACCTATAGAGTGTGACTAACAGTTTGCTGCATTATAATTAATGGTTCTTATTGAGTATCACGAAGTGTTCATTTTTCAGTAATGTTCATTATTATTTTTGTCCGTAGATTTCCCCTGATGAAGGGACGTGCCTGTCCCGAAATGCATTGGGCTCATCTTTACTCTCTCATGTATCTAACTGAATGAATCAAAAATGAATTTTGTATGTCTACTGATATAAATGTACTTGTTTGTGGATATAGTACAAATGATGTGTTTTGTTCATGAAATGATCCACAAGTATATGTGTATTTACATTTTACATATATGAATCAATATATGTCTTTTGAACTCAATTGATTTGTTTGATTACTTTACACAAGTTAAGGTGACTAATAACCAAGGGTCATAGCTACCCCTAGCACTGTGCGCAGTGACAACTACTGCATGGTCAGTTTGTTTCCTTTATTGACTCTATGCCCGATTGACAGCGAGCATATCACTGCAGCACCTAAGTCATTAGTGATCAAATTTAAGCTCTAACCTGAATAAGCAGGAGTGCGCTGCCCCCTGTCATAAATCTGATAAGATTAACTAGAAGCCTCAGGGGATGCCACTTGTCAACTACAAGGTCTTTCTTCCTTTAAGATTTTGACAGGTCGATGCTGAATACTAAATAGTACATATGCGTAATGCCGTAGACACTAAGGTTCACGTGCATTTCTCGGCGCTGACAGAGGACAGGGATCTCTGCTCGGTAGAAGGGAATATTAAAATAATTGTCCATAAGCAATGCCCCGTCTTACTTGTTCTAGGTAAAACTCACATTTAAAATGTAAACTACATTTTAAGCAAAGGAACCAAAATATTAAATTAACTTGAGGGGATTTGAAGAGATCGTTGACAGAAACTTATAATACTTCTATTTTTGCCTTTTATTTTGTTATATTGCCATTCTTAGCTGCCTACTAACAGTGTAACACGTGTGGCATCTTCAGCGAGTCCTGTCTTTTTAAACTAATGCACTTTGCATGCTGACATTTTTATCTCATCCTTAATTGTTAAAGGTGAAACTACGAGCCCCAAAATGCAATGCTCTGTTGGCTAAAAACACAGAATTGGCTGACGGTGTTGCACAAGACATGGGGCAGCATCGCAGTTCTGAACTTATTTCCCATTCAAACTTTGCAGTATGTTCAGTCATCTTTTTAAAGACGCACACATATAAAAGACTGCCAACATGCTATTGGCCGCCTTGTGAGGAATGATATTTTGGGGGTAATTTAGAGCCTTCCTGATCCTTGACTCCTGAACAAGGCAGAAAAAAACGTCACCTAAAACTAATGAAAAGGACCTAACCCTCAATCCAGAGTCTTTGACGCTGATTGACCTAACACACCTACACATAAGTAACAAACATGCAGTACTCTGCATTTTCAATTGCCTGGGTATCACTTAAGGAATAGTACTGAGAAACTGAAAAAGCAAATGCAAGTTAAAGCTCAGAGCCTGCCTCAGTGACCACCTACGAAACCGCTTCAGAAAAGTAAAATTCAGACCACACAACAATCATTAAAAATTGTTAACTTGGGGAGGAGGAGCCTAGCGCGCAACCAAGATGGCCGCGTAGGTGCGAGGCTCCCGAGGACCTCCGCGACCTCCTACATCTATCCTGTCTTTCTCCTGATTTGGCTGAGGGGACTTTGTTGGTGACACTGAGCCGAGGTGGTGCCTGTTTTCCGTCTTTGAATTGGACCCTGGGAACGGTGGTGGGCATCGCTTGAAGTTTGCGGCCCGCTTCACTTCTGACCCCGGACTCGAGTTGGGGGGTGACCCGGTGGCAAAGTGAACAACAACGGCACGACGGACCTGGAGGGGCGCGTACCCCACACTTTCGCTTTTGAGCCTGCTCGCCTTCCTCGCTTTCGCAGCTTAGGCGCTTCCGCGAGGTGGGGTGGTTGGCCTGCTGGGGACACTGCCTATGCTGCCGGGACCCGGTCTATCTTTCGGAGGCGACCGCTGGGGCCTTCGTGATTGACGGTTTGCCCGCCGCTTCTGACTCGTGGGGCACAGCCTGCAGTGGGATGGCGACGAAGCAGGATGGAGAGAGGCTGAAGGCCAAGTCGACCCGGCGCGGGGCCCCTACCCAGGCTAACGTAATGGACCGCTATACCTTGCGAGGGGGTCTCCTGGCTGGTCGCATAAGTCTCCGGAGCGGTCTGCAGATGCCCCGGATTTACCATCGGACCTGACCCTGCAGGATATCATGGGCGCCATAGCGGAGGTGAAGGCCGCGGTGGGCCACCAGCTCGACACCTTGTCGCAGAAACTCGACGCGGTCCTGATTGATGTCAACCTCGTCAGGGCCGATCTCTCGAAAACAAATGAGAGGGTTGATTCTTTGGCCCTTACCGCGTCGAGTCTGACGGTTGATGTGGCTGCTCTCCAAACGGAGATGCGTCGGCTCCAGCAGGCCAGTACTCTCGTTGAACGGCGACTGGAGGACTCCGAGAGTAGGGCCCGGCGGAATAATGTTCGCCTTATCGGAGTGCCTGAGGGGTTGGAGGATTTGGCTGCGGATCTCTATGTGGAGGATTTGATCTCCAACCGACTGAAGCCTAGGGGATTGAGCAACTTTTTTGCGGTGGAGAGGGCCCACAGGGTTCCTGGTGGCAAGCCAAAGGTCGGAGCTCCCCCGCGGCCTCTCATTGCCCGTATTTTTAACTTTCGGGACAGAGATGCGATCCTGCAGGCTTCTAGAGTGCAAGGGCCGCTCAAGCTCGAGAACACTGAGGTAAATTTCTATCCGGACTTTACACAGGCGGTCCAGAAACAGAGACTGGGATTCATGGGCGTTAAACGGCGGCTCCGCCAGATGAACTTAAAGTACGCCATGCTCTTCCCAGCCAAGCTGCGGGTGGAGTTCGAGGGCCGCTCTCATTTCTTTGACCGTCCGGAGACGGTGGGAGATTGGCTGGACACTTTGCCGGGGTCACCTGATCGAGGGGGGACGGGGGCCGCGGGTGGCGAGTGCCCACCGGACCGGGCCTAGTGTGTTGACCTTGATACTAACCTTTGATGGTGCCACCTTTTTATTGGGCTCAGGGTCTACTTGAATATTCTCCTTTTCTCCCCCCCTGCCTGGAGGTAGTGGTGAGTCTAAAGGGGGTTCTCTTTCCTCCTCCGGGGGTCTCGTTTGTAGTTTAGTTTATGCGAGGGCAACAGGCACACTGCAAGTTGGGGGGGCTGTTTGGGCTCACGCAGGGGTGCAGGGAGGGGGGAGTTTTACTTGGTATTTTGGGTTGGGGTTGGGTTTTGTTTGTTTGTATCGCAAGGCAGGAGTATTGTTGTTCTATGATCCATGTGCTCTCCGGGGGGTGCTGATTGGTGCTGGCTGTGATGGGGGGTAGGGGACTGAGACTTCTTTCTTGGAATGTCAACGGATTGGGGGACAGGATAAAGCGTGGGGTGGTCCTGCAGTTTTTAAAACGGATCTCTCCCGACATTGTGTTCCTGCAGGAAACACACCTCATTGGTAATTCCTTCCGTGCCATGAATAGGCGGGGCTTTCGCCTCTTGGCTCACTCGGGATTTACTTCTGGCTCGAGGGGTGTAGGCATACTGGTTAGAACCTCTCTTCCATTGGAGGTTGATGAGGTGCTCCATGATGACAGGGGGCGCTACACGGCACTTGTGGGCAGATGGGAGGGTAAAGTGCTTGTGTTGGGATCTGTATATGTCCCGCCGGGTTTGCAGACGACCACTTTTGCGGACCTGGGGCGCTTTCTCCTCGGGCTGCCGGAGGGGGTGCTAGTGGTGGGAGGGGACTTTAATGCAGTGGTTTCAGGGGCCGAGGATCGTTACCCTCCGCGGGACCTCCCCCGGGCCCAAACCTGGTTAGCTGGCCTTTTGGACACCCTGGGTTTAGTGGATTGCTGGAGGCTAAAACATCCTGCACAGACACAGTACACTTTCCACTCGGGGGCCCATGGTAGCCTTTCGAGACTTGATTATGTTCTAATGCCATCGGCCCAGGCGGGGAGGATCGGGGAGGTGCGCCATCTTGCCCGGGGAATTTCAGATCACTCCCCCCTTTTGTTACACTTTGATATTGTCCTGGGTACGGAGGGGAGGGTGGTCCCGATTAACTCCTGGTACCTGCGTAATCCCACTATTCGTGCAGCCCTGATTAAATCTCTTGAGCGATACTTCAAAGACAATGTGGGATCGGTGTCATCTGCTGTCTCCCTATGGGAGGCTTTTAAAACGGTGCTTCGAGGAGAGGCCGTCCCTCATCTCCAACTCCAAGAGGTGCGAGCGGGAGGAGGTGGTTCGTATTGAGTCCGAGATCTCTGAGCTGGAGGGTGAATTGGATGGTTGTGTTACGGCAGACAAACTGCATGTTCTTGGCCTCAAGCAAGCGGATTACAAGGCTCTGGTCACTGAAGCTGCCAAGAGTATGAGTAGGGAGCAACAGGGGCGTTTGTATGACATGGGTGACAAGGCTGGGAAGCTGATCGCGTGGCTGGATAAAAAGGAGAGAGCGAGTCGTGTGGTGCCGCAGGTTGAGAGAGTGGATGGTGTGTGTGTTACAGATCCCGTAGAAATTGTTGACTGCTTTGCGGAGTATTTCCGCGGGGTGTACTCCCCGGTCTCCGATCGCCCGGAGGAGGATTCCCGCATCATGCTCAGGGACATTGTGTTGCCGTCCCTTTCGGACGATGATAAATTGTTGATGGACGCGCCTCCGACGTCTGAGGAGATCGCCCTGGCCATACGGTCAGTTGCCTCCGGCAAGGCCATGGGTCCTAATGGCCTCCCCATCGAACTGTATAAGCTGCGTCCGGACACGCTAGCGCCTCATCTTCGCGATATGTTTATCGCGGCCAGTGCAGCGGGCTCCCTCCCGCTGGACCAACGCCTTGCTACCATTGTGGTTATTCATAAAGAGGGGAAGCCGCGGGACCAGGTCACGTCCTATAGGCCCATATCGCTTCTGAATGCGGAACCAAAAATCCTAGCCAAGGTGTTGGCTACCCGCTTGGCTAGTGTGGTCTGTGATCTGATACATCAGGATCAGTCCGGCTTCATCCCCCATCGTAATACTGCACTTAACCTGCGGCGTTTGCATGGGGTGCTTGCGAGGGTTCCCTTTATTCGTGAGCCGGCCATTTTGGCGTCCTTGGACGCGACTATGGCGTTTGATACGCTGGAGTGGCCGTATATTTGGGCAACGCTGGAAAAGTTTGGGTTTGGCCCGGGATTCATTGGTTGGGTGAAATTGTTGTATTGCGGACCATTGGCTCAGGTAGTGGTAAACGGTAGGGTGTCGGCTCCCTTTGAACTGGGCAGGGGCACGCGTCAGGGTTGTCCGTTATCGCCTCTCCTCTTTGCACTCTCCATGGAGCCCCTGGCGGAATGGTTGCGATGGCACCCTTCGATTCGTGGACTCCGATGGACTCCTGAATATGAGGATCGTGTTCCTCTTTATGCGGACGATATTCTTTTGTACCTCGCATCCCCCCGTGAGTCGCTGATTGTGTTAGTGGATGTACTGCGCTCCTTCGGCTGTAACTCCGGGTTGGTCATCAACTGGTCTAAGTCCTGCGTCTATGTCCTCTCTGGGGAGGCCCCCATCCTTCCGCTGGGTTGCCCTATTCAGGTTGCCCAGCAGGGTTTTAAGTATCTGGGTATTTTTGTCACTCTGGATCCTGTGGCCCGGTATACGCAGAATCTACTTCCCCCTCTCCGGCGTCTGAAGACGGATGTGGCGCGTTGGCGGCAGTTGCCGCTCTCGCCGCTTGGCCGGGCGGCGCTGTTTAAAATGATGTCGCTACCGCGGTTTTTATATGCCTTACAAAACACGATGGATGTCGTGCCTGCTAGTTTTTTTCGGGAGGTTGAGGGTCTCCAGCGCCGATTGTTCTGGGATGGGAGGCCGCGAATTGCTCTCGCCAAGCTAACGCTCCCGTGGTATGACGGGGGGGTTGCCCTCCCTGACATCAAACGGTATTATTGGGCCTCCCAGTTGGCGGCGATAAATCACGGGCTTTACGGGCCGGCCCTCAACCCGGCCTTTGAGATGGACAAACTGTTACTGCCGGGCGGCGACTATAATCGGGCGCTCTATTCCAGGTCGATTGACGCACGCTTGACAGGCCCGACTCAGGTTGCGGTCCGGGTGTGGCATGCGGCGAGCGCGGCGATGGGGTGGAGGGATCGGCTGACCCGGGCGACGCCATTATATGCCGCCGAGCAGTTGGGTGGTTTGTGGTCGACGAAAGGCTTCGAGAAGTGGGACATGATCGGCATCAGTAGAGTGGGTGATCTCTGGACGAAAGAGGGATTTAAAACGTTTGATGCGCTGAAAGCGGAGTTTCACTTGCACGATAGGGAGTACTTCCGATATGTACAGATTCGGCACGCGTTGCGTTCCGTATTCCCGGAGGTTGCGTCTATCCCGGTGTGTTCCCCATTGGAAGATAGAGTGCTTGACGGGTACGTGCCGGATAGCACTATCTCCTTGATCTACAAGAAGCTAATTAACGACCGATCGGGGCTGTTAACCGCCCTTCGGGATGCTTGGGTTGCTGATGGACTGGAGCTGGATGACGAGGATTGGGTGTCGGCGGTGGCCTCCCCGAAAGAGGTGGCCATACCGGCCCGACTTCGCTTCGTCCAGCTTAAGATACTTCATAGAGTGTATGTCACGGGACCTGGCCTGATGCGTATGGGTTATGCGGTGGATGGGACGTGTAAGCGTGGGTGTGGTATGGCGGGGACTTTTCTCCATGTTCTGTGGGAGTGTCCGGAGGTGACTCGGTTCTGGCGTGGTGTGCATGCTGTGCTGCAGGCAGTCACGCATGTTGCGTTGCTCCCGGAGGCGAGGAGGTGTCTGTTGAATGTATGGGAACCAAATGATTATACGGTGGCGCAAATGTGGTGGGTGACACTGGGATATATGGTGGCCAAGCGTGACATTGCACGGTTGTGGGGCTCCCAGAGGCCACCCATGGTCTTGGCCTGGAAGGAAAATATGGACTGGTGTATGTTTCGAGAGAAGACGGTGTATGTGGCAAGAGGCAAGCCTGGGAAATGGAAAACGGTGTGGGGTCCCTGGAACTCCTATCGCGGAGGAATTTGCACCCCACCCCTCACGCGGGACCCGGATGATGCCTTGTCCCCTTAGTCTGCACATTCCTGCGATCCTGTTCTACTGTGATAATTTTGTCTCTGTCACCTGCCCTCCTTCCCCCCTCCTGTTACTGTCCTTCTATGGATCCCTCCCTGCTGTGATGAGCACCTTTTGCCACTTCGAATTTTGCTGCCTTGTGGGTTTGTTCGTTGTTTGTTTGTTCTTCATCACTTAAAATGAAACCGCTATATGTGATGTTTGCGACCTCTCAACGCCGCCAGTGACACTACTCTGCAACTTGATTATTTATTGTTGTTGCTTGTATTAGTGTGGTTATGATTATGTCATTTGTTGGCGGCCGGCCTGGAGGTTGTAGGCCCGTGTCTGTATATTTTTTGAAATTTGTAATAAAGGTTTCAAAAAAAAAAAATTGTTAACTTCATAAGCATAATAGCCTTGCTGCTTTTATGGTGCGTATTTTATCAGCTTATTTAACTCTTTCTCTTCTCCTTTTAGTCTTCCTCTATAGGTCGGTAAATAATAATTGAGAAATTAAACAGAATACGTACTGATTTAATGATTGCTTTTGTTAGCATGCTAAAATGTGTTGTTTTTAAATTGCGTACTTCTACTATACAATAAAATATTTAAAAAATATGACAAAACAGAGGAACATGTTGGGTTTTGAACCAGAGCTCCAGAATTTCATCCGATGCCATTGAGATCTTTTTTTTTGTGCAGTTTTATGTAGCGCGAACTCAACTTGAATGTATTGGAGCACTTTACAAGAGTACCAGTTAAATTACACATTCATTTTTGGTAGGCTCGGGGAGATTGAGTGATTTACCCAGTATCACACGATGTTGAGCCGAGGCCCAGCCTCGAACCTGGTTTCCCAGCTTCGAAGTAGGCAGCTCCGGCCGTTAGGCCGCATCCTCGAAAGATTTCTGCCAGAGGTGAGAAACATGCGGAGATTTCACAACAAAGAACGTCCCTTCACCCTGAGTGAAAGGAGAGATAGCTCAGTGAGTTATGCCCCTCATCGTCTGGCTGCATCTCCTTGCAGAGATAAACGGTTGTCTAGATGACTCCCCTCGCTCTCCCTGAGATAAGGTTGCCACAGATTTCAGATAAATCTTTCTACTCTTGCGGGGACACGGTATCCCCCACGGATACAAGGCATGCCTCCATTCTCCCAGGGCCGAGTAATCTCCCTCCCCTTGTGTCTAATGCGTGCCTTGTGAGATAAGGCCTTCATCTACTGATAGAGCCCATGTTTCTTCTTCCTCTCTGAGATACCCCAAGCTGCAGCTGTCTCAAGTGTCATGTTGTTACAGTAAGATTTACTTCCGTTGGCTCGCGCCTATTTGTGGATTCCCTAATTCAAGGGGAACTAGGAAAGTGAAAGCACGCCATGCGCGTTGTGCGTGCCTGCAGTGAAAACAAGCGATGAACTAGTTAGAAACAGATGGCCCCCTAAAGCTCGCTCTGCAGAATGAAACAAGAGATGAACCAATTAGAAACAGATGGCCCCCTATAAAGATAATGATTTGCTTCACGACAGCCGTGAAACAGACGACCCAGTCCGGATGGGCCGTACAAAATGGAGAAAGGTCAGTGGCCCAAAAGTATCCTTTTCAATGGGAAGCCAGCGTTTAGCATAAATGCTGATGCCACCCAATGAAAATGATGGGCGGGGCTTCAAGTCCCCTTCTGAAATCTCCTCTCTCACTTTAGGTCTCGCCGAGAGAGCAACGCATGCGCTGCAACACCAGGCGAGACCTAAAAACCAGGCAACTAATATAAATGAATACTTATGCCCATCAAAGAATGAACTCCTACCCCAGGTGGGGTCACTTCCTGAAGAGCGAATTACCCTTGTTTCCATGTCCTTAATAGAATTGAAACTTTCATTCACAATAGCTAGGACATTTTACATTCTATGTCAATACCAGAGGCTTCGGATTATGGTGGTTCAAAGCTTATCTATCACAGAGGATGACACCACCACCACTGGTTTAAAATGGAGTCCAAAGACCATTCTGCTGCCTGTCGGTGCCTGCCTCTGGCATATGTCATCAAATAGTAGAAGACACTGGACCAAAAGGATTCCTGATCACCATGGCTTCATATGCTCTTAAACACCTGACCACACAATGCTTGTGGTTCTCTGGAAAGGCTGGGGATGATAACACTCTATTGTTAGATTTGGTTCTCCTCTAGGAAGTAAAAGTAACTCCTTCCAGAGTAAACATTCTGGTGGATAAATCCAATGCCCTTAAGTCAGATGTGCATTTTTAAGATACAAGACACAATACCAAGGCCAATTTTACTTATAGTACCTTGGTTATCTTGCCAAGATTCCAAGAGACTGAGAATCACATTAACGTCCCATATCAGAGTAACTAGTTTTGTGAGGACTACATAGTCCAACATTCCGGGGTAGCTTACAAACTAGTAGGTGTTCAAGTGCTGGTACACCATTAAGAGGGATATGGCGAGTGGAAATTTCAGACTTGCAAGTATTGATAGCTCGATAGTCCAAATCCTCATTAAACAGCTCTGTCAAAACAAAACACAATGTGGACAACTTCCACACTCAAAAGATCCAAACTACGACTCAATAACCAATATGGCCACTTTCTCCAAGCCAAGCTGTACCACTAAATGGTAAATTTCTACCAGGCCTTTCAGATGAAGCTGGTTTCCCTGAATGGGGGGTGGAAGGAGAAGGTCGTGTTTGGGGTTGTTAAACTCTATATGAAAATCATGGACAGATTGCAGGACCCAAGCATCACCTGTAATTTCTCTCCTTTTTGTGAGGAACAAGGTCAACCGGACTCCCACCTTTAATTGGAAACACAGGTAAGTCTTATCTGTGACTCCTCCAGGAGCGTTGGCAGCGATTCTCAAGGCAGCGAAGAACACTCCAAAGCTTCTCTGTTCCTGCCACTGGGGGCTTCTTTTGGCAGGCTGCCCCACTTGGAACTTGGAAAGTAAAGCACTGCTGGTCGACTGGCCCTTTCCTCTACCGGTCCCTCCAAAAATCCCAAGTCCCAAGACTTTCATTGATAGCTAAGCTTTAGCATGAAAGGAAAAGATGGCAATGAATTTGCTGAGCTTCTTGATAAAAGGATCTGCAAAGAGGCCTCCATTTGTGATAGGGGATTTGTCTACTTCGGAGACAGGCCCTAACTTGGTATCAATCTTTATTAAGCAAGCGCTGCGTTAAAAAAAATCCCTATTTGTAAAGCGCGAACTACTCATCCTTACGGGTCTCAAGGCGCTGGGGGCCGTCGTGGAAATTAAATGAGCTATTGCCTAGATTCACATGGTGCTGAGCTGCCGCCGGAGCCGGGGATCGAACAGTGAACCTTGTGCTCCGAAGTCAGCTGCCCTGGCCGCTGCACCACACCACTCCACGCTGCATCGCTCCATAGACAGTGTACTGTTGGTGTTTTCTAGGAAATTGACTGCCCTCTGTGACCACACTAACAGGATCTCCAGGGAGATCCAACTCCCAGCTTCTTTTGTCCTCTTCGGCCACATGCAAAATCTCTGTGAAAGGAACCGTGATGTACAATAATTTGTCTTGGCATATGTAGGAAAGTGGATTTCTATGCAGTGAGGCTGGTAAGGCTTCAATATGTAATAATTTCACGCTACCCCCAAATAGGTCTTTTGGATTCACACTAATAAATACCTAGTTCAGTCCTGGTGGTATGACACAGAGCAGTCAGGTTTTACTAGAGGAACAGGTGTTCAGCATTTCAGAGTACCAACATGGACGATAAGTAACTGACTCGACTCAAGAAATTCAACACCAATTTATTAAAATAAAGTAGATTTCTATTTACATTCACACACCAAAAACAAACACAATCGGCTGAATATAACCAGAGTTATGGCTTTTTAAAAGAAAAATAAATGCGTGCTTTCCACTGCTGCAAAATGTGAACGTTGAGGTTAATAGGAAAGTGGACTAGTGACAATCAGTCACTTGCAGGTCGAGTTCAGTGTAATCCACTGAGGGTGAAGGTAAGGCGGGTCCCAGGAACAGGCTCAGACAGTCAGTTGATTTTTTACCTGGCTCGTAGGGCCCAGGTGCATTGTTGCCCTGGATGTCCATGGTGCTGAAGCGGAGCCACAGGTGCTGGTTTTACCGCTTAGATGGTCTGGTGAGTAAGGGGTCGCAAAATATTGACAACGGCCACAAAGGCGTCAGGTTGAAAATGCTGCAAGATTCCCTCAAGGCACAGCTTCAAACAGGGGTAAGGGTAGCCCAGCTGGCCACCAACAAGCCGTAGCAAGCTCAGCTTTCGGTCACTTCGATGTCCTAGAGTAAGTGGGAAATCGGTAGCCGCCTGAAACTTGCTGGAGGTTAGGACTACATTTCCCACAATGCAGTAGGCCATTTACTTTTGCGATTCGTTTGATGGACCAGATTGCTAGGGATTCTTTGCATCAGGGTGCAGTCTTGCCTGCAGGCTTCAGAGAAATAGTACCTCTAGTCGAAGGGAGTTGTCTTTGGTTTGCAGAGGGGTTCATCAGTTGCAGGGTGCTTTCTACAGTTGCAGTCTTAGCTCCCTTTTCTTTGTGCAGGTCCTGAAGTCGCAGACTTGGGGCTCTTCTTTGTCCTTTGGTTGTAAGTCAATCAGATCTGAGGTTCTTGTGCCAGGGGAACCCCTTAAATCCTAGACTGAGGGGGATTGTGGTGTGGGAGTGCCTGGAGCAGGGGGAAGCCTTGTTGAATATCAGAGTTAGTGGGAGCTTTGAAGCTCACCGCCTTGATGTGTCACTACCCATATAGTAAGGGCTGGAGGTGACACCTACCGCCCAGATGGGCCTTTGTTTCAGAACTCCAGGGGGTGTTAACACCTTCCGGCAGGGGAAGCAGGTTTCTGTCTTGGCAGCAGCAGCTGCAGACTATCAGCCGGGGCACAGGAAAGGCAGGGGCTACCAGGTGGGCAACCTCTAAGATAGCCACCTGGGTACATGCCACATCAAATCCGACTTTGGGAAAATGTCAGGTTTGAGGAGACAAGTTGTTTGATACCAAACATGGGACCATAAAGGAGCTGGAAATCTGGGAATGCCCATGTGCCAGCCTGTGTTATCCTATGGCCCCCTGAACACTTACAATAGCCCCTAATGGAAGGAGGCTACTATAGGATCATATAAGCTTGCTTCACACCTTTAACATGGTGCACACCTGCATCCTGGGCTCAGGCGGCTTACTTTAGGGGTGACTGACATATATTAAAAATAGTGCTGTGACCTTGTCACTCACGGTGAGGGCAAAGTTGAGTTTGAGCAGTTTGCACTGCTTCGGCAGTCTGCAATGGTAGGCCTGCTGTCATCTTTTTACTTGGAACACTCAGGGTGGCACAATCAGAGCTGCAGGCCCTGGTGATACATTTAACTCCCATGCCCAGGGTACTATTGGTACCACTCACCAGAGACTTTGAAGGGGGTTCAAGTCCTTGCCAATTGGGCTTACCAATTCACATGCATCATATTTTACGGAGAGAAGACTGCCACTAGGGTCTGATTAGCAGGCTCCAATGCACTTTCAGAGTAAAAAACCATCAGCATTGGAGAAAATAGTGTGGGGGTGACCATACAAAAGGGCCCTTTCCTACATGACCCCGCCATCCCCAGAAGAAAAGGTGATGAACAACTAACCTCCAACATGGTAGTCCCCATCATAAAAGTGGAAGTACCTGGAAAAGCCATCTGCATAGGCATGGTCACTCCCAGGTCTGCCTTCCATTGAAAAGTCCATACCCTGTAGGGAAATGGACCAACTCAAACACTTGGGGTTCTCTCCTCATCTGCATCAGCCACCTGAAAGGCCTGTGGCAGGTTTGAACCTTGAAGTGAGATCCAAACAAGTATGGGCTCCGCTTCTTCAGGGACCAAACCAAAGCAAAGGCTTCCCTCTCAATGGCACTCCAACACTGCTCTATAGGGAGGTGTCACCTGCTAATAAAGGCAACTGGTTGATCCTGGCCCTCATAATTTATTTGTGACAAGAGTGCCCCAATCCCATGTTCAGAAGCATCTGTTTGGACAATTAACGCTTTTCTATTGTCTGGTGCTTTTTAGGACAGGTGCTGAGCACATAGCCTCTTTCAGGGTGTCAAAAGACTTTTGGCATCCTGTGGTCAAGGTGACATTCTAAGGCTGCTTTTGGGGGTGAGCTCAGTGCGAGGGGCTACAGTGCTGCCATGTCCTTTTCACAAACCTCCTACAGTACCCAGTGAAGCCAAAGAAAGCCTTGACTTGAGTCTGAGTCCTGGGAGTATCCCAATGTAGGATGGTGTGAGTTTTAGGCTGGAGAGATTGTACTTGGCCTCCACCCACACGGTGGCCCAAGTAGAAAATTCAACTCTGCCCCATTTGGCACTTACTGGCCTTATTAGGTAGGCCTGTCTGCTGCAGTACCTGCAGTAAATCCATCAGGTGGAACAGGTGATCCTCCGGAAAGCATCCAGACATGCTGCACTAAAGTTGTCCAGACCTGAAAGAACTCTATTCATCAAACTTTGGAAAGTGGCAAGTGCATTTTTCAATACAAAAAGAATCACATTAAACTGAAACTGACCTTCACAAGTAAAAAAAACCTGATCTCTCCTTTGCTCCCAGGGTGAGCCCAATTTACCTATACCCTGATGTTAAGTCAAAGGTACTCAAGAATTTGGCTACCAGTTAATTTGGCAAAGGTTTTTGCACTACACCTACACATGGTCAGTTCTGTATGAACACAGCTGCATTAAAGCCCAACAGACGCCAGTGAATGTTTCAACCACGCTGCCCTACATATGCTGATTCTATGATGGTTTTAAAACGCTATAAGTGAGTTAAATTGGGCAGTGCTTGCCTTAAAATGTATGTTGCTATTTCTACTGCGAACACAGTTTATGACCAAAGAGAAATGTGACTCTGAATAGTACCTTGTGATTTCACCGCAAGTTGTCATCAATGAAATAGGTTTTCAAAAAGTCTCATAAGGCAAACCTCTACTGGTTCAAAAATGTATTTTTAATACACAGTTTAGGGATAAGGTGTGTGCAGTGGGTTTTCAGATGAATATAGCATAACTCATGAAACTGAAATGCTGGTTGCAAACTGACCCCAATTATGACACTATGGGGCCGATTACGATGCAGCCCGAAAAGGCTCCGACCGATGGTTAGAGCTCTCCAAGCCGCATCGTAATCGTCACTCGGTTTACTTTCGAACCGCCACTTTACAATGCTGGCGGTCGACAACTAAACAGGCCGGTTGTTCCGTCTGGCTTCTGACAGGCTCAAGGAGCCTGTCGGCCAGTCAGATTCAGCTCATAATCCCAAAGGGAGGGCCTTTCCACCCTTGGGATTATGATGCACGGTTTCCTGATGGCTTCTATGCCGGCCTGTCCGACATGGAAAACATGTTGGAAAGTGTTTGGGGGCCCCAGCAGGGCTCCCTTGTGTGTGCAGCCTCTGGTTGGGGGCTCAGGGAGCACCTATGGTGTCCCCCTGTTGATCCCAGCACCCCATAGCAGGCACCTTGAGGTGCCTGCCACAGGGTGCAGGGATGAACAGCACCTCCCAATTCCCTATGGGAGCATGTATTACGGCTGGTTAACGGCCATAATGCATGTTCTTAAAGGGAAATGCGGGAATCGATCGCATCCTAATTAGGTGGTCAGGACTGCCGACCAGAGGTTGGTCGGTCCCAGGACCGACATGGTGTCGGGCAGACTGAAGTCCGTCTGACATCGTAATTAGCCCCTATATCTATGTAGTTGTGTTTACTATTCAGAGAGAAAATGGCAGCCTGGTACCAGGGAAAGGCCTCTGGAAACAGATCTTGTTTATACAGGCTAGACATTGAAGACATGCTTCGCCGATTTACAATGTGCCCTGGTCCCAAGTTGTTAAGAACATGTTTCTTGAACCCATCTAGAAAATGAACAACATAAGGACCCAACATGAGACGTTCTAAAAGTGTCTAAGAAGTAACTAAACAAAATTTGTAATAAAAGATTTTGAAACTTGGCAATAACAGAGGACAGCACTAAATGAGGATGTTTTAATTGAGCATTTAATGACAATGTTCTACAGGGAACACACTTTTATATAAGCTGCTTTTCGAACATAACAAATGTAAATGGGACAATGCCTGTCGGAGATTAACCAGTGTTTTGAGATTTTGTTATTAGAGCCATTTTTGCATTAAAGGTTGTAAATGGATTAAACTTAATTTTTCTTTATTTTTTGGGGTGAACGTTATAGCAATTTAGTTTGATGCTTTGGATGATTTTAACTTTTTTAAAAGACTTTGTATATTACTTGTTAGTAGTATCTACTTACTGTAAACGCTACAATAATAAACTTGAGCTGTAAATAATCTCACTGAACATGATGATTAGGCATTGCCTATCTATAGTTTCTCAAGACTACAAACTTAAAATGGTTCAACGGACTAAAGTGAACAGTTCCATATTCAATACAAAACTAGTTATGGACTGAAGTAGTTTCCCCTTTTGACATGACAACATTTAAAAAACACTATTTACCCATTAAGATTGTATCTATATATAGCTTCTCCTGTTTATTCACCAACCACTTCAGTAGCATTCAAGGTTCCTACAATATATATACAGATCTTACCATCTTCTATGAAACAAGGTAGATTGTGGAGGAGCATGAGACGCCCATGTAGGTGGCTAGCATTCTCCTGCAGAGGAAATTCTATGGGTACTGTAAGCTCACAAGACTGGTGTCCAGCAACAAATTTGTAAACAAAATTCCTTTCTTTGGTGCTCATGATATCTTCATTTGGTTTCATCTTCTATTTCAGATATTCTGTAAAACATGAAAGCAACATTGCTATAATACAGCCTACTATCAGTGTCGCTCTCATACAATAGTGCATATTTACTTTTTTGCTTAGAAACACCATGAAGTCACTAAAATCATCATTGGTAAACAAAGCTTTTTTTATCAGCATAAAGTTGAGTTCTGACAATTTATGCACCTGGTAAAACGTTAGTTAGGAGACATGCAGTAGCATTTATATGGATGTACCCAAATATTAGGGAGCAATAATGACTGGAATAAGCAGCATTTGTTATTTTGAAGAGTGTAACATAAGCCATGATGTTTTGAAGCACAAATTACAGAGACTGATGAGGTAGTTTGCACTTGCAATATTTTTCTGCTCTGTACAGCGATTTTTCCCAGACTGCACACGTGATCACTTTAAATAACCAACACTTGCAGTAAAATTAAAATTGATAAGAAACTCGTTTGCACCTTGCCTCCAAGTTGTGGACTACAATGAAGCTATTCAAAAAACCTGCAGCACACTTGTGCTGTACACAAGTCTTTATAATATCATCAATGCAGGAGACAATATCTAGCAGATAGGGCAGAGAAAATAATTGCAACAGAGAAAATAAAATGTAAGAAGTGCAAAATAGTAGGAGGAACTGGGGATTAAGAGTGTGAGGTGGAAAAGGAGTGGAAGAGAAAGTGCAGAGGAGTGGAAGAGAAAGTGCAGAGGAGGAAAGCTACTGTGAGAATTGTTTGTGAAGGACTTGCAGAAGGATGGAGTTCACAAGCCTGAGAAAACTGTTAACAAAAGGTGAAGAGACCAGCATGGAGGAATGTATACTGGAATCGGAGGTAAAGATCACATGACACTGGGAAGGAAGGACAGGTGGGGGATGAGCATGAAATGGAGGAAGGCTGCCAGCACAGATGAGAGAAGCTTGGCTAATAAGAGTGAGGGAGCCTTGCTATGGCCTGCACCAGCTGCCACACAAGGGGGGAGTGGAGACTCCAACCCCCAGCTGTCCCGGCCCGGAGGAGGGCCACAACAATGGCAGTAGGTGCCATTAAATCACCCAAGGTGTCCGCAGCACGGGTGCACCGGACAAAAACCGGGGCAACAGCGGGCCTGTCTACGGCCATGTGAGGCCAGACCCCCCCCCCCTCTTGGTTCTGGCCTCAAGCATTTCTGCTGGCATGTATTTGAGAAAGCTGCAATAGCCAGATAAGAAGATAATTAACTTATCATCATGGGAAAATGGAGGAATGAAGGGGGTTGTGTTGTCTACCGCCCCTCTGTTTCCATTGACTCCATGTGACAGAAAAAAGTGGGGATCATTACCACCGAGATTAAATTAACCAAGCAACAATTGTCACTAGACTCTGGTGCATTACTAACGTCACTGGGAACAGGGGAAAAAGCAGGTATTGATGCTTTACGAAGGTAGAGACGTCATAGTTTACGTAAAAACCCTGCACCAAGCGTTAGCAATAATCCTGATTTACCTACTTGCACAACAGTACGAGTGGACTCGTCTTTTCATAAAAGTACAGAGACAAAAAAAAAAAGAGCACCCAACAAACAGCCAGTCAGTAAAAGGAAACAACCTGCCAAGGCTGCAAGTAATAATAACCAACTGCTCTCATGGGTACAGCCTCCTCAATCTGCAAACGTTCCTCAACCCCAATTATAATCACAGACCCTACCTAATATTAACATACCAAGTAGCGTGACCATTGATGCCTCATCAGCTGATTCTCTATCAATTTATGCCCTTTGTAGCAGATTCGACAATACTCTGGATGAAAAGCGTAAAAGACTGATGGAACAATGGACATCTTAGAGACGAAACTGGGCTTGGTTTGCTTTCTTCCATTACTGCCGGATGCCAATAAGGACATTGTCCATGTAACTAATTTTATTCTTCCAACTGCATCTCATGGGCCACCCTCGTCCTATGACATAGCATCACAACAACTTTTTTGTACCGATCTAACGGACACCACTCAGAATAAGCAACAGAATAAGGAATAAGCAACAGAGACAGGACTTACATGCCGGTCAGAACCCTAAGAGGAATGATACAATTGCCGCCAAACCTCTACAGGAGGAATCTGCCTCTATTAATACTTATGGGGTAAGATTCAAAGTTTATCCAAGTTGTAGTAATGCAGGTCGCACTACAGAAGTTAGAGAGGCGGAGTTTAGCACGGATATTCTGGACCTTCCACCAGCAGCCTGCCCCTATGCTGTGGCTTTAGCTAGATTACCGCCATTGAGGAATTACAAAAACAAACATTTGCAATGCAATAGGAGTTTAAGCATTTGGTATTGTAAATGACATTGGGTTTTATTTATGTTTCAAAAACCGAAACATAAATAAAAGGCTGTGTCATTTACAATGCCAATAGCTCAAACTAGGGTAAATGCGAGACCTTTTGCATTGCAAATGCTTGTTTCTGTTTCAAATTATGCCAGCAGTAGCATAATACACAAAGATATTGCTTTCACGAAGTAAAGGGTGCAGGACCAGGGACACCTAGTAACAGCCTGTATTACTGCGCCCATTTCTTCGTGAAAGGAATTTCTTTGCGTATTATTATTATTCTTTTTTTTGGATTAGCGGGTATGATCAAATACGTTTAGATAATCCAGGGCATAAAAGGGAACCGCAAACATAGGGAGCAGATGGATGGATTGTGTGATCAGAGATCCCAACATGCAGACAACGGGAAATAATCGGAAAGTAATGGAACTCTTTATATTGCCACTGCAGCCGCTGTACTATTGATCGGTAGCAGGGGAGGGTGACACCATGGTCGCGCGTTCAGTTTTGCCTGATGTTCTGGTCAGTGGGATTGGTGTACACGCAGACAGCAGCTGTGGTTCTGCAGCGCCGCGCGTTTTCTGCTATATATAAAGCTCTTTATTACAAGGCAGTGAGTCGTCATGCGTGTGCCTGCTACTGCACTATGAGCACTTATTAAACGCACATAATTACAGAGTCGCTGTGCTCCTGTGTGTGTGCCTGTGCCGCAGTTTACACCAGTGCTGCTGTTTGTGGCCGGTGAGGGTACCTTTCGTTCAATTGTGCAGTGTGTGTTAGATTAAAGTGATATAGTTTGCAGATTACTTTCCGTCTACACCCCTGCTGATGGTGTCTGCTCTCACGCCCGACTCAGAAACAACTGGCAGGCAGCATGGCGAGAACGTGCCGGAATCTGAGCCGCTCCCAGCGATGTAACCCATGTCTTTTTTTTTTTTGCATATTTATATAGCGCGAACTCAACCCGAAGGTATTGGAGCGCTTTACATGAACACCGTATTTACATTACACATTCAGGCACGGGGAGATTAAGTGATTTGCCCAGAATCACAGGATATGGACGCGACCTCGAGGCTCGAACTCTGGTTTCCAGCACCAAAGTCGTCAGTTTATCGGACGAACCACATCCTCTTACCATGTCCTGGCCTCGCTCTCGACACATGCAGATGGCGCTCACATGCATGACACCCTGAGACATGCCTTGAGAACACAGGTCAAAGCGGTCGCATGTGCCGGTGACACCATCGCAAAACCATGTTTAATTTTTTTCACGAAACATTAGCAGACCTTACACACGAGTGTAAACATGCGTAACTTTCGGACCATTTTACACACACGCAGAAGGCGGGCGAGCAGACAGGCCGGTCAGAAATCCTAGACTACCGGGAATTAATTGTAAATTACAGCTTAAAAGAGCACACATCACAGGGCTATTCGTGTTATCGAGATAAAAGCATATTAATGACATCAGATGAGCGCTCCAATTTCTGGGGAACACTTACACCTCCCAAGTGTGAAAAAATGCAATCACTCCAGAGGTTAATTAGTGGAGAGAAAGATATGCTCCCTCGGCGGAGATGAATCCTAAATTAAGCATTATGTAAATGTGAGCAATTGGCGTTGCAGATGCCAATTGTTTTTTTTCCATTTCAAAGTATGCAAGCAGTACGCAAATACATTTCTTTCACAAAGGAAAGGGTGCAGGACCAGGGACATCTAGGGACAGCCTGTGGTACTGCACCCTTTTCTTCGTGAAAATAATTCCTTTGTTTATGCTAATACTGGCATACTTTGAAATGAATAATTTGCATTTGCAATGTCAATAGCTGGTTTCCATTTCAAAGTATGCCAGCAGTACGCAAAGAAATTTCTTTCACGAAGGAAAGGGTGCAGGACCAGGGACACCTAGGGACAGCCTGTGGTACTGCACCCTTTTCTTCGTGAAAATAATTTCTTTGTTTATGCGAATACTGGCATACTTGGAAATGAAATAAAAATTTGCATTTGCAATGTCAATAGTTGGCTATTTTGAATAATACGAGAGGTATTGCACTGCGAATCCTCTGAGCAGCCTCCTGTGTGGCTTCAGCAGTGAATATGTAATTGCGGCAGGAAGCAAAGAACAAATCTGCAATTTGCCCAATATAAGTTAAAAGGTAGGACAAAGTGAAAGGAAACACGCATCCACTAGGTAAGAATCAAAGGTAGGCTGAATGGAAGTGAGGTATCCTCTGATACAAGGAAACAGAAGGCTGCAAAGACAAGCGGCTGGAACGAGGGAGAGTAGGCCCCCCCCTCCGCCAACCAGATGGCACACTGCAGGCAATTAAGTGCGAACAGAAGCGGATGAAAACAGTAATTAGCCGCCGCTGCCTCAGGGACTACACGGAAGTTACCATAGAATCAACAGCCAACAGAAATCAAGAAAACAACAGCAATGCCAGACTTCATCCAATCGCGAAGAGCAGGATAAATCACACAGTTGAAGCCAATATACACATTACTTTAGGTGTCGCTGAGACAGCGCATGCAGCGCATGCGCTGCCAAGGCGAGACCTAAAAATGTGTTGACTGGCTTAGCAAACACAAAAGTTTTAATCCTGCCTATAGTAACAACATATTGATGGTGGGTTGGTCGCTCTGAAAAAAACATTGAAGGTGACTGCATCGTGGTTAACTTGCAAAGGGCGTCTATTATGAGTAAATTACTAAAAACAGGAAGATACTAGTGGTCTTAATACTAACATTTGCTGCCTCCCTTTAGTTTATTTCTATCAACCACTGACAACAAAGCTTCTTACCCCACCTTAAACTCTGCACAAGGGAATAAGTTTGCTATTTTAGAGGGTTCAGACGGGCTGGATTGACTGAGGTATATTCCCCCAGGGCAGGCCTAGCTCGGCATCTAATAAGCTGACTCGTGAACTAGCTTCGCAGGTTATGTCCTGTCCAGTCCAAATACAACAGGAAACCCTAACGATCACAAATTAAAAATCTAGAGCTGGAACGTAGCTGGGTTGCAATGTGAGCCGTCATATCAGGACTGACTTTCTTTTATTAGCCAGTATGATGTTTTAATGTTCCAGGAGAACTGGTTGATAAACGACACACACATAAATGGATTTGTTTTTTTGTACGCAGTTATAACCCAGCAACCCCATCAAGGTCCGGGCGTGCAATAGGGGGGCTGGCGATTTGGGTGAACATCGAAGCAGAAGGCAGTGTGAAGGCCCTAGAGATAGCTGATTCCAATATTCTGACAGTGAGGTATAAAAGAGGCCTAACTATATATCTAAAGAATTTTTATAAGAATGGTTTTAGTAGTGTGCCCAAACGCATTTTTTAACCCTATTCGAATACATATCCTCCTTTCAAAAAATCGTAAGTGACAGTAGCCAGTTTGCGGGTTTCTGCATAGGGGGAGATTTTAACGCAAGACTTGGTCCAATAACCCCTCCCCTAGCATATGTAAAGGATCTTAATCCTAATATTCCAGATATCACTCATGAACAAAACAGCTGTAACATAAGAGGACGCAAGATGGCACCTCTCCTGGCAGCCCATGACCTTGAAAATGTTATGGACATTGCATATAGTGGTAACGACCCATTTCCATACATTCAGGGATCGAGGCCAAACATCTACAATAGACTATATCTTCATAACTTCCAACCTTGAAGATTTTTTGTTACATAGCAAAGCGATCCCCTCTAGTCACGACGTTCATAATCCTATTGAAGTAACATACATTATGGCGCCAAAACCCTTATACAATAGGTAGATCGCGGCTCGGCACCTTGACCCTTCATCTGATGGACTGAGATTAAAATGGAGAGCTGTAGCACCTTAACAATTATTTCAGAAAGTGATTAGTGAGAACCTATCCCTGGTACAGGCTTGCCTTACTGAAGTACACACTGTTAATCAGCCGTAGCTTTTGTTCATCTTTGTCATAATATCAAAAATAGCTCATTGTTCCGACTAAGCCACCGCTTGATAGGCCTAGATGGTTTAATCAGGAGTGTTCTGCTGCTAGTCATCAGCTATGACGGACACTTAAGGTATCCACAAAGAACCCCCAAAATTGTGGCCGAATCGCATAAAAAGTTTAAGCGGGTTATCTCAGCCAGTAAAGCCGAACTACTAAATGAACAATGGGACTCCTTAGACATGGAGGTAAACGATAATAGCAGCAAACTCTTTTGGGCTGCTGTATAAGAGATGAAGCAATCGAATCAGAAGCAGACAAAGATTACCTGCAATATCACAAGATAGGCCTAGGAGGCACACTTCACTAATGTATATGCCCTGGAACGTTCCAATAGAGAGACCCTGCCAGGCCAAAACTTTGTTTTAGTACAACTGTCTTTGTAGGAGGTAGAGGTGGCACTAAATCAGAGTGTCGGGGTCACGGCCTCCAGCCCTGACAGGATCCCACTAGATCTCCTCAAAAACAGCCCAGGTTTCTGGGCACCCTTAATATTGAATGTTTTTAACAACCTTGCTTTCGCCCCCCAACCCCACACATGGTCAACCTCTATAATAGTGCCTATTTTGTTAAAGCATTTGCAATGCAATCGGTCTCGCCTTTAGGACCTTTTATGTATTTAGCTATGCAGCACATTAGGCTGGGTGCTGAAACATCTACTGTTCTTTAACATGGCGGAAAGTATGCACCAAACTGCTTGACGTCAGGTATGGGAACAAATTGAGAGAAAGATTGCCTTTCAGTGTGAAATGGTATAGTCCAAAGCAGTTTATAATATAAAATCAGGGCCTTCGTGATCATATCATTGAAAATACAAGATTTGAAAAAATATTATTGTCTATGGGTGCTTGTGGAAGACAATTTCTATGGACTAGAATCTAGAGAATGCTAAAGTGATTCTGGTATTTTACTGACCACTGCTGGTCGTTTTCTATCAAGAAAGTTAAATAGAGGCAGTTGCCAGAAAATTAAAAAAAGAAAGTCTCTCAGCAGAAAGCAATTCTGGTATTTTACGGACCTCTACTGGTTCTTTTTTATTAAGACAGTTAAATAGAGGCAGTTGAATAGAAAGAAAAGTCCCTAAGCGGAAGCAGACAAGTCCTAGGGCTGATCTCCAGAGCCCACAAAGTACATATAGTTATAAGTATATTCTAATATACAAGTATATACTAAAGTATATACAAGAGGTCTTGAATGCTCGACCTAAAAATTAACTCATAAAGCTATATACTCCAGTTTATCTATGTTCAGAAGGAGAAGCACACACCCTTTATTTATAGTTAGCAGGAGTATAGTGTGCAGAGTGGACAGCAAAAAATGGTTCAGCGTCAAAAATCTGGGGGGCCTGGAGGAGCCTAGCGCCCAACCATGATGGACGCGTAGGCACAGGGCTCCCGGGGTCCACGCAGCCTCCCACGATTATCCTGGATTTCATCCTGATATTTTGAAGGAATACTACGGGCGAATCTACGCTGAGGATACTCCTGTTCTCAGAACTCAAATCGGACTTTGGGAACTTTACTTCTTCGGTCTTTGGAAAAGAGGCCTGCTCCGCGGCGCTGCCCCGGACTCGGGTTGGCATCTTCCCCGTGTCCCAATTGAACAACAACGGATCCGGAGCTTCGGGCTGACCCGTGCCCCCCGGGTTTCACTTTCGCTTTCGACTCTCCTCAGTGACGTGGAGGGCGGGCGCCTGCGGAGGCTCCACATCTGAGCAGCTCGGAGGCCGGCGGGTGATATCGGTAACGGGAGCTGTCTACCACTGATTGCGGTGTGCCCCCCCAGGGAACCACTACAACACACGGGCATCCAAGAGTTGGTTTCCCCGGCCGTGTAATGGCGGCCCGACTAGATGGGGACAAGCTAAGGCCCAAGGTTACCCGGAGAGGTGGCTATGTGCAGACGAATAATATGGATCGGTATGCCCATCAGAAGGGGTCTCCTGGTCCGAGTGGGCTCGCAGAGGTGGCTCGGGAGGGACCGTCATCCTCGGCGGAACTGACACTCAACGATGTCATGGGTGCCATCGACGCCATGAAGGAGTCGGTTGGCCAGCGGTTTGACTCTCTGGCCCACAAGCTGGACACTGTGTCAATTGATGTTAACCTACTCAGAGCGGACCTTTCGAAGACCAGCGACAGGGTCAATTCACTTGCTCTCACGACTTCGGGCCTTACGAAAGATGTTACTGACCTGCAGACGGAGCTTCACAGTCTGAGGGCCCTCACCGACCTTTCGGTCAAGCGGCTGGAGGATTTTGAAGGCCGGGCACGGCGCAATAACGTGCGCATTGTAGGTGTGCCGGAGAGGTCGGAGGATGGGTCAGTGGATCTTTTTGTGGAGGAACTGATCCTGAACCACCTCGTGCCAAAGGGCCTCAGTAAATACTTCATGGTGGAGCGGGCCCACAGAGTTCCGGGGGGTCGGCCGAAGCCGGGGGCCCCGCCGCGACCCATCATCGCCAGGATCTTTAACTTTAGGGACCGCGACGCCATCCTACAGACCTCCCGTGTAAATGGCCCGCTGAACTATGAGAACGTGGACGTTAGCTTTTATCCTGACTTTACTCAGGCGGTCCAAAAACAGCGCATTGGGTTTCTGACTGTGAAACGGTGATTAAGAGACATGGGACTGAAGTACGCCATGCTTTTCCCGGCTAAGCTTCGTGTTGAACTGGAGGACCGGGCCCACTTTTTCGACCGGCCTGATGCGGTGGAGGAATGGCTTGATACATTGTATCGTCGACGCGGGGGAGAGGAGCGGGCCGAGGACGACGGAGGTGGCTCGGCGGAGCACCCGTGAACTACTGAACTATGGTTCCTGGCTAATCGTGTGTTGAGCTCAGACTTTGGTCAGGGGTGACCTAGTACATGGGACTGCATTGCCCTTCCTTTTGTGTTGGGGGGCTGCGGGGTATCTGGTGAGACTCTTCCTCCTCTAGGGGGGTTTTCTTTCTTTTCGTAGACTAGGTTTATGTCGGGGCGACAGGCACACTGGAGTTGGGGTGGCTAGATGTTCTAGTGCAGGGGTGCAGGGTGGGGGGGGTGTGTCACGGGAGTTGGGGGGGGTGGTGGGGGAGTTGTTGTTTCAGGTTTGTTTTATACCAGGTGATCGATGTTCTGTTTTTTGCTCTCGTAGTGGGTGGGATGATCATTGTGGTTGGGATGGGGGGTAGGGGGTTGCATATTTTAACATGGAATGTCAATGGTTTGGGGGACCGTGTGAAGCGAGGGGTGGTGCTACAATATCTGAAGCGTCTCTCTCCAGATGTCGTCTTCCTACAAGAGACGCATTTGGTGGGCAACTCCTGTCAGGCATTGAATAGACGGGGCTACCGTTTGGTGGCCCATTCCGGCTTTACCACTGGATCCAGAGGGGTAGGCATTCTGGTCCGAGCCTCTCTCCCACTGGAAATTGACGAGGTGAAGCACGATGATCGGGGGCGTTACGTAGTGCTGGTTGGCCGGTGGGAGGGTAAGACTTTGTATTTGGTTTCAGTTTACGTCCCCCCTGGGTTGCAGACTACCACCTTCGTGGAACTGGGAGGTCTATTGCTCGGGCTCCCTGAGGGCCTGTTGTTGGTTGGTGGGGATTTCAACTCTGTTGTGTCTGGTAGAGAGGATCGACACCCGCCCAGAGACCTCCCTGGGGCGCATTCTTGGTTAGGTGGTTTTATTGACACTATGGGACTGGTTGACTGTTGGAGAGCGATGCACCCGGGTGTCAGACTGCTAGCAGATTACCACTAACCTTCAAGCCGGATACAGCAGGAGCGATGAAAGATGAAAGGGAACCCTGCCCCCACTGCGGAGCCGCCCGGGAGTATATAAATAGTACCCTCGCCGGACCACTCCCCATCAGGGGAAGGGAAAAAAGGGGCAAAAGAAACAAGAAAGGTAAACCAGCAATTCACTCGCAGTGGACAGGTAACAGACTTCAGTCAGGCTCTGGGACTTCCACTGTATACACCCCGTGGTCCCTGCAGTGAGAAACAAGGAGAACACACTCTATGCATTACCAGCAGTCAGGAAGAATGGGGTCTAAGGTTACTGACAACAACCCCCCCACTTACAAGTGCCGGATACAGGTTTCTCTTAGTCCAGGGCTAATCTAACCACCTCAAGAAGCGTGTCCCTCTTCACATCACATGACATGCGAACTAGACTCCTTCTGAAATACATGTAAGGAAAGTACTTAGCTCTGATGGACTGTGGTTCCCTAGAGCAGGAACATCAAGGAGAGAGATCCGCTTACGTGTCGAATTAGACAGAAACCCAGAAGAGAGAGAGACAGCCGTCTCACCCAATAGCGAATCCCAATGGAGAAGTTCCTGTTACTGTGGCGAGTGAAAGCGAATGTAAATCAAAATACGAGCCTAAAACAAACGGCTCTTGGAGCCCCCCCCTGGGGGGTTGGTAAGTAAACAGCAAAAACGGGATCCGAGCCTTTCAAGCGGCTCGCCGAGGAACACCCTGTCGAATCAGGATGCAACGATACAATGTTGCGCGCCTCAGCGCGTGTGGAAATTACTCTGGTTCGGGGCTCAGCGGGGCTGCTCCGGGAATAGGACGGGTTTTGCAGGATGCCAGCGGGACACGAGGAGCGTGACTCGAGGACGGCAGGTCAAACGCGGTAGCACGAAGGAACGGGATTGACAAGCCCCGAGCTGTCCCAGGGCGGAGCTTAAGAAGGAAGTCCGAGGGACGGTAGGAGACGCCCCTCACCGACTTCTGGGAAATGTAGTCCATCCCACCAATGTCCCGGCATTACTCGCTCCCGCTCACCTCCTGTGTGGTCCCCGCCCCAAATTGCGCCGGGACGTGACACCGGGGCTGGCTCAGTTTACGTTTCACTCTGGGGCCCACGGCTCCCTGTCTAGATTGGACTATGTGCTGATGCCGGCTGCCCAAGCCCCAATGATTGGGGAAGTTAAACATCTTGCTCGTGGAATCTCGGCTCATTCCCCGGTGCTGCTCCACTTGGATATTGCCTTGGGGGCTGGGGGGAGGGTGGCACCGATTAACCCCTGGTATCTCCGTGACCCCACAGTTCGTGCCCAATTGGTGAAGTCTCTGGACTGGTTTTTCGCGGAAAACCAAGGTTCCGTCTCGTCAGCCTTGACATTGTGGGAGGCCTTTAAGGTGGTGATCCGTGGGCAGGCCCTATCCCTGATCTCCCTTGCTAAAAAGCGTAAAAACGAAGAGGTGGTGCACCTGGAGTCTGACATAACTAGTATGGAAGGGGATCTTGGGCGGGGAGTCACGAGGGAGAAACTTCACGCCCTTAGCCTTAAGCAGTCGGACTATAGGGCGCTGGTTACGAATGCTGCCAAGCTCACTAGTCGGGAACAGCAGGGGCGCTTGTATGATGTGGGTGACAAGGCTGGAAAATTGATTGCGTGGCTGGAAAAGAGCGAATCGTGTGGTTCCGGTGATTGTGCGCGCTGACGGTGTGAGTGTCACAGATCCCGGAGAGATAGTGACTTTTTTTGCAGATCATCTGCGTGACGTCTATACGTCGGTCTCGGATAGGCCGGAGGATGACTCTCGCCAATTGTTACGAGATATTACATTGCCATGCCTCTCTGTCTCCGACAGAGATTTGATGGATGCGGCATTGACGAATGATGAGATCGCACTGGCAATTCGCGCGGTCCGCTCCGGAAAGGCCTTGGGCCCGAATGGTCTGCCGATCGAGCTGTACAAGCTTCGTCCAGAGAAACTGGCGCCTCATCTCCGTGAGATGTTTAATGCGTCGCTTGAGGTAGGCTCCCTTCCGCTGGACCAACGGCTTGCAACTATTGTGGTTCTCCATAAAGAGGGTAAGCCGCGAGACTGTTGTGCATCGTATAGGCCTATCTCACTCCTAAATGCCGAACCAAAGATTCTTGCGAAGGTCCTGACAAATCGACTGATTACTGTAATTGGCGACCTGGTGCATCCGGATCAATCTGGTTTTATTCCGCATCGCAACACCGCGTTGAACCTGAGGCGCCTACATGGAGTTCTCGCAAGGGTCTATTGTATCCAGGAGCCCACCATTTTGGCGTCCTTGGACGCCACGATGGCGTTCGATACGCTGGAATGGTCGTATCTTTGGGCGGCACTGGCCAAGTTTGGTTTTGGACCCGGATTCATTAAATGGGTGAAACTGTTGTATGTGGAGCCGCTGGCGCAGGTGGTGGTGAATGGTAGGGTGTCAGCCCCCTTTGTGCTCGGGAGGGGTACCCGCCAGGGTTGCCCCCTGTCCCCGCTTCTTTTTGCTCTTGCGTTGGAACCCCTGGCGGCGTGGCTGAGGTGGGAGCCCTCTATGGCGGGTATCCGGTGGTCTCCGACGTTTGAGGACCGTGTGTCACTATACGCTGATGACATTTTGCTCTACCTCACCTCGCCGCGGAAATCATTGATAGTGTTGTTCGATGTTTTGACCTCCTTCGGCCGCAATTCTGGGCTTGTTATTAATTGGGCCAAGTCCTGTGTATATGTGTTGGTGGGCGACCCCCCTCCTCTCCCTCGCGGCTGTCCGATTCAAATCTCTCAGTCTGGATTTAAATACTTAGGCATTCACGTCTCCTTGAGTTCAGCGGTTCGTTACTCTCTGAACCTGCTGCCACCGCTTCAGCGGCTTCGGGCTGACGTAGTTCGTTGGCGGAGGCTTCCGTTATCGCCGCTGGGCAGGGCGGCCTTATTTAAAATGATGTCTCTGCCACGTTTTTTGTACGCCCTACAGAATACGCTGGACGTGGTGCCTACACGGTATTTTCGGGAGGTGGAAAGCCTGCAGCGACAGCTGGTGTGGGATGGGAGACCACGTATCGCTCTTGCTAAGCTGACTCTTCCATGGTACGATGGTGGCATAGCTCTTCCTGATATCAGAAGGTATTATTGGGCGTCCCAGCTGGTGGCAGTGAACCATGGGACGTATGGCCCAGCTTTGAACCCCGCGTATGAGATGGATAAGTTACTGTTGCCGGGTGGGGATTTCAATCGAATGCTTTACTCCAAGAAGGGACGCACTAAACTTACGGGCCCCACGAACAATGCTGTACGCGCATGGCACGGCGCCACTGCTGCTACGGGCTGGAAGGGCCGCCTGACTCCGCTGTATGCTTCTGAAGAGTTGGGCGGGCTGTGGCGCACTAAGGGATTTGAGAAGTGGGACACGATCGGTATTAGCCGAGTGGGGGATCTGTGGGCGAAGGGCGCTTTTAAAACGTTCGATGTCCTTCGGACCGAATATAGCCTGAGCGATAGGGAATTCTTTCGTTACGCGCAGGTCCGCCACGCCCTGCTTTCTGCCTTTCCGACCCCGGCGGATATTCCTGAGGCCTCCCCCTTGGAGGATCGTATACCTGATGGTTACTTGCCAGACAGCACCATTTCCCTGATCTATAAAAAATTGATTAATACCCGCGCGGACCTCCTCACCCGCCTGCGAGAGGTATGGGTCGCGGATGGCCTAGAATTGGACGACGAGGACTGGGTTGCGGCTATAGCCTCGCCGAGAGAAGTGGCCATACCCACACGCCTTAGATTTGTGCAGTTAAAGATACTACACAGGGTCTATGTTACCGGTCCCCGTTTGCTTCGCTTGGGCTACTCGAGTGATGGTTTATGTAGGCGTGGCTGTGGCCTACTTGGTACCTTTTTCCATATTTTGTGGGAGTGTCCAGTGGTTGTCCGGTTCTGGACTAGGGTGCATGCAGTGATGGAGGAGGTCACTGGTGTGGCTTTACTCCCGGAGGCGCGGCGCTGTGTGTTGAATGTGTGGGAACCGACTGATTGTAACGTGGCCCAGGAGCGCTGGGTGACTCTGGGCAATATGATAGCCAAAAGGGACATCGCGCAGCTGTGGGGCTCGGGTAGGTCTCCTACGGTGTCAAAATGGAAAGAAAACATGGATTGGTGCATGTTCCGGGAGAAAACCGTGTATGTTGCTAGAGGCAAACCCAAAAAATGGAACAAGATGTGGGGTCCGTGGAATTCTTACCGCGGAGATATATGCACGCCCCCCCTGGTGATCGCCTCCGATGTAGCTCTGTCCCCTTAGCTCGGCTATTCCTGTTCCTTCCTGGAATTGGTACTTGGGTTTTTCCCTGCCCCCCTCCTACCTCGCCTAATACTAACTTTTGCCTATAGTGCCGCTGAGTGGCGGCTGCCCCCCCCATGTGAGAGCAAGTTCCTGCTTATGTAGTTTCCATGCCTGGTTTTAGTTTTGTTTTGTTGTTTCTTTTTCATAAAATGTTAATTCAAAACCTTCTTGTTGGATGGAGTCTAGTTGTGGGCCTGTTGGCCACCCTCCCATGTAGGTTGCTCATTTGTTGGCTGTACTGTGTTTCCCTTTTGCATACTAGCGGCCGGCCTCGGAGGTTGTAGGCCCGTGACTGTACATAACTGCTGTGTCAATAAAGGTTTTTCAACAAAAAAAAAAAATCTGGGGGGAAACCACACAAAAAACTGTCTTCTCCATCAGTTGTACATTAGAAAAAAAGTACACTACTCTACCCACCCCACCGTTATAAGCCAGAACAGCCTGGAGATTTGTCTATTGTCTTCTTTCTTCAAGGTGTTCAGTTATAGTAAGATGAGGACGGCAGTGATCTTAAAATTAAGCGAATGACTAATGCTGAAATTATGCTGATTCTTACTTCAGTTAGTTGTCACAAAGTGTTAAAGGTATGAATAAGTTTTTGGTTTGTATTAAGTAACCCCGGGCGGGTAACTACGCTCCGCCCGCAGAGTTTGCATACTTTTACTTACTCCACGTTCTGCTGCCAACGCGGAGTTCAGGCAAAACTAGGACTCCGTAGGGGTTATTCAGTGCAAGGAGGAAGCACGAGAGAGCAGCCATTGCGAGGAGGAGGCAGCCGAGGAAGACGCGTCAGGTAAGTGCCTTTTAAATTATTTTTAATTGCTTTGGGATGGGGGGGGGGGGGGGGGGGAGGGCGCGGGGTGTAGTTCCACTGAGTTTTTTTTAAAACTTCGCGGAACTACGCGGAGCACCACTCCACCCAGGCTTAGTATTAAGCCTAACTTTTGTTGTACATGTGATTATTGGGAATTCCAATCCATGTTTTCTAACTTGTATCTTTCTTGTCAATAAATTCTTTATTCGGTCTAAGTTGGCCATAAAAGCACATAAAACAATAAAACATCCACAAATCATCTCATATCTTAACAACACTCGCAGACATATCTAAATTAAAATACAGCAACTTGTTAAGGTGCAACCTTTGAAAAGATAAAAATGCATTGCTAAAAATACATCCATATAGCAAAAAAACTGTCTAAAAGGGCACTGGACCTTATCCTAATAAAACCTAACAAGCAAAAACCGCCTTATAAGGGTCTGCTATGCAAGTAGAGAATAATAGGAGCCACCTAAAACCATTACTCTAATCAAATTGTAACCAATTTACATGAACAGTACATTTATAAAACGTGTGTCTTTATTATATATTGTGGATGTGCAAACAAATAATTGTGTTAAGACTTGTCCAAGTATTATTCAATAGGCAAAGGATCTTGGGGAAAAGATGCTTTTGATGATGCCCAATGTGGTACAAAAACATGTTTTTAATATTTTACACTCATCAGCTCTTATTCATCAGAGCAGGATTAATTTGAGACATTCCCCTACTAAAGAAAGGTCATGAATATAATCACAAAGAGACTAACTCAAATTATATTAACTATTTTATATGGTCAGAATTACACATTGGAAAAGAGAATGTATTCTGGTGCTTTCAGATCTGGATTCCGCTTTCAGCACCAAAAACATAAACATACATAAACAACAATTATTATCCGTTTGTGGAAGGTTTTCAAATCAATGTTATGTCACTGGTTTTACAATGCATAATATGTAATACTTCGAGGAGAATAGAAGTTGTTTACTTATCAGCTCTCCTTGTATTGTTTCTGGATTATTAGTGATCACATCCCAAGTGCTGACTTTTGGTAGTTGCAAAATTTAATTTGTTTTTTCATAAGAAAAAGGATCAGAAGTCACTACCTCTTTTGTGCTAAGATTGTTGGAAATGCTCTCTATGACCCAGAATGGCTCCATATTTTTCATGTTCGGCTGGGTGTTGTCTACTTAATAAAATTTCCTTAGAGCTGGCACTTTTGTAGTCATGTGTAGCGAACTATAGAATTCAGAAGTTGCTATTGGAATAGTTGGTATCACTACAGGCAGGATTAAAGATTGTACTTGGATTAAAGTCTTCAAGTGTGGAGTATATGTTTTGTTGACTATGCAAACTGAAATACTGATGGGCAGCTTTACCAGGCCTTCTCTGGTCCTGAATTGTCTCTGAACCCCAGGATAGAGCGGAGAGGTAGAGACAATTAATTTAGAAACTGGATCCAGCAGACTCTAATCAAGGTAGGAAGGTATCAGTGTTGGGCGAGTTATCATTGAGTCCCCAATTCGAGTTATGAAGTAGAATGCCACTTCTAGATCCAGTGGGGTTTGTCTGTCTTGGGTCCCTCTCTCTCTGGCTCTCTCCTTCTCTTTCTCGTTCTCTGTCTCTTACACACACACACACACACACGCGCACACACACCAAAATACACACACCAAAATACACACACAGCCTTAGTTCTCAGCCAACGGACATGGGCCGGGATACAGGAATGTTAGCCATTCACATTGAGTCATATAGGATGGAATCTGCCTTACTGGTTTTTGTCTCCACCATGAGATGGGCGTATGAGACCGACAGACCCTGAGGGGGTAGATGAAAGAAAGACCCAGGACTTATTTGGGAGGGTGGCTGTTCCCCATTCCCAAATATAGATTAACTTTTTATCTAGAGCCTCACTCCCAAGGTACATTGTGGTGATGAATGCAGGCTTCCTTGTGTGCGTGTAATATGTTGTCCTCGGTCTGGCAGTCAGGATTGTCACAGTCATTACTAATAACAACTAATAAATATACAAGAAGTTTGATTGATCATGTTCCTGAGGCCACATAGATAGTCTCCGTTGGTCTACATTGAATCAAGTGATGCTACTTTTTGATAAAACAGACCAAGACATGGAAAATAGCCTGCTAAAAAAATCTTTATTTTATGATCCGAGAGACGGTTGGAGGAACTTAACATGCCTTTTGTAAAAGTATTCTAGTGTGATTCAATTAACTTTTATGAAGCCTTGCATTGTCCGATAAGGCGCGCCTGTCAAATCCAAGACTCCCCTAGAAATACTACTTAATCTGTATTAATTTCCATACTTCAGGGAAAAATGCTGAAGGGCATGCTTCGCTTTTTGGTGCCATTATGTGCTTCTGTTTATCTTTTACTCTGCCATCACATAAACAAGATAGTACTCTGGTGAATCAATGTTAAAATATCACAATCTAAGTATTGTGCCGAAAGAATGTCATAGCAAAACTATTGACTACAAAAATACTGTGGGGTAAATGTATATTGCTATGTATAGATTAACTATTCTCAGCTGCACTTCTACATACTTTGAAGAAATATATATATATATATATATAAAATATTTGGGATGTACAAGTTTGTGGATTATAGTAAATGATGTTTATCTATATATCTAAAATTATCAATTGTTTGGATGATGATATCTGTACTCGTATCATAAAACTCTGAGGAAACCTTGAGGGGAAACATTTGAAGGCCAAAGGGATATAATATTTATAGAAGTCACCACAAAATAGACACCAAAATCTTGTGAGAGTTGCAATGCCTATGAAATCCTCAAGGGAAACAACAATTTACCCTACACAAACAGACAAACGTTTGAGGTCTCTTCTTTCTTTATAGATACCACACTGGGGATTTATGGGAATTCTCAAATGGCTTATTTCTTTATCTAGTTGTTTTTTTCTTTGCCAAACACTGACGCTGTTAATGTGAAATGTCTCGTTTTTATGTACATTTTAATATTTTGCCTGGTTTCAGTATGTAATTCCCTTAATAAAGCATTTTGAACTTAAAAAAGAAAGACTTTTGCCTCAAATTAAGGTCATATCACATAGTAAGATCCCTGAAATACTGACAGTTTAAGAAGTAGTAGATGTTTCAGATATTAACATGTAGGTAGCCACACTTTTTTGTACAAGGTAGCCTAATTCTAGTTAAGATGTAGAAGCCATGCTGTGATGCGAAATTAGAGGCACTGAAGAGTGAAAATGTGCAAATAGTTGCAAGATAGGGTTGAAAGATTACCCTGTCAAAAGGCCGTAAAAGATGCAGAATTCTTATTTTTTTGGTGTAAGGGTGTCATCGATTATCTGAATAATTGTTATTGCATTTTTACATCTGCTGGATGGTGGCAGCTAGAGGAGTTAACCGTTTTGAGGATGAGTGATGGTGTCACCGAAGAGGACTCACAACACTGGGACAAGGAAAGGAAATGAAGGGGGGAGGAACTTGTAAAAATAAAAGGCTGACCCGAAAAGCTCGTTCCACACCAGCAGGCATAGGAGTAGTCCATAATTGGTAGCCAATCTGAAGCGTCTGCTTGGCTGGCTAGAAAGTTAGGAGCAGAAGAGGGAAGACAGGACCAGTAGTGCGAAGTCATTGGAGCTAAAAAAATTAGGCTGTTTTTTTTCCTCAGATTTATAAGTCGATCATTTTCATGAATGTTATATTAAACAATATAACATATTTATGGCACGAAAAGCTGCTTTATACCTATAATATTTCGAATTTTGTAATAGGTAAGCTAAACATTTCTGGAAAGTGGCATTATGCTTGTATATAAGCCTTGCAATTATTTCCTCATTGTTAGACCTGTCAGCCCTTTGGGTGGTCCCTCCTCTCCATTATTTATTTTGTCCCACTTTTGCCTCAAGCCCTGTTAGTATTTTTCCTTTTTGGGAACCACCAGACTTTTTAGTATTGATGCAGATTCAGGGAGCCATTTTATCTACCCCTGGAACTTCTGTCTGAGGGCCTGGAGCACAAAATGGTGGCCACCTGTGACATCATCAGAACCCACTGGAACCTACTAGAACCTTCTGCAACATTCTGGAGCCCTGTGACAGTTGGAGGCGGTTCAGAATGTTGGGAAGTTAAGACAGAGAGTTGGCAGTTGGAGCTGGCAGTTGGCACCTGACTGGTGAAGAGAGAGCAGCAGAAACCTGAAGGAGGAAGGAGTGAGGCAGCAGGGGTGGAAACTTGTGCCTGGAGTGGGGTCCATAAACCCACCCTTGATACTAGTCCCTACTGACTGAGCCCAGCCTGGAGCCCTGTGTGGGAAGAAGCAAGAAAAACCATCTTAAGGACCTGGACAGCAGGAACAGGCCTTAGAAGCAAAGAACAGCAAAGTCCTGACCTGATTATTGGTTTTCCTGGAGTCCGACGTCGAGAAGCCTAGAGACCCGGAGCCCGAGGTGGAGAAGCGGCGCTGACTGGAAAAGCAGACGTCGTACCCGGAGCCGCCAGAGGTCGAGAGAGGGCGCCGACGGAGGTCGTAGAGAGTACCAGAGGTCGAGGAGGAAGTCACCCGAGGTCGAGTGAGCGGCGTCGACGGGGGAGTGAAGTCCGCCCTCCGGAGTCGCCGGAGACCGAGGTGAAGCGTGCCGGAGGTCGGGAGTGGAGGTCGCACTCCGGAGTCGCCGGAACCTGAGGAGAGGAGCACCGGAGGTTGGGAGTGGGGATCGCACTCCGGAGCCGCCGGAAGTCGACATCGAGTCAAGGCCGGCCGACGTCATCGAACCTGAGGTCGCCATCGAACCGGAGCCGCCTGAAGTCGACATCGAGCCAAGACTGCCCGACGTCATCGAACCGGAGGACGAGATCGAGCCGAGGCCGCCGACATCGAACCGGAACCGCCTACCGGCGTCGACACGACTCCAGCGGCGTCGGAGCTTCAGAAAAAGGGCAGTAAGTGGAATAGAGGGCGCCTAAGGCCCTGTGGAATCCTGAGAGACTACCCTAGGGGCTAGAGAGGTGCTGGAACCAGCTTGATTGTGCCAGGGGTGAGCTGAGACTAATTCAGAGGGGTTGTGTAGAGTGAGGGAGCCAGGTCTCTAGAATTCCCCCCCTTGATCTACCTCAGTTTAGGCCTCAGCCTTGTCCAAGCCAGGGAGTAGACACCCTCAAGCCATCCATCTAACCACAAGCTGTGACTGGGCCAAATCAGCCCATAGAAATCTAAATGTGATCTGATTCTATGAGTGTCACTGTCAGCTTTTAATTATTTATTGAGAGCACTGTATTTATTGTATTTAACCTATTTATTGCTTCACTGTATTTATTGTTCCACAGTATTTGTCGCACAATATTTATTGGCTTGCAGTATTTATTGCCTCATAATATTTAATTGCCTGTATGTAATGCACTTATATTTATGCCTTAATTATTTATGATCTCCCCTATTTATTGAATCATTAAGACAGTATTTATTTGACGTACCCTTCCACAGAAAAAGCCTTGTATATGGTGATTGTGTTATTATTTATTTAATCAGCAACTAAGAGAAAAAGAAGATTAACAGATATTTTCATAATTTTTACGGTGTAGAGTCGTTTTTGGAACGGATGCACGCATGGTTATTGTATGGGTATGACGTATGCTTAGCACGGTGCCTGATTCCTGACCACTCGAGCCAAGCTACCACTGTGTATGTCTGGAGAGACCCCATTACCACCACCCTTCCGGTGTGGGAGTGAAGTATTTCCAACATAATTGGTGTTCAGCGGTGGGATAGAGCTGTGCCTACGTATACTCAACAATAACTGTGGGTAGTCCATAGGCCTACACCGGGAGTTTTCTCAAAGCGGCCTTCCTAATTGTGAGTTTTTGTTTTTCCAAATTTACTCTGGTGGTGGGAGGAGGCATTATATAAGGTACCCCCCTGCATAGTTACTGCAAATAACTGTCCTCTGACCTGAGTGGGCAAGATGGAGTTTGTACTGGAGAATTTAGAAACGTACACTGTGGCCCAACTCAGGGAGTTTTGTCAGCGGGAGGGGGTGTATTGTCCCCCAGGAGCAAAGAAGGGTGCACTCCAAACCAGCTTAAGGGCTTGGGGGGAGGCACGCCGAGAAAGCAAGGCCGAGGAGGAGGACAGGGATAGAGAGCCCCACAGTGAGGGAGCTGGTTTGTACCAACCTGAGGTGGGGAACCTGTTAGCGGGGCCCAGGACACTTTCCAGGAAGGGCAGCAGTGCCTCTAGCGGTGGCTTGTCTGAAGTGGAGTTAACAGACCGGAGGGAGAAAAGACAGCTCACATGGGACTTAGCAAGGCTGGAGAAAGAGAAGGAGGAACAGAGGATGGCTCATGAGGTAAGGCTGAAAGAGATAGATCTTCAGATCCTGATAATCGGGGCACACCCTGTACCTAACGGTGGCAGCGAAGAACGAGAGTACACCAGGGAACCCAAACCCTACCTGCCAAAGGACATAGTAGCTAGCTATGGGGTGGGTGACGATATCGCCAAGTGGCTAGCGGCCTATGAGGTCTCGTTAAGGGCCCAGGGGGTTCCAGAGAAGTACTGGGGAGGGGGATTGTACAAGTACATGCCTCCAGCTGGTAGGGATGCATTATTGGCCCTCGAGGAGGATGAGCAGACCCACTACCCCACCATGAAACTGGCGCTCATAAGAAAGTTTGGACTAACACCCGAAAAGTACAGACAGAAGTTCAGGGGTAGTCACAAACTGGGCACACAGAATTGGGTGGACTTCCTGGACTATGCAAAGAAGGCACTAGAGGGTTGGATTCAGGGCAGTGAAGTGAGGAACTACAAGGGGATGTTTGATCTAGTACTGAAGGAACACCTGCTCGAGAAATGTTTCCCTGAACTGCGTCAACACCTGGTGGATAGCAAGCTGACCAGTCCCCGGAAGCTTGCTGAGGAGGCGGACATTTGGGCTAGTACCCGGGTGTCCACAAGGGGGACTGGAGGGGATACTCAAAAGGCCGGACAGGGCGCCCCTCAGAAGAAAGAGGGAGGGGAAAAGAAAAAGGAGTTCTCCAAAGGCCCCCAAAATAATTTCCAAGGAAAGGGAACAGGATTCACCCCTAGGGCTAACCCACCCAGAAACCCTAATCCTGGCCAGAGTCAGCAGCCAAGGGTTGTCCATTGCTACGAGTGCGGTGGCGTTGGACACTATAAAGGAGATCCGAAGTGCCTGAAACGACCACCCCCTCCCATTGGAGGAAAGACCCCCGGAGTAGCTAGTGCAGTGCTCGGGGAGGAGATGCCCTTAACTAAGGGAAGGGAGTGGGCGGGTGTCACTTTAGTGTCCCTGGGAGAACGGGAGATGGTTCCTAAGATCCAGGTGCCCGCAAATACCGTAAAGTATGGGCAGTGGGTCACCATCAACGGCCAAAGAGGGGAGGCTCTGAGAGACACAGGAGCCAGTATGACTATGGTACGTAGTCAACTGGTGTCTCCAGAGCAGGTAATTCCCGATGTACTCCACCCAGCCGCGATGGCTGACGGCAGAACAGGCCACTATCCAGTGGCCGAGGTTCCCTTTGAATGGGGGGGGGTTGCAGGTTCACTTCGAGTTGCCGTAAGCCCTGCCGTGCCAGTCGATTGTCTACTGGGGAATGACATGGAGCACAATGCTTGGAAGGAGGTGGAATACCGGACTCATACTGAGATGCTGGGTACACCTGACTGGGCCTGTGTGAGCACAGGGTCCGCGACTACCCGGAGAGGGAGTTCGTTTCGGCTGGAGCCTGGAACAAAGGCCCAGCCAGCTGCCAGTCAAGGGAAGAACCGAGGACAGGAGGAGCCTGCCTCGGCGTCCACACCCCGTAGGACGGATAGGCCACCGGAGGTGGTGGACCAGGAGTCTGCGGTGGGGGACGTTACCAAACTGGAGGACCTACCCATCCCGGCAGAGTGGCACGTGGAGGGAGGCCCGTCCAGGGAGGAATTCTGCCAGGGCCAGAGGGAGTGCCCTACCCTTGAGGGGCTAAGGCGTCAGGCCCAAGCCCAGGCAGCAGGGAACGTTGAAGGGAACTACAGTGTTTACTGGGAGGATGGCCTCCTCTACAGTGAACCCAAGGCACCCCTACACGGATCGTCACGAGCCTTGGTAGTCCCTCAACGTTATCGAGCCTTCCTTCTGGAGTTGGCTCACGAGATCCCATTGGCAGGACACCTGGGGCAAGACAAGACCTTCGCCCGTCTTGTCCCACACTTTTATTGGCCTCAAATGAAAGTGTCGTCCGATACCTACTGCCGGACATGTGTGTCTTGCCAAGCCAGTGGGAAAACAGGGGTGAAGCTGAAAGCTCCCCTGGAACCACTTCCTGTCGTTAGCACCCCCTTTGAAAGGGTGGGCATCGACATTGTGGGTCCGTTAGATCCGCCAACGTCAGCTGGTCACAGGTTTATCCTGGTTCTGGTGGATCATGCCACACAGTACCCAGAGGCAATACCTCTGAGGACCATAACAGCACCTGTTGTGGCTAGGGCCCTGATGGGAATCTTTACCCGAGTGGGTTTTCCCAAGGAAGTTGTGTCCGACAGGGGGACCAACTTCATGTCAGCGTACATGCGGGCGATGTGGAAGGAGTGTGGAGTGACATACCGGTTCACCACTCCTTACCACCCCCAGACCAATGGTCTGGTGGAGAGGTTTAACAAAACCTTGAAGGGCATGATCAGAAGTCTGCCTGAAAGCCTGCGGAGGAAATGGGACGTCCTCCTACCCTGTCTACTCTTTTCTTACAGGGAAGTGCCACAGAAGGGAGTGGGCTTCAGCCCCTTCGAGCTTCTGTATGGGCACCCTGTACGTGGACCTCTCAACCTGGTGAGAGACGGATGGGAAAGAACTCCCAGAAAGCTTCCCCAGGACGTGGTGAGCTACATGCTGGCCTTCCGGAGCCAAATGGCTAAGTTGTGGAAGCAAGCTTCTGACAACTTGGAAGCCAGCCAAGCAGTGATGAAGGCGTGGTATGACCACAATGCTCACCCGGTGGAGTTGGAGCCTGGCCAGAAGGTGTGGGTGATCGAACCAGGAGAGCTTAGCGCCCTCCAGGATCGCTGGTCAGGACCCTTTGAGGTGTTGGAGAAGAAGGGTAAGGCTACCTACTTGGTGGACCTGAAGACCCCTTGTCAGCCCCTACGGGTGCTGCACGCCAACCGCCTCAAACCCCACCACGAGAGGCCCGAAGACATCTTGATGATGGTGACTGACGGAGCAGAGGACGTGGAAAGCGAGCCTCTCCCCGATTTGTTTGCGTCTCAAGAGAAGGATGGGTCGGTGGAGGGAGTGATTCTCTCCCCATCTCTAACTCCTGAACAGCAGGAGGACTGCCGCCAGGTCCTGGGACAGTACTCTTCGTTGTTCTCCCTTGTCCCGGGTAGGACTCACCTGTGCGTCCATGACGTGGACACAGGAGACAGCCCACCTGTGAAGTCCAAGATCTACCGGATGTCAAACAAGGTGAAGGCCAGCATTCACAGTGAAGTCACTAAGATGCTGGAGCTAGGAGTGATCGAACCTTCTAGCAGCCCCTGGTCCAGTCCGGTGGTACTAGTACCAAAAGCTGCACCACCGGGTGCCCAACCGGAACTGAGGTTCTGTGTGGACTACCGGGGACTGAATTCAGTGACCAAAACTGATGCTCATCCGATTCCTAGGGCGGATGAATTGATTGACCGGCTGGGAGCTGCCCAATATCTAAGTACCTTTGACCTTACTTCTGGGTACTGGCAGATCTCTTTGACTGATGGAGCAAGGGAAAGGTCAGCCTTCTCCACGCCCAATGGCCACTACCAGTTCTGTGTGATGCCCTTTGGGCTCAAGAACGCACCTGCCACGTTTCAGCGCCTGGTAAACCAGATCCTCACCGGAATGGAGAGTTTCTCTGCTGCTTATCTGGATGACATAGCCGTCTTCAGTAACAGCTGGGAGGATCACTTGCGTCACCTGCAAGCTGTTCTCCAGGCCCTGAGACAAGCTGGATTGACGATCAAGGCCAGCAAGTGCCAGATCGGGCAGGGGTCGGTAGTGTACCTTGGACACTTGGTGGGTAGGGGAGCGGTGCAACACCTCCAGGCGAAGATAGAGGCCATCATGGCCTGGGAACCCCCCAAGACACAGACTGAGGTCCGAGCTTTTCTGGGCCTCACGGGATACTACCGCCGCTTCGTGAGGGGGTACGGTACCATCGTAGCCCCCCTCACGGAGCTCACGTCCAAGAAACAACCTCGACGGGTAGTCTGGACGGAGGCTTGTCAGCAGGCCTTTGTGAAGCTGAAGCAAGCCATGTGCGAGGCCCCGGTCTTAAGGGCCCCAGACTTTTCCAAGGAGTTCATTGTCCAGACGGATGCATCAGAACATGGCATTGGGGCAGTGTTATCGCAACTCAATGAAGAGGGTCTGGATCAACCCGTGGTCTTCCTATCCCGGAGACTACTTCCCAGGGAACAGAAGTGGAGTGCAGTAGAGCGTGAAGCCTTTGCAGTGGTATGGGCTCTGAAGAAGTTGCGGCCATACCTGTTTGGCTCGCACTTCCTGGTTCAGACCGACCACAGACCCCTTCGTTGGCTGATGCAGATGAAGGGGGAGAATCCCAAGTTGTTGAGGTGGTCTATTTCCCTACAGGGAATGGACTTTCAGGTGGAACATCGGCCTGGAGTGGACCACGCCAATGCAGACGGTCTCTCAAGGTATTTCCGCCTTAGTGATGAGAACTCCCAAGGGGTTGGGTAGCTCTCCCAACTTTCAGCTGGGGGGGGACGCGTGTTAGACCTGTCAGCCCTTTGGGTGGTCCCTCCTCTCCATTATTTATTTTGTCCCACTTTTGCCTCAAGCCCTGTTAGTATTTTTCCTTTTTGGGAACCACCAGACTTTTTAGTATTGATGCAGATTCAGGGAGCCATTTTATCTACCCCTGGAACTTCTGTCTGAGGGCCTGGAGCACAAAATGGTGGCCACCTGTGACATCATCAGAACCCACTGGAACCTACTAGAACCTTCTGCAACATTCTGGAGCCCTGTGACAGTTGGAGGCGGTTTAGAATGTTGGGAAGTTAAGACAGAGAGTTGGCAGTTGGAGCTGGCAGTTGGCACCTGACTGGTGAAGAGAGAGCAGCAGAAACCTGAAGGAGGAAGGAGTGAGGCAGCAGGGGTGGAAACTTGTGCCTGGAGTGGGGTCCATAAACCCACCCTTGATACTAGTCCCTACTGACTGAGCCCAGCCTGGAGCCCTGTGTGGGAAGAAGCAAGAAAAACCATCTTAAGGACCTGGACAGCAGGAACAGGCCTTAGAAGCAAAGAACAGCAAAGTCCTGACCTGATTATTGGTTTTCCTGGAGTCCGACGTCGAGAAGCCTAGAGACCCGGAGCCCGAGGTGGAGAAGCGGCGCTGACTGGAAAAGCAGACGTCGTACCCGGAGCCGCCAGAGGTCGAGAGAGGGCGCCGACGGAGGTCGTAGAGAGTACCAGAGGTCGAGGAGGAAGTCATCCGAGGTCGAGTGAGCGGCGTCGACGGGGGAGTGAAGTCCGCCCTCCGGAGTCGCCGGAGACCGAGGTGAAGCGTGCCGGAGGTCGGGAGTGGAGATCGCACTCCGGAGTCGCCGGAACCTGAGGAGAGGAGCACCGGAGGTCGGGAGTGGAGGTCGCACTCCGGAGTCGCCGGAACCTGAGGAGAGGAGCACCGGAGGTCGGGAGTGGGGATCGCACTCCGGAGCCGCCGGAAGTCGACATCGAGTCAAGGCCGGCCGACGTCATCGAACCTGAGGTCGCCATCGGACCGGAGCCGCCTGAAGTCGACATCGAGCCAAGACTGCCCGACGTCATCGAACCGGAGGACGAGATCGAGCAGAGGCCGCCGACATCGAACCGGAACCGCCTCACGGCGTCGACACGACTCCAGCGGCGTCGGAGCTTCAGAAAAAGGGCAGTAAGTGGAATAGAGGGCGCCTAAGGCCCTGTGGAATCCTGAGAGACTACCCTAGGGGCTAGAGAGGTGCTGGAACCAGCTTGATTGTGCCAGGGGTGAGCTGAGACTAATTCAGAGGGGTTGTGTAGAGTGAGGGAGCCAGGACTCTAGAATTCCCCCCCTTGATCTACCTCAGTTTAGGCCTCAGCCTTGTCCAAGCCAGGGAGTAGACACCCTCAAGCCATCCATCTAACCACAAGCTGTGACTGGGCCAAATCAGCCCATAGAAATCTAAATGTGATCTGATTCTATGAGTGTTACTGTCAGCTTTTAATTATTTATTGAGAGCACTGTATTTATTGTATTTAACCTATTTATTGCTTCACTGTATTTATTGTTCCACAGTATTTATTGTCGCACAATATTTATTGGCTTGCAGTATTTATTGCCTCATAATATTTAATTGCCTGTATGTAATGCACTTATATTAATGCCTTAATTATTTATGATCTCCCCTATTTATTGAATCATTAAGACAGTATTTATTTGACGTACCCTTCCACAGAAAAAGCCTTGTATATGGTGATTGTGTTATTATTTATTTAATCAGCAACTAAGAGAAAAAGAAGATAAACAGAGATATTTTCATAATTTTTACGGTGTAGAGTCGTTTTTGGAACGGATGCACGCATGGTTATTGTATGGGTATGACGTATGCTTAGCACGGTGCCTAATTCCTGACCACTCGAGCCAAGCTACCACTGTGTATGTCTGGAGAGACCCCGTTACCACCACCCTTTCCGGTGTGGGAGTGGAGTATTTCCAACACTCATCAACTCAACATACCTGGTAACGCACTGAACCCTGGCTGTTCTAATTCCTCATCTAACTTTCAACAAACTTTTGCGACATTCTCCTCTGAGAAATGTTTTCGAAGCTCAGTTTGTTCTATAATGTGTTTTATATTTTTCTAGTTGTCTCAGATTATGAACATACAGACATATCTGTGTGTTATGGCCAAAGTTAATAGAAAACAACGAACCTTCCAAATTGAAGCAAGCTGGCAGGAATGTTGCTGAAATGCATCTCTGTATTGGTCAGGCCAACGTAAACAGGTAAATATTCATATTCTTAATCAATAGAGCAAAAAGCATGGATAAAAAGACAAAAAAATCAAGGGCAGAGACGAGTAAAGACATAGTAATGGGTGGGCACTGTGGTTTCTATAGGGCGGTGGTTGGCAATGCCCCCCTCTTATAAAGGGCACAGGAACTGTGGAAACACACAATAGCTTTCTTACCGTTTGAGCCCCTGTGAGGATGAACGCCAGGATATCCGTGATTTCTTGAGCCCCGCCGGAGCCCGGTGTCCACGGCGTAGGAGGTGCGGTCCATAGTGCGGTCCATGGTGTGGTAGTGCAAATAGCGCTCGGTGTCCTACCGTTTGAGCCCCTGGAAGGATGAGGGCCAGGACATGCGTAATTTCTTCAGCAACGGCCGGAGCACGGTGTCCACGACGTAGGAGGTGCGGTCTATAGTGCGGTAGTGCAAATAGCGCTCGGTGTCCGAGAAGCCGCGGTGCCAGACCCTGGCTGAGGCCGCAGACTGCTGCAGGCGGGAGAGGCTGCGGGAGCTCCGGGGGGGCGGCGCTGCTGGAGTGGGACCTGCTGCCAGTGAGGCAGGCTCTGGTACTGGCGGTGCAGCTGGGGCTGCTGCTCCCGTCTTCACAGATGTTTGGGAGCCTTCAAGTCCCTGTTGCTGCTGCCGCCGCCGCCTTCTGGAACAGGCACGCTGCTGCCCTGTGCATCCATCCTTCACCCCTCCTAGCACAGGCACAGCAAATGGAGAGGCGGGCAGGTGGGACGGGGGAGTGAGGGGACAAACAGGTGAAAGAAAGGGGAGAGGCAGCAAACACGGAGACTAGAGAAGCAGGCAGGGGTAAGAATAGCAAACACCCGAGGATAGGGGCAGGAGAGAGATTAGGAATGATACAACAAACGAGGAACCAAGGGTCTTGGGGACACAGAGTGGACACGTGGACATAAGGACAGGGCAGAGGGTCCATATTGTGGGGCTGGTTTATGGTCGTTTGTTCAGAAGGCAGCCATGGTCCCCAGCTCGGCGTTGTCAACAGGAGGCGGTGGAGCTGCACAGCTCCCTGCGCGACTCCCGTCCTGGACCAGATGAGCATAGTAGCGCACACACTGAGCCCTCTGCAGATCCAGAGCGTGCCAAGTGTTCACTTCCGGGCCTGGCCACGTACGCAGCCGGGTCAGCGGCACAGCAGGCTCAGCCTGCGTTCTGGGGGTAGGTCATGGGACGAGCACTCCCCACAAACTTGCATAGGTTTGGGAGAACCGCAGCACAGTGCTGGAGTTGAGCCAGGTTGCGCTCATCTATTGGCATCTCTATGTCTCTATCCCGCGACCCGCAGCACCGGATCCTGCAAGCACCAGCTGTTCTGGGCTCCATCATCCGCACGGTCTGGGCTTCTTAGAAAGTGAAAGCGTGCACGGCCCGCTAAACAAACACGTCGTGACGTAAACCGAAAATAGTGCTCAGAAGAATAAAAAACAAGCATAGGTAATGCAATAGGACTCATGTTTACGCAAGACCTATTGCATTTAAAACTGAAGTGCGGGCGGCCAAAAAGGCACGAACGGGAGGGGGGCATGGGTGGGATGAGAAGACACTGACTGCGGGAGGGGGCGAGGGGGAGACAGGGAAGAAAATAGTGTTAGGAGTAAAGTGGCCAGTAGCCGTGGAAGGATATTAATGACGACATGCTCGTCATAAGGAGGGACTAATAAGCCTAGAAACAATTGGAAGGCAGCATTTAGGATGCAAGTCAATCCAAAAGATAGGCGGAGAGTGGGTGGAGCTTAAACAAAGTTTCCCCGCTATAGTATATACTGCATGCCTCGCAAAGCGATTGCAGCGCATTTGCGCTGCAACGCTAGGCGAGACCTAAAAAGGGAGATCGTTCTCAGCCCTGTTGTTACAAGGCTATATTATTAAAAGACAATACCTTCAAAATGTTTGGTAGGGCCTTATACAAACGTATAAAGGATTGGGCGGAAGAGAAGTCAGTTCTTTACCCTAGTCAATATGGCTTCAGATCTATGGTTGACACGGTGGAGCAGTGTCTTAACCTCAATTTGCCAATACGAACATACCCCATAGCCAAAAACTCCCCAATAAATCTAGATTTTATGGACTTGACCACTGCATTTGACAGTGTAAACCACACAAAACTGTGGTCTATTTTGATATCTCTTGGAATTGATCAAGCACTAGCGCACTTTCTAGCATATTTGCACAGAGGCATGAAAGCAAGAATAAGAAAACGAGTTACTTACCTGTGACTTCAGTTTCATAGATTTAAATGCCTGAAGCATCCCCGCCATCGAGGTGGGAGTCTCATGGTACAATAAAATATATATACAATAGTAGTAAAATAACATACAATAGGCTATATTGGACCAAAAGTCACTACACTAGCCTATCCTTTTGTAAAAAAGAATCAAATTTGGAACCCAGTCAATCAGGCTCCAGCACCCTCTAGAACACTCCACAGAGGCAAGTCCCTCAGATTTTCGTAGCACAAGTGACAGTAAGTATACCATAGTAAAAAAGGGACGCCACTCCGGTGAGCCTGAGTTGCATGTGAATCTATGAAATATACCAATACTGGATAACTGAAATTACAGGTAAGTAACTTGTTTTCTTATCCAGTATTGGGGTATCTTTCATAGATTCACATGCCTGAATCAGAATAGCTAGCAGTAAAAATCGTAGTCCCTTAGCAGATGGTGGGTAATATATATATATATTCACTGAAAAAAAACAAAGGTTTCAGGGGCGTTATAGTTAGGAATTGGCATTTAAAAAAACCTTAGAAATTCACTGAAAAAACCATAGGTTTCAGGGGTGTTATAGTTAGCTGGACATTTCCCTCGTACAAAACCCTAGAAATTCCCCTGTTAAAGTTAGTTCAGCTAACTATAACTTGCGCCCCCGCAATGCAATGCTGATGACGTCACATATTACATCACTCATGACAAGGTCAGTGACATCACTGATGACATCACTGATGACATCTCAAATGACATCACTGATGACATCATCCATGTGATAAATTAGTGCATCTTCTCACACCCTAATTTAACGCAATCACACATTTGGTTAAACATTTCAACCCTTTCCAACTGAAATACATTTCAACCCTTCCCCCAATCTGCCTTCTGCCTGTTACCATAGAAACAGGTCATGGAACACTGCACTGAGCTCACAGGTCACAAGTTCAGCACACAATGTTCCTACACAAGACAGGAAGTGTGCTTGACTTTTCAACATATCAGCTTATCATATATAATGTTCCTTACAATCTGTTTGTTAACCAATAACAATCATACCTTTAAAACACAGAAATATACACCCTACCTTTCAGTGTAGAAAGTTGTCATACAACCAATGATTTCTTGTCGTTTTCAAAAAACGTTGCCGTGTATCCGCGCACCCACCGCGAGAGAATCCGTGCATCCAACGCGATAGGATGCGAGCACCGTGCCGCATTTCGCCGTTTCTTTTTTTTTTTTAAAAAGGGGGGCTCCAGGGGGTCCTTCTGGGACCCCCTAAGCACCTCTAGAGGGTCAGAGTATTTCCACTCTGCCCCCTTTATATGTTTTATACACTTATTCCCATTGCATCTTCAGCCTCGCTTCTACCGAGGCAGAAAATGTCCGCCAACAGTTCCTGGTTTCGAATGTAGAGAGACACTCGACAGCCAATTTGAATTCAGCGCGTGATCGGGAGGGTGCGCGCTCGGTTCGGGGAGGGTGCGCTTACGGTGCGGGTACGGTCCGCGGATACTGCGCGGCCATAGATATCACTAACTTTTTTACCCTAATTTTCTCAGGAACTACTGAAAAGATTCACACCATATATGCAAAAGGCACGAGTCCGAACTGAGGACTACCTCTTTGCCAAATTTGGTGCCATTCCGTTCAGCGGTTTGGGCTGTAGCTGCGACAACAGATCCTATGGGAAATTGCATGGGGAAAACGCGTTTTGGGGCCCCCCTTTTTTCTCGGCCCCCGCTTGACGGATCACCGCAAAACTTTCAGGGTAGGAGCGGAGCTGGCCAAAAGTTTGGAAAATTTCGCGAGGATTCGTCAACCGGCGCCAGACTTATTGGGAATAGAATGTTGCGGATTTCCTATGGAAAATAGGTCCTAACTATAACTACCTACTGGCGACCGCCAGTAGGTGATATATATTATATATATATATATATATACACATATACACATATATACACCACATTAGACACCTTGTTCAATATAATTGTAAGCATACTTGTAACAAATGCCACATCATTTGAAAGAGACATTAGAAACATTAACAATTAAAAGAGACAGCATTCAAAAACATGAAACAATATAGTCACCTTTCAAAAGAGGCTTACCTTATTTAAAAAGGTTGCGTAACACTGCTTGACCAACTGCTGACTCAGCTTCTGTAGCCAGATCTAGACAGTAATGTGTAAGAGGGAGAGCCCAGAGAGAACGACTACTTCCCCCTTCCCACTACAAGGACCAGAATCCCTCAGGGCAAGGATGACGTTTGTCAGGAGCAAACACATACGACCTAACAACCCGGACAGAAAAGCACCTACTTTTCCTGTTTTCCCACAGACCAGCCCCAGTCCTGGAGGTCTCGTGCGGCCACGCCAAACAACGGAGAAGAGGGGAGGAGCTGACCCCGGAGTGAAAACCCCGGGGAGGTAAAAGCACGGCCCGCCCAGGAAGTGTTGTCGTTGGTAGGAGACAGCGGAGCCCGAAGAGAGGAGTTGTGCGCGGAATTACGAAGTGACCGAGAGGAGAAGGAGCACGCTGACGGCGACCAGAGCGGAAGCGAGGACAACGAAGCAGACGACCGCTGGACCGAAGAATGGTGGAGTCCTCCGGAAGATGCTGAGGAGCGGCCGCAACTCCAGGGGAGAGTTGCGGCGGTGCCGGTGAGTACCGCTGTGCAAGGGGACGTCGGGGAAGCTGTCGATACGGGAGGTGGGCGTGTACCGAAGGAATCGGGAGGAGGGAGGCGTTCATAGTTGTAGAAGCCAGGGAGGAATCGAGTGGGTAGAGCCCAGACCTGAGAGAAGGATTTGGTAAACACCCCATTCTCTGGAGCCTATTTATCTGTACCTATAGACTCGGTCATCTCGGAGATCACATTTCCGTAGTATCCGAACCCACTGTAATCACTTTCGCCCCCCTCACCATTCCCCTCTCCATCCCAGATTGTGCACAGGAAAATACTGAAACACCGGGTGTTGGTGACGGCAGCGCATAAAACCATTCTTCACATACGAACTCACAAACGGCCACTATTGCTTTTTTTTCCTTTCCTCTGAGCCTCCGGTCACACCACCACGACGGAAGAGGAGAAGGAACACTATCGGGCCGCCGGCCATACCGTCGAAGAGACCCAGACCACCACACCGCCTTCGTACCTAGAGGACACCGACAGGAAAGAAAAAACAGGCCCTGATACTTTGAGCATCCCGTTTGTGCCACCTGAAAATAAAACCACTCCTGTTAGACAATATATAAAGCCTCCGCGTCTGTATATCCGACCCAGTCTCCCACATAATGCCATGTGAATGTGTGCACATTCTTCCATGTTGCAGCACGGCAAATCTTCTCCAACGGCACTCCGGCAAAAAGCGCTGCCGATGATGACACAGCCCTTGTGGAATAAGCTTTAGGATGCACAGACAAAGGACTTCCAGCTTTAAAGTGGCAAAATTGAATTGCCGATGCAATCCATCCTGCAACTGAAGACTTTGTCACTGCTGTACCTGGCTTTTGACAACCGTAAGATACAAACAATTGATCCGTCTTCCGTATGGAATCAGTATGTGATAAGTAGAATTTAAGGCACCTTTTCATGTCCTAAGAGTGTAGGGCCTGCTCAGACGGTCTGGGAAAAAAAGTACATAAAATAATGGGCTCATTAAGATGGAAAGAAGATGGAACCTTCGGAATTAATGTAGGATTCGTTAGTAAATGCTTGGATTTCGCTGACTCTCCTAGCAGAGGTAAGCGCTAATAAAAGAGCAGTTTTCCAGGCGAGCTATTTAAGTTCAGATTTATGCACATGTTCGAATGTGTGCTTCATGAGCTGAGAGAGAACCAGATTATGCCTCCATTCAGGGGAAGGAGCTCTGATGGGCAGAAAAGTCCTGAAAAGACCTTTTAAAAATTGTTTGACCAAACGGTTGCAACAGAGAGATAGGCCGCCAATAGAACGTCTGTAAGATGAGATTGCGGCCAGATGCAGCTTAACAGATGCAAACATGAGTCCATACTTAGCTAATGAGAGAAGATAGGGAAGAACCTTTTCTGGAGAACAGTCCAGGGGATGTGTATCATTATCATGGCACCAAGAACAGAAACGTTTCCATTTCAGAGAATAGGTTTTCAGAGTAGCTGGAGTTCCCTACAGTAATGCGGTAGGTCTAGCTCCTTGAAAAGACTGAGCTCAGAAGCCAAGCAGGAAGCTGCAGAGGGGCCTGATGCAGGTGGAGAATCTGGCCCTTGCTCATTGTCAATAGAGTTGGAGACACTGGGAGGTGAAATGGACTGCATTCTCAGTGTGGGAGAACTTCTGTGAACCAGTGCGGACGTGGCCACTGTGGGGCAATGAGAATCATTCGGCACGGTTCCAGTTTCCTTAGAAGCCTCGGAACCAATGGAAAGGGAGGGAAAGAGTAAGCGAAAATCCCCGTCCACCTCATCATGATGGCATTTCCCCAAGAGCCCTTCTCTGGACCCCAACTGGCATAAAATGGGCATTTGCGATTTATTTTGGAAGCAAAAAGATCCAAGTTGGGCCTGCCCCACATCTGAAAAATGCGATCCAGTACGGACTGCTCCAGTTCCCATTCGAGGAAAGAATTTGATGTTCTGCTCAAAGTGTCCGCCAGAGTGTTGTTAAGTAACCCCAGGAAATGAGGGTAACATTGGGAATATAGCAAGGTGGCTCCCCAGTACTTACAGTTTGTGATGACGTGCGTGAAAAAGAAGCCAAGAGGGGTGGCCCTGCTCTGCCTCTTCCTGTTGCTGACGGGCGCAGGATGGACCCACCCTTGGCCCGGGTTTTGCCAGGGCGCGACCGGCACGTGTCCCATGCCGCGGTGTTGCTGCCGTGCTTATGAGCGTGTGTAGAGCTCCTCCACCCTCCTAGGAGAGTGATGGTTTGTGGGGCTTGAAGTCCCCCCACCGGCAATGGCAGTATCAGATGGCGTTCCGCGCCGCGGGGTTGCTGCCGTGCTTATGAGCTTGTGTAGAGCTCCTCCTACCGCCTGGGCGAGTGATGGTCTTTGGGGCTTGGAGTCCCCCCATCGGCAATGGCAGTATCAGATGGCGTCCTTTTAAAAAATTATGGTAATCTGTCTTGGGGTCATGGACTTAGTAACCCAGGACACTTGACTTTTTTTTTTAATGTCGTGGGTGGTTGCAGAAACTCCCCCATGCAACATTAAAAAAAGTTCTGGGTGTGCCCATGCCTCTTCTAGGGCAATAAAGCAAGAAAATATGAACTTCTAAAAAGCCCTAAAGCATTATGGGGTGCTCTTTGCTGGGATCAAAATTGTACAATTATTTATATATAAATATATATCTATATATCCTACTGGCAGTCACCTGTAAACAGTTATAGTTAGGATGGAGTTTCCATCGGAAGAGCGTTTTTTGATGTGTGAATAACTTTGCCGTCATTTTTCTTTTCAGAGTTTTATATAGCGCAAACTTGACTCTAATCCAATCGGGTATCAGAGCGCTTTACATAGCTCCAGTTACGTTACATGAGGACACGCATTCATTTTTTTTTTGTTAGGCACGGGGAGATTAAGTGATTTGCCCAGAATCACAGGATGTTCAGCGTCATTACCTAGGCTCAAACCCAGTTCCCCAGGTCCAAGGTCGAGCGCCCTAGCCGTTAGGCCAACTCCTCTCCTATTCAGCCAATCTTTACTCGTCGGCGCCACCCTCCTTCCCCATTTCAGCGCTAATTTCCCTTTTCGCCAAGAGTAGCCCAATGGCGGTGTATTTCCTAACAGACTTTGGGATATTTTTCACATATCCCAAAAGGGCCACTTACGGAGTTGGGGATAGGACTAAGCCCGTCATAGTCCCAAGTATATGGTGTATATCTGACCAGTATGTGCAGATTTTGCTGCAGGTCCAGGTAAGATGTGCAAAGTCTGCTTGTGGGGATTTGCATTTTAGGCAGCAATGGGATTTGTCGGGGTCAAGTTTATGGGACATCGCAGGAGTAATATAAATAGGGCGCAGGAATTTGAAATGAATGAGTTTATGTCGGCTATTTAGCGGTATCGCCTTGGTTTGCAGACAGCATGCAGCCCATTGGTCGTCCGTAATTGGGTGACCCAGATCCACCTCCCACGCGGTCCGTACTTTAGCCTCGTGTACTGGGACTATCTCCATACAGGATCTATATAGTTTGGAAATTAAATGTCCCCAGTGTCGCTATCTAGCACTATGGTTAAGGGGAGGAACGGGTCGGGCTCAACCAGGAAGCTTGGCCTTAACTGCGGCACCAAGTCGAGTAAGTATAAACTTGTCCATAAACGATGCCCCTGCAAATTTAGCTCTGTAAGAGACAGAAAAAACTTGGCCATCTATGTAGAGGTCCCCAATGAATGCCATGTCAAATCGTGAAAGAGTGCACTGCACTATTCCCTCCCCCGTGATGGGAATCTACAGTGGATTCGGGAGTGGTATGCTCTGGGAGTATAGTGGCGATGATCCCAACATCCGGACCAGTTATAGCCAAGCCCAGCTTGTTGTTGAGACCGTCTGAATGTGAAGTGGGTCACGCGGGTAACCCAGGAGCAAGACTGTACGTAGCATGTTTGGAAGGACTAGGTCTGCCTCAGGGCGTAAGTAGGGGATTCTGGCATCTGGATGGAACCAGGTGTGAGCATAGCTGCATTGGGTGACCAAATAATGTATCTGAAAATTAGGAACGCCAAAACAGCCCTTGTGATACGGGAGTGTCATGATCTCCCAGCGGACTCTGGGGCGTTTGCCCCCCCCCAAATCAGCCTAATAAGGTGTGTGCATATAGATTCAAAAAAACGATTCGGTAACTGAATAGGAATATTATTGAATAAATACAAGAATTTGAGCAGGACAATCATTTTTATCAGTGCGTTACGCCCAGCAATTGAAAGTGGTAATCTAATCCACCTGTCCACCTGCTCTTCCAGTGTATGTATCGCTGTATACCATAGTTTGATAATAATATTTAATTGGTATGCAAATGTATGTTGATACCCAAATATCTAACGGAGTCAGAGCACCAAGTCATTGGGTAGTAACACTCCCATCGGATTGTACCCGCAGTTAGGGGAAAGATTACAGACTTATGCCAATTTATACTGAGGCCAGAAAAGCAGCCAAATCTGATGATCTCTCGGATGAGAGGATCTAAGTTTTCTTGGGGATTCCAGACATATAAGATAATATCATCCGCCTACAAAGAATCCAGTAGTGGGCCCGTGTTAAACTGGAGCCTCTTATGAAGGTGTCGCGCCTGGAAGTGACGAATGAGGGGGGTCCATTGCTAGAATGAAGAGCAGCGGGGACAGCCTTGTCTAGTACCGCGGGATAAGGAGAAGAACCGAGAAAGCGTGCCATTTAAGCGTAGTCTGGCAGTTGGGGCTGAGCAGAGCAGCATCGTAAGGTTGATGAACCCAAAGGGCATGCCCAGCCTGCGCATGACCGTCCATAGAAAAAGCCAATCAAGGGAATGGAGCGCCTTTTCAGCATCTAGTAATACTGCTGAGGCCGGACTAGTCGGGTTGATTCTATGTAGAACTGTGAAAAGCATGCGGAGGTTTAGCGAAGTAGATCTGTGTGGGACAAACCACACTTGAACAGGGGATATGATTTTGTCCATCAGCAAAGCAAGGCGCGTCGAGATTGTTTTCACTAATATTTTATAATCGAAGTTCAAGAGGGATAACTGCCTGTATGACCCACAAAGCAAGGGATCCTTGCCAGGTTTGGGTAGTAATACTATAACTGCTTCCCGCAGGGTCGGCGGCAGCTGGTTCTTTTCTAAAGATTCGGAATATACTTCTATTAGTTTTGGGGCTAGGATGTCTTTATATTGCTTATAAAAGTCCCCCGTGAAGCCATCAAGGCCGTGGGCAGATGAGCCGTTTAGTGCATTTATAGCATCTGTTATTCAGTCTTTTGAAAATGGCTCTGAAAGGAAGTCCTGCATGTATTTCTCCATGTATACTAACGCAACATCAGCGAAGTCCTTTTCGCTTTGAAGAGGTGTGTGTTAGTTTAGAGGTGTACAGGCGTTCGTAATAGGCTAACAACGTGTCACGGATATCGGACAGGTCTGTCAGTATAGCCTCTTTGTCAGATCGGAGTTCTGTAATGCAAGACCTGTAATACGGGGGCCTCAGCAGTTGTGCCAAAGTGCGCCCCGGTCGTTCGCCCTCGCCATTTCTAAGTGCCACAGCATATTTACTGAGGAAGTCAGTTTCTCGCTCTGCCGCCTCTCGGAACTCTACTAGCAGGGCCAGTCGACGCCGCTCATCCTTGGCGGAGTCAGGAGAGCAAAGTATAGAGGCTTCGGTAGCAACAAGTTGCTGCTCGATATTCGCTAATGTCATCCGCAAATCCCTCAGGACCCCCCATGCTTTGCGATGGCCACACCGTGGATGTATGCCTTAAAAGCATTCCAGAGAGTCGCCCATGTGTCCACCAACCCCATATTTAGTTCAAAGTATTCCTCAATGGCATCCCAAATTTCAGAAACAAATAAGTCGTCATCTAACGCTCTACCCGGAAACCTCCATTGCGGTTCGTGTCCCTCAGGTCTAGGGAGACGAAGCTTAAGCACGACCGGGGCATGATCAGAGTAAGTCCGAGGAAGTATGTCTATTGTAGTGTACCAAGTGATGGGGGTGTAGGAGAGAACCAAAAATCTAGTCTGGTCCAGGTGTTGTGTTGGGCAGAGTAGTGTGTGAACCTCGGATTCGCTGGGTTGTGAGTCCTCCATGCATCAGCGAGCTGAAATTCCTCGCCGATGTCCAGTAAAACCTGCCGTGCCCGAGGCTTGGGGGCAGCCGCACTGGAGGAACTATCAATGGAACTGTCTAGGAGTAGATTGAAGTCCCCACCCAGCAGCAACCCACCCGAGCACACCCGTACCAGCTTGGCATCTAGTTTGTGGAAGAATTCGGGGCTGTCAACATTTGGGGCATACACACACACCAGAGTGAACATCTGGCCCATCAACTTACGAACCACAATAAAGTATCACCCCTCTTGGTCAGTCAGGCAGCATGTCAAGGAGAAAGGGAGACGTTTATGGATGAGGATCGCAGTACCCCTGGCATAATTACTATAGTTAGAGTAAAAGCGGTGAGCCCCCCATCCCGTTGCAAAGTGTGTAGTGTCTGCTTTGGGCAAGTGAGTTGCCTGTAAGAAGTTATCAACGTTATGTCGCTGTAGATAATGTATCACGTGTTTGCATTTTTTAGTGTTATTAAGCCTGCGCACATTCCAGGTGATTAGCGAGTGATCAGATATTTCAGGGGCAGTGACCATGTGCGTCATGTGTCAGATTAAGAATGAAAGTTATGGTGGCCGATAATAGGCAAATGTCATGTTTGGAGCCGGAATTATGAGAACATTGAACGTTGTGGGTAACATCCCCACCCCCCGCCCAGCCTCACGACCCAACTCGCAAGGCAAAGAACCCAATAGCCATGCATCCTGTAAGCAACCCATGTGGAGAGTCAAAAACCAGGACTGATGCATTACAATCTGTGAGAACAACAGTGTGCGACGCACCTAGGGGGAGGCAACGCTTCGATGACGCCCAGCAAATGCAGGATAACAGTGAGGAACTATGTGTACTGCCCCAATCATTATAATAGCAGGAAATCAAGCCATATTATATATATACAGCATGCAAAAATTATAGACAATTATTACAACAGTTCAGGCCTGTCGGTCATTCACTTGTGAGGAGCTCAACACTGGCAACAGATCCGCTATGTGGGGAAGGTTGGGGAGGTGCTTGTCCAACCTCCCCCTGTTGGCCGTCCGAATTCTTATAGAACCTCCAAAAAATGTGTGCGTCAGTAGGATTGTCAAAGATTGCACCAACAGATGCGGAGTTCGCGCCAGGCATTTCTTGGTCTGCGGCTTGGCCACACTACCCCTGGCCACACCACCACTGAGATTTTATAGGTAAGCTCAGGTTTCACTTGTACAAAACCAGTGAAAGGCAGCAGTTGTAGTTAGCTGAGCTGACTATAACTCACGCCCCCGCAATACACTGCTTATGACATCACATATTACATCACTCATAACATGGTCAGCGACATCACTCATGACATCACACTACCTCCCCTGCACTCAGCGCTCATGTTACCATTAGGTATAATGAAAAGTGAGACACACAAAAATGGCTGCCATGGACATTTGTTGTCAAAAAGGATGGTAGCAGTCCCCTTTTTTCGTATAACTTTCAAGCAACCAACGGGAGTGCAAGTTTTTAATTTAAAAGCATTGTGTAGATGTTCATGGTGTTTTTGTTGGTATTGAGAAAGATGAAACTCGAAACGCATTTACTGGTAATAAAATCTGGAAATGTCATCCCGTGAGCGCTCTGTGTTTTCTCCTGTTGGATGTAAGAAATACAGATATCGTGGTATCACCGACACGTAACGGAGGCACCCACCCTGAGTGCAGGCAAGGTACTAGTGAACCTACATATACTGAACAAACCAAAAGCTAAAGTGATGTTATAGTTAGGTGAAAATTTCATTGGAAAACGTAATGTTTTAAGCTAAAAAAAAAAAAACACTGATATGCACCAGTTTTATTTATCTCTAGTAACTATGCATCCTATGGTAACTATAACTCGCGCCCCTGCCATGCACAGTGTTGTCATCAATGATGTTATTTCAAATGTTACAGTGATGTTGTCAAACATCTCGTGGAACATGTTATTAGCGATGTAATTTGTGGGGGTAGTGGCCAACCCCTCACAATAAAGTAACCTCATGCCAAAGATTGAGTGTGGCGTGTTGTAGGAGACAGGCCCTACAATCGATCCCCCTGTGAGGGCAGCCACGCACAACCTTTGGGTGTGGGGTTGGCCGCAGGGAGAGGCTGGGCCCCAGTCCAAACCCTTGCAGGCATGCAGCTCCCTTTGTGGCGGAGGTCTCGCCTCCTCCTCACAATTATAAGCCGCGGAAACCCCACCAACATGGGGCCAAAAATATTTATATTAGAGGGAGCACAACTTCAGTCTCACTAGTAGGCATCTCCCACTCCATCAAAGACTGAATATTGGCAACAGGTGAATCCTCCAGTTCCACACCTTAATCTCAAGGTAGACCACAGGGGACTACCGGCACCTGTCCTATGTGTCTTAGATGATCCTGCCATGAATTGCTGAACACCGCTATGTAATCCAGATAGGCCACACAGAACTCTTTCAGACCTCCAGATAGAACGCGGTTCACCTGGCTCTGACCAGTAGCAGGAGCATTCTTCAAAACAAAGGGCATCAACATAAGCTAATATAGCCCATCTGGCGTAGAAAATGCTGCCTTCTCCTTTGTATCTGGTACAAGGTAATCTGACAGCACCCACTACTCAGATGCCAGTATCCACTGGTCAGATCCAACGTGCTCAAGTACTTTGCAGCACGTAACCGATCTACAAGCTCATCCTCTTTAGGATAGGCATTGGTTACCTCATTGAGGGCTCAATTGTCCATACAGAACCACAAATCAGTAGACCCTTGTTTAGGCACTAGCACCACAGTACTGGACCACAGACTACAAAATTGCTCAATGAATTGCCCAAGTCCAATATAATGTTAAAAATCTGAATTGAAGAAAAAATATAAATAAATAAAGGTAAATACATACCTCAAATGAGAAGTGGCTAAACAAAACAAAGTAAAATCAGCGTCAACCCCTCAAAGAAACATTGCCTTGACCTGAATCTTCCTTCTAGTAACTGACCTGTCTCCAACTTCCATGGCTAGGTAAAGCACTGGAAAAATGTGTCTCGTTTCAAGTGAACGATCATATCAACAAAACAAACCTGTTCACAGTTTGTCAGTCAGAATTCCACATCCACCAAATTCTTGATAGCGGAGACAAGGTCTTCTCATACTTTTTCACCTAACTTTAAAACTTGATGAACGCTTGATCAACGCTTCTGCATCAGAGGTTCGGTGCTCAAGTGGTTCAGATTCTATCTACTTAGCCATGCTCGGATAGTGAAGTATGACAGCTACGGAACCAAATCTTCTATCATTTGTGTTGTCCCCAAGGTAACATCCTGGTTCCCACTGTCTTTAACCTGAACGTGGAGCCACTGTGACTTATGCCATGACAGTGGGATGCTCATTCATCAATTTGCAGTGGACAAACAAGTCTACCTTAAAATATCTTCTGTTTGGGGCACAGTGTGCTATGAGCCATATTATTAAGGATAAAAACCTGGATGGTTGAAAATTGCTAAATGCAAAACACCCAAAACATGAATTAATTATTTTCTCTCCAAGGTTTTCTTTTCTCTCCACGATTTAAGTATTTAGACCAGGTGCAATCTACAGCTTTAATATCCCAGAACTTGGCTGGTCACTCTCCACCACAGTCCCTACTCTCTATAATACTCTGGATTCAAATATTTCTACAATTACCCATGTCAAAACATTTGGCATATCAGCTAACTTTTAGGTATATTGCTTAAAGAAGATAAAACTCACCCCTTTGAAAAGCAGCAACTCATTTCCTCATTCTATCAAGGATTACCTTTGACAACCATTATTTGCAAGTAGCCTACAAAGGCCCTCATGCCCCTGAAACCGGTCTTCCATGTTGCAGCAAAACTTGTGTCGTCTACGTAACAAAACTGATCACATTACACCTATATTAGCTGAATTACACTGGTTAACAGTTGAAGCCAGAATAATGTTTAAATTAGGATATCTAGTTTACAAGATTATCCACTTCAAAGCCCCAACCTACCTCAAATCCAAGCTCAAACAGTCTGGTAGTAAAGGAGCGTCAAGAAAAACAAAAAAACTTAATGCTCAAGTTACCCATCTCCAAAACAATTCTTGACCAGCATAACTCACTAACCGAAAACTTAACAGTAAAACCTTCCTTAACGTATTTTTGCAAACATCTAAATACTCATCTCTTTAGACTATATATCTGTCAGAATGAATCAAACTGACATCTGATCATACCCATATGTCCAGCACCTCTCTTCCAATAATGATATCATAGCGCTGCCAGAAATGATGATTGCCTTGTTACTGTTTTATACTGGGTTTTTTTTTTTGATGTTCGCTGTAAAATATGCATTTTGCCAGGGAAATAGATGATGTGCCCTAACGACCTAGAAGCTGGGAAACCGGGTTCGAGTCTCTGCAGGGACGCTGAACATCCTGTTATTCTGGGCAAATTACTTCAACTCCCCGCGCCTAACAAAAATGAATGTGTCCATCTGTAACCCAACTGGTGCTCATGTAAAGCTCTCTCATACCTTCGGGCCTAGTTCGCGCTATATAAAACTCAAAAAACAAAACGTGTTTTCATACCCACATGTGTTATACACTATAGAAAACATACATAAAGTTGGGTCATGCCTACTAGGATCTGAGCCCATAGCTCTTCACAGCACGCTCTCTATCTATTGAGCTACACCACCTTATGCAGAGTTTAAGGTATTCCTTGGGTAATCTGGCAATACAAAAACATTGACTGAAAGAATGAGAAGGCTTGATTAAGTGTGCTGAAGCATGCAAACTTCATTTGTGCATGCCTGCATTTCCATTTGCTAGCACCCTTAAACCAAACATCTTGGCTTTGTCCATGCTTGTTTTTCTCAGGAGGTATTCCACCAAAATAGAGGACAAAATATTTAGGGGCCAAAATATTGAGGACCAAAATATCATGAAACTAAGTTCACATAGGTAAGTATAGATTTACAATATATATTTTATATTATATATTTTCAAGGTATGCAGATGTGAAATTAAGAACAGTAAATCTATCCTTACCTCTATGCACTCAATATTTATGCCTTGACATTTTGGTACCACAATATTTTTGTCCTCTACCTTATAACATACAACCTTTCAGGTAGGCTCTTTAGATAATACATGAAATCTCGAGAGTGAGAATAGTAGTAACCCCGTTTTGAGATTTTATAGGCTCCCATACCCCTAAAGTTAGTTCTTTTTATGGGAAGTAACTCTAAAGTGGCTTTAGATCTGATGTTTCCAACACTCCTTCAAAGACTGTTTCTGAAGTGGGTATAGCTTCCAAGACTCGCTTGCAGTCAAACATACAGAGGATGATGCTAAGCCTGCAGGTCACAGATTTTAATGCCAGACCAAATAACAGGCTGGGTGAATTCAAGTTCTGCTGACATTTCGGTGTGTTCTGAAGGCCACAGATTGAGATCCAGTACGAGAGCTCAACAGGATGACTGTGTGACATGTTGGTTACATGTTCTAATCAGAGTGATATATAGCAGTGGGTTGATATACTTACAGCAGAGATAAGAGTGTAAATTCTTTGTTGCAGTGTCCTATTCCAGCAAGAAGGATGCCTGACAACAATGTACACCATACAATATTCTCGGATTAATGATTTTAAAAAACTGCAAAACTGTCACACTTTCGAGGTCAACAATTATGCTTCTAAAAGCAAATAAAAATAATATGAGCTATCAGTTAAGTGTGTAAATGGGCACATATTTTATATACAATTACCTGCAGGCTAACAGCGAACAAAACAGTTATAAGATTTGCTATTTTTAGCCATGTCTCAGGCCCCACGCTCAAACATACTCACCCTGCCCCTCTTGCACTCAGAATTACAGTTTCCATACTTTTAAGATCTCACCTACAGACAGCATGGCTGCCTAGTGAGAGCTATTGACACAACACTACACACCACATACACATGCAGAAAGGGTCTTTTGGACTACACCTTTAAGTCACTGGCTACAGTGGATTAGCTGGCATTAGGCACTGGTCCACAGGGCTGTCCCATTAGTGTTTGTTTCAACTCACAGTTTTTCATTGGTTATTCTAAAAGTAGTGGACCACCTCACTCAGGCAATGAACTCTGCGCCACCCACTACCCGTCTCTCTACTGCTGTTGCTCCGCCAGCCCGGCATTTGCACCCAATGGTTACCATGTGACATTTTGTTCTGCGCTGTGCGCTCCTGTCAGGCAGATCCCTTCAAAGTGTCCTGCGAGTTTTCCCGTTCATCTCCCACTTTCCTTTGTGTTCCAGCCGGGCTGTCCCTTTCCATGTAAGAATGGCATGTTACTCAGTATTGCCCCTGCTGATTTTTGTTTTCCTGCTGAGTCGCTCTTTTCCATGCATGCCCATCAGGCAACTTAATGCTGTTCCTGCAGCTCTCCATCCTCCCACTGTACCTAACGCAGATCCTGTTCCCCTCATTTGTAAGAAGAGCCCAATAAATGTCTATAAATCAAAATAATTTTTTTGTGTTTTGAGTTTTATATAGCGCAAACTAGACCCAAAGGTATCAGAGCGCTTTACATGAGCACCAGTTGTGTTACAGATGGACACATTCATTTTTGTTAGGCACGGGACATGAAGTAATTTTCCCACAATCACAGGATGTTGAGCGTGCCTGCCGAGACTCGAACCCGGTTTCCCAGCTTCGAAGTCGACTCCCTAGCCATTAGGGCACATCCTATACCCAACATTGAATATTGTATTGCTGTTTTTGCCATTAGAAATGGGGGGTCTCTAGTTGGCAATGGTTTGCACCTTTGTCCAACTAGGGACCCTTCTTCCTAGTTAGGGTAAGGAGAATACACTTTTAACATAGCCCCTGCTCACCCCCTTGGTAACTTAGCATGAGCAGACAGGCTTATCTCAGATGCAGTGTGTAAAGCATTTGTGCGCACAGAGTAATACAGTGAAAACAAAACAAATGAACACCACAACAGTTTAGAAAAAATAAGTAATCTTTATCTAAACCAAAACGACAAAAATTCACAAAACAGTATTAAAAATATGATTTATAAAAAGGTAGAAACAGTTCTATTCCAAGAAAATTGGATAAAGGCCTGTGCACACGTCTATATTACGTTGCAGAGTAAGTACTCTGTCTCTAAAGATCCGATACACAAGTACAGTAGACGCATATACTTTAGGAAACAATAATCATGCAGAAGTTGTTTTATGTTCTTCTTTATTCTTGAACAGATGCCCAGCCAACAGGTGTTTCGTCTGGGGAAGTGATACAAGACTTCATCAGGGCTTAAGGCAATACGAAGGAGATCTTGGATCTCTCTGCCGGTTGTTCTTTCAACCTGGCTGGTAAAGGAGGTTGCAGTAAGTAAAATGTAGTGCTCCGGAATAAGGATCACAATGAGTGCGATAAGTAAACCACTCCGAACCGGTTGTACTTCCGACCCGGTTCACAGGTGATTAAGATCTGAAGGCAGAGCGGACACGAATACGTTCCGTCACGAGTACCGGAGGTCAAGTTCCGGAGGAAGCCAGAGGAATGGCTAGGCTGAAGCAGCGAGTACGCTGATCCGACGGAACACTGATCCGGGTCGGAAGTACAAGCGAGTTCGGAGAAGGCGTGTCCTCCACTGTTACTGCGGTGAATTCGGAGTGTGTGGGCGAGGCAGCGGGTGGTAGGACACAGGTGTCTGGAGGGAAGGTTGAAGTTCAGTTGGTGGTCGATGTAAGAAGGTCCCTGGTTGTGGAGGGTTTTCAAGGTGTAGATCAACATCGAACTCACATCTCTTCTGTATGGGTGGCCGTTGAATTCTGGATTGTTTGCAGTCTCTTGAAGAGTTGTGAAGTGATTCCTATGTAGAGTGCATGGCCGTAATCCAGTCGGTTGGTGACAAGTGCTTGTGTGGTGGTCCATCTGATGTAGATGGAGAGCCACTTGAAGATCTTGCGTAGCATGCGAAGGGTGAGAAAGCAGGCAGATGAAACTGTGTTGAGCTGTCTTTTCATGGTCAGTTTGCTCTCCAGGAGGATGCCGAGGTTGCGGGCGTGATCAGTCGGACTGGGTAAGTTTACCTAGTTCGGGCGGCCGACAGGCGTCGTTCCATGGGAAGTTGTTGTTCTCAAAGATCAGCACTTCTGTCTTGTCTGTGTTGAGCTTTAGGTAGTTGTCTCTCATCTAGTTGGCGATGCTCATCATGCACCTGCAGACGTTGGTCAACGTGTAGGAGGGGTTTTGTGATAGCGAGAGCTTGAGCTGGATATCATCGGGGTAGGATATGATGTTCAGTCCATGTGATCTGAGGACGATGGCCTGGGGAGTCATGTGGATGTTGAACAGGGTAGGGATGAGGGACGACCCTTGAGGGACGCCGCAGATGGTGTTTTTGGGTTCAGAGGGGAGGAAGGCAGATTATCTGGGTTCTTCCAGTGAGTAAGGAAGCAATCCACTTGAGGGCGTCTCCTTGAATTCCAATGTTGTGAAGCCTTTTGATCAGGCTGCTGAGAGGTCGAGGACGATCAGGGCCACTGTTTTTCCTTGGTTAAGGAGGAATCTGATGTAGTCTGTGGCTGAAATCAGGGCGGATTCAGGTGCTGTGGTTGTGTCATGACCCTGAGTCCTTCTGCCACAGCGTTCCTCAGTGCATAAGTTAAACCCCCTCTTATATGTGTCCCTGGCGTATTCTTTTGTGGTCAAGTCAGGTTGTGCATACATTGTTCACATAAGACATATATTGTTGATAATATCCCTGGTGGCAAGTGGTAGGATTCCCATGTTTTGTTTATAAACTGACATGCGCAAACTTTATTATTCATCATGTGTGCTCATCTTTGGTGGGGAGTGGTAGGCTGCTCATGTTTTGTTTCTAACCTAACATGCGAAACTGTTTTATCACGTGTTTTCAATTAGGTAACGCTAGTGCAGGTAATTACATTCAGGACATGTTTTTTCCCTCGTGCTTTCGGTTGGGATACATTTGTGCCAGTAATTAAGTTCCTCGTGATGAACTGCCAGCACCTGTAACCAGCGAGACGTGCACTTCTAGCAAGCTAGAGGAGCTCTTTTTTGAAAGAAGTCAGATCGAGCACAAGGTGTTTGACCTCAGCTAGTCTGGACACTTACCTGTTCTCCAGTGGTACCAGCAGCAGCAGTGTCTCTTCCTGTTTCCAGTCGGCGTAGCAGCGTCTCTTCCTTCTTCCAGTAGGACTTCTTCTACCATCATCTCCAGTCTCTAGTCACGTTCCCATCTCCTCTGCAATGCATTCATCCGCACCAGATCTTTCGAGGCAGAACTCTGAAACAAAATAAAAATATGACAAAATTATTATAGGTATTTCTCAGTGCTCGCATCTGGCGGGCCCGAGATCCAAAGACAATAAAAGGTACTTATATTATTATTTTCTTTTGGGACGCAAAAGCAAAGCAAAGACCTCTTTTGAAATTATGAACACGTTTTAGAAAACTGTGCCCAGAGTGGTAAAAACAGATTGCACACACTGGCTTACAAGATATGACTAAGCAAGCAAAAGTATGGAGCTCATGTTGTAAAGGCATACGTTGTTGTCATTTACCTTGTGTATATATTAACTAATGCTTTATCTCTTTCAGCACATTATAAGTGCAGCATATTGGGCGTGTACAGAATACAGCAAAGTACAAAAATATTATATATATATATATATATATATATATATATATATATATATATATATATATCTCTCTCACCTGGGTCACCTGATACAAAGTATCCCCTATGGTGAATTACTGCGGCTAAAACGAATATGCAGTAATGACCATGATTTGAAATTGGCACAAAAGGATTGCATAACCAGATTTAAAGAGAGGTTACACCGAGAAAGGTTTAGATTTAGCCCTCAAAAAAAGTAATTTATTACCTACGGAGATTTTACTAACTAAACAGAAATCAAATATAAGTGAACCAGCAAATGAGACTGTTAAATTTCAGAATGAATCTAAAATTATCAAACAAGAAAAAGCCATTAAAAGCATTATTAACAGGAATTGACACCTTATCCGTGGCGATCCTGTAATTGGGGGGGCTGTTCCAAAGAAACCCACCATCATTTACAGTAAGGCTCCTTCAATGAAAGAGGTCTTAGTCAAAAATGACCCCTGTGGTGTACAAGTAAAACGTACATGGTTAAATCAAAGAGCTGTGTTCCATAAGTGCAGGACTTGCAAAGCCTGCCAACACGGAGTAACTACTACTTCCTATGAAACTCCGTTTGGCGGACAAACCAGAAAAATTGGGAAGGCTTTGAACTGTAAAACAGATCATGTGGTATATGTGCTAGAGTGCCCTTGTGCACTAAAATATGTAGGAAGTACCATCCTACAGGGACATAGAATGGTGCTCCAGCACTTAAGGGCCAGTAGCACGTCATTTTAATGAATTCCATGGAGGCAACTGCAAGGATCTTAAATATTTTCTCATAGATTCAGTCCCAGCAACCAAAAGGGGTGGTGATCGAGAAAAAGCACTTTGTAAATTAGAAATGTTTTACACATTAAATCTCGACACCAAACACCCGAAAGGGATGAATACTACTGAGGAATTACATGCCAGTCTACTTGGATAAAAAAAACTTTAAGGATGACGATTTTTTAGATACATTTTAGTTAACAATATCAGGTTTATCATATAATGCGTTATCAAATGAATCAGTTAAATAACAAAAAGCAATGCGCTTTATATTAAGGCCTACGTCTTCCTCACACTTTTAGATTTTTAAGCTAGATAGGTTCACAGCACTGATTAGTTATATGCACCAGACACTTTATTCAATCTATTTATTCACACAGTAACATCAAAGGACTAGTAAGGTGACATGGCAATAAACAACAGGTTTTATGGTCTTATTTTTTAAAAAACAAAATAGGATTGTTGGCTAGATATTTGTACCAGGAAATGAACTCAACTGTCTTTTTTGGTGGAATATATGGATGTGTATTGTGAATTTTTAAATAACATTTAATGAAATCGGGTATTTATACCGGTAAAAGCATACATAAGTCTCTGCACAGTTGATATGTATGTATCCATAACGACAGGATTTATCCAGTTATCTATTTAATGCATACTTATTTATATATTTATATGTGTAGACAATGTATTTTTATGAATTCATACAAGAATAGTTTACATCTCCATGCAATCTCCATAATTAGATGGTGATGAAAAAACAGTAAGAGATATGAAAAAAAAGAAGAAAAAAAAAAAAAGACTGGTCATCTTGCAAAGGTGTCATTATACATGCTGCAGTTCTTCTAAGTCCATGAATTTTAGAGTTACAATTACTTTAAATACACTTTAAATACAAAATCACGTGGGTATTGGGGAAAAAAAGAGAAAAAAATGGAAATTATTTAAACGAACCATTTTGCTAGTAGCGCGTCATGTGATCAAGTCCCCTGTGAGGGATGAAACGCGTCATGGCTACCATGGTCTGTTGGGAGCAATGAAATAAATAACCAGCAGTAAACATTTGTTGGGTCCGTGCTCTTTCTTCAGCTGACAAAGCGAGTGAGACGGGAAGGAGTTGATTTGCATATATAAATATATATGTGTATATACACACATATACAATTTATATAATTAGGCGTGTACTGTATAGGGTTGCAGGTGCATCCAGTTTTACACACTAATTCTTTATTATCGTCCACAGATAGTCAATGACCCATGTCACTGAACAACAGTTATCAAGGTGCAACATAGTCAGCTCCCTGAAAACGTAACCCAGAAAAATCCATTGAACTGGCATCCAGCGCACCGTGGTCCAGTGTGTTTGTTTTCCTCTTTCTCTCTCCCAACCCGCTTCCCCTTCGGACCTTCCCTGGTACAGTGTGAACATATTGTCATTGCTGCCAGGCAAGGTTTCAGGGGGTGTTGGGTGCAGTCGTCTCCCCAGAGAACCAGCCTGGAGTTCAGGTGAGTGGCTTTGTAACATAAGGCCAAGCCACAACAACTCAAGTCCTTTTGGGAGACATGGATCAAGATCACATTAATACCCAGGGCTTTGCAACATTTGCAGCAGAGAATCAAGATCTAGGTTAGGTGTTACAGACCTTACATTTAGAAATGCGCAAATTGAGGGAAGAACATGCAGAGTTGGAAGTGAGTTGCCTGGTTTCAAACCTAGGGCTAATCCTTGGGAAAATCCAGTAAGCAAGCCCGCAAAAATCCTTTCGACCAGGCTCCCGCAGTAAACTCCCACCCCCCCCCCCATACCTCCCCGGTTGTACCCAGGAGTCCTTGTTCCCTCTGCAGGTCAATGTAGCAGTACTCACTCCTGTGCCTCTGACCATACTGGAGTGTTCCTAGGGGACAGCTCCAAGTTTGCGGTCTTTATTAACCACTGCTAATTACACTTTATGTAAACCTCAATCTTTCCCTACCGACTCAGCAAAAGTGGCTTTTGTATTGTCCTACCTCGAGGGGGAAGCAGCTAATTGGTCCATTCCATTAATATGTGACGATGATCCTATTTCGTATAACTGGCCAGCCTTTAAGGCAGCAAAGACACAGTTGTTTGCGAAACACATGTCTGTCCGAGCAAGTGACAACTAATTACTTGACTTAAGATAAGGGACAAATGACTTACTAACATACATCACGACGTTCACTCACCTCCTAACAGAAACTAGATGTGCGGAGGAAAATCTCTTTTCTATCGAGGGCTGAAAGATAATTTGAAAGATACTTTCTCTCATATAGTGGATTAACCAGATAATTATTCAGAGTCCGTAGACCTAGTAGTGAAGCTTGACCATCAGTTAGGGGAACGCAAGGGTGAACTCGGATTACAATTCAAAAGATATCTGCACACAACATGGTTCCCAGTTGCCAATTCATCCAATACGTATATAGGAATCCTCTAAGATTCTATAATATATTGCCAAAAAGTCAAGACCTCTGGTGGGTTAGTCAGTAAGCTCTATATACTCTTGAAGGTAATTGTACTATAGATAAAATTAGAAGCAAAAGACCATACACCCATCATGTGTCAGTAGACATGCTGTACTAAGGTTAGTACGTTATCCTACTTTAATCCAGGACACTACCCTGTAGTAGAGTGTATGCGCTCACGGAATCAGAAACGCAGTATTTACGACAAAACCTGGATGAACCACTGACTCTTTCTTTGTGGCGATTTACGGACATGCATTAACTATCGCAGGATTGATAAGGCCATAATTAAAAATAAATACCTGGTACCATTAATCCTAGTTCTTTTAGACATTCCATAATTTACACCAAACTAGAACTCCATGGGGCATACCATCTTACAACAGGTCAAAGAGGGAGACGAGTGGAAAGCAGCATTCAGTACCAAATTCTGTCTTTTTGAATACACAGTCATACTCTTTGGCCTGTGTAATGCCCTAGCATATTTTCAATACTTCATTAACAAACTACTGTGGGAATTCTTGGATGTATGCATGGTTTTCTACATTGATGACATTCATATACTGTCCAAGAATACAGAAGAACACGTACAGCAGGTTCGAGCCGTTCTATGGCTACGTGAAAACCAGTTGTTTGCCAAATTAGAAAAATGTACATTTCATGCCCATACTGTAGAATTTCTTGCGTATCTTTTTCCCCAAATGGGATAACCATGGATCCAAACAAGTTTAAGGCTGTTCTTGCTTGGACCGAACCCAACACTGTGAAAGACAAACAAAGTGTGTTGAGTTTTGCAAACTTTTTGAGGCAATTAGTTCAAACGTTCTCTGAAATTGTGGCTCCAATCACACACTTCTTGCGCAGAGGGGAGCCTTTTGTCTGGTCGTCAGCTGCTTTTTAAGCATTCCAAAACCTGAAGGAAAAATTCACTAATGCCCCAATACGGAGAGACCCTGATCCAGATCAACCGTTTTTAGGTTTCGCCTGCACAGCGCTTGCCTCTTCTCTTTCTTTGTGTCTCATTAGTTCCTGTGTGTGCTAATTAGGTTTCCTCCATTTCTGGCTGTAGCATATTTTCCTGCATTTACCAATGATTGTTCCTCAGCTGCTTATCTTATCTGTTTCCCGTAGCCAAAATACTGTTAACATCCTCTTTGGTGGAACTATTTTTCCACTAAGTTTTGGTTCTTTTTGCTTATTACTCTTGCAGCATATTTATATGACAATCCGAGTGATTAAGTGGTTTGCATATAATCACAGGATCTTGCGCCACTGAGACTCGGACTGGGATCCCCAGCTATTGTGTCAGCAGCTCTGACCACTGCGCAACATGCTCTCCACTCCAGTGTTATTTGTCAGGGAGTTCTTTCCTTCTCTACAACATGACTGCTAAAAACAGCTCTTTATTTATCACATAGGTGAAACTGTTGGAATGCTTGTTTAGGTTTTGCCTACACAACGCTTGCACTGCAAGTGTGAAATCTCTTGTATTCAATATATCTTCAAAGGGGCTCCTATCAGTTCCCGTCGAAGTATTGTGTTAATGTGCTATTGTGTGGAACTTTTTCTTGGCATTACTTTCCCGGGCTGCATTTAACCGTATCTCACATTTTGTTTAATTTCTCTGGCAGCACTGCTTTCTTCATTTCTTTGATTCTCTGATCCGCTTATTTATTTTTTTACTTTTTTCGGCTTATAACTTTCAGGGCTTGCTCATTTTCGAGTGAAACCGTGTCGTACATCACTGCCATCTCCATCTGCCAACTTGGGAACTAGGAAAACTGGTTCATGTTTCAGTGCCAGAATTACATCCTGTAAATTTGGGCAATTCACTTAATCTCCCCGTACCTACCAAAAAAAATCTGTCTTTTTGTAACGGAACTAGGGTTCATGTAAAATCACTCAAATGAGTAGTTGTTATTACCAGCACTTTTAAACAGCAGGAGCGCAGTACAAATTGCGATACAGTAAATACTTTAATTCTAAAATATGCTGTTTTACGCAACAGAGCCCAACCGTGTTGCACATCAATACTTAAATTTCACTAGCTACTCTTTTTATTTATCTTACACTTTTATTACTTAGTACTGCATTCCGTTAACTTTCCAAGACTGCATGCAGTTAAAGCGTAATTTTTTACTTCTACAGCAATTATTTACATATTAGCATTTCGAGTGAGCATACATTTATTTAGGCCTTTCATTCATTCACTTGTTCGAATGTTAGTATTGTAGTCTTTAAAATTTGTCTTTGCGTGCCTCGGGCATCATAGCCTGTAAAATTCATCTTTGCGTTCCTTTTGCACTTGAGTTGACAAATGTATGCTTTATTTATTTTCTGTGCGCTTAACCTGTTTTAAGGGTGAACCTACGGCCATCAATTAACATTTTAAACAAGAGGAAATGGAAGAGCAGGATCACACATATACCAAAAGCTACAGGCTAGATTACATAAGGGTTGAATGGATGCACGTCCAAAGCCAAAGACTTTAAAACTCGTAAACCAGGTTAAAGTGTCAGCGCAGGCTCAACATCCTTTCTTTTTGTTCAAATTACTTAATCTCACTGTGCCAACAATTAAAAACATGTGATTGTGTAACGTAACTGTAGCTCATGTAAAGGCGCTCCTGTACCTTCGGGTGGAGTTTGCGCAATATAAACAAGCATTTGTAATGCAATATGTCTCGCATTTGCCAGAGTTTAAGCTAGTGGCATTGTAAATGACAATGCCTTTTATTTATCTGTTTCGATAATTAACACATCATTAAAAGGCATTGTCATGTACAATGCCAATAGCTCAAACGCTTGTTCAAATTCTTAGTTCAGGGTTGGCAGATGGAGGACATGAGTGCATTATTCCTTAGGCCCTACTCTTTTTCAGACACACGTGCTGCAAAATTAATACTGCGGCTAGTGGAGCAAGCCTGCCCTGTTTATTAATTATGATAAAGCTAATTAAGGATTTATCACTAAATGGCAAAAGTTGCTAGAGCTTTTATGGTGCTTCTTTCACTGGAGAATATATATATGTTTTTTTTTTAAAAAATAGGTGTTCACCGTAGGTTAAGCCCAGCCTGAAACTTTTCAACAAGGTGCATAAAAAAACTTCTGGCATGCAAGGTGATCTAATGTGACCTCACAGAGAAAATGAAAACATTTGCAATCAAGGTGCACGGACCACATTCAATGTCTTACATAGAAATATTGGCCACTGATGGTTCATTTCACACTCAGGTCTTTGCTAAAACAAACAGTAATAACAGATTACTTTGAAACGGGCTCTGTTTTTTTAAAATGCAGTTTACAATGAAGCTCATGGAAGGACAAAAGCTTAAAGGACTTGGGCTACATACACATTAGTGGCGTGATGGAGTCCTGCCAAGGAGAATAATGCGATAGGAGGTGGGCAACTAGCTGCCTTAATGAAGTGTCTCACAGAGTAGCCATGTACATCCCATAAGGTGATGATTGGCTGCCACAGAAATTGTTCTAAAATTCCACACGTTTTTTAGGAGCAACAAAGTTCAGGTCGCATTCCCTTTCTGAATGACGGGCTCCATCACCCTTTGAGGTTGGAATGAAATGCATGCTTACTGTTTGCTTTGACGTTCCGAGAACAAGACTCTATTTGGGGCTCATTTCAAGCAAGTTCTGCTATTTGCCGGCCTTGGCATGCGCTCTACGGCACTGCCTGTGTCACGTATGCTGCCTCACAGATTGTCCGCCCCAGTACTGGGCAGATTGGTTGGCAGTAGGAAGGATTTTACTGCGCTAACCTTCCCAGGTTGCATTCCGGTATCCTGTAGTGAGTTCACGTTCTAAACAGAGTGATACTTTACATATTCGAAGGTCTTCCTAGTAAATAATCTAACAGGCGCTGCAGTCAGTAAGTGGCACGTCCGTTCCCAGGAATGATTGGTCTATTAAAGCATAACTAGCAAGGCTGCATTCCTTCGGAGGAGGCAGCAGGGCAGAGGGGGTAGCGCAGGAAAGGGCAACGGTGGCACTACATCATGAAAGCAAAGACACTGAGGCCTGAAGAGAACAGGGTTGGAGATGATGAAACGAGATAAGCCAATCGAGGGGAGTCTGGAGTGAAAAAAATCCCAAGCGTAGCTATAGGAGAATATGACAGTGCACCATGAAGACTGCAGGTTAAGAATCTGAAACATTGAAAAGAAGCGTGCACGGTACTGATGAGTGCGATGAGTGGCGCCCTATGCGACATGCTAGAGTACCAGGACAAGTAGAGCGTCTTCTAAAGGTCACGTGGTCCCAGTGGGGAAACATCCTTTACCACGAAGGCTTTTCTACACGTTACGTTTACAACGGTACACTTACCACGTAAACTTCTTTACCACGCTTATGCCTTCCACGACCGTCTTCACCACGCAAGCTGCACTAGAATGTCTTCTTCTTCGTCCGGTTCAGTCCATTTTTACTGTTGGAGAAGACGTGTGTTAAAGGCTACAATTAAAACAAGCATTTGCAATGCAATAGGTCTCGCATTTACGAGACTTTAAGCTATTGGCATTGTAAATGACTATGCCTTTTATTTAGGTTTTGAAAACAAAAATAAAAGCCATTATCATTTGCAATGTCAACAACTCAAACTCACGTACATGCGAGACCTATTGCATTTCAAATGCTTGTTCTGTCTGGGACTAGTAATCAGTGGGCAAAGGAAAGAGTGATAACTTCCGGCTGAGCAGCTTAAAGGAAGAAGATATGTTCTATCCTGTTTTGCAGCGTCTGTAGAGCGCAGCCCGATGGTTAGATCAGTTTGCTCCATTTATCTGCCCGAACAGTTTTAGACATTGCACATCAAACCGTTTATCACCCGCATGTGACACGTAATATCACCAGGGCAGGCACTTCTGTGGCACACGGCTGTAGTATGCGAGGCTAGCCAACGCATTTTTCCGAAGAAAACAGCTCAGCTGCACTGGTACATCACTTCACCCAAACAAGGAAATTACAAATAAATAAAACAAATAACTCAAATGCCAGTACAGTTAATCTTGTAAACCTCTCTCACCATAAAGGGCGTACACGTGAAGGCTAGAAACAGTGACTTTCGCAGACACTTTCAGTCCGGGCAGGTCCGACTCAAAGCACTTGAAAAGCTCCTTCTACAACAAGCATTGACCGTGCGGCCGTGAAATTAACGCCGCGCGGCCATGAAGAGAAAGTGAGCCACACGGGTAACATGGAAGGTGGGGGGGGGGGGCGGTGAGTGCTAAAGCAACACAGGGAAGGCTGGCATATGGTGAGCACTATCGCGGCCGCTTTGATGTTCTCAGTGGCCGCGCGGCTCACTGAGAACATCAAAGCGGCCGCGAAAGTGATCAGCAGGCTGACAAATGGTGCGCGCGCCCGGCGCACATGCACTGTAGTTGGCGGCCTGAAAAGCACTAGTTTGCACTTCCAAATCCCGCTTTCTATAGCTCTCGCCAGAGCAGCGCTAAAGCGCTGGCTCAGGCGAGACCTAAAAAGGGAGTTTGGGGGGGGTCTCCCCCCAAAAATAAAAAAAAATGCGTGAGAAAAAAAAGGGGGCTTGGGGGGGGGGGGGGGGTCTCCCCCCCCCCCCCCCCCCAAAAAAAAACAGAACCTGTTGTAACGTCGGAAGTGGAGGCAATCGGCGTCGTTTTAGAGGAAATGGAATGACGCTTCCTCTTTGCGACGTACGACTTCACCAAGGAAGATCAAGGAGAGGAGACGACAAGAAGAGGTAAGGGGACTATAAGTTTATAAAAAATATATATATATATATATATATATATATATATATATAGATTGAGGGTAACGGGCAGGGGTAATTATAATAAGGATTGGGGGCTGGGGGGTCACGTAAGGGTACAGGGGAGAGGTATAACCTTTACCACGAGTATGCCATTACCATGCATGAATTTACAACGAAAATCGTTGTACGAGTATGCGTGGTAAAGGAATATTCGTGGTAAAGGTTATGCGTGGAAATAGCATTACGTTGTAACACATGCGTGGAACTGGAACGAGAGGACAGTGGGGATTACCAGCGGCTAATAACTTTCAACTCTTAAGTGAGCTTTGAGGCAATTCTCGGATACGCTTCAGGAGGCTCGGCTGAGCAGCCTGAACTGACAGCGGTAGGGGAGAGTCCACGGACATGAATGCACGCTGAGGTAATTCTTAACCTTTGTTATACGCTTATGCAACATCATAATACAGGAGGGGAGGTGTCACTTTTGTTTACGGACTCGGTGTATTTTACACGGGAGGCTGTAAGCATTTGGACTGAGATTGAATAGATATTTTAGCAGCCACCATGTTTGCCGCAGCGCATAGGGATCGAGAAAGTGCGGCAGAGGAAATGTTCACGGACAATCCTCAACAAAAGCAATTTAACACGGATGCAGGGATGCCATCAACATCCACAGCAGTTAAAAACTTGAAGGATAACTACCGTGTATTGGAGAAATTGATGCAGAAGGAGACTTCAAAATGGTGGGAGGCCAAATCCCTCCAGAGATATTTAGATGTAGGCAGAATTCCGAGGGGGCTTAGAATTATGCTGGCGCCCAGTTACGATACCCCAAACCCACAGATGATGGCGGAGTGGGCGGAATGTAACTTGGACTCCTCTCGTAAATTGGTAGTTATTCTAGTGAAATACGCAGAAATGGACAGACTTGAATTACAACACCAGATAGAAAACCTCAGTAAGGAAATCGAACAACAAGGTGATGACCAAATGAGGAAAAAATACCATGAAGAAATGACAGTTAGACTTAACAAGGAAGAGGAGAAAATAAAACAAAGAAAAACATACAAGTTTCAACAAGAGAAAGATGATTACGCTAATGGCCAGATTTTTACTTTTTCCCGCAAATATGATGTCTATAAAAACAAATCAATGAGTGGTAAAAAAATGCGGCAGGAACAAAACGGAGCATATGGTGTATTGTCCACTTCAAATTCGGACCTTAGTTCAGCAGTCGAAAGTGAAGGCGAGATGGAGAACATGGCAAATAGACCGAACGCAGGGGCAAGCAAGCCGTCCCTGGGTGAAGAACTTGACTGCCTTCGGATGAGTAGAAGGGACACCTTGAGACCTAGGGTTAATCAAACGTCAAAAAACGAAGGACAAAGAACAGGCGGGAACGAAGGAGGGCAGCCAGAAAAAGGAGGCAACAATACAATCAAAAAATCAATGAGAGGGCGAGGTCAATGGAGGAAACGATAATGCCCATCAATACCAGCAGCATGGGGTTCATAGAAACAAGTGACAAACCGAACATTGAAAACAGTACTATTATCAATCTTACTGAACTGGAGCTTAATCAATCTGAAAAACAGATCCTCTCACTTGGTCTCTCCTATTGTCCCTCAACCAACTTTGATTATACTAACACTAGGGCCGACATTTATAAGTTTGTGAGAAAACTTAAACTCACTAAATTTCACCAAGGAAAAACAAAGCCCCCAAGTACTTCACAAACCAATCACGACCAACCTATCATAACAGAGATGGATAACTTAAGTGTTGCTGATATTGGACCTCTAAAGGATCTGATCTATCTCAACCGGGAAGGTGATGGTTTTGGGGAAAGTGATTTGGAATTGGCAACCCAAGATTTGCTCTCGCCTGGATTTGAAATCTGCACCAAACCAACAACTATGTTCAAAGAAAAATCTAAATTTACACCCATCTTACCTCGTGATGCAATTGACCTGTTTAATGAACAAGTGGTGGCGGAAATTAAACAATTGTATATAACAGCCAGCAAGAATTATGCGCCTACCAACAATGAGGAACGCAAATACCACCAACTAATGGACAAAATTAGGAAAAACAAACAGGTGGTAATCAGAAATGCGGACAAGGGGGGCAATGTAGTCCTATGGACACTTAAAGACTATGCAGAGGAGGCAGCTAAACATCTTAATGACACAAATTGCTATCGAAAAAGCACTATTGATAAATTCAAGCAGGCACAACATAATTTCTTTGGGAAACTATTGGCCTGGAAAAGTGCAGGCCTCCTGAACCTGCAAGAATTTAAATTTTTGAAAAAAGAAAACCCAACTATCCCTTTGCTGTATTTCGATCCAAAGGTCCACAAGTCTGCCAGCAAGCCACCTGGCAGGCCGATCATTTCGGCTTGCGATGGGCCATTGGAGAACATGTCTATTTACATTGACTCTTTCCTGCAGCAACATGTGAAAGCTCTCAAATCCTATGTACAAGACACAAGTGACTTTATACGCAAAATTGAAGAGATCAGGTGGCATGATGACTATTGCCTTATTGCATTGGACGTTACAGCCCTCTACACTTGTATACGCAACCATGATGGAGTCAGGGCGGTTGAGTATTTTTTGGCTAATCGACCTATGAAATTCGCAAAACATAATCAGATGTTATTAGATCTTTTAACATTCTGTCTAGACAACAATTTGTTTTTGTATAATAGCCAAATTTACCAACAGGTGCAAGGTGTAGCCATGGGGGCCAGCTTCTCCCCCAGCTATGCTTGTCTCTTTATGGGATGGTGGGAGGAGCTGGTCCTGATGAGACAATATGCCCAGACATTTGAAACCAACATAGTTGCATGGTTGCGTTTCATTGATGATTTGTTTGTTGTATGGAAGGGGTCCATGCAGGATGCACATGAGTTTGTTGCTAAAATCAACACCAATGACCTCAATCTTAAATTCACTTGTGATATAAGTAGGGAGACTATAACATTTTTGGATACAAAAATCTACATTACCCCCACTGGTCTTGCCACGACTTTATTCAGAAAACCGACAGCGGGCAACTCGATATTGCACGCGTCAAGTGCCCACCCCCCCCACTTGATTCACAGTATCCCCTATGGGGAAATGTTAAGAATTAAAATAATTTGCAGTGCAGAGAATGACATGCAAGCAAAACAGGAAGAATGTAAAAGCAGATTCTTACAACGGGGATATAAGAACCATGTAGTGGAAGCGGCAATTTTCAAATCTAGATCTAAAGCGAGACAAGACCTGCTCCAATATAAATCTCAGACCAACAATGGGGTGAAAGACAAAAAGAAGGAACCTATTAGGCTCATTCTGGGATACAGTAGGCAAGAAGGACAAATCAGAGCTATAATTAGACGCAATTGGCCAATACTCAGAGGGGACCCTGTTATAGGGGGAGCCTTACCCAAGAAACCCTCTATTACATTTAGAAAAACGTTGTCTATGGGTAACACACTGGTAAAGAATAACCCTGAGCTAGCTGAACTTAATACCTGGCTAGCCCCTAGAACAGGTTTTTATAAATGTACCCAATGTAAAGCATGCCAATATGGAGTCAACACAAAAACTTATCAAACGGCATTTAGCTCCAAAAAACACCCTATATTGAAGTACTTGTCCTGCAAAACTGAATTTGCTGTCTACGCACTCACATATAGTTGCAATCTAACTTATATAGGCAGCACCAAGCTGCCAGTACATAAAAGAATTCTGCAACACATGCGAGCCATAACTAATAAAGACCCCAGTTACCCTGTTGCTAGGCACTTTAAGGAACAGCATCAAAGTAACCTTAAGCACTTTAAATATCATGTGTTGGATGCAGTGCCCTTTACCAAGAGGGAAGGCAACAGAGAAAGAAACCTTCGGCGTCTTGAGACTAGATTTATATTGGAAATGGATACTAAGCACCCTGGGGGTTTAAATGTTTGTGAGGACTTACACACATATTTATGAGATATAGCCCTCACATAACTAAGCAGCGTATTTTACATTGAGTCATTATATTACTCTCCACTTAGTCCATCTATGGAAACTTTAATAGTTTCATATGTATTCCTTTAATGCTACTCTGTTGAGTTTATGTCATATCATGGTCAGAAATTTATATGTATATTTTAGGAACACATTTTAGGAGTAATTTTAGTTAATTTATTGATACAATTTTTTAGGTTGAAATGATTTTATAAAGGTTTTATAATTCATTATGTGGGAATCAACCTATTGCTTTGTTCAATGATTACCTATGGATTTATATTATTTCCATTTATTCCGTTTCTGTGTAACTCAAATGCACGATGGTTTTGTCATCCTATCTTCGTGTTAAGGCATTTATGCCACATATTAACCTACATACATATATATTAATATGTGTATTATCCGCACTCTCTTTTGCACACAAGCACCTTTTTGCACATATATTTTTTTGCACATTTGCACATATATATATAGTAAAAAAATCGAAACAAAATAAAATATAGTTCAAATTGGGATCTCGTTTTTAGAATCAATAGTATTATGGGGACATTTCTCTTTTTATGCACTTAGACACTTTATATACAGAATTTTCATGGTTGACCTACGAAATTTGAGATGATTGTATCAGGAATATGCGAGGGGGTCAAGTTGTATTTACACTGAGATCCCCACCTGCCCTCACAAAACAGTTGAGGAACAGGAAATAGGGTATATTATGCCAAGTAGGATTGATTAACAGTAGTAGAAATACTTAATAAATTTTAAAATCCTATTATTTTAATCATGTGAATTTATTCCATGTATTTTTAAGTTACATGATATCCCAATATTAGGCATGTATTCCTTACTCTTTTCGGTCATACAATATTTGGAGGCATTTAAGCCTTAAAATGTATATTAATTGTATTTACATGCAATGCTATGTACAATTGTATCACTTTCAAATGACAGTAACTCTTCCATGTTTACACTTTCTTGATTGTTTGCACTATTTAAAGGGATATGTCGCCCATGCGCTGTTGTGTGAGCAAGGTCGGAGTTTCCGACCGAAACGCGTCATGGCGACATGGTGGTGAGCTTAATCAAATCACTATCGACGAATCTGGGTCTGCTCTTGTTTTCCGTCATCACGAAGGAGTTAAAGCAAGGATCACTGGATATATATATATATATATATATATACTTGAAGATGAAGGATCACAAGAAAACAACAGCCAGCCAGGGCAAAAATCTGGATCCCAAAGGATACAATGAGTCACAAAGAAATAAAATATCCAAGAAAGAAGTGACTCAAACAGATAGATTCACCAAAGAACAAAAATATATTTCCACTACAACGTTTCAGCTTCCGCCTTCCTCAGGTAGTACAAGATGGTTTGCTCTGTGGCTGCACAGATGACAGCTGAATTTTCAAAAAGCATCATGAGTGAAGATTCCATTTGGAATGTGGAATCAATGCAGTCCAGAGAGCTCTTGAGATATGCAGTAATCAGGTTGTGTTGTCAGTAATGTTCAGTCCATCTGGATGCAGTGATTTTAAACGGTACATCCAGAAGTTTTCCCTGGAGTCCAGTAGTTCTTCCTTTGAAACATGTTCCACGGGGAAAATCTTCAAATCTGATAGTGAATGATCCACAAGGTTAAAATGATTGGCTACAGGCTGGTCAATTTTCTTATTAATTATTGCAGATTTGTGGTTCCTGAATCGTGTACGGAGGTCATTCACTGTTTGGCCTACATATTGCTTTTTACAGCTTTGCCGTTGGCACTGAATCACATAAATAATGCATGTTATCCTAACTACAGAAATATAATGCAAAAAACATTTCCCTTACTGTCCACTTGTGAAAAATTGCAAAAGGTTTTTCCAAAACCACCAGTCATTGCTTACCGCAGAGCTCCAAATTTACGATCTCTTATTGTGAGAGCTGAACTCAAGCAAGCTGTAACAAATGCAGGGGTTCATTGCTGTGACTCTAAAAGGTGCATCACGTGTGAATATCTTTTACAAACATCATCTGCAACTAGTTCTGTTACGAGAAGGACCTATGCAATAAGGCAGCATCTTACATGTCGCTCAACATGCATTATTTATGTGATTCAGTGCCAACGGCAAAGCTGTAAAAAGCAATATGTAGGCCAAACAGTGAATGACCTCCGTACACGATTCAGGAACCACAAATCTGCAATAATTAATAAGAAAATTGACCAGCCTGTAGCCAATCATTTTAACCTTGTGGATCATTCACTATCAGATTTGAAGATTTTCCCCGTGGAACATGTTTCAAAGGAAGAACTACTGGACTCCAGGGAAAACTTCTGGATGTACCGTTTAAAATCACTGCATCCAGATGGACTGAACATTACTGACAACACAACCTGATTACTGCATATCTCAAGAGCTCTCTGGACTGCATTGATTCCACATTCCAAATGGAATCTTCACTCATGATGCTTTTTGAAAATTCAGCTGTCATCTGTGCAGCCACAGAGCAAACCATCTTGTACTACCTGAGGAAGGCGGAAGCTGAAACGTTGTAGTGGAAATATATTTTTGTTCTTTGGTGAATCTATCTGTTTGAGTCACTTCTTTCTTGGATATATATATATATATATATATATATATATATATATATATATATATATATATATATATATATATGTTGGAAACCGGGCAACCGGGTTAGCAGTCACCAGGTTCCCAGCACAATGGTAGCTTGGCTCGAGCGGTTGGGGGTCAGGCACCGTGTTAAGCGTACGTCACACCCTCACAATAACCATGCGTTCATCCGTTCCAAAAACGACACTACACCGTAAAAATTATGAAAGAAAGGAGTTTGTCTTTATCTTATTTTCTCTTAGTTGCAGGGTTCATAAAATAAATACAGTACCATAAGACTTTTCTTGAAAATAGCAGGTCAAATAAATAATACCACAGTGGGGTTTCAATAAATAGGATCAGGTCATAAATAAACACGGAATAAATATAGGTGCAATAAATACAGAGGGCAAATAAATACTGTCAGACAATAAATACAATGCAGGAATAAATACAGTCAGACAATAAATAAAACGCCTTCAATAAATAATATAAGCAATCAATAACAATTGCAAATCAGATCACATTTATGAGGTAGTTTGGTTTTACTATGCCCAAGTACAGCTTGTGGTCACTGGGGTGGCCTGGGGATGTCCCACCTAGAGTGGTCAAGGCTGGGGCCTAAGCTGAGGTAGACTGAGGGTAACCTAAGGTTCTGGCTCTCCCAACTACACAGTCCCTCACACAGGTCCCTGCACCAGTCTCAGTTCACCCCCTAGCACTCCCAGGCTGGTCCTAACATCCCTCTAGCCCCTAGAATGGTCTTTTAGGGCTCCACAGGGCCTCAGATGCCCTTTCTACCACTTACTGTCCCTTCTGCGAATATCGGCTCCGTTGGCGCCGGGTCGGTGCCGTGAGGCGGCTCCGGATCGATGTCGCTGGGCGGCCTTGGCTCGATGTTGTGTTCCGGCGTCACAGGGTCACGGTCTCCCCGCTTCCGGGTGTCTCCGGAGTGCGACCTCCACTCCCGGCCTCCGTCGGCTCCACCTCGGGTTCCGGCGACTCCGGAGTGCGATCTCCACTCCCGACCTCCTGCGCGCTTCACCTCGACCTCAGGCGACTCCGGAGTGCGACCTCCACTCCCGACCTCCTGCGCGCTTCACCTTGGTTTCCGGCGACTCCGGAGGGCGGACTTCACTCCCCCGTCGACGCCTCACCTCGACCTCAGGTGACTTCCTACTCGACCTCCGGTGACTCTCCACGACCTCCGTCGGCGCCCTCACTCGGCCTCTAGCGGCTCCGGGTACGACGTCTGCCTTCTGTCAGCGCCGCTTCTCCACCTCGGGCTCCAGGTCTCCAGGCTACTCGACGTCGGGTCTCCAGGAGGATTCCACCAAACAGGTCAGGAACTTGCTGTTCTTCTCCTTTAAGGCCTGTTCCGGCTGTTCAGGTCCTTAAGATGATTTTCTGGTCTTTATCCCACACAGGGCTTTAGGCTGGGCTTGGTCAGTAGGGACTAGTATCAAGGGTGGGTTTCTGGACCCCACTCCAGGCACAAGTTTCCACCCCTGCTGCCTTACTCCTTCCTCCTTCTGTTTCTCTGTCCTCTCTCCTCTCCAGTCAGGTGCCAACTGCCTACTCCAACTGCCAACTCTGAGCTGGCTTCCCAACATTCTAAACCTGCCTCACACTGTCACAGGGTTCTAGAATGCTCTGGAAGGTACTAGTAGGTTCCAGCTATGTCTCAGGTGACAATGGGTGGCCACCATTTTGTGTTTCAGGCCCTCAGACAGAAGTTCCAGTGGTAGAGAAAATGGCTCCCTGACCCTGCTTCAACACTAAAAAGTCTGGTGGTTCCCAAAAAGGAAAAATACTAACAGGGTTTGAGGCAACAGTGGGACAAAATAAATAATGATGAGGAGGGACCACCCAAAGGGCTGACAGGTCTAACACGCGTCCCCCCCAGCTGAAAGTGGGGAGAGCTACCCAACCCCTTGGGAGTTCTCATCACTAAGGCGGAAATACCTTGAGAGACCGTCTGCATTGGCGTGGTCCACTCCAGGCCGATGTTCCACCTGAAAGTCCATTCCCTGTAGGGAGATAGACCACCTTAGCAACTTGGGATTCTCCCCCTTCATCTGCATCAGCCAACGAAGGGGTCTGTGGTCGGTCTGAACTAGGAAGTGCGTGCCAAACAGGTATGGCCGCAGCTTCTTCAGAGCCCATACCACTGCAAAGGCTTCACGCTATATTGCACTCCACTTCTGTTCCCTGGGGAGTAGTCTCCGGGATAGGAAGACCACGGGTTGATCCAGACCCTCTTCATTGAGTTGCGATAACACTGCCCCAATGCCATGTTCCGATGCATCCGTCTGGACAATGAACTCCTTGGAAAAGTCTGGGGCCCGTAGGACCGGGGCCTCGCACATGGCTTGCTTCAGTTTTACAAAGGCCTGCTGACAAGCCTCCGTCCAGACTACCCGTCGAGGTTGTTTCTTGGACGTAAGCTCCGTGAGGGGGGCCACAATGGTACCGTATCCCTTCACGAAGCGGCGGTAATATCCGGTGAGGCCCAGAAACGCTCGGACCTCAGTCTGAGTCTTGGGGGGTTCCAAGGCCATGATGGCCTCGATCTTCGCCTGGAGGGGTTGCACCGCTCCCCTACCCACCAAGTGTCCAAGGTACACTACCGACCCCTGCCCGATCTGGCACTTGCTGGCCTTGATCGTTAAACCAGCTTGTCCCAGGGCCTGGAGAACAGCTTGGAGGTGACGCAAGTGATCCTCCCAGCTGTTACTGAAGACGGCGATGTCATCCAGATAAGCAGCATAGAAACTCTCCATTCCAGTGAGGATCTGGTTCACCAGACGCTGAAACGTGGCAGGTGCGTTCTTGAGCCCAAAGGGCATCACACAGAACTGGTAGTGGCCTTTGAGCGTGGAGAAGGCTGACCTTTCCCTAGCTCCGTCAGTCAGAGAGATCTGCCAGTACCCAGAAGTAAGGTCAAAGGTACTTAGATATTGGGCAGCTCCCAGCCGGTCAATCAATTCATCCGCCCTTGGGATCGGATGAGCATCAGTCTTGGTTACTGAGTTCAGTCCCCGGTAGTCCACACAGAACCTCAGTTCCGGTTGGGCACCCGGTGGTGCGGCTTTTGGTGCTAGCACCACCGGACTGGACCAGGGGCTGCTGGAAGGTTCGATCACCCACACCTTCTGGCCAGGCTCCAATTCCACCGGGTGAGCGTTGTGGTCATACCACGCCTTCATTACTGCTTGGCTGGCCTCCAAGTTGTCAGAAGCTTGCTTCCACAACTTAGCCATTTGGCTTCGGAAGGCCAGCATGTAGCTCACCACGTCCTGGGGAAGCTTTCTGAGAGTTCTTTCCCATCCGTCTCTCACCAGGCTGAGAGGTCCACGCACAGGGTGCCCATACAAAAGCTCGAAGGGGCTGAAGCCCACTCCCTTCTGTGGCACTTCCCTGTAGGAAAACAATAGACAGGGTAGGAGGACGTCCCATTTCCTCCGCAGGCTTTCAGGCAGACTTCTGATCATGCCTTTCAAGGTTTTGTTAAACCTCTCCACCAGACCATTGGTCTGGGGGTGGTAAGGAGTTGTGAACCGGTAGGTCACTCCACACTCCTTCCACATGGCCAGCATGTATGCTGACATGAAGTTGGTCCCCCTGTCGGACACAACTTCCTTGGGAAAACCCACTAGGGTAAAGATTCCCATCAGGGCCCTAGCCACAACAGGTGCTGTAATGGTCCTTAGAGGTATAGCCTCTGGGTACCGTGTGGCATGATCCACCAGAACCAGGATAAACCTGTGACCAGCTGTAGTAGGCGGATCTAATGGACCCACAATGTCGATGCCCACCCTTTCAAAGGGGGTGCTAACGACAGGAAGTGGTTCCAGGGGAGCTTTCAGCTTCACCCCTGTTTTCCCACTGGCTTGGCAAGACACACATGTCCGGCAGTTGGTGTCGGACGACACTTTCATTTGAGGCCAATAAAAGTGTGGGACAAGACGGGCGAAGGTCTTGTCTTGCCCCAGGTGTCCTGCCAAGGGGATCTCGTGAGCCAATTCCAGTAGGAAGGCTCGGTAACGTTGAGGGACTACTAAGGCTCGTGACGATCCATGTAGGGGTGCCTTGGGTTCACTGTAGAGGAGGCCATCCTCCCAGTAAAGGTTGTAGTTCCCCTCAACGTTCCCTGCTGCCTGGGCTTCGGCCTGTCGCCTCAGTCCCTCAAGGGTAGGGCACTCCCTCTGGCCCTTGCAGAATTCCTCCCTGGTCGGCCCTCCCTCCACGTGCCACTCGGCCGGGATGGGTAGGTCCTCCAGTTTGATAACATCCCCCACCGCGGACTCCTGGTCCACCACCTCCGCTGGCCTATCCGTCACACGGGGCGCGGATGCCGAGGCAGGCTCCTCCTGTCCTCGGTTCTTCCCTTGGTCGGCAGCCGGCTGTGCCTTTGTTCCAGGCTCCAGTCGAAACAAACTCCCTCTCCGGGTAGTCGCGGACCCTGTGCTAACACAGGCCCAGTCAGGTGTACCCAGCATCTCAGCATGAGTCCGGTATTCCACCTCCTTCCAAGCATTGTGCTCCATGTCATTCCCCAGTAGACAATCGACCGGCACGGCAGGGCTTACGGCAACTCGAAGTGAACCTGCAACCCCCTCCCATTCAAAGGGAACCTCGGCCACCGGATAGTGGCCGGTTCTGCCGTCAGCCATCGCGGCTGGGTGGAGTACATCGGGAATTACCTGCTCTGGAGACACCAGTTGGCTACGTACCATAGTCATACTGGCTCCTGTGTCTCTCAGAGCCTCCCCTCTTTGGCCGTTGATGGTGACCCACTGCCCATACTTTATGGTATTTGCGGGCACCTGGATCTTAGGAACCATCTCCCGTTCTCCCAGGGACACTAAAGTGACACCCGCCCACTCCCTTCCCTTAGTTAAGGGCATCTCCTCCCCGAGCACTACACTAGCTACTCCGGGGGGCCTTTCCTCCAATGGGAGGGGGTGGTCTTCTCGGGCACTTTGCATCTCCCTTATAGTGTCCGACGCCACCGCACTCGAAGCAATGGACAACCCTTGGCTGCTGACTCTGGCCAGGATTAGGGTTTCTGGGTGGGTTAGCCCTAGGGGTGAATCCTGTTCCCTTTCCTTGGAAGTTATTTTGGGGGCTTTAGAGAACTCCTTTTTCTTTTCCCCTCCCTCTTTCTTCTGGGGGGCGCCTGGTCCGGCCTTTTGAGTATCCCCTCCAGTCCCCCTTGTGGACACCCGGGAACTAGCCCAAATGTCCGCCTCCTCAGCAAGCTTCCGGGGATTGGTCAGCTTGCTATCCACCAGGTGTTGACGCAGTTCAGGGAAACATTTTTCGAGCAGGTGTTCCTTCAACATTAAATCAAACAACCCCTCGTAGTCCCTCACCTCACTGCCCTGAATCCAACCCTCTAATGCCTTCTTTGCATAGTCCAGGAAGTCCACCCAATTCTGTGTGCCCAGTTTGTGGCTACCCCGGAACTTCTGTCTGTACTTCTCGGGTGTTAGTCCAAACTTTCTTACGAGCGCCACTTTCATGGTGGGGTAGTGGGTCTGCTCATCCTGCTCTAGGGCCAATAATGCATCCCTACCAGCTGGAGGCATGTATTTGTACAATCCCCCTCCCCAGTACTTCTCTGGCACCCAATGGGGCCCTTAAAGAGACCTCATAGGCCGCTAGCCACTTGGCAATATCATCCCCTGCACTATAGCTAGCTACTATGTCTTTTGGCAGATAGGGTTTGGGTTCCCTGGGGATTTCTTTGTCTTTGCTGCCACCATTAGGAACAGTGTGTGCCCCGACTTGTAGGATCTGGAGATCTATTTCCCTCAGCCTCAACTCGTGAGCCATCCTCTGTCCCTCCTTCTCTTTCTCCAGCTTTGCCAACTCCCATGTGAGCTGTCTTTTCTCCCTCCGGTCCGTTAACTCTGCTTCAGATAAGCCACCACTAGAGACAGTGCTGCCCTTCCTGGAAAGTGTTCTGGGCCCTGCTAACAGGTTCCCCACCTCAGGTTGGTACAACCCCGTCCCCTCGCTAACAGGCTCTCCATCCCTGTCCTCCTGCTCAGCCTTACTTTCCCGTTGTGCCTCCCCCCAAGCCCTCAAGCTGGTCTGGAGTTCAGCCTTCTTGGCACCTGGGGGACAATACACCCCCTCTCGCTGACAAAACTCTCCGAGTTGTGCCACAGTGTAAGTTTCCACATCTTCCAACACAAACTCCATTTTGCCCACTCAGAATAGAAGACAGGTGTTTACAGAAGCTATGCAGGGGGGTACCTTTTGTAATACCTCCTCCCACCACCAGAGTAAATTTGGAAAAAACAAAACTCAGAATTAGGAAGTCCGCTTTGAGAAAACTCCCGGTGTAGGCCTATGGACTACCCACAGTTATTGTCGAGTGGACGCAAGCACAGCTCTATCCCACCGCTGCCACCAATTTTATGTTGGAAACCGGGCAACCGGGTTAGCAGTCACCCGGTTTTTCCAAACACAAGGGGTAGCTTGGCTCGAGCGGTTGGGGGTCAGGCACCGTGTTAAGCGTACGTCACACCCTCACAATAACCATGCGTTCATCCGTTCCAAAAACGACACTACACCGTAAAAATTATGAAAGAAAGGAGTTTGTCTTTATCTTATTTTCTCTTAGTTGCAGGGTTCATAAAATAAATACAGTACCATAAGACTTTTCTTGAAAATAGCAGGTCAAATAAATAATACCACAGTGGGGTTTCAATAAATAGGATCAGGTCATAAATAAACACGGAATAAATATAGGTGCAATAAATACAGAGGGCAAATAAATACTGTCAGACAATAAATACAATGCAGGAATAAATACAGTCAGACAATAAATAAAACGCCTTCAATAAATAATATAAGAAATCAATAACAATTGCAAATCAGATCACATTTATGAGGTAGTTTGGTTTTACTATGCCCAAGTACAGCTTGTGGTCACTGGGGTGGCCTGGGGATGTCCCACCTAGAGTGGTCAAGGCTGGGGCCTAAGCTGAGGTAGACTGAGGGTAACCTAAGGTTCTGGCTCTCCCAACTACACAGTCCCTCACACAGGTCCCTGCACCAGTCTCAGTTCACCCCCTAGCACTCCCAGGCTGGTCCTAACATCCCTCTAGCCCCTAGAATGGTCTTTTAGGGCTCCACAGGGCCTCAGATGCCCTTTCTACCACTTACTGTCCCTTCTGCGAATATCGGCTCCGCTGGCGCCGAGTCGACGCCGTGAGACGGTTCCGGTTCGATGTCGCGTCGATCTGTTCCACTTGACGCCGTGTCGATGCCGTCTGGCGGTTCCGGTTCGATGTCGATGGGCGGCCTCGGTTCGATGTCGCGTCAATCTGCTTTACCTGACGCCGGGTCGGTGCCGTGAGGCGGCTCCGGATCGATGTCGCTGGGCGGCCTTGGCTCGATGTTGTGTTCCGGCGTCACAGGGTCACGGTCTCCCCGCTTCCGGGTGTCTCCGGAGTGCGACCTCCACTCCCGGCCTCCGTCGGCTCCACCTCGGGTTCCGGCGACTCCGGAGTGCGATCTCCACTCCCGACCTCCTGCGCGCTTCACCTCGACCTCAGGCGACTCCGGAGTGCGACCTCCACTCCCGACCTCCTGCGCGCTTCACCTTGGTTTCCGGCGACTCCGGAGGGCGGACTTCACTCCCCCGTCGACGCCTCACCTCGACCTCAGGTGACTTCCTACTCGACCTCCGGTGACTCTCCACGACCTCCGTCGGCGCCCTCACTCGACCTCTAGCGGCTCCGGGTACGACGTCTGCCTTCTGTCAGCGCCGCTTCTCCACCTCGGGCTCCAGGTCTCCAGGCTACTCGACGTCGGGTCTCCAGGAGGATTCCAACAAACAGGTCAGGAACTTGCTGTTCTTCTCCTTTAAGGCCTGTTCCGGCTGTTCAGGTCCTTAAGATGATTTTCTGGTCTTTATCCCACACAGGGCTTTAGGCTGGGCTTGGTCAGTAGGGACTAGTATCAAGGGTGGGTTTCTGGACCCCACTCCAGGCACAAGTTTCCACCCCTGCTGCCTTACTCCTTCCTCCTTCTGTTTCTCTGTCCTCTCTCCTCTCCAGTCAGGTGCCAACTGCCTACTCCAACTGCCAACTCTGAGCTGGCTTCCCAACATTCTAAACCTGCCTCACACTGTCACAGGGTTCTAGAATGTTCTGGAAGGTACTAGTAGGTTCCAGCTATGTCTCAGGTGACAATGGGTGGCCACCATTTTGTGTTTCAGGCCCTCAGACAGAAGTTCCAGGGGTAGGGAAAATGGCTCCCTGACCCTGCATCAACACTAAAAAGTCTGGTGGTTCCCAAAAAGGAAAAATACTAACAGGGTTTGAGGCAAAAGTGGGACAAAATAAATAATGATGAGGAGGGACCACCCAAAGGGCTGACAGGTCTAACTATATATATATATATATATATATATATATATGGATTGAGGGTAACTGGCAGGGGTAATTATAATAAGGATTGGGGGCTGGGGGGTCACGTAAGGGTACAGGGGAGAGGTATAACCTTTACCACGAGTATGCCATTACCATGCATGAATTTACAACGAAAATCGTTGTATGAGTATGCGTGGTAAAGGAATATTCGTGGTAAAGGTTATGCGTGGAAATAGCATTACGGTGTAACACATGCGTGGTAAAGGCATGCGTTGCAACGAAATGCGTTGTAACGACATACAACCGTCCCAGTGCTTAATTTGTTCTGTGATTACCAGTGCTCAGCACCCGCACTTAATTGTCAGCACCAGCTCTAGTGACAGTCCACCACATGGTGACGCTGTCTTTTTAGTTTGAGATGAGCTGAACAAAAGTGTTTATTAAGTCAATATACATTGAGAATGAATAATACCAGCCCCTCATGCCATTATTATAGCTTTGTGTGGCCTGGAATTGTCACACTTGTAGAAGTGTGATGGTACAGTGTTATGTTGGTACAGTCATTGGCAGCGCTGGCAGGGTATGGATGGTGCAGGCTGCAGTGGCCTATCGAGAAGGGCCCTCATACTTAATTCTTTACAAATTAAGCTCTGTGTGGTCGCCTCAGCATGCATGCCCAAGGAAGCATGTTCCGTTCAGGAGCCGAGGCCCTATTGTAAAAGTGAAAGTGCGCATAGCGCACTGCAAATACATTTTTTGAAAAAGCGACCGCCATTACTAAAGCTTGCATCCCACCAGTGCTCTGTAGATAAAGTGAGCAAAGAGTTCTCAGAACTAAGCTAATCAGTAAGGACACTGTATAAGGTCCAGTCCTGATGGGCGGTTACAAAGGCAGACAAGGCGTTACTAAGGAGGGACTGACAAGCCTGTTAACAATTCAGAAGCAACCATTTAGAAACAACAGCAATTGGAGGCAATTGGAAAGGTGGGTGGAGCTTCAAGTCCATAAACGAGTACCTCATGCCTCGCAGCAGCGCATGCGCTGCCCATGCTCGACCTAAAAATGTATATACAACAAAATGAAAAACATGTGGCCGTTACTGGTGCACCTTTTTGGGAACTGTGCTATGCTTTTATACCCTTTTGGGGCTCTCAAATAGAGTTGTTTAAAGCATGCTGGCAAGCTGCATAAATTTATTAGGAAAATACACGCTTGATTTATTTTCTTTCTGTAAGCAATACATTTGAAGCTTGCCTTATAATATTTATAAGGAACACAATTACACATACATTAAAGACTAGTGCTTACATTTACTTTAGGTTGCAGACATGTCTATGGTCAAAGTTGCACTTTAGTTTTTTCAGACAGCGCAATGGTTTTGAATGTATTGGAGAGCTTTATTTGAGCACCAGTTACATTACACAAGGACACATCAATTTTTTGGGTAGCCCTGGGTAGATTTGCCCGAATCACAGGATGTTGAGTTGATGCAGACACTCAAACCTGGTTCCCTAGCTCTAAAGGTGTCAGCTCTGGGTGTTACACCATGTCCGAGCAATTACACTCTCACTTCGAGCCTTGCTTTCTTCAGCTGTCTGTCGGAGGGCGCTTTAAACACATAAAGCAGAGGTATAGCAGGGATGCAAGTGCCTGCTGGGAGGAGGTGTCTGTCTCTAAACTTGCACTGACCTCCAGCACTTGTTAGCACTGTCTGGGCATAGGTCGCAGCTCATTAGTAGCGGTTCAACACCCAAATATAGCAATATGCAACAGAAAGGTGACCAGTCAACCTTTCCAAAGGGCATTCCACTGTGCGTCACTGCGTTTTCAGTAACTTTTTAACCATTTGAGCTAGAAACTTTTTTTATTTGTTATTTGCAGATTATGCATAGGTTGATAAATTATGTGGCAAATGCGGCTGATCGAAAATTGTGTGAAAAATGCAGTTGCTACACATATTATCTTTCTCAATAAAGAAGTCATAACACTTTTACGAAGTTTCAGTAACGTATATTACACAACTGCTTACCAAGCTAAAATTTACAATTTAAAAAAAGTATTAGTCACATGGGTGAAAACAAATGCATTTGCCAATGCTTGTTTGTAGAGGCAGATGCCTCTCGGGTCGCTATTGGAGGAGTATTGTCACAAAGAGATTTTGAAAACAGACAGTTACACCCCCCATCTCTTTTTACACTAAGTAACTGCTCTAGACAGAAAAACAAATTGCACTGTGGCAGAAAGGGAATTGCTGCCCATTAAACTAATGTTTGAGGAATGGAGACATCACCTCATGGGAGCAAAACATCCAGTGACCATCTTCACTGATCATAAGAATTTGCAATTCTTCCATTCAGTGAAGGCCCTGACACAATGCCAGATGCGATGGCTGTACTTTTTTAGTGGGTTTGAGTTTGTTATATTTTATTGCCCAGATTCAAAACAAGTACACTGTGATGTGCTCTCTCGTTTCGGCTACACTGCCGAGACAAAAACAACATGCCCACTCCAAACATAATTTCACCAGAAAAAATCATAGCGGCTACCAATGGACATGATTTTCTAACACTCCTGCCCTCACAGAGTCAAACACTGAACGTTCAGGACTGGTATTTCAAGTCTGGCAATAGTATCAAAAATTACTGTTTTTGCTTGCTGTCATACCCATTTGTAATGGAAATTAGTTTGTAATTTTCTGAGATGTGTTCGATTTTAATGGTGTTTGTTATTATGGGTATCTTTTATGACCTGTCTTATAAAGAATTGATTGTTAGTCTTTGTATCGTGATGCCTGTTTATATTTACCCACTCAAAAGTTAAGGGAACAAGTCTTGAGCTGGAGCCATGATACCTCCTTAGCAGGTTATCCAGGTTTTCAGAAAACTTTGACAAACTGTAAACAAAACAGTTTTGGTGGGGTTCAATGATCATACATTAAGAACTATGTATCTAAATGCCAAAACTGAACAAGACAAAAATCTTTTTAATCAAGCACCAGCAGGGCTTTTGCAACCACTCCCCATAGCACTAGTCCGTGGCTTAAAGTCAGTCTAGATTTTATAATAGATCTTCCTTAGCATATGGATATACCACAATTCTTGTAGTCGTTTATTTACTATCCAAAATGGCCCACTTTGTTCCTCTACCCAAAATACCATCAGCTAAAGACTTGAGCGCCATCTTTATTCACCAGGTGGCGCAGTTGCATGGACTAATTTTTCTAACGTCCAAAATCATATAAAATCGAGAGTCAATTCACATCAAATTTCTGAAAGAACTTGTGTAAAACACTAGGGATGGAGGTTGCCCTGTCCCAGAGGCGCAACTAGAGCAACATTTGCAGGGGCTCTAAAAGGTGAAAAAACAACAAAGCCTTGTTAGCAAGTAAATGGTCTTTTAAAGACCTGTGAAGTACTTGGGTGCGGCTGTGTGTCTGCCCGGGAAACTGTCTCAGCCCGCCTGACACACACGAAGGGGCTGAAGCCCTTTAAGCCCAATGGGCATTCCGGAACAGATGGACAGACGGAAAGGGTCAACCAATCTCTAGAACATATCCTCCACGGTCTTCTCGCCACAGTTACCAGTGAATGGGATGTAGCGTTACCATCAGCTGAATTTGTTTATAACAGTGCACACTCGGCGACACATAGTACATCTTTTTATATCTTAACCGGGTATCATCCCAAGGCCCTACCAGTCTCAGAAGATGATTGTTAAAACAAATAATAATAAATGCGTATTTGTAAAGCGCAAATTGCTCACCCTTACGGGTCTCAAGGTGCTGAGGGCCGTTGGAGCCGGATATCGAACTGTGAACCGTGCTCCGAAGGCAGCTGCCCTGGCCGCTGCACCACACCTCTCCACCTCTCTTTAGTCCCAGCAGTTACAAAACACTTGCACCATTTATTAGACATGCAAAAACTTGCTTAAGTAAACATAAGGACACAATAAAGTCATAGCAGACAAAAAAGAGAACAAGCACCACTCCACAAACCTGGAGACCACATCTGGTTGCCTACCAAAAATCTAAAAATAGAAGGACCACTCAAACTATACCCCAGGTATATTGGCCCTTTTTGATCGCTCAGATTATTAAGCCTGTCGTCCTCGAGCTGAAGCTCCCTCTGAGTATCCCATTCACCCAGTTTTCAATGGTTCTTTACAAAAGCCTTACCACTCAGACACATGGAATGATTCCCCTCTGTCCCCAATTCCAGTAAATGGGCACCTTGAGTATGAAGTGCAACTTGTCTTGGATGCAAAACGAACCCAGGGACGCTGCACTATTTGATAGCCTGGAAAGGATAAGAGTCAATAGAAAATTCTTGCGTACCCCTCTATTTTGTTCACGCACCTCGTTTAGTGCGACAGTTCCATGCCCGAAACGCAACAAAATCCTCACCCATGGCGGGGCACACTTTTGAAGGGGCGACTGTCATAACCGTGTGTTCTTCTGCCACAGCACGCCTCGGTTCATAAGTCTCGCGTATTCTTTTGTGGTTGAGTCAGGTTGTGCATACTTTGTTTACATAAGGCATATATTGTTGATAATATATCCCCGGTGGCAAGTGGTAGGGTTCCCATGTTTTGTTTACAAACTGACATGCACAAATTGTATTATTCATCACGTATGTTAATGTCATCCTTGGTGGCGAGTGGTAGGCTTTTCACGTTTTGTTTATAACCTATCATGCCAAACTGTGTTATCACGTTTTCAACTGGGTAAGGGTGGTGCCTGTAATTACGTTCAGGGCATGTTTTTTTCCACTGATTTCCGTTGGGAAACACTCGTGCCGGTAATTACGTTTCCCGCAATAATCTGCCAGGACCTATAACCAGCTGCACGTGCGCTTCTAGAACGTTCGGGGAGCTCTTTAGCTAAAGAAGCCAAACCGAGCACAAGACGCTTGGCCTCAGCATCCTGGACACTTACCCGTTCTCCAGCTATAGCAGCAGCAGCGAAGCTTCCTGTATCCATTCGGAGCAGCAGTGCCTCTTCCTGCTTCTAGTCGGTCTTCTCCCGTCATCTCCGGAGACTCCAGCCACGCCCCCGTCTCCTTGGCAACGCATTCAGAAACAAATAAAACCCCAAGAAATGACAAATTCATGACAGGTATTTCTCGGTGCTCGCGTAATGCAGTCCGAGTTACAAAGGCAATAAATATTATTTTCTTTTGGGACGCAAAAGCAAAGCAAAGACTTTCGAACAAAGACTCCTTTTGAAATCATTTACAAGTTTTAGGAAAATTGTGCTGAGAGTGGAAAACGAGTTATGTTTAACATAATAAAATGACAGATATAACATCCCGCTGTAAACTATGCTCTGAATTTACCAAAGCCCAATTGTTTGAGCAGTGCATGAACATTGCTAATATGTGAGTTCAGGCTGTCTCTGAATCACCAGACCAGAGATGCTGAGTATCACAGTAAAGCCAGTTGATACAGCCAATATTCATATCTAGAAATGGTGGGCTACAGCTAATAATAGCGGTGTTACACAGAAAAACCGGAAGAGATCATATGTAGAACCTTAAATTTAATTAGAGAGGTCTTCAGCTTAGCTGAGGTGATGTTGAAGTCTATTTGATTGTCAATTCATGAACCAGTGTTACATATTTATTTTTTAAATCTGAAAATAAACCTCGTGTGGCCTCAATTATTAATCGCAGAATTGTTTTTTATAAATATCACTTTTCTGAATATAAATTACTTGGGTGAGAAATGCTATTAAGATTACACACACCGAGCTGCACTGTAGTAGAAGTTAAACAAGCACTGGCAAAGCTAAAAGTCAAACCTAAAAATGAATGGTTGCATTTTCCCTTCCTAATAATTGCAGCATTGTTTGTGTGGTAAATAAAGGAAGGGCCTCGCAGTAGGAGTAAAATCAATAAGATGTATTGATTTAAGAGGCCTGCAAGCAGCCAACAACAAGCATAGCTAACTAAGCAGAGCAACTGGCATATCCCAGTACAACATTACATGACGTCACATAAATACCTATGAATGTTCTAAAATGACATCACAGTGCACCCAGAAGATAAGGTGCTGGTGCAGTGAACAGTAACTTTAGAGAAAAGCATAACTTTATTAAATAGAATACTGTACACATATAACATCTCCCGTCATTAAAGGAATTTTAAACAAAACATAATCTTTGTACTTATTTGGGAAACAAGACATTCTACCGGAACTGGTAGTTGTAGCATCAAACAGACTTTGAGGAGAAACACCTCTGAAAACAGAAACGCGGTGGTCAGATATAACATTAGAACTTCCAGAGTCAGTTGTGTGTGAACCAATGGTTTGCATGTTATCCATAGTTGGTTCTGAGATTTCCCTAGATTTATCACAATGAATAGTATTGTCATTGCTAGCATTAAATTAATCAATATTTCTGGCACATGCATTTATCACTAAATTTTCACAAACAGGTTTGCTACAAGAATTTCTTTTAGTGTTATCTATGGAGTCTAAACCATGCCACAAATATGCATTCTTATCCTCTGATAATGAACCTTTAGACTTTTCAAAGAGCTCATTTTGTCCAGGTTTGAGCCGAATGACATCACTGTTGTTTCTCCAACTTTTATCAGTTAATCATACTGAACCACCAGCAATCTCATCTACTTTACATGGATCAGAATATTTAGATTCTCCCTTATGTACTTTATAAGGTTTTCTCACAATAACCCAATCTCCTTTTTCAAAAATATTGTCCTCTTCTCTGCACCTTGTCATGATAAAGTTTGGATATAAGCTGTTTTTCTTGTATCCTATTTTTAACTTTTACATTTTCATAATCAATAACAACATGTTCAGAAGTAATTTCAATGTTAGGTCTGAATTTATGTGTGAGTTGTGTAATACCATTTCTGCCTCTCATCAGAAAAAATGGGGTATAACCTGTAACATTATTGGTAGTATTGTTGTAACAATTGACTTTCTTGTATAAATTCATATACAGGAAAACTTGACTCAAGAGCAAGTTGCACTCCTTCTGTGATGAACCTGTTTACTCGTTCAACTTGACCATTAAATTTGGGCGAATACAATGGAGTTTTTTCCTGTTCAATACCATTACTGTTTAAGAAAGGCACCATACTATCTGAAGTAAATTGTTTACCATTGTCTGAGACCATTATGTGGGGCAAGCCCTCATTGGAAAAACATTTCTTTAAAAATGTAATTACTGACTCTGTGTCAATCAAGGCTACAAATTCATAATAAATCCATTTACTGTAATAATCACTTACCACAATTATGAATCTAAAATCTCTTTCCAAAACGTTGAATGGACCTGCAAAATCTATTGCGATTTTACTCCAAGGCATATTTGGAATATCAACTAACAGCATTTCATTGACTCTAGGTTTCCAATGCTTATCAGATTTTAGGCAAACTGCACATTTGTCAATATATATATTAACATCTGTATCCAGTCCTGGCCACCAGTAGTACATTTTCATTAACATTTTGGTTGAAGTAGATCCTGGATGACTTTTGTGAGCCAAGTCAATTAAACATTTCCTTAGTTTGGTTGGTGGAATAATAAGATCTCCATGGAAAAGCAGTTCATTTTCAATACTCAATTCATCAGAAACTTGGAGGTAAGTTTTTAATTCCGATGGTAACTTCCTAATTGGTGGCTATTTAGTTGTGACATATTCTTTAACTATTATACAAAGTGGGTCACTTTTACTTAAATCCTTCCATTCTGTTTTGGAACAAGTACAATCAGTGTTTTTAAAAATGTCTAGACTTGCTACAACACATTCTGTATCTTCTTCAACATTAGTTTCCAAATCTGTAACAGGTAATCTTGATAAGCAATCTGCTGTAATATTTTCTTTTCCTGATATATGTCTAATAGTGAAATTGAATTCTTGTAACTTAGCTAGCAATCTTACAAGTCTAGAAGATGCCTTCCCATTACCTCTTCCACATCCATCCATCATGTAAGTTAAAGGCCTGTATTGGTTATTAATTCGAAATGTTTGCCCCAGAGATACATTTTAAGTATTTCAACAGCACAGACACAGGCCAATGTTTCTCTCTCTATTGTGCTATAATAGAGCTCAGGCTTGTGTAAATGTCTAGATATAAATGCTACAGTTTCTATCTGTCGTTTCACTTTTTTGAGTAAAAATGGCACCTGTACCCACTGAGCTTGCATCTACTGTAATGATGTTATTTCCTTCTGAATCGTAAGGATTCAAAGTTGGTGCTCCAACAATTTCTTTTTTTTATCTCACAAAATGCAAAGTCTTGTTCTTCATTCCAAATATATTTTCCCATTTTCTTAATACAGCACGTAAAGTACCTTATCTGCGTAATTCTCGATGAGGCGGGAATAGTAGTCACTAAGACCTAAAAAAAGATCTAAGTGAATCTTTATCTTCAGGTTTGGGAGCATCAGAAATTGCTTTAACTAAAACGAGTTTTAGTTTTATTGCTTCAGAACTTAAAACATCTCCTAAATATTCAATTTCTTGTTTCAGAAATTTGCATTTGCTCTTAGAAACTGTCATACCTCTTTTACTTAAATTATGAAGAACAATGTCAAGTATACTATTATGTTATTCTTCAGTGCTTGCATGTATAAGGATATAACCTTGGAATTTTTCAACTCCCTTCACATCCTTTACTTTATGTTCCATCATTTTTGTGAAAACACTTGCTGAAGAAGCAAGCCCGAAAGGAAGTCTAATAAATCTGTACACACCAAAGGGTGTGACAAAGTTCGTATAATCTTAGAATCTTCAGCTAATTTAACTTGATGATAGGCTGTCTTGAGGTCTATCAATGAAAAATACTTAGATCCAGAAGTAGCTGCCAACAATTCTTGAATTTTCGGCAATGGATAGCAGTCTACAACTATGTTTTTATTTAATGACCTCAAGTCAGCACAGAGACGGATTTCTCCATTTTTATTTGTAATAATAACAATCGCAGAAACCCACTCCTCTGAGTCTGTTTGTTCAATGACTCCTTCTTCGACTAGTTTAATAAGTAATTTCCTCAAATCATTCCTGACAGATAATGAGACAGCCCTAACTTTATGTTTTACTGGAATGGCATTTTTTTTAAATTTGATAGAATGCTCAAAACCATTCACACAACTAATATGGTCGTCAAAAAGTGAATCATATTTTTTTAAAAACATTTTCTAAATCATTTCTTACTATAGAAATATGCACATCTGCATTGTCAAGGTCCCCCAAAACAATTGGGCCATCAGCTCCAGGTTTTAAAATAATACCTAGATTTGCCAAATCTTTCCATCCAACAATATTTCTTCCCCTATCTGCAACATATATTTTGGTTAAAATAGACCTACTTTTAATAGTTAACATATCCTGAAAATAACCTAGCATGTTAATATCGAACTCTCCAAAAGCCTTTGGATTTACATCAGTAGCTATTAACTTTACACTTGGCAAAAACTCTTCGTATATTTTATCAGAAATAATTGTGATTGGCGAACCCGAATCTGGCATAATTTTTAACTTAACTGTTCCTATAAACGCTAATCGAAGTGGTCCTTTAATATTAGTAGCTTTTTCTTCAACAGTCAACACAATATTGGAACATATTTCTTCATCAAATTCGTCAATGTCATGTACTTTTACTTTTTGGAACTGCATGTGTAACATTTTTGCATACAGTAGCAAAATGGCCAATTTTTAAACAATTTGCACATTTCTTACCCTTAGCTGGACATCCTGAATAGTCTGCTTTGGGATTTTTCGATCCACATCTGAAACAAAAAATAAATGTAGATTTTTATAAATCTACCAATTGTATTACTCTTCTCAATTTCTACTTCTATCTTCCTTCTCTCCTGTAAAGAAAAAACATTAGCTTTATGATAGTTTTCTGATGAAAGTACTTTAGAAGATTCTAATGAACGTTCCATTCCTTTCGCAATATCTATAACCTCCTGAAGTGTAGGATTCCTGCAAGCTAACAATCTCTCTTAATTTTCTTTTCAAAACAGTGAAAAACAAACTGATCTCGTATGTAAATGTCAACCATATCATTATATTCGCACTTTTTTGCTAGAACTTTTAAACTTGCGATATAGTCTTCAATAGTTTCTGTCTCTAATTGTTTTCTCATGCAAAAACAATGTCTTCCAATCATTATATTGGGTTCTTCTCCAAAGTGCTTTTCTAAACTTTTAACAGCTTCCTGATACTAATCCAATGGTATGAACTGTCCAGGAGGACTCTCAAATTCAGGCAAGCTGTCAAATAGTTCCTGTCCAGCTGTTCCAAGCAACCCAAACATAATAGCTTTCTTTCTGTCTCATATTTTTTCTATCAATTGCAACAAGATCATTTTCAAAAGAACATAGCCAATTTTTCCATCTTATTGAAGGTTTGCCTGGTTCTGACAAAAATGCTGCAGGTGTACTTATATTAGAATTTTGTGCCATAGCTTGTTTATATTCACAGTCTTTCTCTTTTTTTACGTTGAACTCAATTTTATTATCCTATTAACAATTTATTTTTGTAATATTTGTTCCTCGTATGCACTCCTATGCTATTACTGAAATACCACAGTTGTTGAGAAGAAGGACCTGCCGGGTGAAGACCTTGTAACCTTAGGGCAAGTATCTATGTCTCTTTTGTGGTCATATGTGAAAGCCGCACTTCTAAAGAGAAACCACCTTTTTACTGTCCATAAGGCATACTGGACGCCACAGAAATTGTCAAAGATGGGGAATAGAGTGACAAAGAAGTGCCCGAAATGTGATGAGAACAACATGAATGAGGTCCATATGTGCTGGCAGTGTCCTTCAATCCAGTCCTTTTGGCAAAATGTGGGTAAGATCATCTATGATATTATGGGAAGAGAAATTGGGTTGACCGGATCTTCAGTTATTTTTGGCGTGATCCCAGGTGGGGTGGATAATCAAATGTTCTCTAAAACCCAGAAGGCTCTCTTCTTTGTTCTGATCCTTTTGGCACGAAGGGAGTTGTGTGTTAAATGGATCCTCCCTTCTTCCCCCACCAAAATTCAATGGATTGTTTCAATACAGAGAATTTCACAACTTGATCGTGCAAATAAGTGGGTTAAGAAAACTAAATTCTTGGACCTTTGGGACACTTGGTTTAAAACCTATGTTTCTAGTTTCTCTCACTTTCACAAATTTTTTTTTTTACTGGCACTCTTTTGTGGGGCTTACTCTCTCCTTCCTATTTAAGTAAGAAACTAAGTGGTGTACTCAATGGTCCAATGACTACCAACTTGCTGTACAGGCTGTTGGATGGTGGTTCAGGTATCTCAACGCACTGGCCTGTAGAAGAATTGGGGTCATGGTAAATCCAGGAGGTTTGCTCTTACCACTGATCCCGGGGTAAAATTTACCCATCCTCCGGTGCGGAGTGACCGTGCTCTTTCTCGTCTCTTGCTGGTCTGACTGGGCCCTATCTTCTTGAAATTAGAGCATTCACCATTGAATGAGGACTTTAAAAAACATAAACCAAAAAAATGCTGCAGGTGTACTTATATTAGAAATTTGTGCCATAGCTTCTTTATATTCACAGTCTTTCTCTTTTTTACTTTCAACTCAATTCTATTATCCTATTAAATTTTTTTTGTTGTAATATTTGTTCCTCGTATGCACGTCTATGCTATAACTGAAATACCACAGTTGTTGAGAAGTGAAAGTGTATGTAAGTATTAAAAAGCTCTTACTTTTAAATATCAGCACAGAATTCCTTTAGCTCTGATATTTGTATTGTTTTTCTTTTTTTTTAGAATGGATAAAAAATGTACCTGTATTCCGTTTTTAAATATGCTAAAAAGGTAATTTACCCTTTCAATCCACTCGTGAAACGCTACAACGATTTAGTAGTTTACATGGAACTGAAAGAATGCTCATACGCGTATTCCTGAAGAAAATGCCTGTCTTAAAGATGGAGTCACGTACGTTACATTGTACGTGCTCTTCCTGCGTGGTAACTCACACTTAGGCTTCTGCTGTGCGTCATAAACTCGGATGCGGCTCGCAAGTAACAGGAGCCGTTAACGAAAGTCTTCAACTGCCACACTTAACGGTATGCTCAATTGATTAAACAAAGTAACCGCACAATATACGTCAACGTGTTTCAAATAGCAGCAGCCTCCGATGTTGTAAAATGATAAATAAACTTGCCTTAAATTTAATTTCCTGGTTTTTTTTAATGTAGCAAGGAACCTCAAGGAATCTTTGGCTGTCGAAGGCCTCGTAGCATAAGCTTCCTGTGCTACACAATAACTCGTCGCCATTTTGTAGTAAATAAAGGAAGGTCCTCGCAGTAGGAGTAAAATCAATAAGATTTATTGATTTAAGAGGCCTGCAAGCAGCAAGCAACAAGTGTGGCTAACTAAGCAGAGCAACTGGCATATCCCAGAACAACATTCCATGATGTCACATAAATACCTATGAATTTTCTAAAATGACATCACAATGCACCCAGAAGATAGGGTGCTGGTGCATTGAACGCTAACTATAGACAAAAGCATAACTTTATTAAATAGAATACTGTACACATACAACAGCCTGCCTTCACAGCAGAGCTATAAACTACTTCCTACAGAATCCTCTTTCAACAATGTCTATGCAGTATAACACACGTTGAGCATTTTGGGCAGCTTAAACGCATTGCGTGTGCCGTGTAAAATTGATTTTGACGCACATTTGACAATTTCAGCAAGTTTAAGTCAACCATCAACAATATGTAAATTGTGATTTTTTTTCAATACACGGTTTTGCAAAACTATAAATCCCGGAATGTGGCGTGTTCTATGGTTAAAAACCCCCCACAAAAAACAAACATGTGTGGTTCTATCACATAATAACGATGGGTCCTTGTTATGCTTGTCAAAAGGTTGGTCTAATGTGCTACATGAACACACTTTAAAAAGCGGTGGCACACAAGGGAGTTTGTGGCCTAAAAACAATCTGTGGTATTTTTAACCACACTGGCATGATTGTTGTCTTTGCAAGCAACCCAGCACATGGGCACTTCTGTGTGTAGCCTAGCAACGACACTGCAAGCATACAAAGGCACCTACTGATTTAATTTAACAATGATTTTGTTTCTAAATGATTTCTGTGAATGTGCAGTGTTGTATTAAATAAAAATAAACAGACATAAAAAAAGCGCTAGAAAAAGTACAAAGCAGGACAAACTAATACTTGAATCAAAGTTTTAAAATCACTATGTGGCTTTGTAAAACAATGAAGTCATAAAGAAAAGTTTCAAATGTGAGTTTGTTGAAACAATCTCATACGCCCCTGCACGCTAACCAATCAAACAAGCAAAGGTAAGGCATCGATTTCGCTGAAGTAATGAACAAAGAACTGTTTTCATCCTCCGGGAAAAGGAAAGAGCTCCCTGACGGATAACACGGAAGTGGAGAGGATATGGCATAGCAGCCAGTGCTGCTGACTCGAGAGCTGGGGATCCCAGTTCGAGTCTCGGCTGTGGTGCTGCACAACATCCTGTGATTTTATGAAAATCGCTTAATCTCTCTCGGTGATAAATTGTTATATAAATAAGCTGCAATAGTAAAAGGCAAAAATTTATAAAAATATAGTTCCACCAAAGCGGATGTCAACAGTATTTCCTCGGCAGGAACTGATATGAGAAGCAGAGGAGGAACACTCATTGGTAAATGCAGGAAAATAAGCTACAGCCAAAAGAAATGGAGGATAGGGAAGTCAGGAAAGAAAGGAGACAGGATGTAAGTCTCTTAAATTTATATTAAAAACAATAGATTTCTCAAGCACAACGCAAGGGCAGTGCAGGTGAAACCTAAAAATCATTCACCCGAATGATGTAATGTGAAAATCCTTACGAAACTGAACTTGCTGGAGGGACCCTGGCGCCTCTGCTGGCGGCGCTGCGGGGGGCCCGCCTATGGAGCCAGACACTGTGAGTACAATCTCTACTTATGGTCGCACGGCCTGCACACCTGATTTACAGACATGCAGAGACATCTTTTAGTGCCGCATAATCGACTTGTTGCTACTGGCGAGACTTGAGGGGGGACATGCCCGCGCCCTCCCCCTCCCCCCCCTCTCCGCAGGCATTCCAACCCCCGCTGGCCTGATGGCCAGGCACACAGCTGCTACGGCCTTGAACTATGGCCATCGGACGCCCGCCGGCCGACAGCAGCATATACGCAACACCCGGGAGGCATACGAAGCGCCTCCGAACCTGCATTGTTTCCATTGTTGTTCAGAAGATACTTTACCCACCCCCCGAGACTGTATAGTTCGTAAGCTCGCTTGAGTGTTTGGACGGCGACCTGTTGTACAGCCGACCTTTTGGTATTCTACAAGTTTTCTTTTTTTCTTTCTTTAGTTGCCATGTTTCGGCTTTCTATGCACCCTTTCTTCCCTCTCCCCTCACCCTGCTGGAGATCACGACATTGCACGCACATCACTAGTTTTAGCTGCGCGGCGGGAGCGGGCCGCTGGCCCTGGGGGGCCCTCGAGATGGGAGATGCGCTCTTGGGGGCTGAGGGAGACCCCCACACACAGGACTGTCATGGCTAGCACACAAATCTGCACCTGGAATGTCAGGGGGATGCACACACCGGCTAGGCGCTACCATATTTATTCGTACCTAAAGCGGCACAAGATTAACGTAGCGCTGCTCCAGGAGATCCATCTGAACGGGACTGAGGTGAGGGCACTCCACCGTAGATGGCGAGGACAACTCTGCGCTACGGAATACTCCTCATTCGCTCGCGGAACACTGATATGGATTCGCCCGGGGACCCCGTGGGAGGCCACAGACACTGCGATAGACAGCGAGGGCAGATACACGGCCGCACGAGGCAGGCTAGATGGTCATTCTATCACACTGATATCCCTCTACTCCCCAAACATTGAACAAGCTGGCTTCCTGGCGCGGCTATCATCGACTATGGCACCTTGGCATGACACTTCGTGGATTATAGGGGGCGACTATAACTGCACCTTAGACACCACGCTGGATCGCTCCTTCCCGCCCCTCGCGAACGCCCCTACCAGGGGAGCCACAAAGGCGTTGCAGGAGTGGGCCGCGCAATGGGGCTTACACGATGTCTGGCGACAGCGCAATCCGGGGACGCGGTCGTACTCCTATTACTCGGGCGCTCACGACTTACATGTCCGCCTCGACCGCTTCATGGCATCCACAGATCTCCTACCACATGTGACGGACGCGCAATGCATGGGCCGCACACACTCAGACCACAATCCACACTTCATGTCCATAGCCTGGGCCCGCCCACACCCCCCTGTTCCCACATGGCGCCTGCAGCCAGCGCTGCTACTAGATGCGGCTTTTCGCGCTGCCCTACTCGAGCGTACCGTGCAATACTTTGAGGACAACACTGGCACAGCAACTGACTCGAGGGTGGAGTGGGACGCCTTCAAGGCCGTGATACGAGGCCACTGCCTGCGCACTCAGGGGCAGATCAGACATCAACTATAGAGAGACCTCACCAGGCTGGAAACGAGTTTGCTTGCGCGGGAGGGGGAGGCTGCGGAGGGGGACGAGGGCCCGCTGCATGATGCCCGCTCGGAACATGCACGCCTCCTGGAGCGACTTCGCAATGTCAACTATGCGGCGCACTCGGCGAGGACTCACCGCCTTGGTGATAGACCGGGCAAGCTTTTAGCGTGGCTGATTTCGCGGGATGCCCGCTCTACGCCAGTGACGGCTATACTGAGCGAGGGGGGGGAACTGGTGTACACGCAAGCTGGTATCCATGACGCTTTTACTGCCCACTATACCGCATTGTACCGCTCCCGACTCGCGGTTCCTTACGCTGCTATCACAGACTATCTCTCCCCTCTGCCGATGCCGCAATTGACTATCGCTCAGCAAGATGGGCTCGGCGCTCCACTGGAGGCGGACGAGCTTAGGGAGGCCATCTTTCAGCTCTCCAACGGGAAAACCCCGGGCCCGGACGGGCTACCGGCTGAATTCTACAAGGCTGGCTCGGATATCCTAGTCCCAGAGCTCCTGCGAATGTATGCGGCGGCGGCGGAGGGAGCTGCCCTGCCCCCAACGCTGAACGAAGCCACACTGGTCTCTATACTTAAGCCAGGCAGGGACGGCGCGCGGGTGGGCTCTTACCGCCCATTGGCTCTACTGAACACAGACTATAAGATCCTTGCTTCTGCACTGGCTAGGAGACTGGCCCCTCACGTACCCGCTCTTGTGCACCGGGACCAAAATGGGTTCGTCCCCACACGCCATACCTCCTACAACATCCGCAGGCTCTTCCGGGTACAGGAATACGCCACGCAGCAGTGGCCAAGGGCGGGATGCCTTATACTGGACTTGGAGAAAGCCTTCGATTCCGTTGAGTGGCCGTACCTGATGGCAGTAACGGAGAAATACCAGCTGGGGGGGGGCTATAACGCCATGATCGCCCTGCTTTACAGTGAGCCGACCGTCCGGGTCCGCACGGGCCGCATCCTCTCGGCCGCCATCCGGGTCCGCAGAGGCACCCGCCAGGGTTGCCCGTTGTCACCGTTGCTATTTGCACTGGCAATGGAACCCCTGGCTGCGACACTTCGGGCACACGGACTGGAATGGGGAATCCCATTGCCGGATGGCCTACACACGGTGTCCCTATATGCAGATGACCTGCTGCTATACGTCAGAGACATGACCGCCATCCCTGCTTCCCTCGCTGACGTATTCCGCACCTTCGAGGCACTGTCGGGCCTGAGGGTTAACTGGGCCAAGTCGGGAGCCTACCCCTTTGGCCCGGAGACACCTGAGTGCGACGTCCGACTGGGGGGGGACAGGCTGCGGTGGTACCCCACCACCTTCCGCTACCTGGGGATACGGATCTACAGATCCCCGGCGGACGTCCTAGATGGGAATCTCCTCAGAGCGATCACATCCGTGCGTACGCAGGTTAGCTACTGGAACACCCTGCCCCTCAGCGTGCCTAGCAGGGTAGCACTGACTAAAATGATAGTGCTGCCCCGCCTATTGTACTACTTCGCAAACCTGCCCTTGTATGTGCCCGCCAAATTATTCCGCGACCTGGAAGTATTGCTGCGCAACCTCATCTGGAACAAGGGGAGGCCGCGGGTAGCACTGGCCAAAATGTACATGCCCACTGACTCGGGGGGCCTAGCGGTCCCCAATATGGAGCTATATTATCTAGCAGCGCAGATGCAATGGGTGACGGGGTGGCTGAGCGGCAAGCAACTAGAGGACACTGCCTCGTATGTGGCTGCCTGGACGCGGACGCAAGTCCACACGCTGTTTCATCCGCTGACTCGTGCGCCCTGCCCCTCCCAGGTTCACCTGGCGGTGGCGCGCAGGTGTTTCCAGAGGTGCCTTCGCCTCACACGCGCGACCACACCGTACGCTCCGGAGTTACCGTTATTGGGCATGCCTGGCCCGACGGGACCCCTCACGGAGGCCCATTTGGCAGGGTGGGAACAGGCAGGTGTAGATACGCTAGGTGACCTGTATGAGGATGGCGACTTGCTGACGTTTGCCGCCCTGGCTGACGGCACGGCGCTCCCGGCAGGACAGTTCCTCCTGCATGCCTCCCTCATGCAGACGCTCTCGGCTTCTTGGGGTGACATGACGACGGAGCTGCCGACACATACCTTCATCCAATATCTACATATTATGGGAAACGGCGCGCATGTCATACACTGGCTGGTGCAGGCACTCCTCGCACATTCGCGACTGTCCACCTCGATACTAAGGGAGCGCTGGGCGACGGACAGGGGCAGAGACTGGACAGATAAAGAATGGGCGATGATACTGGCCAGCCCGATTAATGTTCCACGCAACCCCCGCTTCAAACTCATACAATATTACATACTACAGCGAGCGTATCTCACTCCTGAGAAGATCAATAGATATTTCTCGCGGACGGATGCCGCCTGCCCACGGTGCTCGTCACCAGGAGCGGACCTTTTGCACATGCTCTGGCATTGCGCTGACGTGCGGACATATTGGAGCGACGTGCTGTCACTGATAGAGCGCGGCGCGGATGGACGGCTGCCACGCACGTGGGAGGCATGTATCTTGGGCCTGTACAAGCGCACAAAAGCGAATAGAGTACAGGCGCGCTTCTGGGACATGGGGCTTGTTACGGCCAAACGCTTGCTCACCAAGCATTGGAAGGCGACGGCCCCTCCGCACATCAGGCACTGGAGGGCATCCTTCATCAACTGGGCGCAGGCGGAAAGTGCAGTGCTCCTCCGTGAGGAAACTGCGGGACTCAGGCAGTACCCCATCGCCCACCTTTGGGATGGCCTCCTTGCCACCTTCCAGACGGCCTGCCGAACCCGTGGGATAACCTAAACACTAGGTGGGCACCGATACACTATTAGCTCGATGGCGACATATCTAAGACCCTGGCGGGGATAGCTCCCGGCCCTCTCGGTCTGTTTACTCCCCTGGCACATCTCGTATACTGCGCGACGGGCTACTAATGTCGGATATTTCCTGCGCTGTGTCATGGCGCGCGCGCGGGACTTACCGCTGCTGCTGCTCGAGAGGGCGCGCACACTAGTGACCCCCCCCCCTCTTCTCCCCTCCCCCCCCCCGCGACCAGCCACTCGACGCGCTCCCCGGGCGGCCCGGTTTCGCCCCGCTGGACAGCCCCTATCTCCTCACACACTGCTGCAAGCGGATCTCCACTATTCCCCCCCCCCCCTCACCCCTCTTATTCTAGCCCCCACCCGAGTTCTCGACCCTGGCCTTGATCCCTAAGTTTATGTTGCACACCCGGGGAACAGCTCGGCGACTGGCTACGCTCCCTAGCAGAGCACGTGTTCCATCACAACAACGGTCGCCACGTGCATCCTTGCGAGCTATGCTGCAACCTCCTTGTCGCGCTCCAACCCACGCTACACGCGGGCCACCGGGACTCCGATGCCCACAAATCAGGGCACTTGACAGACAACCCAGCACCCAGCACACATCCTCCTGTGACCCTAGGGGCTAGCTGACAATGCTGCGCAGCGGGCTGCTACACAGCGCCCCCCTCACACGCAGACAATGCGCTTTAGCTGAGAAACGACGCGACACATACCAGAAAAGCACCATCGCTTCGCTTATACGCAATGCACACACCTGAATCCTCTATCTATGTTCAACTGAACTCCGCCGCCGGACCTCCGGGTTGTCGGCTAAACGGCTGTGTTTAATCATTTGACTGTATGTGTTCGAACATTGCCGACCTGATGCTCTGGCGCAGAACTGTACATTGCCAATTGATGCAACTATGGTTAATAAAGGTTTTCAAAAAAAAAAAAAAAAATGATGTAATGTGAAAATCCGAAAACAAAAAGCATCAAAACAAGAAACAGAGCCATTTTATGTTATTCTACGGGAAAACAGCTAACAAAACTGTGAATATTTGCAAAACCTGAAACTCTAATCTGCTGTTAAGGAGTCTAACCAGCTAAATATGGAAGTGAAGGCTCAGGTGTTTATAGGCGCACGGGTGGGGTGCAAGAATATTTTGGTGTGCGCCAATCTGCAGAATAATGCAGTCAGTCTTGTTGGATGAAAAGCGCTGAATGTGTGTCCTTGTGCAGGAAAGAGACACTGACCATCATTGCAGCACGCAGAGGAGCCGGTCAAAGAGTGTGCACAGAACCTCCCACACCCCCATCATGAATTTAAGCAGGTGGGGTTTCCTTCACTTCCGTCTTTTAATACGATGGCGCTTTTTTGAACCGCTTGCCTGTCAGCGTTATCAGGCGCCGGCATTCTTTCCCGGGACATATCCTTGGAGACTTGATTATGTTACTTGTGCCGCGACTACCCCACCACTGTTGAACATCTATTGAGTTTTATCCTTACTCCAGGGGGAATCGTAAATAACTTTTGTGCATTTAAACTGACGTATCTTGCTATTCAGCTTTTAATATCGCGTTTTGGCTATACTACAAGCCTTACGGACCCATAACTTGCACGTTCTGTTTAGACGGAGGACTCGTAGAAAGAACATCATTCCATGGATTTATACTTAATAGCATCAACTAGTGACTACCAACTATATACTTCGTACATTGCCTTGAAAAAGTCGTTGTACTTACTTTGTACAGACGAAACACGTGTTGGCTATTCTTTCTTATACCACATGCATTGAAGGACATTAAAAATCATCAACTATATTGGAACCTTAGTCGGATCGTCATTTCATCATCTCTGAAATTCTGTGAATATCCTGCAAGCTACACACGAACTCTGGATTATTTAGTGTTTGATAAAACAGCTATAATACTGCTACTGGTCTGTAACGTATATGTAGTGCAAACGACCTAGCTTATTACATATGGTAGTGCTGCCCAAGCCAGTTTTTTAGATGAATTTAAGCACTAGGGAAAGTTGAGATTAGAGACTTCCTGAATGTTCTGTTCTTATGCAAGTTGCTGGAATTGTGTTCTAAGAAAAACAGTATGCAAGCTTTTCAGCGACATGGTCCCTTCAGATGGGGAACAGAAGGGAGGGGGTCAAGAACAGACTAGGCACTCGTGCAATGTTGTCAAATAGTTGCACTGTAAGTGTAGCTTTAAAGAGCCAACACTGGAAATCGAACCTGACTTTTAAAGTATGTAAACTTGTATACCCCTAAATAATATATACTTTGCAGTAGAAATACACAAAGTGCACACTGTTTAGAAACAGTAGTCCAGTATTAAGAGATATATGAACCAGGGCAGTGAGCACAAGCAGCGACGATACTCACAGAAGAATTAACTCCGCTTAACGTAGCTCCGGAACGATCATTTGGATGTGCTGTAAATTAAAGGGAATGCGTGGAAAGCGGGTGGAGCGGGCAGCTGACCTCATTAGAGAAGTAAAGGCTTAGGTTTGAGCTGACTAAACCAGAAAATTACTGTAACTGGCGAACATTAAGACATATATATCTAGGCTGATTCTCTACACTTTAATACTATTTTGAACTCTTTAAGAGGTTGGGAGGCTCAAATGTCAAAGGGTAGAGCATTCCAGTGTATGGGCCCTAAAAGGTGGAAGGCCAGGAAACTGAGGCAGCGCAAGGTAGCTTTGGTATGGCTAAGAGGTTGAACCAAGTGAGTCTTAATGGGAGTGTACCGGCACTTCCCAGGAGCAAAGACACTTCTATACTTCCATTTTAAGCACTACTTAAAAGTGGCAGAAGGGTGCTATTAAGTTCCATATAAAACAAGCATTTGCAATGCAATAGGTCTCGCATTTATACGAGTTTGAGCTATTGGCATTGTAAATGACAATGCCTTTTATTTATGTTTTAAAAACCCACACATAAATAAAAGGCATTGCCATTTACAGTGCCAATAGCTCAAACTCTTAACAACTGCGAGACCTATTGCATTGCAAATGCTTGTTATGGTGAGTTCATGTTTACTATGCGAGCAAAATAGTGAGTAAAGCATTCTGCACTTGCATTTTTACATGTAAATGTTTGTGTAAGCAAAATGTAAAACGAAAGCTAGCAAAGGCATTGAATTAACTGTAGACGTTGTTTTAGAAAAAAAGAAAGGATAAAAAAAAAGGAATCTGCTGTGAAAGGAAACAGCAATCCTTCAATAAACTGAAAGTTAGCCTCCTAATTAAGATAGTTATCAGTGTTGCCGTGGCACCCTTTCAGCTGAATGTGTTTGAAAAGCGTTCACACCTCGGTTTCGGAAGAAGACCGAATGATGCGCCAAGAAGTCTGGAGTGGTGTGAAAAGTTTGAATAGTTTGTAGATGTGTTTGATGTGGAGTCTGCAGTGGTACAATACAGAGAAACGTCGCCTCCTGGTTAAGATCGGTATCACTGGTAGGAGCTGTATATGCGGCTTTCATCAACTTGTACATATTGATGGAAACAACAAAGTGGGAAGTTTCAAACTGAGACCAGAATGTTGTTTTAAAGTTCCCTTTCCGTTCCCGCTCTAACAGTTGCACTTTCAAAACGTTAAAATAGGACGGAAGAAAAAAAAAAATGAAATTATACAAAGTGTTGTGCGGTTAAGTGGACAAAAAGTGTAATTACTTCTAACTATATGCACCCTATGGAAACCAGTGTGTTTGTTTGTTTGAGCACACACACACAAGCACACATATAGAAACTACCAAAAACACAAGCACTCTTACAATCACATGCTCCAGAACAAAAACACCCAAGGACATAAACACAAGTACATGCAAACACACACACACACAGACACACACACCATCACACGCACAGACATGCACAAGCACACACACATGTGCGCGCACACTCTCATACGCGAACAGAAGCGTGCACACAAGTACGCATACAGAAACATCCACAAGCACGCATACAATCCCATGCTCTAGTACATAAACACTCAAGTACATGCACACACTATTACACGCACAGACATAAGCACACATACAGAAACATCTGCACGCAGAAGCACACATAGAATCACATGCTCTAGTACAAAAACACCCAAGTACATGCACACACCATCACACGCACAGACATGCACAAGCACACACACGTGCGCACACACTCTCATACGCGAACAGAAGCGCGCACACAAGTACGCATACAGAAACATCCACACGCACAAGCACACATACAATCCCATGCTCTAGTACATAAACACTCAAATACATGCACACACTATTACACGCAGACATAAGCACACATACAGAAACATCTGCGCGCAGAAGCACACATAGAATCACATGCTCTAGAACCAAAACACCAAAGTACATGCACACACCATCACACGCACAGACATGCACAAACACACACAAATGTGAACACAGTCTTTGATACACGCACAGACGCACACACAAAAGCACTCATGACACATTTCTCCAGGACTGCCGCAGCATTGATGGCACACAATGGCAGGTTTGGACAGACTAATGAAAGACATCTGCTGCCGGTTCCGAAAGTGAAAACAGTTCTCGGATTATTTACCAGATAGAAGGGGGCGCGGCGTCACGAGCAGCGACGGGAGAGAGGGAAGATGATAGACGCAAGGCAATAATGCACTCCTGCCTGCTCTTATTAGAGGACACTTCCTAGAACAGCCCCGCTGCAGTGGAGGCTGGGGAGTCGCTGTTGTTTAGCACCATCAGGGAATTGCAAAGAAAAGTTGACAATTACGGGCTGAACAGTGCACAGATGCACTCTGGGAATAAGGGCACAAACCAAAACAGATGTTCACTGGATCTCAGGAAGCGGGCTTCAGCAGGCGGCTACCGGGTTGCAAACTATAAGGCAGACCCAAGGAGCTAGTAGTACGTAGTAACCCCTAAAGGCCTGTGGAGTACAAAGTGAGCCCCCGCAAAATATGAAACTGGCTGCCCGTGTGTTCTACGGGGCGCACAGGGAGAGACAAACTATGTTGGGCGACAGCTGATCTTAATAAAAACAGTATGCGGGAGCAGAGAGTGGGAGTTAGCGAGTGTAAGAGAGGGAGGGGTTGGAGTTAAGTTTGGGAATGAAGAGGTCCGTAACTGCGGCAAGCCATGCTTTAACATATTTTTCTAACAGCTATTTGAAGTAGTGCTCTAAAAATCGGCATGACTTCAATTAGGCTCTGGGAAGCCGGTGTCCTGCTTGCATTCATTGAGGCACGTAAAATGGAGGATAGAAATCATACGGATGGAGGTTTCGCTCTTCTTGAATGTTTGTGTTGATGTAAATTTACCAACTTGCACACATGGGTGTTTAACCTTGAGGAGGTCCGGAGCTTTGTTAAGCCGTGTCTTCATTAACTTTAATAATGGCTTTTTGAAGCAGTGCCTGACAAACGGCATGACTTCAATCAGACTCCGGGAAGCGGGGTCCTGTTTACATTCTTTGGAACACTACAGAGTGTGATAACAGAGAGGATAAGGGAGGGGGTAGGGGAGAGAGGCAATGCAGGCTGGCAAATGGTGAGCACTTTTCGCGGGCGGCCGTGCGGCCACGAAAGTGAAAGAAAACGAATGCTTTCAGGCTGCCAAATGGTGCGCGCGCCCGGAGCACATGCACTGTAGTTGGCGGCCTGAAATGCACTCGTTTCGACTTCCAAAAGTGCTTACTATAAGTCTCGCCAGAGCAGCGCTAAAGCGCTGTCTCAGGCGAGACCTAAAAAGAAGTTAGTTTTCTTTGATTTTCTTTGAAAGCGCTTACTAACCCTGACGAGGCATGAAGAATTTTAACGTACTGTGGAAGCCATCACTCTGAAATAACCACTGTCTAAAATCCTTGGTCTCTAGCTCTGTGATCTCTCGTGCTAGTCAACTCTTCTGAATATTTATGGAAAGGGCTTTAATAAGCCTTGAATTTCCTATGTGAAATGGGCTGGTTGTGTTGTGCAGTGTTGTGGAATAATAAGCCTTATTGCCATAAACCCAGCACAATTTAACAATTAGAATGTCGCTAGTAAAGTGCTTTCTGGAGCAAAATGACTACCACCCAAAAAACAGTATGGTTTACTTTAATTCCCGCACTCAAACGTGCTCCCACTTATAAAGTAGTTCCATTGGCCTTTTAACATGTGTAGTTCAAACAGTGACATTTTGAGAGCATGGTTGGAGCAGAATGACGGTGCAGACACCATTAAAACGACATCCAAGGCACCGGGGCTTCCTGTGGCACTTTATTCTGCTGATAATTCCGAACATGCCAGTGTTGCCAAGCTGTAAAGAGCCCCCACTGAGCAGCCGGGCTGACCTTCGTGGAAAGCTTCAGGTTACTCTCCAGGGCAGCCCTCCTCTCTGTCCCCACAATAACTTAATAGCTGCTAACTAAGGAGAGAGACAAAAGAACAGCTTAGATCGTCCAGCTGGGAAACTGCAGCGGTGACTTAATAGAGAGGCAGGGGAGGGCCAGGGAGATGTTGGGTCCAGGCTGGCAGGAGAACATGGTAACAGAGTGTCCTGCATGCTTACCCCAAAGAAAGCATGCAAACTCCCGTTCTGTTTTCATGGGTAGGCGCTTTTTCACCGTCTCCACTCCGCCACTGAGGGGACTCTTCCAGTCAAAATTGCATTGTTGTGTGTTCCTTTTCAAGAAGTGGAACACGGCTTGAAAGCTGTTTGATTCTGACATTTTATTAACAGTATTACTTTGCACAAATGTAAAAAATAGAGGTGGGTGAGCCACATCGTGCAGAGCAAAAGACAGACGCAGCCGCCATACTTAAAGATAAAGCACGGCTTTGCGGCATGCTGTGCTGAAAGTGCTCAGTGTCAATGTGAAAAAAGGGAAATGTAGTGGCTGCGGGCAAGCAAGAGATGTTGGGGTACCATTCAATGCCAAAAAAAGAGTGCACTGAACAAACGATAAATGAATCCAAAAGTAACAGCGCATGTAACAGGGCAGTTGCCTCAAACGTGAAATCACACTGAAAGGCGGGCTAAAGATCAGCGTGTCACCGTAAAAAGAAAGCAATTTAGAAAGGCATAGGAAGCAACATATGAAAAGTGGTGGGCGTGGCCCAAGCCTACAGAGGGATAACAGCATGCCTTGCAGAGCAGCGCATGTACGCTGCCTCTAGTCTCGAACTAAAAAAAGGTTACCCAAACTGGCTTACAAGATATGACTAAGTAAGCAAAAGTATGGAGCTCATGTTGAGGTGGCATAAGCTGTTGTCATTTACCTTATGTATATATTAAATAATACTTTATTTCTTGCTGCACATTATGAGCACAGCATATTGGGCATGTACAGAGTACAGTTACCAACCCTGAAGAGTCTGACAGAAAAATCTTCTTGATATTGTCATAAGGCATGTGTTGTAGCATGTAGTGTAAAACTGTCACTGATATTCTTTTAATCGATGTATATATTCGAAGTGTACTGTATAGGGTTGTAGGTGAGTCCAGTTTTACACACTAATTGTTTATTGTCCTCCACAGATAGTCAAGGACCGTGTCACTGAACAACAGTTATCAAGATGCAACACAGTCACCTCCCTGAAAACATAACCCAGAAAAATAAATTGAACTCCTGTCATCCAGGCGCACTGTGGTCCACTGCAGTTTGTTTCTTCTCTTTCTCTTTCTCCCAACCCCCTTCCCCTTGGGACCTTCCCTGGTACAGTGCGAACATATTGTCATTGATGCCGGGCAAGGTTTTAGGGGGTGTTGGGTCCAGTCGTCTCCGCAGAGGACCAGCCTAGAATTCAGGTGAGTCGCTTTGTGACAGGTTGGTGCAAAGTCTGGAATGGGAAGTGTCCAGAAGATTGTTGTTCTCCAGGTGTTCTGTTAGTTGGCAGTTGATAGCCTTCTGAAGGACTTTGGTGGGTAAGAGCAGCAGAGAGATGGGGCGGTAGTTCTTGAGTTCATTGGGCCAGTGGATGGTTTCTTGAGAGGGGTCTTGACCTCTGCTAGTTTCCATTCTTTCCCGAGGTTGAAGATGTGGTGCGAGCAGGGGTCCTTGGGTGCTCCTAAGTGGATGAAGTTCATTATGGCTACGGTGTCCCAGGTGATAAGCAGGTGGTTGTGTACCGCATTCATGGTGGCGAGATGGCTGAGGATGTTGGTGGGTTGGAGTTTGAAGTTTCCACAGATGGTAGAGAGCTTGTCATGGAAGAAATCTGCCAGGGTGTTGCAGAGTTCCTGGAAAGGGGTGATTACGTTATTGATGGGCTGGAGAGCTCTCTGATGTTGTTGTAGTGTTTGAAACTTGCATCAATATGGTCGACCAGGGAACCTCTTTTCATCTTTTTCAGGAGTTGATAATATTGGCTGAGGTCTTTAATGTGGCTTGGTCCGTGGGCTCCAAGCTGGTGCGCCATTTCCTTACGAGATGTTTGCAGGTGGGTTTCGAGGATCTTAGTTCTGTCTTGTACCAACTGGCTTGCTTGGAGGACCTCTTGAGCTTGGTGGGTTTGCTGGGGGCGACTCTGTTGGCACAGTCTGTGATCCAGGCAGTGAACTTCTGGACAGCCTGTTCTATGTTGGTTGTGGTGTGGTTGGTTGAGGTGTGCACAGACAGAGAAACTAAAAAATCAGCAATGTACAAAAACTTCAAATGAATTTGAGTCCTAGTCATGTCAACTTTATAGAGTTCTGTTATGTTAAATACAGCTCTATTTAATTGATGCCCCATTCATGTAAATTAAGGACACATTATTTATTTCTACACTGTGAGCATTGGTTTAATGAGATGCATGTTGTGAAGTATGCGATGACATTTATTTTTTGTTTTGCTAAAATTATAATTTAGTGGTATGTGGGCTGGTTTATTTGCAGTTTGTGTGTTTTTAGAGAAATCCTCAAAATAGCAGTTTATCTCAAGGGTAGTGTCTGCTTTTCTACAGTATATCTTGTGGTGGAAAGACGTGGTAGAATACGCAGTTCGATGTTGTATATACAAGTTCATTGATAAGCGTGATTGTATTTGACAATGTAATTCGTTGTCTCTGTAAATTCCCTTTGCTTTACAACAACGAGGATGCCTGTGAGTTGGTAAATAAATGTTAATGCATGTGAGTGTTCCATCATATGCAAAGAGAGGTGACAGCACAATGCAGGTCATTGGATACATTGCACTCACCACTGGTCAGCCGCGTGTGCTCCTAGATGGCGAGATAGTCAAACAGATCTGGACTCTGTGTCATGAGGTTTATTCGTACCCGGGCCAGCAGCGGCAAGACGCGCCAACAGCGGAACATCTGGCTAGAATTAGTGCATTCCTGATTGAAACTCATATTTCTAATAGCACTGGATTTAAGGATTCTGTTATTAGATACCCACTGAAACATTCCCTATACAAACACAGACGGTAAACCACCTGTATATGAATCTCGAACTTCTGTGTTTATGATTAAATGTGTCAATTTCACTAATTAGTCAATCAAAACGACTTGCAGTTCATTTCTTTTCGACTTTCTTCTTACAAAAAGATTACATATAAAAACAGGATTAAGCTCCTTGAAATACAGATCAGAAGTTGTGGTCATAATGATGTATTTTAAAGCACTGGTGGTTCGAATGTTAATGTCCAAGTACTTCAATTTTACAGAATCTCAGCTGTTCCTAGTTTGTTTTTCTCTGACTGCATAAGTGATTTATGTTGTCTTAAGTAACCCTAGAGTAGCGTTATTGTTTCCTCCCTTTGCCACAAGATTACAGTTATTTATCATGGACCACAGAGCTTTCAAGTATGGTCCTGCAGCGGTGTCTATCCTTGTGGCACAGGCTGTTTCAGCAGTATGCACATCAAGCGAAAGACAGGTGATGTCCTTTAAAGAAACAACAACTCCTAGCCATGTGCACACGCAACATAAATGGTGTGTGCATTTACTGGTCTAATTCCACATCAATTTGAATAGTAGGGTAATTTGTTTGGAGGACCGATTAAGCCAATATTTCAAAACTAACATAATTTAAAGACAATTGTCTAAAACACCCAATCCCAATGTGGTGCAGATCCTTGTAGAATCTTTAACAGATTTTAAACATTACAGTCTTTTAATTCCTAATCTTAATCGGGACAGGCAATGGTAGAACCATGGTCAACACACATGTATCCCCAGTTCTGTGAATGCTTACTAACACTGCGAATCGCTTTGACAGCTGCAGATCATGCTGTAAATACACACGTTCAAATTTGCATATACAAACACATTAAGAGAGCTTTAGTGTTCAGTTATGCTGTGGCATACAAAGGGCCAGACACGCCTACAGAGAGCCTTAACCAAAGAAAATAATCCAATAGCTTGGTACTCATATTAGAAAGATAGTACTTGTTGGCTTGGACAATGTTTGATCTTTGTGTCCTTTGACTAGGATGATCACTACCCATTACCTACATGGACAGTCCATTGATTCAGCCTCTGGTCTGTCATCCGTTGGTGATCATTTTAACAGGAGTAATTTTTTCCCTATCATTTTACCACTTCTGAGTCGCAGCAATCTCTGAACACATTTTGAGTGGGCGGTACTGAGAATATATAAAATGACCTAGGATTGGAGCATTGGAGGTGACCCAGCCAATCCTAGTGGGCTGCATTCCCAGGTAGTATAGGTTGAGGAGACTGCACATGACTTTATTTGATCTGGTCTCTTACTGTTCTGTACAGAGAGAGAGAGCCCTAACCCCCTCCCCCTTGCCCCTCTACCCTCAAACTGCTTAGCTTATGCTCCACCTGAGTTGAGAACGTCCCGGATTGGATGGTGACAAGGACGTAGGCAACACACAATTTCTGGAAGGATATGCCTAGAGAGCCAAACCAGAATGAAAAATGTCCTAGTTAACGTGAAGGAAAGTTTTAATTCTACTAAGGACGCGGAGGCGAGGATCATGCATCACTTTCTTCACCTTTATTAAATAGCACTATTAACGGAAAAAGTGAAAACGAGCACCAAACAATACTACAACTCCCATGAACCACAGGGAGCAACCATAGGAACAATCCACCAATTCAGTAAAAGTCCGTAAGTCTATATAAAACACTCCAAGCCAAAGTCCTTCCTCTTCTTCACTGAGAGAAGTTAAGCACGCTGGACCTTACTCCGTCTTTGAACCTGAACCTAAGAGGATAGGGAATCCTTTGTACCTAACCACATATGCATATCGACCACTAACAATGACCAGTTAAACCATAATCTCATTAAATTACCATAAGGGAAATGCACTACAGAATGAACGCAATTAGTCTGAAAATTGTAGGGTCCACATAGTCACCATCGTGAAACATCTTACAACCTGCTTATGCCTATCAGCTTGAGAAACAAGCTCTGAACAACAATACAGAACAACAGTCTTTTCTCAAATAAAAACCAACACTTCTCTGTTAATCGTGGAATTCAGTTCTCTGAGTCTAAGTCAATGTAAGGACCCTCCCATATTTCCACCACCCCCCTCCCGCCCAGGGTGGGATAGCATGGAGAAAGCATGCTAGGGGGGGATAATCCTTGCCTCCATGTTCTTAATAGAACTGAAACTTTCCTTTATGTTAACTAGGAAATTTTTCATTCTATGTCAGTACCGGAGGCGAGGATTATGCATGTTTAAAGCTTGCTTACCACCAGTGCGGCTGAATCGTAGATTGGTTTAAAATAGAACCTTTTGAAAGTGGAGTCTGATGATTAATCTGCCGCAATCATGAAATCTTCCAGTCTGCTCCCTACCTGGGCAGCTTTGGAAGCCATAGCCCCCCCTGGTGGAATAAGCCCCAAAATCTGTGGTATCAATGCCGGCCTCTGCCATGACCCATGTCACTTAGCTGACAACAGTCGGAGAGGACACAGCCTTGAAAGGCTTTTTGATGAAAATCAACAGTTGCCGTTCTCCTAGGGGTAAAATCTCGATTGTCATATCCTCGTATGCCTTCAGGCACCTGACCACACACAGTTTGGAGGTATCTGGAAAAGCTGGATAAGATACTGACCTGGTTACATGACTTCATTCTCCTGGAAATGTTGAAGGTGAGCCCCTCGGGGGGGGGGGTAAAAATCCTATCTGACAGGTCTAGAGCTGGTACATTCGAAGCTCTCTTGCAAGAAATGAGACAGAGCAACATTGCCAGCTTTGCTGATATTTTCTTCCTAGAAAGGTATCGATTGTCTTGCCACGATACCAAAAGACACAAGACCAGATTGACGTCCCACAGGCCCGTGTATCGGGGCTCGGGGGGGGGGGGGCAGCACATCCTGATACCCTTGAGAAATTTACTTACCCAAGGATGTTCACCCACTGGAACATTGCTCATTGGTTTATGGCCCGCTGAGATAGCCGACCTGAAGGAGTTGATGGTGCAGTATGCTAATCCCTCCTGGAAAAGTTCTGCCAGGAAATTTACGATGTCGGTAATGCTGGTGCCCACAGAATCCAGGTGTTTCTCCACACAACAATGAATCCATCCCTTCCAAGCAAATATGTACCTCTTAGTAGTCCCCGGGGCCCATGCCTGTTGGATGAGGAGTTCACCTCCCTGCGAAAGTCTGACATCCTGCCAGCGTCACCTGAAATCCTCCATGCCATGAGATGAAGGTGGCCTTGAAAATCCAGAGGATGTGGATGGCCCAGGGGATCGGTCAGGATCTCAACAAACGATGGCACACGCACTGGAGCGGCCCATGCAAGCTCCAAGAGAAGGGAATCATGCTTGTGAATGCCAGATCAGAGTGATCAACACTAAAGAGGCTCATTGACGCCTGACCTGAGCCGCCACTCGCTGGATAAATAGGAAGGGAGGGAAGGCATAGACTTGATCCATCGACCAGTCCTGTAGGAATGCATCCACTGTCTCCGCCCCCAGATCTGGTCTCCAGCTGACATAGCGCAGAAGTTGTGTGTTCCATCTAGAGGCAAATAGGTCCACCTGGCAAGGACCCAAGTACGTCATTAGAGCCTGAAATACACTCGGACAGAGTCTCCAATCGCTGGCATTCCCTGAGGCACAGGGAGTTCCAGTCTGCCACTGAATTCAGTGCTCCTAATAAGTATTCCGCTGTCTCTGAAATCTATCGTTGGAGGCAGTAGTGCCAGAAGTCGTTGGCTAGCTCTGCCAGAGCACGTGATCCGGTACCACCCAGCCGGTTGATAAATGATACTGCTGTCCTGTTGTCCATCCTCAGGAGTACACAGCACAATACCCTGCCCCTTGTACGAGGTTGAATAGCAAAAGAGCCAGCCAGTAGCTCGAGACAATTGATGTGGAGGGTTGATTCCTCCTAAGTCCACCTGCCTCCCATTGAGATTGAGCCGCACCTGGCTCCCGAGCCCAGACAACTGGTGTCCGATTCTATCACCAGGTCTGGACGGGACCCGAAGATAATCTGCCCGTTCCAAGCCTCCATGTGGTCTATCCACCATTGCATCTCAGTCCGGGCCTCCGACGGCAAAGTCACCAGCTCTGAATATGTAAGGCCCCTCCGAAGGTGCGCTGCCTTCAGCCTCTGCAGGGCTCTGTAGTGTAATGGTCCCTGGAAGATGGCCTGTATCGAGGATGATAACAAACCAAAAACCCTGGCCAGTTGTCGCAGGGAGATTCTGTCCCTCCTGAGCACCTTCTTCAGTTCCTTCTTGATCTTGGTTATTTTCTGACCCGGCAAGCTTATGGTCGCCGCCCTGGAGTCTATGCAGAACCCCAGAAAGGTCATGTTCTGTTCTGGCATTAGATCTGACTACGTTTGGTTTATGGCAAAACCTAAGTCCTGGATAAGAGATATGGTGGTGTTCAGGTGGGTTACTAGAAAATCTTGTGATATGCCCATCAGCAGGATGTCATCCAGGTAGATGATTTATCTGCTGCCCAGTGTCTGGAGTTGCTCCACCACTGGTTTGAGGGGCTTTGTGAAGCACTAAGGTCCTGATGACATGCTGAACGGGAGAGTCTGTACTTGAAGATCTGCCCTCTCCATTCAAATTGCAGAAACCTGCAATGTGGAGGTAAAATGGGGACCGTCAGGTAGACGTCCTTGAGACGTAGATGCACTAACCAGTTGTCCTGTAAAAATAGACCCCTGAGGAGCTGGATCCCCTCCATCTTGAAGTGGTGATAAACCAGCCACTCGTTGAAGTACCGGAGGTTGATCACCAGGCGGAACCCCTTGTCCTTCTCAACCAAAAACAGATTGCTGAGGAACCCTCTGCGATGAAGGTCTGAGATGCATATTGCGCCTTTCGCCAGAAGGTCCTACACTTCTTGGTCTATTAGAGACATGTCCTGTGCAGAAAAGAACAGTGGACGGGGTCTTACTGTCTTCACTGGAGTTCCATAGAATTCAATGTCGAACCCTTGGACGGTCTTCAGCACCCACTCGTCTGCCGTTATTTCTGCCCATTTGTGTGCGAAGAGATGTGGCCTCCCCCCAAACGGAGAGGTGATAACAGAACAAGGCTTACCATTGTATCCATTGCTGTTGTTGGCTCCTCCCAGGGCCCAGCTGTGCTTTTCTCCTCCACCGCCACGGGAAGGATAGAATGATGGCCTTCACACAAATGTCCTAAAATGTTGAACAACCCACCAGCAGGCTAAATTTGCTTTCTCAGTGATAGTATAAATCCCCCCATACCCTTAAGTGTCCGGGATGCAAACGCCAGAACTCTTTCTTGACCCTTACACACCTGCATTAACATTTCTCCCAAACCATAGTCACTGGCATCGGTGACAACGATGGTCTTGTCACTTGTATCAAAAGGTTTTAACACTGCAGACTTAATGATAGACTGTTTCACGGCCTCAAACGATTGTTGGCAAGCATCCGACCAGTGATATTCTACTCCTTTCTTTATTAAGGAGTGCAACACATAACTTTTTAGCAAAATGTTACACAAACAGAGTAGTATTTCACCAAATCTAGAAAATATCGTTTTTGTGATGACAAATAACTCCCATAATGGTGCAGGCTTCTCTAGTGACTGCCTTTTGTTATCTGCAGGATCGTCAATCCTGAGGATAGTCAATGGTTTAATGCCATTGACCATCACAGACTACTTTCACTATACTATAAATGCGCTTTTTGACACGGGACTCTGATGACTCTTTAATTTTAAAGCATGTTTTGGCACTGCAGTTATCTCCTGTCACAACACTGACATATTGATTTCCCTAAGGTTTTTCCATTTTCTTACTTCTCTTTAATGCCTAAATATGCCCGTTGCCATTGCTCCATTCCTTTTTGACCATCTCGGTTCGCAACTCTAGTTGTCTGTCGCAGATAGCATTGTATACATTGCTCCACTGAATCAACCCTTTTCTCACGATTCAGTGGCATTAGTGTTGCTCTCAGATGCTTTGCCTTTATTTGTGACTTTCCTTCCTTCCTGTGTTTGACCCATCCATAAGAGCTTTTTAGTTTCATCATCAATAGATTACTCATTCTCTGTGGACAACATCAAGGTGACAGAGCTGCTGCTCCAATCGCAGGAGCTGAATTTACTGGTTACCATCTATAGACTTGTAACACTCTGTTGACGTCGCTCCCCGCAGGCTTGCAGTGCAGCTTTAAATTAACCCCTGGCATTTTCTTGGCACATGTCACTTGTCAGAAACAGCTGAAATAAAGTGCTTGGAAAACAACAGCTGTTAAAGACAGCTTCTAAGTTAACAGTCAGAGACTTAAGAAAATATCAGTCTGTTTTAAATCAGTACTGACTGGAAGGTGGCTTATTTTACAATAAAACCCTGCGTTGTTCTGTTTTTAGTTTTTTTACCGATTCATGGGTAAAATGAGTACATATGCATTGCAAATGTTTTTCAGTTGGAACTGAACTGGAACTCTAAGGCATATGGAGGTTTAGTCAAATGCCCCATGCGTCATTGGTTGATTTAGATGTACATCAGGATTTTTATTCCAAAAAGCTGCCGCAGAGAAGAAGCCAGGGTCTTCTCTTGTCACTGTTGTGCGTGGGCTCGGAGTACCTCCTGTGCTTTCTTTCAAAATACTATCTGAGGCACCGTTTCTCTATTTTGAGTTTAAAAAGAGTTTGATAGTTAGGATGAATGACACAAATATCGATTCCAGAATATCGTTTGCAGGAATATAGATATATATTGTTTTATATAGTATTGTTCTATACAATATTATTGTTTACTTCAATATAGTGGTACGTAATGTTAGCCTCAGGTGCAGTTTACCCGATACAGTCTAAATGCACTCAGTCTCTCACAGTTCAAGGGTGTACTTACAGAGTGAGGCTTGGCTGTTCAGTTCATGGTGCCCTTGACCTGGTCAGGTACCTACCCGTCTTCACGTAGTCTCTCTCATGCTTCCGGGAGGGCATGCTAGACACAACTCTGGCGAGGCTCTCCCAAGCTCTGTCCACCATTGCTGCAGTCGTGTCTCTTTGGCAAGGTTTCTAGTGGCAGCCTCGCTAGCAAGACCGGTGTTCCCAGGCAGGAGTCAAATAACCCCAGGAACAGTTAGGTAAGTGTTCTGTCTTGATGGTGGCCATGGACAGGCCAACTTCAGATGCAGCAATGACAACCACATACACCACGTTTAAGGCAAAGAGGCTTTAATTGGGACATTTTGTTCTCCAGCACAACAGTTCAGGTCAAGTCACATTTTCATTCTGGTAACAGAAATGCAGATGAACCGCATTTTCGTTCTGGTCACAGCAGTGCAGTTCCAAACGTTTTTTCATGGCTCCCACCTGGAACCGCAAATCTGAGAGTCTGATACCTGTCAACACACAGGGTAAGTGGATAGCTCTGCTCAGTTTTGCTCCTCTGGCAGAGCCCACTTACACTCAGACAATAGATGATGTGTCTGCACTTTCACAACTGCTTTGGGGTCGTTCTCCATTCACGTGTCTTCTCCAGGCTGCACTCCGGACACAGCCTTTGTGTAGTGATGCTCTTCACAGCAAGGTGGTCTCCAGCCTTGAGCACCCACCACAGTAGTGATGCTCTTCACAGCAAGGTGGTCTCCAGACTTGAGCACCCACCACAAAAGCACAATGAGATGTGAGCTTTCTGCACCTGGCTGCCATCAGCCACACTAAAGAGTGATTATGCGAAAGGCAAATGGCTGGTCTTACCTAAGGCATGTATTTTACCTTGAACAACGGAGACTGCAGTCTCCCCTTCACACTCCCCATCTACCCAATAGCAGTGCAACAGGAAGACTCATCGCCATCCCTTCTCAGCAACCCTTCTCAGTGAAAGGACTAATTGAATTTCTAAAGGAGCCATATCTTTGATTCCAGGTAAAACTATATCCTAATTCTGCTCCACAAATCAAAGTGAGTTTCAGTTGTCTTTATTAACAGTTTGAAACATTGCAACATGAGGCAGGCATGCCCACTTAACACAATCCCCAGTACAACTGCCAGCCACCCACCAGTTCCTGCCCCTTAACTGTTAGCCCTTCTAATGTTTGATCTTTCCTAAGATTTTTCTGCCAGGTTGGTTGCCCCTGTAGAAAATTAGGTTATTGGTTGAGGGAAGTGTGAGCCCTTCTCAAGCAACAATCACAATCTATTTTGAAGGTTTTATATAGCGCGAACATGACCCTTGCGGGTATCAGAGCGCTTTACAAGGGAAGATAGTTGAACAAAAGAACACTGTATGTCACAATTATGTCCTACTATACAAACAACCGTTATGAGAGTTACATACAGTGTTCATGTAAGTTTACACATGAGAAGAGATTTTACATCTTTTTTTAAAGAGACGGCAGAGGGATTCAGTCTGGTTTCTGGGGGCAATGCATTCCATATCCTAGGAGCAATTCCAGAGAAGACACATTTGTATGTTTTCTTTTGGCAAATCATTGCGGTTTCAGAAGAAGGTTACTGGAGCTCCTGGAGGAACACGGTTGCCACAAGCAAGCACCAGTTTCTGGACCAGATAACTCGGAGTGTTGTGGTGTAGGGCTTTGTCCGTCATACAGGCGATTTTTAATTGAATTCTTGCTTTGAAAGGTAGCCAGTTAAGAGCTCCGAGGTCAGGGGAAAAGTAGCAATTTCTTTTGGAGCCTGTGATGAGTCTAACTGGTACGTTGATTGATGCTCTTAGAGGGGCCGTCGCAGATCTGGAAAGTCTGCAGAGAGTGACACTCCCATATTCAAGTCTTGTCATGGTAACCTTCAAAAGTCACTAAATTAACCTGTGCTTAACCCTGTGGTAGCTTGGCAAAAAAGCAGTCAGGCTTAACTTAGAGGTAACCTATAAAGTATTTTAATGTAGCACACAAACATGTATAAAGTGAAAACACAACATAAGGAAAATCCCAAATCAATTTAGAAAAATATAGAACATTTTAATAAATGAGACCAAAATGACAAAAAGCCAATCAGTAAAATTGGAGATAATCAGATGTATAATTTTAGGTAAGTATAGCACCTAACAGCACCAAGGAGCACTCCTTTAATTTTGTCGTGCTAGATAAAGGAGAAAGGGCCATATGTAGAAAGCAAATTTGCGATCGCAAACGCTGAAATTCGCCGAATTTCGGCGTTTGCGATCGCAAATTTGCTAAGTGGAATGTAGGAAGGCAAATCTGCATGCAAAATAAGGAATCGCTAAATTTGCGATTCCTTATTTTGCAATTGCATTTAAGGAATCGCAAATTTTGCGATTCCTTAAATGCAATGTAGGAACCTCCAAAAAAGTGCTATTTGGCCTTAAGGAATCGCAAATTACCACCAACTACAGGTTGGTGGTAATTTGCGATTTCTTGTAATAATGCAGTTTTTTGCATTTTTCAAAGTGGAATGTGGTGCACACACATGCCCTTAGGGCATGTATGTGCACCACATGTGCACCCATGCTAATTTCAGGGGTGCAACAGGGTGTCCTATTGACACCCTTGCAACCTTGAAATTGCATTCTCAATTTGCGATTCTCTAATTGAGAATCGCAAATTGAGAATGTCTTCCTATTCATTCCTATGGGCCTTTTAGCCCATAGGAATGCATGGCAAGGTATTCCTTATTTGCGATTCTCAATTAGAGAATCGCAAATAAGGAATGGGTGGGATTCGCAAAAAAAATTGCTAATCCTACCTACATTGCATTTTGCTATTCTCTAATTGCGATTCCTTCAAAATTGCAATTAGAGAATCGCAAAACACAGTCTACCTACATATGGCCCAAAGTCACTTATTCAGGAAGACCATGATGGAGCACAGGCCGAATACAGGGACCAGGTTAGTTCTGCCTAAAAAGTTACCTTTCCAAAGTCTGGCACAAAGAGTCCAGTTCACAGACTGGAGGAGGCTGTGAGGAAGAGAAAGAACCTTGTATTCTGTTGTCGCTGTAGTGTGAAGAGCAGGTCTGGCATCGTGGATGGTTGTTGCTGTAGCGCGAAGATCCGGTCAGGCGTCGCATAAGGTTGCTAGAGCGCAAAGTGTAGATACACGTTGCCGGTCGTCGCTGATGGTTGCTGTAGTGCAAAGAGTCGGATTCACCGGAGCTGCATGTTGGCGGGCAGCTGAGTCTTAGTGCGAACAGACCAGTTTGTAGTTGCAAAGAGCCTTAAACGTCAGGATTTTTCCTTTCTTCACAGAGGAGTGCACTCTGATGCCAACCAAAGGTCCAGAACCTGGGGAGGTACCTCTTTAGAATCAGGGACTCACTCTAGCAGAGGTCAGAAAGGCTCAGGCTGGTCTAGTTGCAGGTCCAGGCAGGGTGGCTTGACATGTGCCGGGTCAGCCAACTGATCCTTGGAGTCACTCAGGTAGCCTGGGATGAAGGGATCAGGTTCACTTCTCATAGAGTAGTCCTCTGGGGAATAAAGTGTTATAAATTGGGTCTCTAATTGGCAGAGGTTTGCACCCTGTCCAAGTAGGGGCCACAATCCTAGTCTGGGTAAGATAAATAGACACTTTAAATTAACCTGTGCTCACCCTCTGGTACCTTGGCACAGATCAGGCAGGTTTAACATAAGAGGCAATGTGTAAAGTATTTGTGAAACACACACACAAACACACACACACACAGTATTACAATGAAAAACACCACAAAAGACTCCACACAGGTTTAGAAAAATAGAGAATGTGTATCTGAGTAACATAAGACCAGAATGACAAAAATCTAATCAGTAGAGGTCGAGATATTCATTTTTAAATAATAAATGCAAAATCAGTGCTTAGAAGTCAATAGAGTCAAAAGGTTACTTGTGGTTGTGAGAGACCGAAGTAAACCCAAAGCTCTAGCCGACTGCAATAGAGGGTAGGCCGGCTAGAGGACCCATGCCAGGTCCACTGAAAAAGTACATTTACCAGACCAAAGCATCGACGTTGAGGGCACGATGCACTATTGTTTTCCACACAGTCGAGTCACTGTGTCATCATCGAGTTCTGTTAATATACAGGCTTTGCGTCGTCAAGCCTGCACTGCATGTTGCCGTCGTCAGGCCACGCAGGCTGTAGAACCTCTGTCGTCGAACAGCCTCTGTGTTGAAGGGCGATGTATCAGTTTCGACCAGCGCATTGGTGACGACACATCGTTCTTGTAGAAAATCTGCTGTAACACCCACTTTTAAGACCCAGGATAGAGGGGCACCTCAGGCAAGGGTAGGACTCAGAGACGGCAGAGTCTAGCAGCACCAGCAGGATTGCAGGAAGTCTTTTGAGTCCCTGAGACTTCAGAAAACAGGAAGCAAGTCAGCAAGCCCTTGGAGTCTTTTTGCATTCAATTGAGATGGGTCCAGTCCTTGTCCTCAGCAGGGCAGAGGGCAGCAGAGCAGCTTAGCAAAGCAGAGAAGCAGTTCCTCAGAACAGTCAGCCAAGGCAAAGGGGCACTCCTTACATCAGTCTTTATTCCAGCAGAGGTCATCCCAGGTCAGAGCCCCATTACTTATACCCAAATGTGCCTTTGATGTGGGGGGGGTGACTTCAAAGCAGCGCTTGAAGTGCGCAGGTCCCCTTTCATCCCAGCGCTGTCTGTCAGGAAGTGATTCCGATGTGCCTACCGTGCGGTAACACAGGACTGGAGAACCACATCCCCCAGAAGGCCTTCTGGGAGGGGCCGAAGGTATGTAATCACGTACAACGCAAGGAGCGTTGTACGTGATTCTCACTTGGTGTTTGGATTGCTGGAAGCAGAGCGGCTGCTCCGTTTCCCGCTGACTGTGCCCTGGATTACGCGCTCTCCGTGGAGACGCAGAGAGAAGTCCCTTCATTGTTGGATTGAGCTCTTTCTCGGAGCTGGAAGGTGTGTTCCGCTCGGCTGAGCTTGAACGCTACAGACTTGGCTTTCCCTGCTTGCGCCTGCAGCAGGAAGGTGTGGTGATGGCGTTGGTGTTTCCAGCCCGGACTTTCTCCCCATCTGGTTTCCTGACCCGCGGCTGCGGTCAGGACTCAGGTACTTTCGCAAGGTGGTGTGGGGCGAGTTGCTGATAACGCTGGATACCACTTGTCAGCAGGGGTTTATTACTTGGGTGAATGACTAACCGAACTGTGTAAACTGCACTGATTATGGCTTGCTCTGCTAATTACCCTTTGGAGTCCTACTTGGCCACCTTTACTTGGAATATTCAGCAAAAGGAGTTTCCAAGCATTGCCGTGTTTTTTCTGGCATAGTTATTTTTGTGTTCCAGTATCTAGACAATTACTGGGGTCTGGAGTTGGTCTTTCCTTTTCTTTTTCCTTTCTGGATTAAAGGGTGTGTGACAGAAGGTATGTCTGTGGGTGAGGTGCTGCTACATACATGTATCGTATTAATTGTGGGTTTGTCTTGTTTCAGGTTTTCCCTTTCCAACGCTGCACCTACCCTTTCCCTATCCCTCACTTGATCGCCTTTATACTCTGTGCATATCTTAATCAGAGTGTGGGGAAGTCAGGAGGTGGACCCCTTTGAGCATCACCCTGATCCTGAGGAGCTCGGTTGTCATGACACTGTCTGCCAGAATATCTGTGGAGGCTAATCAGTCCTTTGTGTGAGGACAGGACACAGCCTATTCAGATGTAAGAGTGAGCTCCCTCCCCCAAATCCTGCCCAGGAAGGCCTTCATAAAGCAGATGAATCCTCTGCCACACCCACCTTTCCTGAATTTGTGACTGTCTTGCGGGAATGCGCAAAGTGTAGCTGACGCCCAGATGTGCATTGGAGACAGGCTGAGGCACACAGAGCAAAGTTAAGAGCACAGAAAAATGTCCACTTTCTAAAAGTGGCATTTCTAAAATATTTATGTCAAATACAACTATACCACTAAAGAGGATTTATCATTACTATTCCAAAGATATGAAACATGATTTAGGTACTCCTTTTTAATCTGGAATTACAGCTTAAAATGTTTTAAGGAATTCCTAATGCTAGCCTATGAGAGGAGTAGGCTTCACAGTAGTGAAAACAAATTTAGCTGTCTGTCGCTACCAGGACATGTAAAACGTAAAAGTACATATCCTATCTTTTATTTACATTGAACCCTGCCCTTAGGGCTACATAGGGCCTACCTTATTGGTGACCTATGTGTAATAAAAGGGGAGTTTAAGGCTTAGCAAAGGGTTTTAAATGGCGTGTTGAAGTGGCAGTAAACTGTACGCATGGGCCCTGCAATGGAAGGCCTGAGAGGGGTTTGAAAGGCTACTTGTGTGGGTGACACAATCAGTGCTGCAGGCCCACTAGTAGCATTTAGATTACAGGTCCTAAGTACATGGTATACAACTTTAGAAGGGACCTACAGATAAACTAAATATGCCAATCAGGTATACACCAGTGTCACCATGTTTAGGGGAGAAGCATATGCACTTAGGCACTGTTTAGCAGTGGTAAACTGCTCAAAGTCCTAAGGCCAACAAAACAATACAGCAAAACGTGGAGGTAAGCAGGCAAAACGTTGGGAGAAGACTAGCCTATGTATGACACAAGGCAAGCCTCAAGCAGCATGACAGTCGTTTGGGGAATAAGGCAGACCTTCTTCTGTAATATCCATAGATCCAGGAGTTTACAGAAAGGTTGCTCTGAGACTCCAATATTTATACCAGGCGCCAGCCTTTGAAGTGGGTTAAACTTCTAGGCTACCCCCACATCTGGCTCTGGAAAGTTCCTTCCTGACACTGCCAAGGTTCCAAGAAGTCTAGGGTGACAAAAGACTGATATTAGGTTTCTTTGTGTGTACTGGAGGCATACCCTATTGAACTGTAAGTGGGCCAGGTAACACATCCATCCCCACCTGTCTTGTTAGGATGGCCCATTCTGCCCACGAAGCTTAACAGCAGGGCCATGCGACGAAGGACACTGGCAGTAGTCACCAAATGGTTAGGACAAGAAAATGCTAACTTTTTCAAAGATATATAACAGAACTATACAGTGTATGGGCGCTACAGTTCATTTGAAAACTACAAAAAACAGGACCACCGTATTGGATTTAGTGGTCTTAGTGATTCAATTAACCTTCAATTTTACAGTTCATTTGAAATATCAGGGTTGCGCAACAAGTCCACCTTTTGCCCTCCCAGCTACAGTTTTCTGAAAGGCATCATAACATTTGAACAGATGGTGTTTTCATCTCTCAATCAACCGAATGCAAGGAAGATGTACATCAAGAACAACTTGCCCCGCGTTCAAAGACTGGCCATTTCAGAGTTAAAAGAAGATAAAGAGATTATCATCAAGCCATCCGATAAAGGCGGAGCCATGGTCATCTGGTCCAGAGATGCCTATTTGAATGAGGGAAGGAAACACGTGTTTAACCAAACTTGGTACAGACACATCTCCACGGATCACGTGAAGCAAATCCAGAATGAAATAAAAAAGATCGCGGATGAAGGATTAGAAACAGGCAATTTAGGCCATAAAGAACACGAGTATCTGACCAAAAAGTACCCAAGAACACCTGTCATTTACTTTCTGCCGAAAGTACACAAGGACGCCAAAGATCCCCCTGGTCGCCCGAATGTCTCGGGGTATGACTCAGTGTTGGAACCTGTGTCACAGTACGTAAATATATTCCTTAAACAATTTTTCAAGGAAGTCACATGGAATCTACGAGACACAATGGATTTCATTTTAAAATTTAAGGTTTTGAATTTAACCCTACTGACCATAGATTGGTGACATTAGACGTTGTCTCACTATAAACCCAGATCCCCCAAGAGGATGCATGGGAAGTCCTTGAATTTTATTTGGACAGTAGAGAACATCCTCATCAAGTACCAACACAGTTCATCTTCATCTTAAGCCTAGTGTCATTGGCACTCAAGCGGAACTATTTCAAGCTTGAGAATGATTTCTTCATCCAAGTTAAGGGGACCGCGATGGGATGTCCCTTCGCCCCAGAAATGGCAGTGCTGTACATGTCCAGGTATGAAGAAAAGTACAATCCGTTTGAAAACTATATAGTACAATGGTACCGATACATCGATAACATCTGGTGTATCTGGGCAGGTAGTTAAACTGACCTTGTGAATTTTCACATTTGGCTGAACGACAGGAACCCTGATATACAATTAAGTTTAGCCCACAGTCAAACAAGCCTCACATGCCTAGATGTGGAAGTAAGACCAACGGAAATGGGACTGATTACCACCTTATATACAAACCCAACCGACAAAAATACTGCTTTACATTTTAACAGTTTCCACCCTAAAAGTTTAAGGGACAACCTACCTTATGGTCAGTTCTTGTGTGTGAGATGAAATTGCACACGCAGAGAAGATTATGTATTTCACGCAAACATGCTGACTGAAAAACTCAAAGAAAAAGGGTACACCCATAAACTGTTGAAACATTCAAGGAAACGTGCCTGGTTCACACCACGAGAGGAATTGTTGAAGAAGAAGCCAAAAACTGAAATGACTAGATTGGTATGTGTGTCCACGTTTGGCCCACACACCAACACAATTAAAAAGATTTTTCATCAAAATTGGCACCTCATCAAAGACGTGGATGAGGAACTACAGGTGCCACTCTTTGCCCTAAAGAAGAATACTAGTATTGGCCAACGGATAATTAGAGCATCGGAGGATAAACAAAGAGGTCTGGATACCTAACGTCCTTTCTTGAACCTTGAACCCATCCAAGGTCACCACAGATGTGGGAATTGTCAAGCTTGCAGCTCTTCAATTGAAGGCACAGTATTTGTAAATGGCTGAGATAAATGGACACACAAAGAATTCTCTAATTGCAGAACAAAAAACGTTGTTTATGCAATCACGTGCCCTTGTTCTCTCATTTATATCGGAAAAACTGCACAAGAAGTTCGCCAACGTTTTGCTCAACATCGCTCTAGGGTGAAAAATAAGGTGCAAAACGCTCCGTTAGTTGCACATTTTCAAGAGCTAAAGCACAATGAAAAGCAATTTCAATGCACTGCACTCAGCGTAATCAAACCAAACCAGAGAGGTGGAGACCCAGAAGCATCCCTGCTCAGAAGAGAGGCGTATTTAATAATGAAGTTCAACACAGCCACCTATGGGGTGAATGAAATGACTGAAATTAATTGTCTATAAGCCAGTTTTGTTCAGCTTTATTACAATAAGTTTCACACAAATTCCTAACTGCGCTCAAAGGCATCCCTTCATTACCAGAAACTACCAATTCCAGCATGCACCTTGCTGTACTCAATCACCCACTGCTGTTCTACAAGTAATGTCTGTCAGGTGCAGACATCGAGTTCTGAGTCATTTGTAATCTGCTCCTGGTAAAGAAGGAAGGAACAGTTGAGCTTCATTCAAAGGCAAGTAAAACCAATGAAATGTGACATACTTTTTCATAGAACTGCATTCCTGACCGCACAGAAACTAATAGCATGGTTTCTGTCTCAATTTCATTAGGTTTTGCAACAATGTTGCACTACAGATTGAGAACCCGTGGTGACTGAAGTTTCTCCAGTACTCGAGGCAAGTTTTAGTTTGAACTGTCCTACATTTATTTAATCAAAGCGCACTCAGCTTAAAATTGGAGTTTGCACACATAGGTTTTTACAAAGTGTTTGGTAACACAGTCATGACCTTCAGAACGTCATTGATCAACTGTGTTTAAACATGCCCCGTCTCCACTGATTGACTCCGATTTTCATACTGCTTAAACCTCATGGCTGCAGGCAATAAATACAACAGTGCGCTTAAATTGAGCACGTCATTACAAGCAGCGCTGCTGCCTCTCTAGAGTGTACCTTTCCAAAACCTTGCATTTAAGTCACTCATTTAATTCACAAATGTCCCTCATTCCTTGTTTCAGAACCAATTACATTAAATACCGAAGAATCGCAAGCAAGATAAAAAGCCTTAACACCGGACATCTAGGTGAGGGGAAAAAGATCCTCATCCCTTACTAGTCATGTAATAAGCATGTATCCTCCTTGTACTGGTTCTGGCCCAGAAACAGGGGGAGAGGCCCCTATCCCCCTAATTTGAAGTAGGATTTTGTAGGTGTATCCGGGCAAGAGTATAAGTTTTAAGTTGATTAGGATAAAATATCCAATTGATGCAAGTAGATCAGATGATGATTGTAAGATATTCGTGCTTTTATTCGTCTGCCAGAAAAGAAAAGGGATGGCACAGCCAACACGTGTTTCGCCCCCTAACTGGCCGTCAGGCCTAGGGCTTCCTCAGGGCTGTACATAGGCAGTGTTACAGCAAGGGTTAATTACACAGAGTTTGGTAAGTCATGTGTACAGGATATACAAGGTTGTGGGTGGTAGGGACAGAAGAAAAGGGTAAGTAAAAATAAGTAAGGGAAGGGAGAGGGGAAAGAAAGAGGAAAAGGAGCAGAGTTGAGGTGCGAGAGATTAGCAAAGGTTGTTACAGGAAGTTTTTGGTGTGATTAGAAGGAAGAGTATATGGGTGGGGGAATAGAGGGAGGTAAGGTGGAGGTTAAAAGGAGTATATTAGAACAGATGTGCAAAATGTAGTTAAGTAGCAAGGAAAGAATAGGTGATGTGATTCGGGTATTTAATCGTTTTGAAGGTGAAGAAGAAAAGTAGATAGTTATATTAAGCGGGGAAGGTTGGCATTTACAGGAATCCATGTCATACAATACAATTTCAGCATTAACACGATAGTTTAAGCACAGTCAATTTGAAACATAATGGCATCAGAGATTGAAGAAAGTAATATAGTGTAAAATGTCAAGGAGCCCCAATTCAGGGCATGGTGCATATTTACGAAAACATCATAATAACGAAACATTTTTTAGATTAGAAGTCAAGCGGTCATTTAGGGAGGGAGAGAGAAGGAATTGCATGTCATATGAGAGCAGGGTAGTCGAGAGAGTCAAGAGTTTTAAGACAATTCATTTTGGGTTCCAAAAGTAATATAGTGATGACGCGATCATGAAACGCAGGAAACAAAATATATAGACATGAGTGAGAAAAAAAACAGATAGTCACAATTGGATCCAGCGTTACGAGTATACGTTAAGTCAGAGGCAAGATGTCAATCGACATACAATTGTAAGAAGTGAGCATATATTTACAGTATGAATGGGATTGCAGCGTCAAGGTAGCCGGGTCAGGTATGAAATGAAGGAAAGAAAATTGACATTAGTTACATCTAATACGGGTTGTTAGCGAAAACGCGGGTGAATAGGTGCGTGGCGCCAAAAGTAATGAATCGGTGACTAGTGTGAGCCGAGGGAGAAGCGCGTCATCGATCAAGATAAATCGTGATATTTAGGTTGGATGAATGCAGTAACATGCAATAACTAATTGGGAATATTATTATGAAGTGAAAAACACATCGGTAGGTGCGGTCTAAAACAGAAAAAAACACGTGGTTTGAAAAGTGGAGCTATCCCAGAGTGTGGAAAGTGCTCTTAGATGCTCGACAAACGTAAGTCGTGAAGTAAGACGTGAATGCCAAACCTTTGCGGAATTCGGATGTATTTGGGGAGTATTTGAGAAATGCAAAACATACGAGTGCACTTTGCTGAGTAAGTGAGCAAAATCGTATAAAGTGCACAGTGAGATCAAGATTCCCTTACCGGGTAGTCACGTAATGGGGTATCTTTGTAAAAGGAAGGGTTTGTGAACCCGAGGATTCTAAAAAGGGGAAAAGGACAATGAAGAACAAAAATGTAAGATCGTACCATATGGGCTGAAGTCTGGTAGGACATGAAGGGGGTAGTGATGTATCTCTTACCTCCGGTCTACTTTTCTTCTTCACCTTCAAAACGATTAAATACCCGAATCACATCACCTATTCTTTCCTTGCTACTGAACTAAATTTTGCACATCTGTTCTAATATACTCCTTTTAATCTCCACCTTACCTCCCTCTATTCCCCCACCCATATACTCTTCCTTCTAATCACACCAAAAACTTCCTGTAACAACCTTTGCTAATCTCTCGCACCTCAACTCTGCTCCTTTTCCTCTTTCTTTCCCCTCTCCCTTCCCTTACTTATTTTTACTTACCCTTTTCTTCTGTCCCTACCACCCACAACCTTGTATATCCTGTACACATGACTTACCAAACTCTGTGTAATTAACCCTTGCTGTAACACTGCCTATGTACAGCCCTGAGGAAGCCCTAGGCCTGACGGCCAGTTAGGGGGCGAAACACGTGTTGGCTGTGCCATCCCTTTTCTTTTCTGGCATACGAATAAAAGCACGAATATCTTACAATCATCATCTGATCTACTTGCATCAATTGGATATTTTATCCTAATCAACTTAAAACTTATACTCTTGCCCGGATACACCTACAAAATCTTAACACCGGACATCCAATTGGGTTCAAGCACTGATCACTAATGGTGAGGGTAGAACCCGCCCCAAAAAATGTTTTGTATGGTAAAAGGAATAATTTTTCCACAAAGAATTAAAACATTGTTTTTTGTTATAATTTTTTTGTATTGTTAGACCTAGTCCTGGTCCTGAGGAGAACCTGAAAAGATTTCAAGGGTTTCGAAACGCGTTGAGCCAGCTAGTTGGATAAGACATTAAGTTGTATAGACTACAAGCAGCCAACAAACATGGCAATCAGCCTGTTGTTCCATTCGATCCCAACTAACTTGTAATGGTAGGATTCACATTTTGACTAGTGTATAAATCTGCTGACTGCCATTCTTTTCAACTAGAAATGAAGGATAGGTCTCTGCCTGTCAATTGTTATGTTTGTGTATTCACATGTTTTTCATTTTGTATTAATTCTTGCGCTTATGTATGTTTTATATATGTCTTGAACCGGTGTTCTTTCATGTACGACATGTTTGAAATGTGCAGGACTCTTTTTTTCAAAGAAGCAAAGTAAAAATTGAAGGTGAATTAAATCACTAACTGGCACATGCATCAAAGCTTTTTGCGATCGCAAACAGTGCGCTTCGCAAAAATCGTCCGTTTGCGATTGCAAAATTAGCTTTTGCGATGCATCAAGGGTCAAGGCCCTTGCAATTTGAGAATTCGCAATTATTTGCGAGTTCTCAAATTGCGATTGCATTTAAGGAATCGCATTCTGCGATTCCTTAAATGCAATGCATTAACCGCTTTGAAGTAGCGATTTCGCTACTAGGGGGCGCAAATTACCATGAAGTTGAACTTCATGGTAATTTGCAGAAACTTTGAAAAATGCACTAAAGTGCATTTTTCAAAGTTGTAGGTTACACACACACATGTCCTTGGGACATGTGTGTGCACAACATTTGTGCACAGATCAATTTCAGGGGTGCAACAGGGTGTCCTTTTGACACCCTTGCACCCATGAAATTGCATGAGCAATTTGCGAGTACCAATTGGTACTCGCAAATTGCGCTTGCAATTTTCCATTTATTCCTATGGGCCTGTAGGCCCATAGGAATGAATAGGAAGCTATTCTTTATTTGCGAGTCGCTATTTGCGAGTCGCTATTTGCGAGTCGCAAATAAGGAATATGTAGGAATCGCTATTATTATAGCGATTCCTACATGCATAGGATTTTGCGAGTCCTTAATTGCGAATCCTTAATATTCACAATTAAGGACTTGCAAAATCCTAGCTTGATGCATGTGCCTGTAAGACCACTAAATCCAATATGGTGGTCCTGTTTTTTGTAGTTTTAAAATAAACTATAGAACTCATATAGCGTATAGTTCTGTTAAATATAATTGAGGCCTAGTGTGGGTGCGTTAAATGGGCCCAACCCCTTTGTGTGCATAACTTTTTCAAAGAGTCATTTTCAGAATGGTGACTTAAAATCCGACTTCCCAATTAAAGAGCATTTTAAATTACAATTCATATGAGACCAAACATGACTTTTCTACCTTACCAAAAGGTAGCACTTATTAAATGTAATAAGGTATCTCAATGTTATCCTATGAGAGAGTCCTTACAGTAGTGAATGAATTTAGGAGTTTTTCAGTACCAGGACATGTAAAATTTAAAAGTACATGGCCCAATTTTTAAGTACAACGCACCCTATCCTTTGGACTTTTTAGACCATTCCTTAGTGTGACTCATATGTATTAAAGAGGAAGGTTTAGGCCTGGCAAAAGATTTATTTTACCAGGTCGATTGGCAGTTCAAACCTGCACTACAGGCTGCAGTGGCAGGCCTTAGACGTGTTTTAATAGGCTTCTTTGGTGGGTGGTACAAGGAGTGCTGCAGGCCCACTATTAGCATTTTATTTACATACCCTGGGTACATGTAATGCCATTAACTAGGGACTATCAGTAAATTATATATACTAATTAGGAGTAGGCCAATTTGACCAATGTATTGATTTTTGAGACAGAGCAAGGCAATAATTGAGATTGATTATTTAAAGATTTTAGAAGCAGTTTGATTCTTAAATCTTAAAAGTGTATATTTGGTAGAATACAGTTATATTATGTAGGTCATCAAATCATACAGTCCAAGGAAGCTTTGATAAATACCATAAGGAAAGTTCTTATTCCCCACAACAGAGACCTGCTGCCATTTATGAAGATGGCAGAATATTGCACAAAACTTGTAAAATATTTTGCCAACAAATCTCTCAATAATATATTGAAAAAAGTAGATTTTGTGCGGTGTGATTATTATAATGATGAATTTCTGGATGATCAAGAAAGAATTGAATGAAGCTCCATGTCTACAAACTGGGAAAAACAAAGTACAATAAATGAAATTATTTCAATTTCAGCATGGCAGAAATCCCTTAGTGGTTATACAAATGAAGGAAAAAGTCTATAGTACAAAGATTATAATAGAAGTATGTAAAATGCACATTAAAGCAGAGATATTTATAACACTAAATTGCTGTTATATGCATGGAAGTTCTTTGACAAACATGTGCAACATTATTTTTTTTTTTTTAAAGTTTTCAAAACCTTTATTAATGAGTTGCAACAACTTTACATCTTCACGCCTACAACCTCTCGGGCCGGCTAACTTCCATATCACTCTTTACCATCATCCTCGTACTACACAGCCATTTGCCCGACAACCCGGAGGTCCGGCGGCGGGGTGTTGCTCATTCTTCCCCTTATCAGTACAGCTCTTTGTCTATCAATCTCAGAGTTATGGCAATACACGTGGTGCACCTTCCCGCTTCTACGCCGTGTAAGATCGGCAGTGTCCATCCTAGGGATAGATGTCTAACAGTCCGATGCTAAACAGAAAGTCCCAGCTATTAGACGCATGCTCGATACCCAGCAGTGGCCCCCCCATAGCCTGGGGACACTCGCCTGTCGGTGGTTCCGCCCTCTAATAACTCCTGACTCAGCCGCTTCGGGAGTGCTCCACAGTAGAGGACTACCCCACAGTAATCCCATCCGTACTCTCCAACATCCAGCCACTACGTCTCGTCCCCATGAACAACCTACGCCTTCCCATCCGCCCGTCTTTGTGCAAATTCAGTGCCCCCCTCCCCCCCCTGGGCAGCTCACATACTGGGCGGTCCGGCCCTTCACCAGCACACCATTGGTTGTGCCGTCACAGCTGTAATGGCTCCTGCCATAAGCACACCCCCAACATGTCACCAAAACAACACCCAGCCAAGCACACCATCCCAGCAGATCCCGAGCCCTCAATTCTGGACCTCATGTCGCAGCGGTAGGGCCAGTACCACTTGCCTCCAGAGTTTAGTCTCCTCCCGAAGAGTTATCAGCCGCCAAATACGCCCTGAACGGGTCCCATATGTCCGTGGCTCTACTACTCACTGGTTGTGTCTCTGCATATAGTATATTCTGTTCCTGACAATAGAGTAAATCAGCCACCCATTCCTTAAATTTCGGTGCACGGCCCCTCCCCCACCTACAGGCCACCCTACGTTTCGCCATCAAAATTGCAATATCCCCGAATTTACGATGCACCTTGGGTATGCTCATAGTGTAACCCAGCAGCATAGTGAGTGGATCCAAGTCAACCGTGGCTCCTATCATATCCGTCAGCGCCTTATGGACCTGCGTCCAGTATTCAGCCACTGCCGGGCATAGCCATGCCAAGTGCAAAAAACCAGCACCTTCTGAGTGACAGCGCTCACACCTGTCATTATCGGGTAGACGAAATCTCAACTTCCTCACAGGTGTGTAATACATTCTATACAGAAACTTATAATGAATAATTCGTAATCTGCAGCTAGCCGATATCTGTGAAGTTAGCCCGCAGCAATACGCCTACTGCGCCTCCGTTATGTCTCTCCCTAGATCCGCATTCCACTGTCTGAGCGCTCTGCACTCGCTACTTCCACTTTGTTCTCGAATACTCCGGTACAAGTTCGAGACTAGATGCCTACCCTCCGCAGACGTAAGTAGAACTTGTAAAGGCAATACAACTGCAGGTTCCTCTGGAAAATGCGGTAATATAGCTCTCAGCCCCTGCCGCAGCCTAATATAATAAAAGACCTCCAACGGTGTGGGCTGCTCCCCCTGAAACCATTGTTCTTTAGTTTTGAGTCTACCATTCAGGAACAGATCTCCCCAGCAGCGGACCCCCAGACCGGCGCACATCCCCTGGAACCCCCGTTCCTGCAGCAAGGATAGTCCCGGGTGGTAAGCCAGCGGCAGTTTTGGTGCATATAAGAACGTAAGTGCGACCTTACGGAGGATCCGTTGCCATGCATCCATCGTGCAAGTCACTGTTGCAGCCGGCGTCTCGAGCACGCTTGCTGGGCCCTGAATAATTCCTCTCAGTGGCAGCGGTCTAACTATCCAGTCTTCTACCGCCAGCTGCGGCATGAATGGCGTAGGCACAAACCAGTGGTAAGCAAACTGGGCCTGAGCACTAAGATAATAGGCCAAAAAATCAGGGACATCAAATCCCCCTCCTCCATAGGGCTGGGTAATGATTGACCATGCTAACCGTGGCTGCTTCCCAGCCCAGAACAATCTTATTAATTCTGAGCGGAGCGTCCGGAAAAAATAGGCTCCCGGGTAGTAAGGGACATTTTGGAATAGATATAAAAACCGGGGCAACACCACCATTTTAATAAGTGAGGCCCTTCCAGCCATGGTGAAGGGCAGAGAAATCCAGTGCGTCACATCCTCAGTTAGTTTGGAAATGGCAGTACCATAATTTAAACGCACCGTCTCCTCCTTAAGCCTTGATATCTGGATCCCTAAATAACGTAAATCCGAGTCACACCATTCGAGCGGGTAATCCAATGAGAAGCGGTGTACCGCTGGAGTCAGGGGAAAGAACTGCGACTTCTTCCAATTTATTTGTATGCCCGACAGCCGACCAAACACCAAGAACTCCCGGAGCAGCGGATTGAGATTCGTTAACGGATCCACCACATATAACGTCAAATCATCTGCATACAATGATACATCTATCTGGCGTTGGACACATTTAAAGGCGCTTTGCTTATGCAGTTGTCGGATCCGGCACGCCAATGGCTCGATCGCAATAGCGAACAATAACGGGGACAACGGACAACCCTGTCTGGTACCTCTGGTTAGCGAGATCGGGGCCGACATGTCACCATTAATCAGAACTCTCGCCTTCGGGTCCGTATACAGCAGCCGTATCCAGGCAACAAATATCTTTGGAAACCCCATTCTGTATAGAATAGCCAAGAGATAATTCCATTCAACCGAGTCAAATGCTTTGGTAGCATCAAGAAATATGGCCGCCACCGGCAGTTCCGGTGCTATTGTATGGATCAGAGAGAACAGGGTACGCAAGTTATGGGCCGTAGATCTCCCAGGGATGAACCCGGACTGGTCCAGGAGGGCTATCTTAGTCATTAATAGCGATAGCCGATTGGCCAGCACCTTCGCCAACACTTTTGCGTCACAATTGATCAAAGAAAGCGGCCTATACGCATCACAGTCAGTAGGATCCTTGCCCGGCTTCAACAACGAGGTGATCAACACCTCCCTCATGGACCCCGGCAACACTCCCACTTCCAGAGCATCCTCATAGACCTCCTTCAGTACTGGGGCCATAATATCGATATAGCTTTTATAAAATTCCGCCGGCAGCCCATCCAGGCCCGACGCCTTACCATTGCTAAGAGACATAATTGCCTCCCGGATTTCATTTAATTCAAACGGTGCCCCAAGAAACCGTCTATGATCATCACTCAGCCAGCACAGCGCCACATCATCCAGAAAGTCCCTAAATGCAATCTCCCCATCGCCGTGTGTCGTATACAGCTCTTTGTAGTGTGAGGTGAAGTGCCCTAAAATATCCTTGGTATCCCGCAGTGTGTCCCCTTCCGACGTGCAGACCTCCAATATGTGTGTCGTGTACCGCGGTTGACGAGTAACGTCCGCCAGCGCGCGCCCTGGTCTCTCCCCCTCACAAAATCTGCGTGCCTGCCAGTATTTGCCTCTGAATCGAGCCTCTCTATCCGCTTCCTTTTCATATTGCGTAAGCTTTTCTCTGAATCCTTTATGAATAGGGCCCATCGGCTCCCGGTTCATCCTAGTCTCCAGCCCCTTAAGTTCCACTTCCAATTTTGCAAGCGTCCCCTTTATGTCTTTCAGAACCCCAAAACTCTTTGACATGTAATAGCCTCTGACCGTCACCTTGAATGCCTCCCAGATGGTTTCTACGCTAGCTACCGAACCTCTGTTACGGGGAAAAAACTCTGCGATCTCCTCCCCCAGCTCCGATTGAAACAGGGGGTCCAGGAGGGCGGTGGGCTGCATACGCCAACGTACAACAGCAGCTCCATAACCTGGGATTGCCACCTGAACCATAACCGGGCAATGATCCGAATAAGTCCGTGGAAGATGCGTAACCCGTCCGAGATCCACCGCTATGCCCCGGGACAAAAAACAGTAATCCAGCCTAGCCCACGTGTTAGCAAATGTTGTAAAGTGGGTACCCACACGCAGCCCGGCATGTACAAGCCTCCAACTATCTATCAGTCTCCCTTCCTCCAATACGCCCGCTAAAGCATCCCGCGCTCTTTTGTTGTACTGATGACCGTTATCCGACCTATCCAATCCCGGGGTCATCGCCACATTAAAATCGCCACCCCATAAAATATGCATGGAGCCAGTGCTAAGTATCTTACCCCATAATTGTGTGAAAAAGGCAGGCGAATCAACATTGGGACCATAACAGTTTGTGATCGTGATCGTGTCAGTGCCCAGCCATAACACCACATATCGGCCGTCTACGTCCACAAGCTCACCCAGCTTCACAAAAGGCACCGTCCTCTTGATCAATATCGCCACCCCCCTAGCATACCCTGAGTAGGACGAGAAACTGCGTACCGCCGCTCATTTGCTAGCCAATGTATAATGCGATCTGGGACTAAGGTGTGTTTCCTGCAATAATGCAATTTGTGCCTGATGCTGCTCTAAATAAGCCATCACCTTTCTGCATTTTCTAGCATCATTTAATCCGCGAACATTCCATGACACAACTGTGACCCTGCTTCGACGTGCCCTTTCAGTCATTTCACATCCAATTCACCCACTCCTAGCAGCCATAGGGCACCCGGTGCCACTCCCTGCTCATGTACCCGTGCATTCATCAGCGCAGACCCAATCATCCCCAGCAGTACACCCTCGTGAATAAGCAACTCAGCCGTCCAGTAAGCTTCCAGCCCTGCTTCAGTTTGTGAACAAAACTCCCCGCCCAATCCCAAGACCCCCTCCCCCAACACCAAACTCCAAACACCCCCTCCTGCATTACCTCCCACGCACCCTCCCCCCACCCACTGAAGCAAACCCCAACCTGCCAGCCATGTTCCCTCCCCTACCCTCCCACAATTGCCCCTTGAACAAGGGCTAAACTGATCCCCACACCACCCCATAAACTCTAGGGTATTGCCCGTCTGGAATCACATCTAGGTGGCACCACTAATTCCCCCTCATCTACTCCAGACTTCCACCAATCCGGTAGTCGGACTCGATGACCCAAAGGGGGTGTCCGGCGTTATAATCATTGGTAACTTTAAATCCCTCCTCCAGACACTTTGCGATCTACAACCTATATAAGAAAAACATTGACATTATGTACAGAATCTTCCTCAGCCTTACAAAGTGTTCAGGGGTCACGCCCCTGTCCCCCGACTCCTCAAACCTGATGAGATATGCAGCACATCAAGTCCAGTGCAATGTCCGCATCCATCAATTCCCCCAACATTCAGAGTACTTACTCGTTCCGCGTAGTCAGTGCACAATACATATCCACCCCACTCACTGTTCTCCATCCAACCGCTCCCCGTGCAGTGGTGCCTGCTCAGCGTCCGCCTCCGCACCAGGCCTGTGATCTCTCCTGTATTGCTTGATGAAGTCCTCCGCCTGCTGAGGAGTAGTGAAAAACCTTTGCCGGCCCTGATACGTAACCCGCAATCGAGCCCGGTATAGTAACGCATAATCCAGTTGCAAGGTTCGCAGCTTGGCCTTCACAGCTAAGAACTTCCTACGCTCCTCCTGAACTACCGGGGTGAAATCCGGAAACAACGTGAAGGAGTTACCATCATAGGATAGGGACCGTGTGCCGCGTGCCGCCCTCAGAGCTGCGTCACGATCGCGATAGTTCAATAGCCGGGCAATGATGGGCCTGGGGGTCGCTCCCGGTTTTGGTCTGGGGCCTAGAGCACGATGTGCTCTCGCCACTATAAATTGGGGGGAAAACAACTCCGAGCCAATCGCCGCTAGCAACATTTTTTCCACATACTCCTCCATTTTTCCCACATTGGTCATTTCCGGAATACCTATGATGCGGACATTATTGCGTCTGCTTCTCGCCTCCAAATCCTCGTTCTTGGATGCTATGATGCGCAGCAGATTGTCCATTCTGGATAGCTGCGAGGTATGTTGCGACACTGTTTCCTCTGTATCCGATATTCGTTGTTCCGCTCCTTTCAGGCGCTCCTCGTGCGCATCCAGTTTATGTACTACTGCATCCATACGCGAGGATATCCTATCCACTTTGTCGGCGATCGTCGCAAACCCTTGGCACATCTCGCGCAACACCTCCTGCAGGTTCGCCGTCGCATCCGATGAGTCCCCCGCGGCTCCATTCATTCCCTCCAGAACTCGCGACCCATCCACGGGTTTAGACCCCTTCTTACTGGAGTCGAACGTTAGCTTAGATTGACTCACGTCCGTCTTGCCCATCGCGGTCAGCCAGCAGGACACTATCTCGCACCGTTGGTAAGAACACTCAGATCCACACAAGACTGCAGGCACCAATCTCGTCTCTATCAGCATTCAGTGTCAATGGGGAGAGGAGAGTATTCCAACCTCACCGGTCCACTAGCTCCGAATGTGTGCCCACTCTCAGGCTCCGATACCAGGGCCAGGGTGATCAAGCGCTGCTGCTTGTGACCGCATATGAGGCGCGTTCTTTGCACGACAGGTAGTGCCTCTTAGCCTCCCCGACACCGCCTTACAGCTTCACTGTTCAGACTCAGCAGGCCAGCGCACAGAACACAGAGGGAGGCCGCGCTGACGTCTCCCAACCTGACTCAACACCCCAGCCGCAGGCAAAGGCTCTCGGTGTCCCGCAGAACACTCCAGGACCAAGGCTATATGCTCTCTCCCGGCCCGGCCCCTCACTCTGCTCAGGTAGTTGCAGGAGTCCCAGAGTGATCCCCTGTGACTGCCTCGGATATCTTCTAGGCCCCGTAGTCCGCCAGTCAACAGCGCCCTCACCTCTCACGCAGCTCGGGGATCCTGCGCGGAACTCCAGGTCCGTCCATGCGACCGGCGGCAGGGGATTCCAAAGCTCCTCACCCGCGCTCCCGGCAGATGGCCACTCGTCCCCTTCGCAGCCCACAGGGTCTGGCAGCACCCGGACAGCCGATGTCCCCACAGCCACAGCGCCCGGCCGTGCGACTGTCCCCCAGCCTCCCGGGGGGGGGGGGGGGGGGGGGGAGTCTCTCCGCCGTCTCCGCCAGCAGTACCTCGTCTCAGGGGGTCACACGCCGTCCGTCACTCCCGCGCCGTTCCTCCGGGTGCAGCGCGCGCCTCTCGTGTTTCGGAGGCCTACAGCCGTTATCACAGCCTCGGCCTCGCGTAGGATGGGCCGCCGGTGCAGCGCTTCACTCCCTCCAGTCGCGCAGGCCGCCAGAACTTCCGTGGCAAATATCTCCTCCGGCAGACCGTCTTTCGCCCTAATACTCGGCCAGCCACTGCAGGACCTCACTGCCCTTTGCTGCGTGCGATTTCTGCTCCTCCAGTCACCATTTAAGGATAGAAACATGGATAAATGCCGCCGGACTGCGGGTGCCTTACACGAAGGCGACCATTCGCTAGTGCACCACCTAGCGTTCCCCCAAACATGTGCAACATTAAAACATTCTATTGACATAGTGTCAATGGGCTTCAGTTATTGAGGCCTATACTGAAGTTGGAATCCTTTCTTGCCACTCCAGCCTGTTCCAAAGCTCCAGTTGCTGAGGTTCTGTGACTGACTATTAATTTTTTTAAAGATTATTTTCCATTGAGTGTTTGTTCTTTACCTTTTTGCAGTTTGGTAAAACAGTTAAGTGATTGTAACAAAAATAACTTATGCGTTTCTATTTTCAACAGTTCTGACTAAGCTATTTTTGTGTAGATTTCTCCTAATTTTCATAATCTTCATTTTATAGTATTCACTTAACTGTTAATATTTTATGGATACCTGTATCAAGACAATAACTTATTTTTCTTTTGACTGTTTTGTCATGTAGTTTATCCCAGGCTTTCATGTAGCCAGTGATCCATCCAATGGAAGTAGATTGTAATTAGGGCTCCCGGTTTGAAGGTATTTATTTTTTTAGCATTTCCGTCTGTATTTATCCATATTTATTTTCTGCCCACTTTATCTGTATTTATCCATATTTATGTTGTGTTTTGCGGATAAATGAAGTGGTAAAACTGTACATTTCCATATTTATTTAACTGATAGACGCGCACACATACTTTGATGTCTGTCTTTTTTAGCCATTTCAGCTGCCTCATATTATATAACAAAACATCCACTGGTAAATATTTGCATTATACCACAAATGTATGTTGACACATGGCATTATTTAATGAAAATGCATCTTTTTTTTAAATTTCCCATGTTGTCCATCTGCTCAGATGCTGGCATATAGTTAATGAAAGGCAGCACAGTGTGACTTAAAAGAAGCCCAATTTTCTGTATTTATCCACTTTTAAAAATAAATACACCCAGAAAACACATTGTATCTGTCTGTATTTATCTGTAAAAATCTGTAAAAACGGAAAACCGGGAACCTTAATTGTAATTCAATGTAACTTCCATGAGAAGGTTCAAGTAATTACTGGAGACCCGAGCTGAGAGCGACGGGTTTGCCCAGACATGGGTCCAGTGCACACTGTGTCTCTTGAACCAAGCTATACCTGGCTGATTAGCTATAATAAGAGTGAAACCAGTTCTAGGTTGCTTGTGTTACAGTTCAGAGAGGACCTGGCCTGGCAGTTCTGGCTAGACTGTTCCCATTGGTGCAGGGTCAATACTGGTGTGCATATGGCTGGGTACAAACTGAGGTGGCAAGGTGTGCAACATAACGATTGATTGTGATGCAGCTCAAGTAACTAACATAGGCTGGGATTAATTCAAGCATTCCATCCATCACTTTTTTACGCCCCAGCCTAGGTGCCAAGGTACCTGCAACAGAATAAACTGAATCCCTATACTTCGGGACAGTGGGCGCAGCCAGGCCATGGTGGGGGCATTGGTTAGGCCACAATCTTAAGTTCCTGGGGGAAACCCACTTACACTGGAACTGGAGGGAGTTGCGACCCAGAGGAATGTAGCGATTTACCCTTGATTAGTGATAGAGTTTATCTGAAGGAATTGATTGTCTAAGCATAGGGCCAATGGTTGTAGAGAAAGTTCTGAACCATGGCTAAAGGTAAAACAAAGCCTAAGAAACAAATCCCAAATAGCCAAAAAAGGGCAAAAGGAAGGACGACACGTTTGCCTTTTGGTAAAGCACTGATATACAAGTTGAGGAGTGTGTTCCTAGTTTCGGTCATTGAGGGACTACCTGAAATGCTGGTGGTAAGACACCACCCTGAGGAGCCTTGTGGCTAATCACAAAGTAAGGGTCAGAGGAAAATAGAAGGAAAGTTTGCAGTTGAGATGATATATCTGCTTTAGGCTCAGAAGTGTCTTTACTGCACAGGGGAGGTTGCTGAACCACAGAAAGAGGGCACACTTCTCTGTATTTATTTGACTGACCACTCAGTCCTAGAAATGAGGCTCCTGGAGGCCAAGAAGAGTGTCTCCAGCCCTTAATGTCCTAGGAAGATATGCAGATGTTGGGGATGAGACCCAAGAGTAAGATGAAGTTAAATTGTTAGTGAAGAACAAGGTACTTACACTCAGTAACACATTATCTGGTAGAGACTACCTAGCTGCAGATTCCTTATCTTTGAATTTCCCAGGCATCAAGCTTGGTCTGGAAACTTTAGCTCGAGCAATACCCCATGAGAGCGTCGTCTGGATGCTCCATTCAGCTCTGCATGATGTTGGCGGCATCGGTACCGTCGGTTATGATGTTGTGGTCACCTATATAGGTGCCAACCAGGCGTGCGGACATCAGTACTTTTTGTTTTTTTCATGCTAGAAGAGCAGAGCCACCAAGTCGTGTGCAAAACCAAGTCCCTGAAAAGGGGAGTAACTCTAGCCCTAACATAATAAGTCCACATAGCAGGGAGGCATGGATGGGGCTGTAAGGAATCTGCAACTAGACAGAGTCTCTTCCAGATAATGCATTACCTGATAGAGACTTCTAGCTGCAGATTCCTTACCTTTGAATTAGATACCAAAGACATACCAACCCGGTGGACCAATTTCTTCACTAGGAAGTCCTGCAGGACTGAACAGGCAAAATGCCCATCCCTGCGGACCTGACTGTCCAGGCAGTAGTGCTTCGCAAACGTGTGCAAAGATGCCCACGTTGCTGCCTGACAGATGTCTAGGACTGGGACACCCCGAGCCAAGGCTGTAGTCGCAGCCTTTCCCCTGGTGACTTGGGCTTTTAATTCCTCAGGGGGCTGCTTCTTAGCCAGGGCGTAGTAGGTCTTAATGCAGAGAACAACCCATCAAGAGAAGGTCCTTTTCTGCACTGCCCTCCCCTTCTTAGCTCCCACGTACCCCACAAAGAGTTGGTCGTCCACCCGGAACTCTTTTGTCCAGTCAAGGTAGAACAACAATGCTCTTTTTGGGTCCAGACAGTGGAGACGCTCCTCATCTTTAGAGGGATGAGGGGGAGCAAAAAAGGTGGGCAACATGAAGGATTGACCCAGATGGAATGGAGTCACAACCTTTGGCAAAAATTAAGCACCAGTTTGTCTGGGAAAGACATCATGTAGGGAGGCTTGTCAGATAACGCCTGCAGCTCACTCACCTTTCGGGCAGATAACATCGCCACAAGAAAGGCTGTCTTGAACGTAAGCAGCCAGAGAGGACAACTGTGCAGAGACTCGAAAGGAGCACACTCAAAGAAAAGTGAGGACCAAATTAAGGTCCCACTGTGGCATAACAAAGGGTGTGGGCAGAAACAAGTGAGCCAGCCCTTTCAGAAACCCATTTACAATTGGAGACCTAAAGAGAGATGGTTGGTCTGGTTGCCGCGAAAACGCGGATAGAGCAGAAAGATAACCCTTGAAAGTACCCAAGGCAGAGCCCTGTTGAGCAAGGGTTAGAATGAATAGTGGAAAGAGAAGCAGAATGAGGGCCAATAGACCTTTCTGTACAGTATAATACAAATATCTGCCACGGGCAGGCGTATACAGTCTTAGTGGAGGGACGCCTGGCTGCCAAGATAATATTGCATACCTAGGGCGGAAGGCCAAAAGCCATCAACTGCCGCCACTCAATCTCCACACATGGAGGCACAGAGTTGACAGGTTCGGTTGGAGGACCCTCCCCTGCTTCTGCGACAGTAGATCCTCCCGAAGGGGCAGCCTCATCGGAAGATTGATGCTCATTTTCGGAAGCTCTGGATACCAGACTCTCCTTGCCCAGTCCGGAGTCACAAGAATGACTTGGGCCCGCTTGTTCCTGATCTTCTTCAGTACCCTGGGCAGGTGTGGTATGGGCGAAAAGGTGTACAGCAGGCCTGAGCTCCACTCACGACAAAAGGTGTAGCTGAGCGATAGCCGCCTTGGAAACTCCATCGTGCAGTTTTGCTGACACTGTGCGTTCTCTTCAAAGGCGAACATATCTAACTAAGGATCTACCCAGTGCTAAAAGAGACCTTCTGCCACCTCCAACTGGAGACGCCATTCGTGGTCTGCTAGGCATCGATGGCTGAGATTGTCCGCACTGGCATTTTAAGAACTTGCCAAGTGTTGAACCACCAGAGTTATGCCCTGCTGTTCCAGCCATGTCCAGAGATGCAGGGCCTCTCGACAAAGGGTCCATGACCCAACACCGCCCTGCTTGTTGCAGTACCACATGGCGGTGGTGTTGTCTATGAATACCTGCACTAACTTAGCCTTGACAGAGGGAAGAAATGCCTTCAATGCCAATCAAATTGTTCGAAGTTCCAACGAATTGATGCGGAGCCCAGACTCCGCCGGAGACCAGTGTCCCCTGATCTTCACCTCTCCCAGATGGCTGCATCTGTCACAACTGAGATCTGGTTGGGGAAGGGAGAGGGGTCTGCCGTTTACCCAATCGAGGTTCATCAACCACCACTGCAGATCTCTTGCAGTTCCTTCTGAGATCTGGACCATGTCAGTGAGATTTCCTCAATGCTATGCCCACTGGAACTTCAGGTCCCACTGCAAAGCCCCCATACACTATCCTGGCTGATGAGGGGTGAAACCCCGAAACCGGTCCTAGGATGCTTATTTCCAGTCCAGGGAGGACCTGGCTTGGCAGTTCGGGCTGGACTGTTCCCATGAGGCACAGGGTCAAGACTGATTTGCATATGGCCAGGTCTAAACTGAAGTGGCATGGTGAGCAAAAGAATGATGGATTTAACCCAGATCTCCTGACTGGGGGTGAATGTTTTGATTTGTTCTGCATTCCGTCCATCAATTGTGTGTCTTTTTCTTTCTCGCCCCAAGTGCGCCAGGTATGCCCAGACGTGGGTCCTGGGCTCACTGTGCCACTGGAATCAAGCTATCCTGGCTGATGAGGGGTGAAACCTCGAAACCGGTCCTAGGATGCATGTTTCCGGTCCAGGGAGGACCTGGCTTGGCAGTTCGGGCTGGATTGTTCCCATGAGGCACAGGGTCAAGACTGATTTGCATATGGCCAGATCTAAACTGGGGTGGCATGGTGAGCAAAAGAGTGAAGGATTTAACCCAGATCTCTTGACTGGGGGTGAATGTTTTGATTTGTTCTGCATTCCATCCATCAATTGTGTGTCTTTTCCATACACCACCTGGCATGCTTTACCAACAGGATGCAGGAGGCCATGAGGACCAACAGCCACAGAGTTAGTCTCACTGAAATCCAGGACAGAGGCTGAAACATAACCTGAATATCCTGGACTCTCTCTCGGAAGATAGGCCCGAAACTGCACTGTGTTTAGAATAGCTTCAGTGAAAGGTAGCATCTGAGAGGAGTCGGGTGTGACTCCAGGACGTTTATAGAGAACCCCAGCGAATGCAGGAGGTCTGCTGTAGTCTGAAGATGGGAGATGACAGCCTGGGGCGAGGACGCCTTTAACAGCCAGTCATCGAGGTAGGGGAAGACTGACACTCCTAACCTGCGCAGATGAGATGCGACCACTGCCATCACCTTGTGAACACCCACTGTGTAATGGTAAGGCCGAAGGGGAGCACGGTAACTGAAAGTTCTCACAGCCTACCTTGAACCGCAGGTAGCGCCTGTGGCCCGGCTGGATGGGGATGTGAAAATACGCATCCTGTAGGTCCATTGCCAACATCCAGTCTTCTTAGTCTAGGGCAGAGAAGACCTAAACTAGAGTGAGCATCTTGAACTTCTCCTGCTTGAGGAAGAGATTGACGGTCCGAAGAGCTAAAATGGGCCGTAACCCTTTGTTCTTCTTCGGAATCAGAAAGTAGCGGGAATAACAGCCACTGTCTACTTCTGAATCTGGGACCCTCTCGATAGCTCCCTTGCCCAAGAGAGATGTAACTTCCTCCTGGAGCAAGTTCAAATGATCTTCCGTCGGCCGTTCCTGATTTGGCAGAATGGGAGGAGAAAAAGAACGGAAAGGTAGAAAATAACCCTCCTGAATGATCTGCAAGACTCACTTGTCCAATGGTATGCACCTCTAGCGGGGGAGAGGATGATGGATTCTCTCACCAACTGGAGTGGTGTGGTCTTGCAGAGTCAGACTAGGAGTGCTTGGAAACTGCGGTTGCCGAGGGCAGCTTGGCTGATGACTTCTGGCTTCCATTCCTTGTCCCCGCATGACTTGGGAAGTCTGCGCAGGACGGTGGCTGGGATAGGGCTGTCGCTGCAGATAACCCTTTCGATGCCATGAAAGGGGTGAAAGCTAGACTGGCCACGAGGTGTAGAAAGAGGCCCAAGGATCTGGCCGTGGCTCGAGAGTCCTTGAACTTCACTAGGGCAGAGACTGCCTTCTATCCAAAAAGAGATGCTGTTTTGCCTCAGTGTCGTCAGGGATCAGGATGGGGATGACACCCCCAGTGGGCACCGGCAGCACCGAAGGCACCGACTTCGGGTCAAATGCTGGGAAAGGTAGGGATGGCACGGCTGGCATCAACCCGGATCCATGAACGGATCCCTGAGACCCCACCGGAGCCAAGAGTGTCAAATCGAATGGGGCCGCTTCCAACCCCGTGGGGCCCAAGGGCTAACTAGAGGGGTCGGCACGCTCCAAAACGGGGCGCATGGCTTCATTAAAATTCTTTAATGCGAGTGGGGGTTGCTCAGGTTCCTGGAAGGGGGGGGAGCGCAAAGTCGACCCTGGTTCCAGCTCCGCACAACCATGCCTAGATCGTTGGTGCTCCTTACCTCGTTCGTCGATGGACGACAGCTGAGGCAAAGATGAAGTCTGCCTGGACTTCTTCTTGTGCCTCTTCCCAGAGTGTCCCAAAGATCTTGAGAGGGTTGAAGAGGACTTGGGGCTCCAGGAGCAGTCCCGCGACCTCCTCTTCTTTGATTGGGAATTCTGCGGCGTCTCGTTGGACAGTGTCGACTACGGGGCCGCACGGAGCTTCAAAGCCCGTTCCCGCATGGCCTTCAGAGCTATGGCCCGACAATTCAAGTACAATTTTGGATCATGGTCGAGCTCGAGAAACCAAAGACAGACAAGGTAGGGGTCGGTAACCGACATCAGGCAGTGGCAAGCACCACACAGCTCAAACCCTGTCTGCTTCAAAGACATACTCTCACACAAATTGGATTTTGTTTTTGAAGTCGCCAAAAGTTTTAAAAAAAGGCCTGTCAACAAGCAACAGAGGGGTAGCTCTTCCCGGATTGTGTTTTAACTGGCTCTGAAAGAAAAGAACTGACGTCTGCGTGCCTGAGTGGCGCTTATATAGGTGACCGCGACATCATAATCAACGCTACTGACGATGTCACGCGGAGCCAAATGGTGCCACACGACAACGCGCGCAAGGGGTATTGCCCAAGCAAAAGTTTCCAGACCCAGCCTGATGCCTGGGAAAGGTAACGTCTCTATCAGGTGCATCAAACAATGATCCTCCACAGTGGGTGTAGACCCTTGCACAAGTAGTGAGGAGGCCTGCATTTCACACAACTGAGTTAATAAGCTGAAACTGTCCCATGGCCTTTCACAGCAGACAGGGATAATAGTATCTTAGATGGCTACTTAATAGATGGACCTGCAGAGGAGCAAGAGTTTTCTTGTCTGTGTAGGAAATCAATTTGGTTGCCACACAGAAGTATTCGACTTTCTCTTGTGTGCTGAACATGTTAGCCAACAGGAGGGGTCAGAAACCAAGTCAAGTGGCAAAAAGTATTGCATTATGGGCACAATATCCGCAGAGGGAGAAAGGGTGAAAGGGGATAATCTTCCATCAAAGGTACAGAGTCCATGCATGTAATTCAGCTCAACTCCTTTTCTAGGGGTAGTTCTTTCTTGGTAAAATAGTGGCTGAGCTAGCACACCCATCCCTCAGTAGAAACCTGTGAAGGTGATGAAAGAGACATAACTGTTGCCTTTTCCTTTGAATTGAAGACTCAATTGGATCATGTGAGCCAGTCCTACCATGTGCTGACATCTTGTTCAACATGTCCCAATAGGGGACAAAAGTTATACTGTAGTCAACCTCCACATGCACCACATGTAAATCCAAACACATAGGACTGTGAAGGACCCCAGTTTCATGAGACTGAACAGATATTTCCTAGATAATGTCACTATCAACAGACTCCTCTCACATGAGTAGAAAGATGGTGTCATTCACTTGAATACTAGCTGCCATCAACTATCAGTCTTTGCACAGCTTTGTAAAAAGAAAATAAGCAAAAGGCACGCTCTAATAAGGGTGGGGCAGACTTTGAATACACCAATCAGTCCAACTCTAACAAAAGACTTTTGGTCTACAGATGAGTAATGAATATGCATGCAGCATCTATAGTAAATTAACAGCTGTTGCGCCCACTGTGGGTCTAAGACAGAATTCTGAACAGGGCAGGGTGACACAGTTGTTTGAAAAGTAAGATAAGTATCGCTCAAACACAAAGGCATACATTTTGTAAAGAAACCTCCTACATAATGGTGGAAGGCTTTACCTCAAAATGTCTAATGAGTCAGACAGCACTCCTGAGCAAGGGTGTTGACCAACCTAGCCTTTTTCTCTTCTCTACCCACCCAACATAAACTGCATACTACTTCGGTGCTACGATGACAACACAAGCTACCTGCTTTCAGCCATGCAACAGTTGAGCTCTGAACCCTTCTTATTCTTCCAGTTGTTAATAAACTAAGCCAGATAAAGAAAACTCACCAAAGTATGTATAATAATGCAATTTCTGTGACAGAACCGGTTGGCTTCTGTGCCTCTATTGTTGCACATTTGCCTAATGTGTAAGAGAGCACAGCCAACACCTACGAAGTCTCCACTGGCTCCCCGTGGAGAAATGTCACTTTCAAAATCCCCACTACAAATGCCTACACAACAAAGGACCCAAATACCTCAACAACAGAATCAACTTCCACGTACCCAAAAGAAACCTCCAATCTTCCAACCTCGCACTGGCCGAAACCCCACGCATCCACAGAGCCAGAGCAGGCGGAAGATCCTTCTCTCCCATTGCAGCCAAGACCTGGAACAAGCTACCGGCAGACATCAGACGCGCCACCTCCCTGAACACCTTCAGGAAGACCCTCAAGACCTGGCTCTTTGGCTAAACAGATCTGCGGACCCCTCCCCCCTCCCAGTGCCTTGAGACCCTCACAGGTGAGTAGCACGCTTAAAATTCCCTGATTGATTGATTGATTCAATCTGCTCAGTTTCTCCTGCTATTTGCTTGGACCTCAAGAAATAAGCATGTCCACCTTGGCTTTGGGGGTTCTGGTTCACTGCTGTAAAGCGCTCCCTAGAGCCAGGTACAAGCAGACACCTTCATTGAGCTCACACGGTATCCTCTCTGCATGTTAAGTCAGACAGAAGGGACATTTCTCATGATAGCCTCTAATTATTGTGCAAGCCCTTTATTGTAACCAAAAAGATACAGCTGAGCTTCTCCTTATGTGGCAGCCATTTAAACGCATTCCAGGTACTTCATCTTTTTACATCAGAAAAGTATTTGTCACTGTGTATATTGGAGGACAGCACCCTAGTATTCTTCTCACCACTAAAACCATTTTTCACCCATGGCACCGGGCTGTAGTGAGGAGCATAGGAACTCTCAGCAGGAATGTCTACATGCCTAGTGACATAGCAACCCACAACCCCTCCTGCCCAAGATCAAGAGTGTTTGCACTTTTGACCAAAACCACTGTTATGTTCCATATAGGTACCCTAATATAGGCTCAGGTAGTCACCTAACCCTTCACCTATATTTTCCCTACCATTACACTACATAACGGTACTTAGTACTGACCTTTTACCTATTTACGGTAATGTCAAAAGATGACATGGGGTTTTCTCCGTAAAGCTTAAGCCTCATTCATTATGCATGAGGATTCTTGGAATCACAGCAGGACAGCAGGCCTACTATCTCCCGCATAAAAACTATGTGCAAGGGTCATTCCTTCAGTCATCCCAGTCAGACATGACACAGCGAGGTATATCCCCAGGGAGTAAACGCTTGGGTATATATATACCATCTCTTGCTAAGGTAGTCAGAGGAGAAAATGACTTCCATGCTGACACACAGACGCTAGACGCTGAGGCTCCTGCATGCAGACACTCCAGCTCGTAGTGGTCTAACATCCCTTGGGGGGTGTTCAACTTGGGACCAAGTTTTTTGTGAATACCGATTTCTCACTTAGGCATTGGTCACAGGAACACACGGATATCCTTCAGTCCCTACAAGCTGAAATGATAGCTTCAAAACACTTGCAGACACGCATAAACGTACGCAATCTGGTGATCCGCGTTGTAGCGGGTCAATACGGGTATACTTACCTAACCTTCAATGAAGGCGAAACAGTACCCATAGCTTACAAATCACATTTGTAAACAAACGCTGAAATGCGCTTTGCTTCTACAGAAAAAATACTGACAGCCGTTCAGACCGCTGTAGTAAGAGAAAGCGCACTGGCTCAGGGGAAGTGAATAATTGTCGTAACTCCAGTACCAGCCTTAGAGGCTGCTACAAAAGCCAGCATTTGTAATGCTAAAGCCTGACTTCCAAGATGGATACAATGGGCTAATTCTCTCACTGCAACGGATGTAGAATACAGATTTGATCCAAGATTAAAAACACAAGCATAGCTGCAATATGATAAAGAATATCTACGAGAAGCTCCGGAACAATGAGAGCTAGAGGATGAGGACTGGCGTGATGCCCTGGCGTCCCACAGAGAGGTGGCCATTCCCCTGCGCTTGTGTTTGATACAACTGAAGATCCTACATCGAGTTTGTTTTGACACATGTACACTTTTTAAAATGGGAAGAAGACCTGACCCTCTGTGCCTCCGGTGTTGCAATTTGCCCGACACCTTCTACCACATAATGTGGAATTGCCCTAAAGCCCAAACATTCTGGGGGAACATAACAAAGCAGATGGAGAGGGCTTGTGGTAAGTCTCTGAAGGCTACCCTTCGGCTCTGTTTACTCAACATGTGGGATGCCACGGATCTTACACAAGTGGAGCAGGAGCGGGCTTTAACTAGGTGGGCTCTCGGGAAACTCAATATTGCGCAGAGAATGGGAGCAGAGATGGTCCGGGGCCGGAGGGAATGGATGATGGACATGGACAAGGCAATGACTGCCGAAAAAGAGGTCTTCAAACACAGAGGGTGCCCTAAAAAGTGGGACCATAAGTGGGGAAGGTGGAATAAATATAGAGGTAATCTGCGTGTGTGTCCCCACCATTGAACGTCAGCGAGACCGGCGCCTCATGCTGGAGGTCTCCGGACTTGACGACATACTCTAGCCCTGAAGAGACTGTTATCGTTGCGCCATTGTTGCTGGCGAAGGGGTGCAGATTCATCCTGCATGTGCTTGAGTGCCCGGATGCTGATTGCGGCCTGGTGGTCAGGTGGTTCATCATGTGGTGGGGTGGCGGGATGGTGGATTGTGCCCAAATGGCATTCTTTAAAAATGTATTCGCTATGTTTGCACAGTAGACCCACATATCATTTGATCAAAGTACTGTACCATGTCTTTTTTTTTTTTGTTCACTAAAAATGGTTTATAAAAAATAAAAAGAATATCCTCTACCAAATGAATGCCTCTGGATCAGTATGAATACATTATTTACACTGACGGATCTGCTCAGCCGGCCATAGGAAGTTAGCAACAATACAGCGCCGCTTACGCGATTCTAAAAGGTCGTATGCGGGAAGGCAAGTTTCATCCCAGCGATACGAACACACAGTCTCTAGGAGACTGCACGGCTCAGCTGGCAGAGTTAAAAGCCCTCATACTGTCACTAATATAAACAGATCGGGAATTCCCCACACTCAGTGTGCGATTTTTTTACTTTTGCCAGTCATACAACGAATATCTTCACTACTGGGGTCAAAATGGATTTAAAGACTCGAAAGGTGGCACAATAAAGCATAAAATGCTATGGGAACAGGTAGCTGAGTTGAAAAACGAACTACCAAGAGCTCACGTGATGCACACACTCAGTCATCAACGTGATAACATTCACGTTGAAGGGAATTCATTGGCTGATGAAGTTGTGAAGGGGGCAGTACGTACTACTGCCGCAGCTGCAATCACTTGTTCAAAAACAAGAATGGACGGACAGATAATGGTAGCTGTCATTGCTTCACGCAAAAACAGCACAGTCTTACCAAAAGGTTTTCCACTCAAATACTGCTACAAGTTAGATGCAAACAACATTCCGAATGCTCAGATTCCTGGAGTGGGGGATAGAGTAATACCAGACATAGATCGCAGATTAGGTTTAATACTAGCTGCAAATGAGGGTCTAGGTTCTGCACACGCAGGGATAACAGCGACAGTTTCATTATTGAAACAGCGCTGTTAGTGGCCTGGTTTAAACAAAACAGACGAAAAATGTTGTCATAAAATGTGACATCTGTCAGCAGATGAAAGGTTCCACCGTGACACGTCCAGCGCAGACACCTTTACAAATATCAGACAGACCACTAGCGCGTGTCTATCTGGACCACTGCGGCCCGCTACATTTGAATGGGGCTAACAAGTATATCTTGGTGGCAGTGGATTCAGGCTCAAGATTCCTATGGGTACGGCCATAGCGCTCGGCTGACGCTCAAACTGTTATAAAAGATTTGCGAGTTTTCATAGGGACATACGCAGTTGGCACATTACATTCGAACCATGGCCCTGTGTTTAGCTCTCGGGCTTACAAGGAACCCATGGAAGGTTTGAGTGTAAAATGTGGTACTCCTCCCTGTACCATCCGAGGGAAATTTGGTCGTGGAGAGGAAAAACTGGGACTTAAAGCAGTATTTAACAGTAAGAGTATTAGGCTTGGGTGGTAGTTGGGTCAATCACCTATATGGGGTACATCGTGCCCTCAACAACATGCCAAAAAGTTCTCTAGGGGGTGTCGAGAAAGTGAGTACCTGATCCCGATTGTAAAGGCACAGTGGCAGATGAAATAACATTTTACAGGATCTGAATGAATCCAGAGCACTACAAAGTAACGTACAGGTCAAGCGCACCGCCACTGGGGAAGTCAAATCAGTCACGGCAAGACCTGTCTGGATCCCAAAAGTCAGGGATCTGGTCAGAGAAAAGATCGAGGACACGAAAGAATTTGGGTGATCATACAGAAAACCTGTACCTGTGCTGGCTGTCGAAGGAAGACGAACAGTACGTCTTCCGCCTCTTGCCTGCAAAAAAGAAAAGAGATTTGTCTCCATTGATCTGATCAAACCACACTATGTGGAAGATACTGAATAGTGGACCTCATGGGCTCCTGGGTAGCTGACGCTCTCCTCTCGCTACCATTAAGGAAGTACAGACAGAAAGACTCATAACATTCGAAGACTCACCAATTCAAAGTGGTGGAGTTACAAACAATGAAATTGAACTCGTTCCTCTAGAATCAGAACTTCAAAACACAGATGAAAGACAAATATCAGGGGGTAAACGCTTGGATATATATACACCATCTCTTGCTAAGGTAGTCAGAGGAGAAAATTACTTCCATGCCGACACACTGACGCAAGACGCTGAGGCTCCTGCATGCAGACACTCCAGCTCACAGTGGTCTAACAACCCTTACGGGGTTTTCAACTCGAGACCAAGACGGGGTCCCCCAGTCTCTCACTTCAGGTAATGGGGCTGAATTTATTCGAGAGGGATTCTTGGCTTTACACCCACATACATGCTAGGTACATTCAGGTACATCTAGTTAGGGACGCATTGTAGGAGTACACATGTTACTGTCATGTATTTTATATACTTGCCTGTATTCGTTGTTTTAGCACGATGGTAGAAATCTATCATCCTTTTACTTTGTTAGTGCTTATAATCACTTGTATCTGTTACTGTCTAATGGTTGTTTCAGTACACCTATTTTACACTAGAATGACGCTGGTTCAATAAAGGCTTTTTGAAAAACGTCCCCTCCGTTTATTCTGTGTATCTCTCTGAGACAAAGTGAGCACGAGTGACTGAGCGAAAAGTGGCACTGTTTCCACGATTCTGAGGGATCAGGGTTGTAATGTTCGATAGTTGCCAATAACGATTCTCTCCTTGGTTAGAGGAGTTTCTAGTGGCACTGTGAGCTAGCTGGTATACAGGCTGACATATTCGGTAGGGGTGCCCAGAATCAGTCTGACTCCAATCCTACAACATATGTTGTCTTAACGCACAGATCCTATATAGGTTTGTGGGAACTACACAACACCATTAAGATCTTATATCCACTGAAAAAGTAATGGGGCTTGCTGAGCCCTGTGGAATAAAGCAACTCAAAGTAGAGTACTTTACCTTGACTTGCTATTACTACCACATCAAGAAAGGCATGACGGCATGACCCAAGCCTTAACAGTATTGGTTCAGGGTTTTTACTAGCTATGAACAATCCGCTGTATCAAAAGTACCCACCGATCCAATAATAAAAAATTTAGCTACCCCTAACTCTAACCCATAATAGTTTATTTCTGATATCTATCAATGCAGTTTCCTTCATAAAAGCCTGACTGAGTCACATCCAGTAGATCCAGTCCCTCATTAGATTGTGATCATTGTTCCTATACCACATTTTCAAGTACAAAGGTGCATTTTATGCATATGTGTAAACAAATGAAATTTGAGGGATCAGAGCACTCTCAAGGAGACTGATTAATGTAATAAACTGTGTGTCACAGTTGAGGTCACTCACAAAATAAAATGTAGGCAGGGGTCTAGAGCTGATTAAGAGGATTGAGTTTGGAAACCTGTGCCATTTAGGTTAACCACATATCTAATACCCCATCCATTAAGAGCAGTCACCAGGTGAGTGGCTCTTAGCTCTCACATGGTGGTGCGTCTTAAATGTTCTAACCAAAGAACAGCATTTCGTTGAAGTGCTTAGCCAGCCAGGTTGGGTTCTGATGATGCCACTAGAGATTTCAGGCAGTGAAGTTTAGCTTACTAAATATGTAATGATTTCTGTTGTACTGTTCTAATCAAAGTTTGTTAACCCCTTAGAAGTTTCTTCTTTTGCTTTAATAATTTCATGCTCCTGCCTGCAATCTCCTCACCCCTGAATACGCTGCTCAACAATTGCCATTCTTTATCACTCTGTCTGCAAACCTTTATATAGACCCCAACTCTGGTGAGAACCAGGCATTCCTGTGGAGGCCATTTTTTCCTCTAGGCAGCTACCGTCTTCAGGGCTGCTTTCTCAGTTGCCTAATGTGAGGCATTATTTACCCCTTTGGGTGTAGTCATGTACATCAACAGGCCTATTTTGTCCACCGTAGAGTTCTAAAATTGCAAATGCTCTTGCAAGAGGGGTGAAATCAATGAAAACACAAATAAATCATGATCTGTTAACGTGAGTGGCCCATGATCTATGGAGAACAAGTATACTCCTGATGTGAATATCCAATCAAGTGTATTCCCCTTGATATCAGTATGGGTCTGGACATAATGAGCGAAATTAAGATTTCCTTTGCCAGAGCCCTATCCACCAAACCATAAGGTCTTCCACTTCATTCATACTCTTTCCAAGGCTATATAGAGCTATTCCAGATAATCAAGTAGCTCTCTTAAGAAGTCTTTTAAATAATAGAATACAAATTACTCTTCGTTGTTGCTCTGGTTAGCTATACAGGGAGTTATGCAATGATGACTGACCACTGTTGTATATGTTACCAAGAGCTTTTTTAGCCATGTGGATTTGCTAGATGACTTAACAACCTAAAGCTATTTAATTTCACTTCGAATTAATTCATATATTACATGGTTTACCAAGTTTACTTTAAAATTGAAACCCGGGACGATTGGGCATTTGATTGACAATATCTTTAATCTACAGTGGTAAATCATTACATTCAAAATGACAGAAAACAGAATTAAAAACGGTTTTGTCCAATCTTTGTCACATAAGCATATACAAAATTCTGAATTTTGGGTTTTAAATAATTGTACTATTTTACAGCTATTTCAACATTCCAGTGAATTTGAAGTACAATGTTAATGCTGTGCACGAAAAAAATAGTTTTCATGATGATTGCGACTTTAAGCTCCATCTTTAGCAGACCATTTGTATTTGGAAAACATCTCTTCACAATGTTTCTTTTTAAGGGTCAAAAAAGGACTCTTGCAAGCTCGAACATTACCTGTGGGATATAAAGAACACAATAATTATATTGATTATTTTGATGTTTCAACAATAGTGCTATCTGTTAGCTTTCTCAAAGCCCAAAATTAACACTGGTTCTATGGCACGGTGATGCAGTTTTGTTAGCGATTGTGCAACAAATAAGTAGAGTAACCCAAAATTAAGCTAAGTGGCATAAGATCATGCCATACAGAAGGGGACGAGTGGTCTTAATTATTCTTAACAGTGACAATCACCAGGCACCAATTCTTATTGCCAAATACTTGTCAATAGGACAGTCATAAAATGCAACACATAAGTAAACAGGTGGAAGGCAGGTGCTCTCATCTCCTGCCCACTTAAAATTCAATATCACCCTATCATCCTTGAGTGTTGTACAATTCGCAGATTTCAGAGACAAAAGTCAAAGGCTCATTGAGGGTTTGGGGAAATGACCACGCCCTAAATCAGTAGATCTCTTGCCACGCACAACCATGGTTCCCCTGCCTTTACTTAGAGGTGGGGAACCCCCATGTGTTCTATGGCAGAAGCACAGCTGGCTCCACCATCACTAATCTCTAGCAGGTAGGCCTTCTGTCATGGGGCATCTGGCTAATGAACACCATAAGGCCCACCCAATTTAGTACAGGTCATCTGTTGTTCATTTTGCTTGCCTAGGACTGCCATGTTATGCATGGTGGCCCTGGGCAGGAAAAGCATGCATATCCTGGACAGTGGGAAGAAAGCCCAATAGACACCAGGGACTGATTTTTATTGTGGTATAATGGGTGGGGATGGCCCTCCCAGGCCTCAGGCTTAGCTCCCACCCATCTAAATAACCCCCAGCAGTCTTTCTGCCCCAGTTGAAGACAGATAGTAGTTTTTTCCCTACAATATGCCCCAAAACCCACTAAACCACCAGGCAGTGTATTTGGAGGAGAGGGTGCCCCCCCAGCAATGGGCTAATGCTTCCACCTCCCCCCGGGCCCAAAAATCTTTTTTCCCCTCTGCGGGCTCAGTCTGACAATTGTTACCTCCAATCTGCTCCCGGGGACTGGGGCAGAAAGTCCACTAGTCACTGAGGGTTTTTTTTGTGGAGAAAAGGGCGGGGTGGCTCCCCCAGGCATTGTGCCTTGCCCCTCCTGCCCCCCAAATGATTCACAACAGTCTTTCTGCCGCCCCGCCCCAGGGGCGATAAGATAGACTTTAACTCCAATCTGACCTGCAGGGTGGGCAGAAAGCCCACTAGGCACCAGGGCGTTTTTTTATTATGGGGGTGGCCTGCCCACACATCGGGCCTAGACTCCACCTCCAGTAGGACCCCAACAGTCTTTCTACCCCCTGGGGACTAAAGCATCCCCATTATTATGGCAAGAAAGGAAATGTTTATTTTTTATTTATCTTTACACACGGGTCGGAGAGTTGGGATAAGTACCAATATCGTCCTACTTCTATGATGAAAGGATGCACTTTTCAGGCTTGGGTTTGCTGCTATCTGGGGAGACCTGCCAAAGCCAGGCATTTCTGAAAACTGAACACCTGGGGCATTCCAAGATAGTGTGTCTTGTTTAGATTCCATGATCTTTTTTTTTTTACACTTAATACCTTGCAGATCTCAAACTTTGACTAAAATTGCACATTTTCCTTCCATTTTTGTGACATAAACTTCCGGAGACCTCCGGGATCCACACAATTCTTACTAACCTGCCTTTCCCCACTTGCCCCGATGAAAATGTTACCCCACTTGTGTGAATGGGCCTAGCGTCCATGATACAAAACGCCCAACACCACAATGTGGAGAAATCACCAGTAGGGGTAGATCCAATGTTTGGACCCGCCGGGCTCGGCAGCCACACAGGAAATCCTACCAAAAACAGATATTTCTGTAAGATGTTCATCTGGGGAGTCTAGGGTGGTTTGCCTCGCGTGGTCCCACAACATTTTCTTACCTACAATGCTGTGAAATTCTCATACTTTAAATAAAATCGCACATTTTCCTTGAATTTCTGTCATGTAAACTTTTGGAAAGCTCAAGGATCCACAACATTTTTACCACCCTACATTCCCCCACTTGTCTTGATCAAAATGCCACCCCCCTTGTGTACTAGACCTAGTGCCCCCGACAGGCACACATCAAACCGATCAATGAGAGTTGCTCCATGATACTCCAATTAACCTTAGTTTGATATGTGCCTGTCATGTGCACTAGGCTCAGCCACACAAGTGAGGTAGCATTTTATCGGGACAAGTGGGAAGATGCTGAGTGGTAGGAATTTTGTGGATTCCCGCTGATTCTGGAAGTTTACGTCCCATAAATGCAAGGAAAATGTGCAATTCTAGGCAAAGTTTGAGGTTTACCGGGCATTGTGGTAAGAAAACTTTGTGAGATCCAAGTGAGGCATACCACTCTTGACTCTCCTGGGTGTCTAATTTTAAGAAATATCTGGGTTTGATAGGCTTCCTCGGGTGGCCAGCGATTCTCGGCCACAAAAACGCCACTACCCCCATTGCCAAATCAGCTCATTTTTGTGACAGGAAATGTTCATGTCTCCACACTGTATTTTGGGTTTTTTCCTGTTGTGAGCACTAGGCCTACCCACACAAGTGATGTACCATTTTTATTGGGAGACTTTGGGGAATGATGTGTGGTAGGGAATTTGTGACTCACTGCAAATTCCAGAATATTCCACCACAGAAATTTGAGGAAAATTTGCTTTTTTAGTCAAAGTTTGAGGTGCACAGGGACTTCTTGGTAAGAAAACCTCTATAGTGCTACACAAGTCACCCCACCTTGGATTCCCCCAGGTGTTTTAAAACATTTACAGTTTTGCTATCCACATTGCCAAATAAGGGTCAATTTTCAGTCAAAAAATGTGATGTACCCAAGTTGTGTTTTGGGGACTTTCATGTTGCAGGAACTAGCCCTACCCACAAGGGAGGAACCACATTTATTGGTACAATTGGGAGCATGCTGGTAGGAAATTCTCTCACAGAAATGTTAGGAAAATGTATATTTTTAGTCAAACTTTGTGGTTTGCAGGGCTTCCGGGTATGGAAACATGGTGGGAACAACGCAAACCACCCTACCCTGGATTCAACTAGGTGTTTAGTTTTCAGAAATGTACAGGTTTGCTAGGCTTCCTTAGGAGCACTGAAATGTCTCTAGTACTGTTGACCGCCAATGGCTTGAAGAGTATGCATATAAAATGTATCCTGCCATTAATAAGCATGGTCAGGCTATATCTGGGATAAAGTAAAATCATATATTCCAAACAGGTCTCTTCGCAAGCAGCCCTTTTAACCCTTCTGCTGGTATGCCTTTTCTCCCTAACGTACTAAGCTCTTTGTGGCGATATGGGTAGTTTGCGTTTAGGCCTCCTTAACTTCTTTCCACATAAGCTATCAATGCCAAATTAGCGTCCTTTTTTCCGACATCTTGAGGTTGACAAAGGTACCTAGGGTGTGTGGATTCCTCTGGAGGAGACTGACAAAGTAGCCAAAATATAGCAAACTTTTGTTTTTTGGGGGGAAAATAGGAAAAAGAATTCCCCAAAAAGCATTTGTTTTTTCCTCCTTAAAGTGGCATCAATGAAAGGTTTGCTCTTCTAAAGTCACAATTTACCCAATTTCCAGGAACATGCAGAGCTGAATCCCCCAAAAATATTTTTTTTACCACTGTTTTGGTATTCAGAAAGAGCTAACCCATTTTTCCAATTTTTTTTTTCTTTCAACTAATTTTTAGTTTGTGATGGAAACTAGGGTGAATCACATGGGTGATCCAGGAAAGCTATAGAATTCTGAAAAGTAGACCAAATTCTAAATTCAACAAGGGGTGTTTGTTTAGATCCCTCCAGCTTTTCTCAAAGAAACTACTGTTGAAAAAAAATGAGCAGTTGGGAAAAAGCAGGCCGCCTGCTCGCGGCACATCTGAGACAACGGGAGGCTGCAATCGCCATCCTCACTATCCGATCTGTTGATGGGGAGATCCTCACTCGACCCCAGGACACCCTCAATGAATTTCTGTCATTTTACAAACAGCTTTACACCCTGAAGGTGCCGGCCAGCGCAGAACGGGTATCATGTTCCTCGAGGGAGTGGACCTCCCACGTTGACGGACAAGGGCAGGGAGCTCTTAGCGGGGGACATCAGCAAGGAGGAGATCACAGTGGCAATCTCCATGCTGCCCTACCACAAGGCTCCAGGCGAGGATGGATTCCCCGGGGAGGAGGCAATCGATTCCCTAAATGCCGCCTTACAAGAGGAAGAATGAATGGCCTCCCTGGGACCGCTCTCTAACAGAGCAGTGATGGTGGTCCTGTTCAAACCGGGGAGCGACCAGTTACTGTGTGGCTGCCATCACCCCATCTCCCTCCTAAATGGAGATATTGAAATCATTGCCAGCCTCTTGAAACCACACCTGAGCAAGGTCATACCCTCTCTCATTCACCATAGACAGGTTGGTTTTGTTCCAGACCGCTCCTCCAGGAATAACTTCCACACTCTGGTAGCCCACTCTCCCCCCTCTTGTTTCTTCTGGCCATGTGGCCCCTGGCTTCTGTCATTTTTCCACTTGCCGCTCATAGCTGGAATACCCAGGCCTTTCCAAAGTGTATCAATATGCAGATGACATTCTTCTTACCCTCAAGGATCTCTCACACTCTTTCCCGACATTACTAGAAGTCATCGACGACTTTGCTGCCCTATCTGGATACAAGGTGAACTGGGACAAAAGCGAAGCACTCTGGCTCTCCTTAGGCACCACAAAGACGGCAATCCATGGCTATCCCTTCCAATGGAAACCCTCACGTCTCAAATACCTGGTGGTCCTAGTTAATAGAGGCCTTGAAGGAATAGCCAGGGATAACCGGACACCCTTGGTGGCGCAGATGAAATCGGACTTTGACAAATGGTACCTTCTGGTATTTTCCATGTGGGGCAAAGTGTAGGAGGTAAGAATGGTCACACTGCTGCGCTTTACATACACACTGGGAATGCTACCAGTCATAGTGCCTCTAATTACTCTACGCCTCTTTGACACCCGGATATGGGCCTTAATTTGGGGCTCCAGTCGCCCCTGCTTAGCCTCACTCAAACTTAAGACTCACTGCTCCTTTGGAGGTCTGGCCTCCCGCCTGTAGAGCGCTACTCTTTAGCCATTCATCGCTCCCAGCTTGCTTACCTGCTCCCAGGCACACTGGACCCCTCGCAGTGGGTTACAACAGAACTGGCGCTCCTCGCTTGCGGCAAAGGTCTTTGCTCCCTTTATGTGGACCACACCCCACCAATGACCTCTTCCGCATGCTGTGACACAGGCCACTCAAAACATGACACCTTGTGCACCTCTATTAGGCGTGGACCATTAGCTACACATCAAGATTGAAAGAAAAAAAGACATACGGACCCAGGACCAAGTGTTTCTGGGCGGCAAATAGAAAGCTTTCGTCCACCTACAGGAGCAATTTGGATTACACCCATGGCAGGCCTGGCTGTACCTGCAGTGGCAGCACTACCTGCGGAGCCGTCTTGCTCCTCGCTCTTAGGCCCTGCAGTCTTCACCAATAGTGGAATATCTGTCCGTGTGGGGCGAGCACATGGAGTGATGTCGGGACTCAACAACACACTCACAAACTACCTCTTCTCCCAACCCTCCTGCATGACCTCCTACCTAAGTGGCAGGCCTGCCGACAGTTCACCACTGAAGAAGAGGACCGATGGAGGTTATGGAGGCCCTATATAGCGGAATCCTGGAAGCTCGGCTGAAATTCTGCCTTTTCAGGACTTTCTGTGAGTGGTACTGGACTCCAGCAAAGCTGCAGAGAGCTGGCCTCCTGACCCACTCGAGGTGTTGGAGATGTCCGGACACCTTCTGCGACTTCCCCCACATTCTGTGCGACTACCCCTCTATTCAGCCCTTCTGGTCCTATACTGGGGACACCGAGTGTCCATGCCTCTACACCTCCCCTGTTATCCTTCTCTACGACACCAGAGACTCCCCAGATATCTCTCTCCCACAACGTCACCTCCTACACACGGCGCTATCCACAGCCAAGTTATGCATCCTCCGGCAATGGAGGTCGCTCACACCCCCTCACAAAAGGATTAGATGGTTGCAATGGAAAAAAGCACTTCGAATTACATTTAGCTGAATTTAATAGTCACTTTAAAGCCGCTGTAACCCACTCTGAAATAGTTAACCTGCACTCCCATGATGACATGGCTTATGTATTTTGAGGGTGCTTTCTCAGGACATAACAAGCTCTCACTTCACATACAAATAGCAAGCTGTGTCACTTTTGGTAAGTTGGAGATTACACCACTCATTTGGGATATTTATTTACATCTTTCACAGACTCCCATAAATGATTTATTGCAGCTGCACAGCTCCTAAAGTATCAAACTTCAGTGAGACTAAAGCGGTTTGTGAACATTCTTCACATCCAAATTAACTGAGCAAAAATGGTGCCATGTTTTTTCTGATGCCTTGTCGAACTATGGCGCATTTTAGTATTAAATCGTTTTTTCATTAGCAGAACACTTGGCATGAAAATACATTACAGTATCGCCTACAACCCTGCGGGCCGGCTACTGCACATTTCGACTAGGAGGGCAGAACAGTGGAATAATGGCTCACCCAATCGGGTAATTAACACAGCATGTCGCCTACAACCCAGTCAGGGCAGGCCGCGTTTGTGAAGGAAAGATAACAGACAGGCCTAACTCCACAACAAGCGGATAGTAGCAAAGTCCAATGTGCTGCGGGGTTGCGAGTAGGAACAAGCCGAAAGCCTAGTACAGACAACTAATTGCTAATGGGTCTGCGTTTAGAAAGGAAACAAAAGAACATCAAGAAAATCCAACAACAACCCACCACCCAGTGCTTAATTTGTGCCGGTGCTTTCCGGTGCTCAGCACCAGCACTTTATTGTCAGGGCCGGGGCTATAATTTATTTTCAGGAGGCAGTGGTGGCAAATTTAATTTTTCAGAAATACATGCACAAAATGAGACAGCTTTACTTTTCCCACTCTTAGGTGCTGCGCAGCCTCTCACTCTCACACATTCCTCAACCCATGCACGCCTGGCTGGCGATTCAATTTCAACTTTTATTCTTTCACTAATAAAAAAAAAAGCAACCGGGCTCTCCAAGAGCCGTCTATATTGCTGCAGTTAACACTGCTTGCCCATCCCCCTCCAGCAAGTTAGAGAGCCCCTTGAGGAGCGGAAGAAGGCTGGACTCTTCATGTCTGTTACCTGTCACGTAAGCCTTCAGCAGCTCCCTATTGGCTACTGAAGGTCTAGGGAGTTCCTGAGCCGAATGCTTCTATCAATAAGGATTTTCTAATCGCACACGTTTTCCCTCCATGGAGTTTCCTGTGGGATCCGGCGGTAAGGTACGTTTTATTATATTTTTATTTGCATTCATCCCCACCCGCAAACACCTGCGCCCGCCCCCCCCCCCCCCCCCCCCCCCCTCCTCCCGCAAGGATGCCGGCCGTGGCTGGGTGCCTGAGACCATCGAGAGAGAGAGTGCGGCCTGGCCTTCACAGTGCTGGGTAGGGAGTAGTCATAGTGAAGTAAAGCGACCCCACTTGGCTGAGTTCATTGCACACGATTCTCTGCAGCAGACGCACGACCCATAGGGCTACCAGAAGAAGTCTACATTGGACAACAATAACGACTCATCTCTGTTTTTCCCAGATTGCAGACATAAACCTGCCATGCCTTAGCTGGGAGGGAGCGAGCGGGGGTCCCGGCAGCCGCGTTTGTCACAGACGAGTCTGTCTTCTTGACCGTATCTGGGGCACACTGTGCCCCCTCAATCCCCCCTGGGAGGGTGGTTCACGCTTCTTGCCAGGCACTGGCTGCAGGAACACTTCAACAGCATCATGTGGCCCCTGTCACCTGCTGCCACTCACCATAGGCCCTGAAGGGGCCGAAGCGGTGCTCGCGGGGGGCTCCGGTGTGGAGGGCAGTGAAGGGGGTGCACTACATCGACCATTAAGGCTACCGGTGACAATCACTCGGCCCATAGAAAGTTGTTCATCATCTCCCGCATTCAATGGCCCCCCGAGCAAGTTAATGGTAAGGCAGAGCCATGCTCTCATGAAGGAGGCTGGTGGGGGCTTCTGCAGAGAGCAGCGCGCACGGAGAAAGAGAGGCCGACTGAGGTCAAGGAGGATAGAAAGATGGCAAATATCGAAACACCAGGACTGTGTGAAATTGTTGAATAGTTGTTGCTCGGGAGAAAGTCAGAATGAACAGCCAAGACATACCATGGGGGATGGAAGGGGGTGGTTCTGTGCCAGTCAATCTTGAATTCATCACCCAGTATTCAAAATTGCTGACCGTGTCTTATTTTGCCACTACCTCGTGTTACACAGTTTATTTGAAATTCTTAAAACCGGGAAATGATCAGCCTGCACTGTGTAACATTGCTGCTGCAGTCTGCAGAACAGCTAAAGAAATGGTTTACATCCTGATCATCAATGACATTGTTATTTTGTTAGCATGCAAACACAATGCCCGTTCAGCTCCGTGCTCGGAGAGCAGACTGTTTTTGAAATGGAGAAGTGCTCGCCAACACCTGGTGCACCCTTCTTTATCTCATGAAGTCCAACTCTTCTGTTCTTCGCACTACATGTTCAACAAAAATAAATAAACTATCTCTGTTCTGTTTTTCTTTGTACAGAAAAACAAGGCCCTGGTATGTTAAGACACCTAAATTCAGGGTGAAATGCAATTACCATACAATCAGTCTCTGCTCCCAGATGAAGCAATGGCCCGGGCCAATATGGTCATTCCTGCTGGCATGCACATACACCGTCACATAGCTGTTAAATAGATAGAAAGTTTGCGCCCCAAGTAGTTCACACGCACTCATCCAGCGCTTGGGAACCCAGGCACACACTAGCGCGCTCAGGAGAAGGTGAACTCAGGATGGCATACACTAGCACCTATCCAGCATGGCGGCCATAGCGCGGTGATAAATTTATAATAATTATAACGACTCAAAAAATTAATTGGATTTTGTTCTGTGGATGGCTGAGTGTGCTGAACTGCTAGCATCTGGCGCTGCCCGAGTTAAAAAGTCAATAAAACTGCAGTGGTTCAAGCAATAGTAAAGGCCCCACTCATTCAGCATGAAAGCAATGAGAGTGCAGTATGTTGTTGATGCATTTGGGCCACACTGTCCAAAATATTGTACTAATTGATGGTTCAGTAGCATAGAACACTGTCATTAACATATGAAGGATTGGCATTCTTCACAGGGACCATTTGTCCTGCCATATTATTCCTTTAGATGATCTCCAGGAGTCTTTTCAGGCTCTCCAATTCTCTATTAATGGTGCATACGGAGTGCCGTTTAAGGGCCTTCTCATCTACAGACCCCCAGGGACCAAACTGATTTTTGCAGACAAATGCTTAAGATCTTAGAGTCACATTTTGGTTGTGACCATCTCACTGTCTTGGGGGATGTAAACTTTCATTTGGAGAATGTGGATTCACCTGAAACTCAATCTCTTCTGGATACCTTCTCTGGGTGTGGGCTGATACAGTTAGTCAAAGGACCCACCCACACGGCCGGCCATACGCTCGATGGGGTATTCTCCAACGACACCCGGTTGGCCACTGAAATGCCTTTTCCTCTCTCATGGTCCGACCACTATGCGATTCCCTTGGTTTTAACGACCTCCTCGTCCAGCAATAGGGGAAATAAGTCTAGTAAGTTTGAACGGAGACGTAATTTAAAAAATCTAACTAACAACGTACTCGCTCCTAAACTTACAGGGCTATTGATTACCCCTGGGGAGGACGTAACTTCGGCAGTGGAGAGGCTGGAGAACGGCTTTACAACAGCCCTTGATGAACTTGCACCGGCCACTCTGTGCTATTCTGCCAGAAGAACCCCCTCGGCCCCCTGGTTCTCTGAATCATTAAGACTGCTTAGGCAGGGATTACGGAGACAGGAACGTCTTTGGCGGTCTAGTTGGGACTTGCGTGAGAGGGATAGACACAAAATTCTTTTGAAGACATATAAGAAGGAGGTAATATAAACTAAACAAGAATATTTCACCTCTCTTACCTCCTCTCTTTCTTCACCCAAAGACCTCTTTAAAATCGTTGACACGCTCATCTCATTAAAGATGCCAGACCCGGTGGTTAGCTCACAACAGCTATGTAATGATATTGCACAATTTTTCAACACCAAGATTGTGGATATTCACTCAGCGTTAGAGCTACAAAAGGCGACTCTATCCACCTCCACAGGTTCTCCCATTACCTTGTTACCTCTACCTGAGGAGGTGTCCCTTGGAAGTCTGTCCAGTTTTCCATCCCTTTCCCTACTGGATCTTGAAGTCCTTCTGGCCAAGGTTAGGTCGGGGTCCCCTTTAGACCCCTGCCCTCTGAAACTTCTTAAACAGTGCAAGGATTGTTTTCTCCCGCCCTTATTGGGTGTGATGAATGGGGCAATGAAGGAAGGGACCTTCCCCCCTCAGTGGAAGAAAGCAGTGGTCAAACCTCTTTTAAAAAAATCCACACTTGATCTGGGTGTGCTTAAAAACTTTCGCCCCATCTCGCTGCTCCCAGCTCCCGCCAAGATGCTGGAAATTCATCTAAATAAGCATCTTGGCGACTTTCTGGAAACCCATGATCGGTTAGACCATTCGCAGCACGGATTCAGGAGAGAACACAGCACCGAATCTGCCCTTACCATCGTGCTTGATACCATTCGCACCAGGGTTGACAAGGGACTGACCACTCTCCTTATCCTGTTGGATCTCTCGGCTGCGTTCGATACCCTGTCTCCAGCAGTTCTAACATCAAGGCTGAGAGAGATAGGGGTGGAAGGAACGGCACTTAGTTTGCTGGCATCCTTCCTGAATCAGAGGGAACAGAGAGTAAAGCTGGGGGAGTTTTTGTCTCCATCCCTTCCTGTGCATTGTGGGGTCCCTCAGGGGTCGGCATTAAGTCCGACCCTTTTTAACATCTATGTTACCCCACTTGCCAGGCTTATTAGATCCTTTGGGATGGAGGTAATCTCTTATGCCGACGATACACAGATTCTGCTGTCTTTTACCCAACCTGCTATCTTGGCTGCCTCTAATTTTAAAAACTGTATGAAGGCAGTCGCTCAATGGATGGTCTGTAATTCATTGAAGCTTAATGGAGAAAAGACAGAGATTCTGGTGTTTGGGGGAAAGGAGGATTTTTGGTCGGCTGATTGGTGGCCTTCCACTATGGGGGTGTGCCCCTCACCGACGACTCTGGCCAAAAACTTAGGTGTCTTGATCGACCCCCTCCTGAGGATGGATCAACAGGTAAAGAGGACCATCTCCACCTGCTGGGGCCTCATAAACATCCTACGGAAGATTAGGCACTATTTGTCTTTCCAGGCCAGGAAACAAATAGTCCTGTCACTGATAGGTTCCAGACTCGACTACTGTAATGCTCTTTATTTAGGCATTAACAATGGCTTGGTAACCCGTCTCCAAATGGTGCAGAATGCTGCCGCTAGACTGGTTCTGGATCTGCCCAAACGGGCCTCTGCTCACACGGCAAGAAGGACCCTACACTGGCTTCCAATTGAGGCCAGGATATCCTTTAAGTCCTTGACTCTGATTTACAGAGCTCTGGCCACTAATCGGTCCGGAGGCTTGAAGGATTTGTTGGTCCCTTATACACCTTCTAGAACCCTCCGGTCGTCCAACAAGTTCTTGCTTCTAGTTCCCAGGATACGTAAAGCTAAGTGGGGAGGCAGAGCCTTTTCAACTCTCGCTCCTAAGCTGTGGAACACTCTGCCCTTGGAGATTAAATCTCTTCCTTCTGCGCAGGCTTTTAGGAAGGCCCTTAAGACATGGTTATTCGCCAATGCCTACGCTTAGACATGATCTGCCTTACTTTTGAACTGTTTTGGTTAGGCGCCTTGATGCCTTCGGGCTAAGTCGCGCGTTTACAAGTCTCCTTTCATTCATTCATTCATTCATTCATTCATATAGCACATTTCCACTATCCATAGCAATCACCCCCACATTTGCACAGACAATCGTGCAGTATTAGTAACTTCTACGCCATTATCACATGACATCTCTTTATTGATGGCAACTTCACTTTCACAATTGTTTTATTAACATTTTATGTTTCACAAATTTGCATGAAAAGCACCATTTGCCCACTCTTTTTAACCCCTTCACCCCCCCCAAAAAAACCTATTTTGACAGCCAGGCTCGCTCGCCAAAGGGGACTCACCGCAAACTTTTACACCTCACCACTTTCAAATGTCAGCAGCCGCCACGGCCTGTAGCCAAAATTAATTAATTCTTTCACGCAAGCTGCAACTCCAGGCCGAGGTGAATCATGGGTATTCTTCACAGCCCCCATTCCGTACAGTGCATCGGAACCGGAGGACAGAGTCAATTACCAGGTAGCTTAGAACTAGCGGTGAAGCCTTTATTTGCGACCGATATAACTGCAGGGTGCTGGATACTGACACAGGGCAGCTGCTCCTTGTTTGATTTTAAAGAAACAGCATCAATTGAGCTTAGGTATTTTCTGTTCATGTTGCATTTTCACCTAAGAGCTTGTCTGTGACTCTGTGTACGTGCAAGGGACAGCAGGTCCGCTACATGTGTATAACCTTAAGTCAGCAACGACATGCCCTTAGGCCACCCCTAGGAAGGCCACCCCTCCCCATTCATACAGCCCTGATTGCAGTGCTCATTATAACCTTATGTGGTGACATAATACGGAATTGTGTTTTTAACTTTGGGAAAATGTAACAGTTCATATCCAGACACCTTGCAGTCTGCAGCCCTTTTTCCTTTTGCATTACAAAAATCTTAATAGTGGGAATAGTCACAAATACAAAATGCTGTATTTTATTTTACTAATAGCACTTAAGGAGCTGCAGCATCCCTCCCTCGCCCCCAATACATGAAAGCTAATTTGGCCATAAAGAAGTTTTAGAACTCCGCTCTGACATGGCACTCTTCTGTTCTATTTTAAAGAACAACGCAGCCAGAATGCACTTTGGCCACAGATGCTGTGGGTTTCATTAATTTTCTGAAGTGTAAGACACATTCATGTGTTTTTTTATTTGAATTAAAAATAAAAAGACAAATACCAATATATAGGCTTAGTGTGATTTTCCTTAATTTTTCAGTTGCAAGGTTATGGTTTGATTGTTACAAAATGTATTGAATCATTAAACGTTTTAAGCTTTAAAATGACAAAATGCAAAATGCGTATTTGGCTGTTTCTAGTGTCCTAGTGTATTATTGTGTGTAGTGCATTTTGTACAGTTGTGTTTATTAATCTTCAAATGTCGCGTTTGCTATACATGAAAACAAAACAAGATGGTATCAACATTCAAATGATTTTGGTCCATTGTCTTTTCTTCTATGCACCCTGTCAGACAAAGACCTCTTTATAGTCTGGTGTCAATTGTATTCTGTGCTGGTTGGGGTTTGACAGCTACATCATTGTGTATTACCTTCATGTTAGGGAGCAAAAGGCACTGTTGTACGTTGGGAACATTATTTTAAGGGCTAAGGCTAAGGGGTGCCAATTGGGGTAAGAAATGTTCGGTTCATGCCTATTTACAATGCACTTGTGAGAGTAAATCTCTTTCTAGAGCCTTGTCCCTACTCCATCTGTCCTTTTACTCATCCCAAGCCTCGTCTTGCTCCTATGAGCTCCCTAAAAACCCTTTCGAGATTCTCCCCTCCTCTAGCCCTCCCTCAACCCATCCCAAACCTCATATTACTACTATGATATCCTAAATAAAACTTTCTAGACGCTTCCCTGTTCTATTCCTCCATTATCCCATTCAATGAAACTAACAGACTCACATGTCCATTGATCAAATTAACATATATTTCCCTATATTAACCCACCACTAATCCTTTTTGGGTTCCGGAGTCGCATTTTTCCCACCGAAAAGTGCTTTGACATGTTGTCAGGGGTGGAAGTGCTGTATAAATACAATTACAATATTTGGCATATTACAGGAGTGAATGATGTGCATAAATCAGTTACAGGTTGTGCATCTGCCAGGGAGGTGCATATTGCCAGGGAGGTGCATATTGTGCCTCTAGCAGAGTCCAATATGGATGTGGATGTGGAGAGGTGTGGCTCACTGGTTAGAGGCGGCAGACCCGTAAGCAGAGGACGGCCCGGGACCAGGGTTCGATTCCCGATGCGGCAGGGTCGTGGACCAGGGTCAGCGGGCTCGATAATTCTCGCCTCGGTGCCTACTCCAGTCAGGGACCACACTCGGCAACTCTGGGCATTAGCTTGCCTCATCTTAACAACGGCCCCCCCAGACCGCCGGGGATGCTTGGTTGCACCTTAGAGATACCCATTAGGGACCATCTCTCAGGGTGAGCCAGGACGGGTTCCCCAGCGGTCGAAGCGCGGAGATACTCCTCCGGGAGTCGATTCTAGCGCTATATAAACCCACAATTCAATTCAAATCAATTCAATTCAATATATTCTTAATGTGATAGATGCCTTCATAGTGGACTTGTACCTCTGAACTCTATAATGTCATATATCCCACTATCTTTTAGTAATAGACTGGTCCAGGGCAGTTTAGGGTCAAACAAATACAAATAGGGTCTGAGGGAAAATATTTGAAGACCTTCACGGATTCTTAATCCCCCTTTCCAAATATTCAAATACAATAAAGAAATCCGAGGTCTACAACTAAGCAACTCTTGATACAATTCAAAAAGGTTACCATTTAGCAGTTGCTCCAACAGATAAAATAAGATTATCCTTAGATCAAGTTCTTTTCCCTCACCTGTTTTGGTCTTCACCTTTTGTATCTGATATTTTTCATGCTTACCTCTTATTTTATCTGTTGGAGCAACTGCTAAATGGCAACCTTTTTGAATTGTATCAAGAGTTGCTTAGTTGTAGACCTCGGATTTCAGTTTAGGGTCAAGCCTGGAGAGACACAAAATACAACACAAGTAGATAGTCATATCAGAATTAGTTTGGGGTCAGGACTTTAATGGTCAGAAAAAGTTCATTATCTTTGGTTCCAAAAGTCATGATATCCAGTCTCTTTTGCGGTTTTGCCTTGATTTTATTAAGATATTATTTCCAAGGAGCTTGAAAACCAACACGTATCAAGTCAACCATCATATTACCAAGGTAAGAATTCAGATCGCGTATTAAATGTGGCTTTCAGCCATGCCAGTTGAGGATGTGGGTTGAGCCAATAAAGTAAGTGGGTGGAGCCAGTAAAGGACATGGGTGGAGCCAGGGGACATGGGTGTGGCCTCCTACAAAATTATGAGCACCTGGACTTCATATTTTACAAATTAAGCACCCACCACCCCCACCCCACCCCTTTCCAGTGAGCAAGATACAAAAGAAAATGTATTTCAGCTTACAGATACTATTAGATACGATAATCCTCAATGCCATAAAGCGTCAGGGAGCCCTTAGGAGATAGATTGCGCTATGCATCCGCGCGACCCTCAGGAATCAACTTCAGAATCCGGGGATAATTGAGACAGGACAGTTCCCGGAATTCAGTGGATAGAATGGAACTAAAGGGGGCCCAAATCTTGGTGTAGTCTGATTTATTCCCAAGGGTAGCCATAGACAGCCTCTCCATACCTAAAAGATACCACAACTGATGCAGCCATTGCGTATGTTCCGGGATCCTGTCAGATTTTTATTTTTTTTTTTTGTTGAAATTTTTTATTGAGTTTTATAGAACAAATACATCAGAGCATAAACAACAATAAATAAAAAAGAAAATAAATCCAGGTTGAGAGAAACAATGCAGAAGGATACTGATGAATAAATATGATATAAATATGCATTTAAATAAATAAATACTAATTGAAGTAATAATTAGGTCAAGGCATAGAATGATACATAATAAAGAAATAACCTATAAGGAAAAGAAAAGGGAAGAAATCTAGACAATAAAAGTGCAGAAAATATAAATAGATAGAACGAAGAGAAAGTAATTAGATAAAGACAGAAGAACGCCACAACGGATAAAGCAGAGGATAAAGAAGGCAAAGAAAAGAGATAAACAAAGGACAAGAGAAGGTAAAAGCTGATTAATGTGCTTGGGTAAAAGTAGAAGCAGGGGAATTAGCAGCATTTGATTTAAGAAATGGAGACCAAATTCGAAGAAAGGTGTCAGCTTGGTCCTGAAGGTTATATATTGTGCGTTCATGTGAGGCAGTCTGGATCATCGCTACCAACCAATCTTCCTGAGAGGGAGGTAAAGATGATTTCCAATGACGCAGGATACATATTTTAGCAGTAGCAATTGAGGTATGAAAAAGGCGGAGTTGTGGTTTCGAAAGCTTTGGGGAGTGACGTAAGTCATGCAGGAGAATGTTAGTTGGTGTGAGTGGCAATTTTAGGGGCATAGTGGAATTTAAAGTAGTACCAATGTAAGCCCAATAAGATTGGATACTAGGACATTCACAAATGATATGAGTAATATCACAACCTGAATTGGTACATCTCCAGCAGTTAGAATGGGAGAGAAGACCAGCTTTGTGTAATTTGACTGGAGACCAATGCCAATCGTGTAGTATTTTTAAAAGACAAAATTTGAGCCTTGATTCATGGGCTCCCTTGTTCAAATTCTCTAGAATCAAATCCCATTCAGTATCGGAAAAGGAAATTGAGAGGCGAGATTGCCATTTACGCTGAAGATCGTGTGAAAGAGATTTAGAAAAAAGATGAGACGAAATTTTTTTGTATATACCAGAAGTAACACCTTTAAGTTTCCCCCAAACGTGCAAATAGGATAAAATAGGGGAGTCTTGCAGTAGCCACGGCGATGACCCCATATGGGTCTTCAGACATTGCTGGAGCTGAAGGTATTTAGAAGAATGATGTAGGGGAAGATCGAATTCTACCCTTAGCTGAGAGAATGGCTTAAAATCCCCATCATGCAGAAGTTGATCCGGATAGAGGATACCTGCTGCACGCCATTCAGGCCAGGATAACATGCGACCATTGATACGAATGCCCGAATTATTCCATAGGGGAGCCTTAATATGAATTCTTGGATTTGAGCCTAACAACCTATGACTTCTCTGCCAGGATTTATGCATGGCAGATAATATCGGATTTTTCGGGTCGAGACGACTGGTGCCAGTACCATACAAAGGAGTAAGATTCGATTCAGAGGATAGAAGATGTCGTTCTATTTGAACCCATTGTGGCAAGTCTTTGATACCAGGTAAAAAATATGAGAGTTGGAGATATGCAACGCCAAAGAGTAGTGTTCAATGGATGGAAGGTCAATTCCGCCAGATAACTGATGAGCCTTCAACTTAGTTATAGCAAGGCGAGGCTTAGCAGTACCCCAAATGAAGGTTTTAATCTGGGCATCTATTGACCGGAGTAAGGATAAGGGAATCTGTAGGGGAAGCATGCCCAGAATGTATATAAATCTCGGAAGAGTAACCATTTTAACAGCCTGAGTCCTACCCCAAAGAGAAAGACCCAAAGCCTTCCATTTATCAAAATCCCGTTGCATTTGGGAGATAAGAGGAGACAAATTATCTGTAACCATATCTTGTAGCCCTTTATTAACTAGGACACCCAAATATTTGAGGCGTGAGGGCTGCCAGTGAAAAGGAAATCCAAAAATGGCTGCTTTTGTGGTACCGTTAGAAATAGGTAAAGCCTCACTTTTGTCCCAATTAATCTTGTAACCTGAAAAGGAAGAGAAATCATTAATAATTTGAAGAAGAGAAGGGATCGACCGAGGAAGACGAGTAAGGATGAGTAAGATGTCATCAGCATACAGGTATATTTTGGAATGTCCAATGGGGAGGGGAATACCAGAAACCTCATCAGATTGACGGATGGTAGCAGCCAAAGGCTCCATAGCCAAAAGAAACAGAAGGGGGGATAATGGACAACCTTGGCGTGTCCATCTCTTAATTGTAAAGGTGTCAGACAGAAACCCACCACAATTCACTTGAGCAGAAGGATGATCGTAAAGTAAGTGTACTTTATCAATAAATTTTGTACCTAAGCCAAATTTATCCATGACCGTGAAGAGATAGTTCCATTCGATGCGATCAAACGCTTTTTCTGCGTCAAGTGAAAGGGCTAATGCATCATCTGTAAGGTGTTGAGCCGACCACAGTGCATGGGCCAGAGAACGCAGATGGTTCCGGGAAGAGCGTCCCGGTACAAAGCCTACTTGGGAATGGTGTATCAAAGAAGGCAAGACTTTACGCAAACGAGACGCAAGGATACTAGCCAGGATTTTAATATCAGAGTTCAACAGAGAAATGGGACGATAACTGCTGCAAAGCTGGGGATCTTTACCTGGCTTCGGTAGCACAACAATAATAGCTTTGTTAGAAAGGGGGCCTAATGAAGATGCATTATCCGCCTCCTGGAATGCGGCATGTAGAGTGTCAATAATATTGTGACCTGCCCACCGATAAAATTCAGGAGGAAATCCATCCTCTCCAGGGGCCTTGTGGTAGGGCAGGGCAGCGACCGCACTGGAAACCTCATCCCTAGTTATTTCACCCTCAAGAATGGCTTTGCCATCCGCTGAGAGAGAAGGGAGATGCACCTTTGCAAGAAATGCCGTCATCTTGTCCGAATCCATTCGATGATCAGAAGTATAAAGGGATTCGTAAAAGGAGGCGAACTCATTAACAATGTCTTGAGGCTTTGTGCACAAGTGTCCTTGCGCAGATCTGATGGCCGGGATGGCCATAGATGCCTCCCTTTGACGTAACTGCGCAGCTAGTAACCTTCCCGCCTTTTCCCCTTGCTCGTAATGTCGACCTTTCATTTTCTGTAAAGCGTATTCTGCTTTAGATGTAAAGAGACTGTTTAAGGCCATTCGGGCTTGTTCAAGCAATTTACGATTTTGTAAGGACGGAGAAGTGATGTATAGGCGAGAATAGGTTTGTATGTCATGTTCGAGCTCAACTTGTCTCCTTGCATTTTGCTTATTAGCGATTGCTGCATCACGCATTAATTGTCCCCTTAAAGTAGCCTTAGCTGCAGCCCAAAGAGTCCTGCTGGAGGTCACGGACCCCTGATTAGTAGAAAGATAAGTTTGAAGATGTGATTGCAGTTGGGATTTACCAACAGGAGTCCTGTGGCGCTGAATATTCATTCGCCAGGGCTTACGTCCAGGACTAGAAAGTCCCAGCTCAAGGGAAAGGAGAACCGGAGAGTGGTCAGACAATGCCGCTTCCAGAATGCAGGAATCGGTGACCAACTTAACTACGTTATGTGAGATGAGGAAGTAGTCAAGACGAGAAAACGTACCATGAGTCGGTGAAAAGAAAGTATATTCCTTATCTGTTGGATGGCTGAAACGCCAATGGTCAACCAACCCGATATCTGAGATGATGTCACCTAGCAAAGCTCTATCCGACGCATTGCCCCTATCTAATGGGCCAGTTTTATCTAGAATGGAATCTTGCGTCACATTCCAGTCTCCACCAATCAAATATTGCGATGCATTAATTTCGAGCAACAAGCGGGATAATTGAAGAAAGAATGTTTTTTTGGTACCCGTAGGGGCATATACAGACCCTACACAAATGTGAGACTCACCAATTTTAAGTTTAGCAAATACATAGCGGCCATTTACATCTGACCATGTTTTAGAGACAGTGACTGGAAGGGATTTACGAAGGCGAATTGCGACTCCACACTTGCGGAGGGGACCTGCGTCCGTGGATTCATCCTGTTGAATGCTGCTATGTATAACCTTGCCCACCCAATCTCTACAAAGTTTGTCTGATTCTAGAGCATCCAAATGGGTCTCCTGAAGCAAGGCTACATCTACATGCTTAGTCTGAAGGTAGGAGAGAACTTTCTTCCGTTTTATGTAATGGGTAAGACCATGTACATTCCAAGTAATTGCATTAAGAGAATGTGTCTTTGCCATATTAGAACAATGCAAATATCAGAAACAGGAGAATAAAGCACAAAACAACGTATTAAACCAAACAAAGGAAAAAGAAAAAGAAATGACAAAAGGAAGGGGAAACAGAAATAAAATAAATAGAAACGATACTCTAATTTAAATGGGATACATGAAGGAAACAATAAGAAGAATAATGAAGAAAGGAGATGAGATTTAGAGAAGTGATACAATAATAAGGAAAACTATAAAATATTGAGTAGAAACAAGGAGAGATCAAGACCGTAAACTGTTACCCGCGGGTCTGGGCGCACTAGAGCACCGCCACGGGAAAAGACCCCACAGAAAAAGAAAAAGGATTAGGAGAGTAATAATGATATAGAAGGAAAGCCCAGAAAAGCATTGTGAAAAAGAACATAGGTACGATAAAAAGATAGAAAGAGCAAAATAGAGATTAAGAAGCAGTATTACTTAGAAGGAGGAATCTAGTAATAATTAAATGCGTGTATAAATAAGCGTAAACCAACATGCAAGTATGCAAGTAGAGTAATAAAACTGTAAACAAACCATTAGACGCCAAGGCGCCCAAGTAAATGCAGAATCATTAAGAAATATTTAAGCAATGAATTGTAACATGAAGAGCAATGAATACAGGAAGAAGAAAGAGTGATATTATTAGGCAGAGAAATAACAGAGAGCAGAATGAAGGAGAAAAGAAATAAAGTAGAGAGCTAGAAAGAAAGAGGTAAAAAAGGACAAGCAGATATTATAAGAACAGCAAAACATGTCAAAAATGTGGTAAATAATTAACAGTAGAAATAAGACTCTCAAGGAAAAGGAGTCTACAGTTAGCTGCCAATAGGATTAAAGACAACAACTTTCAGGAGGGAGAGAATTATTCAGTCCGCATCTGAAGGAGTTTTAAGAGGAGAACGTGACTTGTCTCTTTGCAAATCTTGTGAGAACGTAGCAGCCGAAACCGATTGTATTGCAGATTTCCTATCTTCTTGTGAGCGATGAAGTCGTTCAAGGTCCCTACCCCGAAGTCGGGGGCTACTAGGAGGGCGCCTGTTGCGATCTGACAGTGTAGTAGAGGACTTAGAGGGTGATTGGGACTGAACTTGCTGTGAAGATGTAGTGAGAACCTCCATCTCTTGAGGTTGAAGACGGTCCAGAAATTGCTGAAGATGCTCTGGGTCAAAAAAGTCCTTAGAGACTCCATCTTTGGTAACGCGAAAGCGTGCAGGGTCAAATAGGACATATTTGATACCTAACTGACGTAATTGAGGTCGCATGGAGAGAAAGGCTTTCCGCCGCTCATTAGTTTCCTTGGAGAAATCAGCTGCCATAAAAATGCGATGACCTTCAAAGGAGAAGGAGCCTTGAAGCCGAGCAGCAGACAGTATTTGTCTTGTTTGTTCATGGCGAAGAAAACAGGCAATAATCGGTCGTGGACGCGCGGCAGGATCACCACGTGGAGGGCCAATTCTATGAGCCCGCTGTATCTCCAAAGGTGGATTGAAAGGAATGCCAGTCAGCTTTGGGAGAATACGACATAGAAATACACTGGAACTCTGCCCTTCAATGCGCTCTGGAAAGCCAAAAAAACGGATGTTGTCCCTCCTACTTCTGTCTTCCAAATCAATGAGTTTACTATGGAAGAGTAAAAGGTCCCGGTCTTGATTTGGAAGAGATTCCAATCGATTCTCCACTGCCAGAACTCTAGAATCAAGGGATTCAAACTTTGTATGAAAGTTGGTGATTTCTGTCTTAATTGATTTAGTCTCCTCAGCTAGTGATGTAATTGTAAGGTTCATGTCATCTAATCGACGACTAACCTCGGATATTTCGTGCAGGATACGTTGCAAAGTTGCCGCCGACGCCTGTCCACCATTAGAGGCCGAAGCCTGAGGTGAAGCGGAAGGAGAGGAGGCATTGCCTTTTGTTGGCATATTAGTGGACTGCTTGAGAGCTTCTGCAAAAAGAAGTGGTTTAGAAGCCTTGTTTCCTTGCTTAGAAGCAGACATTTGAGGAGAATGTTTGATGAAAACTTTGAAAGTACGTAAAGCCGTCTTGCTGTTAGGGAATTCTTATATGTAATTGCAGAAAAATACCGTGAAGTACCAAGACATGCAGAAGTAATACAATTAATAACTGTATATATATGACATTAATAAGCTAAAAGGAGCTTATATCGCATTTCTAGACACTAAAATGTAAAACCATGAGTACAATGTCATTACATTTGTGAATATAATATCACCTGTCGCTATATTCAAAGGCACGTAAATAGAAGTAAGATAAAATGAAACAGCATATGCGCGCTTATGGCGATAATAAGCACAGTTACATTTACAGCGAAATAAACAAGGCTGCAGAATGCAAGGTAGTCATGGTCAAAGCAGATAATGCACAGCCTAACTGAAAAGGTTGACAAGGGCACTATAATGTCATTGGAAGAAGACACACTCTTATGTGAGACATACAGACTGCGCTAAAGGAAGCCATGAAGCGCCGACTGTAACCAAAGTCAAAAAGGCGCGAAACTGCAACTGTAGCAAAGGTGAGACAACTCCTGAGAAGGCAAAAAAGTTCAGCTTGGGAGATCAGTTTAGTGTGATGAGTCGTGAGTTTACTTGCTAACCTGATGAGGCGCATATTGACTGGATGAGGTGGGTGGCATAAGTGCCACAACAAGATTATAGAAGGAAGTAGGCCTACCAGAAGCAGAGCGTCAACACGTCAAAAATCCTGACTCCTGTCAGGCGATAGAAGTATTGCAGCAGGCAAGTTGAAAGAGGTGCGGCCTCATGAGGAGGTAGATACTCGTCAGGAGCAACGAAGGCGTGCCTACATGAGGAAGGCGCACGACAACATTAACGAAGGCGCGGCCTCATGAGGAGGCGGGCGCCCGTCGTCAGCAACGAAGGCGCGGCCTCATGAGGAAGCAAGCGCTCTTCAGCAGCAACAGAGGTGCGGCCACACAGGGGCAGGCGCTCTTCGTGAGCAACAGAGGCGCGGCTTGAAGAGGAAGAAGAGGCAGCCTGAGGAAATACGTCAGGCAGGCTTCGCCGGACATGCAGCTCTACACAGCCCCGTCATCGAGGCGGTCAGTACCAGGGAGACTTCGCCGTCACATCACAGAAAACGCGCCCAAATCGTGACCACCACCTTCCGGCTGCCGCAGGGCACAAGAAAAGGACTCCAAAGCCGATATGAGGTGAGAAATTTCCGTTAAGGGTCCATCCCGCGACGGAGCTCACTCGTCAGGCGGCCATCTTCCTGCGTGGCCAGACCACGCCCCCCATCCTGTCAGATTTCCACCCCGCCAGAATCACCCTATGTGCTGCATTCAGTGCTAGCGCCATCTGCCAACCTCTAGTAGAGTGCAAGGGGAAGGTCAGTGCATTGGGCACCCCCAAGAGTGTATAAGCAGGGAGCCTGGGAATGGTGGCGTCGAAGGCCCTATCAATGTCGTCAATTATTCTGTCCCAATATCTCGTAAGCTTTGGGTAGTGCCACAGCAAATGAATAAAGGTACCAGGGCTGCCGCAGCCGCACCAGCAAAGGCCATCACATTGAGAGTTCCACTTGGCAAGGCGGGCCGGAGTATGGTACCAATAGGATACAATTTTAAATGCAGTTTCAGCGTGACCCATGGAGTGAGCGGTGTGGTGGGACCTGTAGAAGACATCCTCCTACTCCTTGTCTGATAGTGTGCGTCCCAGCTCTGCCTCCCAGCGTCTCTGACCAGCCGTGCGAGCCTTCTTGATGCCCTGAGTGAGGAACGAGTATATTTCGGAGATGAGTTTGTGGTCATCTTTCTTATAGACGAGCCACTTCTCGAACGGCAGCATAGGTCTAACAGCCAAGGGTCGCGTTGTAATACCAGTCACCCAATGTTTCATTTGTGCGTGCAGAAAGAGATCGGAGCCAGTAAGAATGTAGTCCTCTTGAAGTTGTTTTAAGGGGATGTGACCCTGAATGTCGAACAAATGTCCCAGACGTTTACACCCACCCTCCAGCCATCGCGAGCCGACCTCTTTATCCATCCCGGGCGGGAAGTCTGGGTTTGAGAAGATCGGGTCATCGGAGAGGAGAAAGTGGTAAGGTTAGCCCTTGTGGAAACCTTATCCCAAGCGACCATAGTGGGGCAGGTAACCGGCGAAGAGTATAATGCCCAGGCGCGTTGCCGACCTAGGTAGCTATGCCTCCCTCCAGATATATTGGCCCACCACTGTCTGGCTTGAAAGTAGCGTATGATGTTAGGTAGTGCAAGGCCGCCCTCTTTCGTAGGGCGCTGCAGCAGAGTCTTCTGCAGCCGCTATGGCGCATTTTAGAGTCACGGCTAAACAGGAGAATCGTTTCAGCATAGCTCAATATCTTGAGTTAAAATCTGACCCTCAATAAACAGAACCCTCCTGGCCAACACCTCCCTGGCATTTGTGAGGCAGTCAAACACTCAGGTGCATGCACTGATCACAGAAAAACACAGTTGCGCCCGAGACATTTGCACATTGATGAAGCTGACAGGCTGATGTGTTAAATGGTAGCGGCAGTTTCAGTCGATAACCTTTCAAGTATTTGCCCGGCGGTAATCACCTCTCATACCACTCGATAATTTACCAATGAAAGAGGCAGGCGCCGGAGACTGGAAGGCAGGAAACAAAGTTTTATTCCGTCGGAGCAGAACACATCAGATCAGACAGCAAGGTATCGTCACGAGGTGCTCTAACCGCATCTCTGAGACCTGGTCTCTTATACACCGGTTTATTGCTTTATTACATATAGTACATTCTTGAGATTCTCTTGATGCCTGAAAGAACATCCCCTGAAGCCCCGGCTCAGATCCGATCCCACACATAGTTACAGTAGAGGTTCCCACCCTACCCGCAGTGGGAGATGGCTATCGCGCAGCAGGGAATTCCGCTAATGCCCGGGGGTGTGTGCAACCGGCCGGGTCTCAGGGGGTAGGGGCTTTGATCTACTGTAATCCCTTTGATGCGGGGTGTTTCCCTTACAGTAGGGGCAATAAACTGCATCCGCAGGGCTAGGGGATGGCCTGGGACCAGTTCGGACAATGGGGCGCAGAGGAAGGGGTTTATCAAAGGAGAGGCATGACCATGTATGGGATGTCGGTCGGATGTGGTTCCGTAGCAGGGTCGCGCAGAAGGAGAGGGTTTATGGCCTGTATGAGAGAGCGGGGGTGGCCGGCGCGCGGGGGATGCTCGCAGCGCCAGGGGAAAGCGCTGGTGATCGAAAATGAGCGGGGAGAGAGTGGGGTGCCTATAATGACGGCCGTGCATTCGCGGTGCGTGGTGCTGGGGAGAGGCAAGATGGCGCAGATAATGTTCAGTTTGCACGCTAAATTTCCACAGATGTTTGGGGACCATGTACTTCCTAAAAATGAAAACTGATATTTTGAAAGAAAAAGTTATATTTTTTCAGAAACTGATTTTCATCTAGAAAATTGAGTTTGTTTGCCCAAATAAAAAAATGTTATTTCATAGAAAAGTGTGTGTTTTCTGAAACTGATAGTCTGATGATGACAAAAAGTTGCATTTCCAAAACACATTTAAAGCGGCTGAAACTTGCTTGAAATGTTTGGGTGTTCACTACTTATAATCATGGAATGGAATGCTAACAGATGTGGTCACTATTTTACATGGATAAAGTTTTCTATAAGCTTGAGGGGAGAAGGGAGAATTTTTTTCAAAAGAAGTAGCTCTTTCTATTGCAGGAGACCACCGCAATACAGCATGTACACAGGATACTGCAAGTTACCTCAGTGAAATTATTAGGTCATATATCTTTGAAGTCTTCCTCGATATGGGCTCAGAACTCTTTAGTGACTTGCAATATCTTAAAAATGTGCAACAGTGAATACAATAGGCCTAAACGCATGTTGGAACAGAGTGGGATCCGGCACACTGAAGAGCACTGTGACCACATTCAGAACACATTTGAAAACAAGTCCTAGAAGTCAATTACGCTGACCAACAGCAACAAAGCTAAATCAGGGTGTGACAAAAGCAAATCATGGATTGGGGTTACATCGCATCAAAAACAATCCATCTCAAACAGCGTAGAAGCGTGGAGCCCTGTGTGTGGACCCCCAGCCTCCCAGCACCAAACCTTCATCGTTGCAGCCTGGTCTTGCTCGTGTCTCCCTCCCGCCGTTGCGCTTGTCATCCTCGCGGCCGCGGTCTGGAGGGTGACTACAACTCCCAGGCACACTTGCTCCAGAGGCCGGAAGCTCCCGCCCACCACTCGCACCTGGAGACTTTTTAAACCACCTCACCCTCGGCAGAGCGGGGGACAATCCATCTCAAACAGCGTAGCAGCGTGGAGCCCTGTGTGCGGACCCCCAGCCTCCCAGCACCAAACCTTCATCGTTGCAGCCTGATCTTGCTCGTGTCTCCCTCCCGCCGCCGCGCTTGTCATGCTCGCGGCCGCGGTCTGGAGGGAGACTACAACTCCCAGGCACACTTGCCCCAGAGGCCGGAAGCTCCCGCCCACCACCCGCACCTGGAGGCTTTTTAAACCACCTCATCCCCCGCATCGCGCGACCGCGCGCGGACTGCGCCGGGCTAAGCCCGGGCAAAGGGCGGGCCATCTGTGGCCATCAGGGGCCAGAGGAGGCCGGGCCGAGCCACCCCCCTAACACGAGGTAACTGACGATTACAAACCAGCTAAGAAGCCAAGGTACTGTGTCCCGTCTAAAGGATTCTTCCGTCCCTCCTTGGGGGCCCGTGACATTGCTATTTATCCATCCACGAGCAGGTGTCCTGCAAACGTTTTGTCTGTAGCCTTTCAGTTTGTGTCCATCTTTCTCGGTATTGGGCTCTTATTATGGGCAAAAGGAAAGCTGCTGAGGGAGGTCTCATGGGCAGTAGTAAAAAGGGAAAAAAATCTTAGAAAAATACTCATGCTGCCATGAACTGTGTACTCCCCAGAATTGAGGAGATTGTTTAGGACTGTGAGGATTCTTTGGCTGGTGGACAGGCGGGTGGACAGACAGCTAAAACCGCCCCCATTCTTAATAATACAATTCCATCTATGTTCCACAGCCAGCGTCAGTCCAAACAACAAAGTATAATTCCCACCCCTATCATAACAATCCCTGATTCTCAAGTTATCCCTGTACAGACTACGGGCACTATGAGTGTCATAGAAGTAGATCCAGTTATTCCTGATTCTGCCCCTCAACGTATTCTGTGTTCTAATAGGTTCGCCCCCCTCGATCCTGACCTCTCTTACCCCACTACTTTTACAGCAAAGCCCACTGTGGATTTTGCGTCTTCTACCAGGTCCTATGTTGATACCTTGGCGGCGCTTCAAGATAGAATTGAGAGATTAGAGGAGTTGGTGGCGGATCTTAACAAGAGGGTGGAGAGCCTTGTAGTAAACCAAGTTTCTTCCCCGACTCCCCCCGCTCTTCTACCATCTTCTGGGGCTGCCCCTCCTAGGAAGAAGTTTGCTCTGCATAAGCAAATTCCCCCGAAAATAAATGTTGATTCTGCATATGGGGGGGCTTACAACGAGGATAACAATATCAGAACAAATGGCCTTACTAAGTCATATGCAGATATGACAAGATGCTCTGAGCCAGTAAACGCACGTAATGTAAACTTTTTCACTAGGCGCCCCTCTAGTTCTCTTCTACCACTTAGATGGGGTAATAATAATCTATCACTCCATACGCCAGCCTATTCGCCTATTCCCCATCTTGTGCAGGCTAAGTCCTCTGTTTTCATGACCCACGTACCGAAACTGCCATCACGGTGCGTTACTGAAAACAGTGACTCATTACACAATAAAGCTATACACTGGCTTAGACATGTCAGAGGGTGCAGATCGATTATTAGAGAGGACATCACAAGGGTAAGCAGGTTATCTCGGGCAGACGCTTCTACTGATTGTGTAGAGATTGTCTTTGGGGACCCTACATTAGCAGAAAACTTGATATTGCTCGAGTACAGGTCATCCCCTCCCGCTTATTCCTCAATGCAGATTCGCAGGTCTCCCGTTTGGACCCATTTAAGGGAGGGCGAGGACTCTGGTCTAAGACAGGTGGACTGATTATCCAATTTACACACAAGATTCCCCCCACACCCACCTGCACTGTATTCTAACAAGGGGCCAGTCCTGAATACCACTCCTGCTCCCCACTTGCCTCCTAATGATTTGGGTGAAACCGTTGATACTATGGTAGCTGACGAGGGGTCTCAAGATAGCATGGTGGAGGACGTGGTGATTTCCTCAATGCCCATCCCCTCGGGAGTCATTAAGTTTTTATCATGGAATGTCGCGGGGTTAAAGAGGAACCTCATAGATCCTGTCTGGAGTGATTTCATTGATCAGTTCGATGTCATCCTCTTTCAGGAAACTTGGAGCCTGGTCCTCCTGCATAGATCAGGGTTCATTACCCTCTTTGTCCCCGCAATCAGGTCCACGCGAGGACGACCCTCGGGGGGCCTTTTAATTTGAGTCAACATTAGCTTGAACTAGGCAGTCAGGAGTCATGTAACTACATCTTCCGATCTCTTGCATATATCTATTATTGGGGTTGACCAACAACCCCCCCTCGAAATATTTAACATCTATGCTAGAGGGACTCCTGGTGCACAAGCAAGCTCCACTGTCTCAGCTCTCGAGTCTGAACTTACAGCAATTATCACCAAGGCGGATGTCATCGTTGCCGGGGATTTCAACTGTACTTTTGAGCGCCTGAGCAGCGATGACATCCTGGGTATTGGAGATGTTGACTCTAAGCAGGGCATACCCCAACTCTCTCTCCCGCCAATAAAAAAATGGTCCAAGAGAGCTCTGCAACTTAACGCTTTAACTCTGGAGTTTAACCTGAGGGCGACAAATGGTCGAACCCGCTCAGATGGCCTGGGAGCCCCTACTTTCACGAGAACTGGTGCACCCTCGCGCATCGATTACATCTTGTTGGGCACCGAGCTCTGGCCGGATCTTATTGATATGGAAGTGGTCTATCGGTGCGAGAGCGACCACAGCCCGCTGTCCATGCAACTTAGGCGCGAGTCGGTCACCACTTCCATTGAGCCCTCAAACAAGCAGAGGCCTGGGGCAAGAGAGGCTGTCCCGACAAACTGTAATAGGCGCCTTAAGTGGCTAAGGGTAGTTAAGCGAGAGATGGATCTGAGTAAAATTAAAAGGCTAGTAGAAGAAGCCACTGTAGCCTTGGAAATGCCCACGGGCTGTCCGTCACAGGCTCTCTCTCCTAATGACTTCTTAGAAGTTTACCAACAGACTGTGGCAAGGGTGGGGAACTTTTTTGAGTTGCATGAAAAGGGGGATCAAAAGCGCCCCCCCCCCCCCCCAAAAGCCAGCAAACCCTTGGTTCTCACAGGACTGCAGGGAAAAGAGACAGATCCTTTCTCGAGCTATAAAATCTAAGGAACAGTCTTCCATAGACAATGCCCGGAAAACTTATTATAAAGCCATAAGGAAGGCGAAGCGTTTGTGGGACGAAACCCATTGGCAGGATTTAAAGGCCGCAGCCCTATTGAAAGACTCAACCCCTTTTTGGAGTCTTATTAACAACAGCACCAGGGGAGGGGCCGATCCAATCCCGAATCACATTATGGGGAGCCAATGGCATTTACACTTCTCTGATCTTTATTCACTTAGGGAAAGAGTGGCTCTAGAGGAGCAGACCCCGGTATTAGAGTTTTTGGTACCCTCGGAGATAGAGGCCCAGTTTGGGCTAACAGAGGTCCTCTCTGCGATCAATATGATCGCTCCGGGAAAGGCAGCTGGACCCGACAGACTCCCTGGCGACCTTTTGCTCCATGAAAAAGACCTTTGGGCAGAATTCATCCTTCGGATTTTAAACAACCTAGCTTCAGGATACCCAGTTCCGGACTCGTGGAAGGGGGCGGAGGTGGTGGCTATCTATAAGAAAGGGGACAGGGAGGACCCTGCCAACTACAGACCGATAAGTCTAATCGATGTAATACAAAAAGTGGTTGGCAGAGTCCTCCTGACCAGGATTAAGGCCTGGATAGATGAGGAGGGCATTTTGAGTCACTATCAAGCAGGATTGAGGGAAGGAGTTGGTACTATTGACCAGGTCTTCAGATTCTGTACTATATACTGGAAATCTGTTACTATTGAAAAAGGCAGCCTGTATTTGGCGTTTATTGATTTAAAAACAGCCTTCGAACTGGTCCCACGATCACAGCTGTGGCAGGTACTGTGCGATCTGGGCATCCCTCCCTTAATCCTGGACCTCCTCAAACGCCTCCATGAAGGCTATTTTGCCAAAGTCAGGTGGGGACACCAGGGCCAGCTCACAGAGAGGATAGCTGTCGAGAAAGGGGTGCGCCAGGGTTGTGTTCTAGCCCCGACCCTGTTCTCTCTTTATATAAATGGGGTGGCAGACCATTTGAGAGATGACATGGCCGATGCCCCAACCCTGTGCGGGGAAAAAACACCCACCCTGCTCTTCGCTGACGACACTTTGTTGATATCAAAAAGCCCTATGGGCTTACAAAGATTGTTGTCCCGTTTCTCCCAGTTTTGCGACATCAGGGGCTTGAAAATAAATACAACAAAAACCAAGCTGATGACGCTATCACCCTCAAACAACTTTAGGAACAACATCAAGCTAAATGACACCACACTGGAGCTAGTGGAGGCTTTTGATTATCTTGGAGTGAGGGTCAACAACAAGCTCAAATGGGCCCCCCATTTGTCGAAAATGCTCCTTGTCCATAAAAGAGTCTCAGGGGCAATAGCGAAACATCAGAGGCTCTCATATAGTAGGCCAATAGCTGCGGCAGTCAAGGTCTATGAGGGGAAGGCCATGTCAGCGGCCCTCTACGGGGCGGAACTGTGGGGTTTTGAAAATCTAACAGAGTTGCTTAAATCTGAGAATAAGTTCTTTAGAGACTCACTAGTTCCGCTCGGCAGAGATCTCGGTAGACATAACATCAGTAATGTGGCTAGGCTACGCCCTATTTTATATTGGACAAGGCTCAGAAGGTCCCCCGAACTTCATCATTACGCTTCTGCTCTGGACGAGTTATTAAAACTTGGAGCAGAGCGCAAGATCCCCTGGGTATCGATTCTGAAAAAACAGTTGCAGAAGATAGGCCTGGAAGAGGTTTGGGAGAGTCAGCTCCCTCCTTCCAAATCAACGATAAAAAAGATCTATTGGGAATGGGTCACGACTGACATCCTAAAAAACCAGAGGGGCGTTCTAACTGTGAACTTTTTGGATGTGAAACCTGCCCCCAGTATGGAATCCTTTATGGATTTGATTGAATCTCCTAGAGACAGGCTACTATATCTTAAAATGAGATATGGTACCCTTCCACTTCACGAGTTCCAATCTAGCTGGAGTAAGGCAATCGCGAGCCCAAAAGGCTGCCCAGGCTGTGCCTCCCCCATAGAGACCATTGGCCATTTTATGTTTGCCTGCCAGGCATACAGGCAACCAAGATTAAGATGGCTGAAACCGGTTTGTAACAACCTAGGCACTAGGTCTTCTAGGGTGGCGTTGCGAATCCTGACCTACGAAACATCAGTCCCCAGTGTTATCTGTGGGACTGCTAAATATCTGGGCTGGGCATGGAGGATAAGACGCAAGCTCCTTAAAGATGTACCAATTATAAGTTAACCATCTATCCCCTTGACCCTGTACGAATACTACTCTTTATTAAATCATGTAATGGGGGAGTGTGTAAATTCTGGATGTATATAGATATTGTTTTTTTTTTTTACTCTTTTTTAATTGTATATAGACCAAAGTCATTGTTGTAGTGGGTTTTAAACTGTTTCATATGTACTGTATTATACTTTTATGATATTGTTTTTATATCGAATAAAGTGACTACAACAACAACAACAGCATCAAAAACAAAGAATAGCAGTGACAAATCACAAACTGTGGCAGGTTCAATGCTCATCTTATGTGAGGCGACAAGCTCACTGACCATCAGAGGAGAGAGGCACTGATGAATGTATAACGAAAAAATAAGAACCCGTGAAGGCAGAATATATACTACTGAAAGCCATGCGAGAGCACAATACCTCAATCGTGATGAGAATGACGATCATCCACTCGAGGCGCAATGCATGTTTCTCATTCAGGTGATTACGCATCATGTCCGTCAACTCCATGCAGTGCTGAAGTTTTTCATTCATTACCTAAAGCAGAAACGTTTACAAAAATAATATCCAATGCCATTCAAATCCTGGGTGTTTATTACACATTGAGTTGTAATTGTGAGGTGGAACTGGGCAGGGGAACATCATTCCATTGGTCTTTTAGAAGTAGTAAATCTTTTTTGTATTTAACTTTGTTCACACATTAGTATTACTTGCCTAATGCAGTAAAAAAGGAAACAGAAGAAATGCGACACTCTGACACATGCAATTTACTTGGATTTACAATCCAACTTCAAGAAGGAAACATTTCCGCATAAAGCATTAATCTGATCAGCGATACGAAAACACATTTATAGATATATGCAGCTCAGAAATCTGCGGGCAGCATAAGAACTGGTCAGTCACTGTAGATTTTGAAAAATGAATACACTCGGCCCTCACGCCAGATACATTATTGCCTGGGTCGCTCAGCTGTGCAGTGTTTCTGCAATCTGCGTGCTGTACCAGATGTATTCATCCGGCACAGTGCTAAAATGCCATTTGCAATAACAAGCACTTGCAGAGAATCCAACCTCATTCATACTCTAGAGGATGCTTGTAATTTAAACAGATCGCAGAGACGGGGACCTGCAAGGAACAATAGTGCTTCATCTCTGCGGCTCCATCTGCAAAGGCTCTCATTTAAGTACAGATGCATCTGCCGCTATGTGAAAAGTTTACACTACTAAATGCTCGAACAAGAAAGCTTCTAAGCACTACCAATTTGTTCATGAAAGATAGGTGGAGGAACATATATTTATACTAGTGAAGGTAAGCCAGAGTACGTCAAATGTATAGATGTGAAAAAACATAGCTGGACTAAATGTCACTCAGCACACTGTAACCATCAGTTCATAGCGAGCACTGCCTGTAGATTTACATGCTCTGCATACTCCTGCCATGTGTTGTTGGGCCAGGGCGTTTGCCTTTGTGACTCCTTTCTTAGTTCACAATGCACCAGGAAAAAGTCTCCACTTAAAATTGTTTTCTGATCACTGGGTGAGTAGTGTTAAGAGAAGTGTATGGTGCATTGTCAAATGTAAATTGGAAAGAGTTAACCACCTGTTATCATCGCAGACTTTCCAAGAGGAGGGTTGGCGCATGTGAATCTAGAGCAGTACACGCTACGGACAGATAGTTACAGGGTAGCATGTGTTGCAGCAAATACACATGATCTGCATTGTAAAGCAACTTCTCCCCAAAGCAAGGGCTAGCAAGCAGACGATGCAGATGTTTGGAAACTGATGACCAATTGCAACAGTGTCTGCGCAAGTCTTAACAATTTAGGAAAACTGGTCTTGTACAAATCTGTTATATCTGCCTTTATTTGAACTGCCAAGTAATTAGCTTACTTGCCCATCAAAAGGGTATTTGTGGGGTTAACACATTTGTTTTGTGTTGCAGGACAGAAAGGTTCATAATCTCCAATTTCATACGGCTGACCTTAAACCTGCCACCACCTCAAATCCCTTAGGTTTCTGTTGTAGCTGTGGCAACAATGTGTATGATGTAGTTAAAGCAGAGGGCATTGTCTGCAAACAATGTAATTTTATGGTCACGTGAGGGCCATTCTAACACCTGGTTAGTGTTAAGCCCTTTCCGCTATGGGTCTGCACAATAGTTTGATTAATGTAAAAAGGTGCGACTACCTTTTGCAGGAATTTGGGTCCTAAAGACCATACTGACCCTGAATGAAAGGCTCCCCTGCGATTGAAATCTGCATCTCACTGATGCATCTTAGAAAGTTGACTGCTATCAGGAAGGCCGCCTTCCATGACAAAATTTGCAGATCACACGGAGTGAAGTGGTTCGAAGGGGGAGCCCATAACCCATGTGAGAACTACATGCAAGTCCCAAATGGAGCAAGAGGCGTTTTGGACGGTATAACCCTCGAGGCCCCCTAAGAAAGGTTTATTGACAATGATTTTGAAAAGGTATGTCAGTTTGCTGCAACTGCAGCCAAATGTCGATGGATTAAAGTATATGCTAACCCTTCCTTTTGGAGATGTAGCAAATTATGTCTTGCACAGAAACCTTAAGGGGTTCTATGTGTTTATTGATGCAGTAGAGGGTAAACCTTTTCCACATTGATACATAACAGGGATGACTAGTGCGATTCTGCGCCTCACACATTAAAGGTATGCAACATACACCCTTTTAGGGCTTTGAGGTTCCTCAAATTTAGGACCGCGAGTGCCAAATTGATATTTTGAGCTGTTTGAGGTTTGGTGTCTGAGCTAACCCTAATACTGAGTGAGAATGTAGGCACGGTGGAGCAATGTTTAAACCTAAAGCTGATAATAGATGAGTATAATGTTGCTCGATCGACCCCCATTTATCTCGCATTTATGGACCTTTCATCCGCTTTTGACCTAGTTAATAGATCTAAACTGTGGGCTATGCTTCTTAACTATGGTCTGGATGAGGCCCTTGTAAATTTCCTGGCTTACCTTCATACTGACCTTAAGGCACAAGTTAGGATTGGGGCAGGCGGTGAAGTATCTGGAGCCATAAAAGTAGGTAGGGGGGGTCAGACAGGGGTGCGTTTTAGCACCCCTGCTATTTATCATTTATATTAATGGCCTTGCCAAAGCTTTGAAACAAGTGACCAGAGACGTCCCAATTATCCAGGGGCATTCATTGCCAGTTTTATTATACGCAGATGATGCGGTCCTTATGGGCCACACCCCAAATGCCCTCCGTTTGCTTGTTGAAACCTTTGTTCAACACATGGAGGCTTTAGATCTGCGTGTAAATTTAAAAAAATCTTTTATCATGTCATGTGGGCCTGGGAAACGGAAGCTCAATACTATAAACGTAGGTTCAGATAAACTAGAATCTGTAACCTCTTTTCCATATCTAGGGTTGGTTTTCGCTGCGAACGGCTCATGGAGCGGGCATTCTGCCCACGCCATGGGCAAGTTCTCGAAAGCCACCAATTCTATATTGAGTCTTTCACGCCCAAAGAAAATAGGCGCCACTAGAGCTTTTTAAATTTTTTTTTAGATTACAGTGCATTCCTGTAGCCACATATGGGGCTGAGGTCTGGGGATCGGGGAAAAATTCTGGAATTCAGCGTGAAGAAAACCGTTTTTGTAGGAAAATATTGGGCGCACCTTTCTCCGCTTCTGAATTTATTTGCCATAAAGAATTAAACCTTCCCTATGTTTGTGACTTTATTAGAACTAGACCAGCTCTATTCTGGATTAGGATCTGGAGGAATAACTCAGCAACCCTAACACAAAACATTATAAAAGACTGCCTAAAATGGGACCACGGCTTGCTAATACCATGGCTTGCTGAAGTTTTAAAGACATTGCGCGCCGTGGATAAAGGCGATCTTTTCTCCGAACCAACCAGAATCGAGTCTAAAGATAAGGTTGTGGTCAAACAAGCACTTTTTAACTCAGAAAGAATGGGCAGGGAATTACTTAAATCCACCGTTGTCACATACATGGGGAATGATCTGTGTCGGCAACCACTTCCACCCTACCTCACTCTCCCCATGTCCAATTGGGAAAGATCCTTGCTTTTCCGTTTAAGGGCAGGGTCTGTAAAATTTCTGCTTGCCTTCCCTTTGGGTTATCACCATACAACACAATATAACCCATGCCCGTGTGATGGCATTAGTACACAGAATGATTTGCACTTCCTATTCTTCTGTAAATTTTATCTAAAATATATTAACTGGTTTTTAACTCCTTATTTTAGAAAACAAAGACCCCTTTCCTTGGGGGAGTCCTGTTCAATGTTATTTTCCCTGGATACAGATGAATTAATTTTTCGCACTAGCACTTTCTTGAGATTGATAGTACGTGTACGTAAAATGATGGATAATCCCTGAAAATTGTCTTATGAGAGTTGTACTCTGAATTACTGTGAAAATGAACTTTTCTTATTGTAGTATTTTTATGGATTGTATTTTGATTTATTGTGCAAATGAATTGTTTTTATTGTTGTACTTTTATGGATTTTATGAAACCCGAATAAAGGTCTTTTGATTGATTGATTAATTGAGTGAGAATGTCAAGTTAAGCAGTGTTTTCTCGCATGGGATGAGCAACATCTCCAGGAACTCAGGATTACAAAAGTTGTCTGGCGCAGGCTGGTGCCACTAGGATAAGGGTCATGGATGGCTGCCTCATTATCCTCACCACATATGGAGTCAGTAGGAGATGAGAAAAAGCATAAGCAACTCGTCCAGGTCGCTCGCCCAGAGGTGGAAATCTAGAAGGCACACGCCGGGGGGGCTGCACTGTATGGTGTGGAATTATGGGGGTATGCTTATACTAGCGCCCTCTGCACTGCAGAAAACAATTTCATTAGGAGACTGCTGGGTCTACGGAGGGGCACGCCATTGGTCCCCCTCCGTTCAGACCTGGGATTGCATGAGTTAGAGACAGTGCTTCTGTTAAAACCCTTGTATTGGATTTGAGTTTGAGTACTGAAGTACTCTGTCACCTAAAGGAGGGTTGAGGGATGTGATTGTGGCAAATAAGGTAGACAGAGTGGGCTAGTTAAGGGCGTTTAAATAAACCTGGTCTAATGTGGGCCATGGGAAATTCTGGAGCTAGCCACAGGCCATTCAGGGACGGGATGTTGTTGCAGTAAAGAAGATGGTGCTTGAGAAAACCAGCTGTCTTAGAGATCACAGCGTGTCATGACTTGTAAATTTCTTACCAGTTCTGGCATGTTGGAGAGGTTCTTGACTTCGTTTCTTGAGGGTTCTGGTCTGACCAAGGTAAGGGCGACCCTTTCTGGTAGGCACGGTGCTGCCGACAATGAAAAGCCAGAGCAGACTGTGCCTTCCAAAAGGAAGTCCCAAGAGGAGAAAAACCCATAGGGAAAAACCTGGAAGACGGAGATTCCAGGAACGGAAAGGAAGGAAGAACCCCCAAATAAGAGTAAACACCAGTAAGGAGTGGAGAATAGAAGGCAAGAATTTCAAATAGGAGTGGAAGGCTTAATGGAATCCAAACTGGAACAGAAAGCGCCAACAGGAAACAGAAGTGCGCCAATAGGAAGCAGAAATCCACCAAGCAGAAGCAAAGGTCACCAACAGGAGTGAGGACACACCAGCAGAAGCAAGGAGTATTGCAAGGCAATGTAGGATTCAGCCCCTTAAATAACCATAGGCAAGAAGTGATGTAACAGGAAATAAGCAGTTGCCATTTTGGATAGGGAAAAGGAAATGTAAGGAATAGGAAATGTCGCCATCTTGGAAAGGGTAAAACAAAGAACTTTCTCAAGGCCCTCTGGGAAACAGGACTGATGACTCATGGGAAGAAGAAGTAACAAGATGTCACCAGGAGAATATACTGGAAGCCGTAGTGAAAATTGCAAAACAAAAGGTGATGACAATAAGCCCCAAACAAAGTACTGGAAGCCGCAGGTCCAAAATTGGAGCAGCGGTATTCCTACTGTGTATTAATGAGCATTAATGGGCTGCCGCCTGGTGCTGCGGCTTGCCCAAATCTGCTGAGTCCACCAGAGGCGTGCACAAACAGACGTTGTCCCTGCAGGAAGGCGGATGTTCGAGGGAACAATCGAGCAAGAATATCTCCTTGCCCATCCAAATTCGATCTATGACATTCCTGGACAGTTCTCAACTTGGGGAACAGAAAACCTGCACTACAAAGCTCCTTTTCCATACAGGATATAAGTATATAGGAAAGCACAATACATTAAATCGGGGGCAATATTTTGAAAATGTTAAGAGGCCTGCAACTAATTCATCAGACGTCGATCCCTTTGAATTTATGCCCCCCCCTCCCCCCCACAGGGTTCTCACTGCATGGAGCCTACACTTGTCACTTTCCTCTCTATCACTCTTGTGCAGGTCTACCAACTGATAGACAAACTCAGATTGGAGAATTAACGATCCAACATTTCGTGGATAAGAATATCTCCTGGTGTTGAACACCAAGCCCAGAGAAAAGTCCAGTTGTCAAAGTAGCTCCCAGAGTCACAGCCTATCCTAAAGCATAGCAGGAAAAGTGTTGACCCCCAAGCATAGGGAGAAGCCCCGCTCCCCAGGCAATCCCCAGTCTCAGAGCCTAGCAAATGAGCAATGAGACAAAGGGAGAACCCATATCCTGTGCTACGTAACCCTATCGGTGCCGAATTCCCAGCCATAAAGTGCATTGTGTGCTGTTAGCCATGATGAAACACAAGACTCGGCTTGGCTTTCCGTCACTCTAGTTTCTGACACTTTACCCTGATTAGAGGCCCCAGAGGAGCCATCGTTCTCCCCATGTTGTACTAGGACCAGTTGCCTCACTCAATATCTGCTTTTGGAATGTGGCAGGTCTACGCCAGAAACCAGACTAAGAAGATTATTGTGCATTTCTGCATGCATTTACATTTCATTTAATTATTCTGAAAGAAACCTAGTTTTTAACATCAACTCCTCTGACCACCTCGAAAGAGCATCCCAAGGGTGGGCTAACAATGTATGTCAACACTAAGGTCATGTTTCATGCCAAAGTCCCAGACACAGGTGAACCCCGTCACCAGGCTGTGAGGATTGTCAGATGGTCCGAGAACCACAGACTTCCCTTTGATTATAGTAAATGTCTATGTTAACCTACACCATGGGGAGAAGAAAGCATCAGCAGATAAATGCAGGGTCGGCCCAAACACCATAGACTTGGCAAATGTTGTTACCCCTAACCTGGTATGGATAGCCACTTGCACCTCACCCGTCTCTAAGCATGACAGTCCCTGATGTTGGCAAACTAATATGCCTTGCTGGGTGCATTATCTCATTTATTCGCCAGACTTGTGACCAGGCAGAAATGTACCGATAATAATAAATATATATATATATATATTTTTTTTTTCTTTTATGTTGTGTAATTCAATGATGCGCTAGGAATATTGCTTATATTTCATGGATGGCAGATATTTTTTATAGGTTCTAAGTTTCAGTTTATTTTGAATGTTTTTCGGAAAAAGTGATTTATTGGTGTTGCTGGGTGATTATCTGTGCTCTATCGTCACATGAGTCCTCTCTCCTATTAAGCAGGGAATATACAATAAGACCTGTTTGTCACAGTTTGTAAGCATACAGTACGTATGCGCGAAATCCTGTTATGACCCCTCAGATGGGTCGTGTCTAGCGTGAGCAGTGAACAACAACAACACTATTTTATAAAAGCATGATGCAATTACACTGTGAGCAATGGCATGCAGAGGCATTGGCACATATTATTATGTATGATATAACTGTTTGTTTTGGTGTACAGCATATTGGGTTGTTTATATATTAATGTGCGATATAATGCTATTCTGATTAAGGATTTGTATTCCTGATGTCGGATTCCAAATATATCTGTACGAATTAATGATGACAGGACAGTCATGTTAAAGTAAAAATACCAATAAAGATATTTAAACAAACAAAAAAAAATTGCTAAATGCAGGGTACTGGGTCAGGTTTAAGAATGTGTTACTTACATGCTCGATTGTTAGTAACTGGGAATTTGAATTCAAATGTCATACAAATGGAAACTAATGAGCACACTAACGCGCAAGATCATATCTGGAAGATCACCCCCCAGGAACACATAGCAAAGAAGCAGAGACAAACTGGGAGAAAATACCATCTCTGCATTGCTGGCGGCCGGTCGGAGAGTTCTCAATGGACGCTTTTGGTACGATATTCCCCCTGCGCGGACACAGACATCTGAAAAATCCAACTCTACTACTGATTATATGTTAGACAGTCTAGTGCGATTTAATCAGATAAACAACTTCTCTAATAACCGTCGTCCTGAGAGTAACCAATATCTGCAGATCATAAACCTTGCCGTTAGTCTCACCCCACATCAAAATACCAATATTTTGTACACAGATGCGCACACAGAATCTAGAGACTCAAATGGCGAGCTGAGCAAGTACTTGAAAAGGAGTCAAAATGTGCACAGTTCAAAAGGAATTACATCATGACAACAGTAAAAGAAGGATTATCGCAGCATGCCAGAACAAAATATTAAATGGACACCATGCTCTGGGTAAAAAGCATTGTTCACCATGGTTCACACTTTTTCGCTGCAGTTTACAGCAGAACTCATGGTACCCCTTCAATAACAATTATACCTGAAGTACTAAAACAAGTACAGAATAAGTACGGGGGAACAATTTTGGGCTGAAATGTTGCCAAGGTATCAGCCATTATGTTAAGTAACAAAGCGGGAAGCAGCAGCACTGGCTTTACACCAACACCTGAGGGAGTTCACTCCTGCACAACAGGAGCGGGAATTGCAAAAACGTATTGATGAAACCTATGCCACAGCCAGACCTGCGAAACCACATGTTAAGAGTAATTCTGAAAAGAATAACTCTAAGCAAGAACCCGATTCTTCTAATAAGAAATGGGGCAAGGAACGAAAAAAACAAAAACAAAAAAACAGCACGGGGTGGGTCTCCTCAACAGGAAACCACTGAAAAGAAGTATAATTTTAGAAACTGTGCTATATTAGAATATTAGAAAGCCTGACAGGTATCAAGATACCAACACACGTCCCTTTCAGGATTCATCCGACACACGTTCGGAAAGAGGTGGACGGTCAGAGCACAGATCAGCAGAGCATGAAGCTGAAAAGGGAAACATATCGCACATCACACTTTGGACTACATCCTTAAAAAAGAAGACTAACAATAGACCCCTATACCTCAATTCAAAAAGAAGGACGCTGGGATTAAAATAAGACATGCCTAGGCTACTAAGGACTCTGCTTCTTAATGGGGAATGGGCAGGGACGATGCTGGACAGCACGGCAAAAGTCACGATAGCTCGCCAGAACCTGATGAATTATCTGGTGGTAGTAGCACTGAATGAGCATATCACGGTGAAAACACCTGATACAAGGGTAAGGATCCCGAATCGTTAATGCGAAATGTGGCTCCAAATTGAGGGGGACATACCCGGGAACATAAAGCTCTCTTTTTAGAGATATTCTTTTGGCTGAAAAAGGATTGGCCATCTGAGTTTGTAATGAAGTTCCGAATTGGAGTGGGGGTGATTTTACCTGCTTTCTTAGACCTCGTTCCAGAATCAATTAAACATTCATACGCCAAGGAGTGGGCATTGGCGCTAGCTCCTGCACTATACCGCAATCATGCTGGGTGGGATGATGAGTCTCCTCACCTCAAAATCCCATCAAAATCAGTTCCTCAACCCCAGAGACAGTACCCAATAAAGCATGAGGCTAAAAAACAAGTTAGGGAAATCTTTGGACAACTTGAATACCAAGGTGTAATAGAAAAATGCACCTCATAAAGGAGTAATCCTTTGTTTCCTGTAATGAAACCATACAATTCATACTGTCTAGTTTTAGACTACTGGCATCTAAACACATATACTAGCACATTTGCAGTACAAAAAGCACTAATGAATAACATTGAGCGGAAGAAATTCAAAACAACACAAGATATCTCAAATGGAGTCTTCTGCCAGAATATAGTGCCTGAAAGCTGATATTTGACAGCATTTTTAGCGCTAGGGTCACAAAGGGGAGAGGAGTTGGCCTAACGGTTAGGGCACTCGACCTCGGCGAACTGGGTTCGAGTCTCGGTAATGACGCTAAAAACATCCTGTGATTCTGGGCAAATCACTTAATCTCCCCATGCCTAAAAAAAAAATGAATGTGTGTCCTCATGTAACGTAACTGGTGCTATTTATTTAAAGCGCTCTGATACCTGATTGGATTCGGGTCAAGTTCGCGCTATATAAAAAACTCTGCAAAAAAAGGTAATTTTGCTATTTACCTCAGGTCCTATGTAGGTATTTATCTGACGGATGATGAATTAATGGAACACTTGGAAAGAGTAAACTGCATAATTCTTGGGTTTGCTCACTTGGGCAATAAATTAATTTTCAATAACGGCCCATCTCAATGCCCTGTTTCTGGGAAACAAGTTGTCAAGTGAAGGAAAAAGCCTTCTGACACAGAAAAAAAAAAAAGTGCACTGCTCCAACCTCCAATGACTCTGAAAAGACTACAATCCATTTTAGGATTTTTAAATTTTGGCAGAACATACATTTTGGATTACGCAGAATGTGTAAAACCGTTCTACGATTTAATCAGACCAGATTTATTCAATCAACGATTGGACACAGGAACATACAAACATTTTACGTTTCGTACAAGCTGGCATGATAGCTTCCAAACATTAACATACATGTGTAAAGACAACTAACCTGGTGATCCGCGTAGTCGCTGGACCAACCGGATACACCTATATCTCTTTCAATGAAGGTGATACAGTACCCATTACACATATGTACAAAAATACTGAAATGCGTTTTGCGCCCACGGAGAAAATTCTTACAGCTGTACAGACTGCTGTAGTGAGAGAGTGTTAATAAGAATGGGTTAGCCCTGTATCCCTCAGAACCTGGAAATTTAACCAAAATACTACAATTGGTTCTGTCGGATAGAAAATTTCTTAGCATGCCATATTTAATATGACTGAAAGAAACACACCAAAAAAGTTATTCAAGTGATTTAAACAGGTAGACTCTTATTTCAGTTTGTATATATGGCTGTCACAAGAACGTTAAACAAATTGTTCTGACAAATAAGTGACATTTTTGTGAATAGGTGAATAAAGTGACAATGTGATATTGTGCATGAAAGGAGTATATACAACAAGGGGGACTGTACATCAGTAAAATCAGTAACATCATTTAACATCTGTCCTTCTATAATTTGTTTCCCATGTTTTCTCAAAACTCTGGCGCAAAACTGATTTAAGCTTTGAGGCTATGAAACCGTAGGACATGAGTGGGTGTGGAGTCTCGACGTTTAGACCCTGGAAGGCGCGTTAATAAGGCAAAACGTTGCGGCGGGTCTTCTTCAGGACAGTAGGATAGAGAGGGACAGCATGATACTGTAGAATACAAGTTGTAGATCTGGTTCAGGGAAAGGCGTCATACACTGGAGACTTTTGTAGACACAAGGTGCTTGAGTTAGAAACAAGTCTGATTTACGGAGGATTCAGCAAGGAAACTATAATGTTTGACAGATTCCATCATCCAGGATACTGTACTTGTACGTATCACGATTCAGGGCAGATACAGGTTTCGGAGTAATCTAAATCTTTGAATCTGCCATTCGATAAATGTATGCTCCCAGTGTGCAAAACCAGTCCGAAGACATTTGATGGCGCGTCAGTGAATGACAAAAGAGAGTAGTGAGAGAATGAACACTAGCACAGGAGAAACAAATAATTGTCATTACCCTTGTACTGATCTTAGAAGTGGTTACCAAAGCCATCCACAATGGGCTAACTCTCACTGCAACAGATGTAGATTACAGATTTGATTCTACACTACAAACACAAGCATTCCTGCAAGACGAACAAGAATATCCTCTACGAAATAATAAATAATGCCTCTAGATCGATATGATTACATAATTTACACAGATGGATCTGCTCAGCCTGCCGTAGGGAAAAGACACCAATATTCCACTGTGTGCACAATAGTAAAAGGGTGCATGCATGACGGAAAGTTCTGTCCTAAAAAAACACACACATAGTCCCTCGGGGATTGTACAGAGCAGCTGGCAGAACTCAAAGCCCTAATTCTGGCACTACAAAGTATGGATAACGGATTCCCCATATTTAAGGTGTGTGATTCAGATTACTGTGTCCAGTCATATAATGAATATCTTCACTATTGGGGCCAAAAGGGATTTTGAGATTCCAAGGGTTGCACAATAAAGCACAAGCTGCTTTAGGAACAGGTGGCAAAGCTGAAAGAATGCTTGCCATGGGCTCATGTTATTCACACATTGAGTAATCAACGTGTTAGCGTTTACGCTGAAGGGGATTCCATGGCTGATGAAGCTGCTAAGGCAACAGTCTGCACTGCTGTCGTTCCTGCAATCACTTGTTCAAGTATGAGATTAGACACAGACATCATGGTAGCTGTCAATGTGGCTCCCAACGACACCCACCTGCCAAACGGCTTTCCACTCAAGTACACCTACAAGTTAGATGCACAAAACATTCCATATGCTCAGATTCCAGGAGTGGGGGATAGAGTAATACCAAACACTGATCGCGGTTTGGGTTTGACATTAGCCGCATATGAAGGTCTTGGTTCATCACACGCAGGGGTTACTGCTACAGTCTCGCTACTGAAGCAGCGCTATTGGTGGCCAGGTCTAACTAAAAAGACCAAGGACTTTGTCCTAAGATGTGACATCTGCCAACAGATGAAAGGCTCTACCGTAGCAGGTCCACCTCAGATACCTCTATTGATCTCAGACAAGCCTCTGGCTTGTGTTTATTTGGATCACTGCGGCCCCTTACACTCAGATGGGGCTTACAAGTATATCTTGATGGCAGTAAATTCCTGCTCCAGATTCCTGTGGGTTTGTCCACAGCACTCGGATGACACTTGAACTGTTATAAAGGATTTGCGAGTCTTCATCGGGACATACGCAACTGGCACATTCCGACCAGGGTCTGGAGTTTAGCTCTCGGGCTTACAAAGAAGCCATGGGAAGTTTGGGTGTGGCCTTGCGGTACTCCTCCCGTACCATCCCGAGGAAAATTCGTCATTGAGAGGAAAAACCGTGACTTAAAGCAGTCCTGAACAGCAAGGGTACTTGGCTCGGGTCGCAGTTGGGTCAATCACCTATATTGGGTCCAGAGGACACTCAATACCATGCCAAGAAAATCCTTGGGGTGGGGGTCATACCCTATATGAAATCTTGTTTGGTGTGTGAATGTGGGCACAAGACCTCGATAATGTTAGCACAATGGCGGGGGAAACACCATTTTAGATCAATGAATGTTTAGCTGTTTTACAGGAACTCAATGAGTGCTGGGGTGCGCAAAGCAGAGTCCAAGTTAAACTCACCGCCACTGGAGTGAACATCGTACCAGCAAGAATCGGCTGGGTGCGAAGACTGGGGACTTGGTCAGGGAAAAAATTGTGGACAAGAAAGAATTTGGGCCATCTTACAGAGCACCTGTACCTGTCCTGGCTGTCGAAGTTACAAGAACTGTGCTTCTTCCCCCCTTGCCGGCTGCCAAGACAAACGTTTTGGTTCCATTGATCTGATCAAACCACACCATGTGGCCGATTCTCAACAGTAGGCCGAGTGGGCTCCTGGGTAGCTGCTACACTCCTCTCGTTACAGTTCAGGAGGTTTAGACCTTAATAACTACAGAAGATTCCCTTCTCCAAAGAGAAGCTGTAAACAACAATGTAGTATTGCTTCTTCCTGTTGAAACAACTACAACTGTACAGTCAACGAGTGCAGAAACACAAGTCTCAATTCAGAAAATTGATGACATCTATGTGAATATGCCATGGATCAAGTCATCTTCCAGTTCTACAAAACCTGCTGAGCTTCAAAAATTGACCAGATGGCGTGTGGCTACTTTGTGCATTATGCTGACTTGTCATATGATTCAAGTGGGTCTGAGATTCCACCACCTCTCCCTATGAAGCTACAAGTGCGTGTTCTCCATCTTTGGCTGAAAAAGACATATTTTATTACTCCTTAGTTACATCTCTGAATTATAATTGGATTACTATTCCTGGTCCTCTGGATTGGTCTGTTTATTGTCTTTTTCCTACTTCTGAATGGACACCATATCCCAGAACACTCTGCAGTACACCTTGTGAACTTGGTTCTGAAACCACATGCACTGTGAACTAAGGGACCTGTCCCTGGTAAACATTACAGCAGTTCCAGTTCTGGATGGTATAGTGTGGGACAGGGTTTTGCATGATGTGTATGGTCCTACTGTGGAAAAAGTGTAATATTTTACTTGGCATAAGGGACAGCCATTTTGGCTGTGGTGTCTATTTAAGTTTCCTTCATAATTCTTTCGTCTTTTCACTCTGCCTGTGCTATCTATTTTAGTTGACTTCCTGACTCAGCTAAAAGCAATTTACGTGCTGAGAGTATGTAGCTGCCAGAGCATCTGGACTCAGATGTTAACTGTCAACCATTTACTGCTGCCATAAGCACTCCTGCTCCCCCTCCCACTTTGCTAACCAAGTGGCTATTCATCTGCCCTTGTTTGCTGAAAACTATTTCTAAAAATCTTGTTCTTCCTATTTCTGTTCTCATGCTTACACTGCAGAAAACCTGTATAAAAGCCCTGTGTTCTGTGACTTCAGCGTACTATCTCAGGCAGCACTTGAGAGTGCTATGTGGATGTGGTCCCACTCATGAGTGATTAATAAACTTGTTATTTATTCCCAACTCCAGTGCTGATCTCTATTTTATTGGTCTTTGAACCCGTGGACAAATGGATGACCTGCACCAGTGCACCCCTAAAAAGGTACATTTCCACACTACGGAACTTTTACGAATACCATATTTGTTTCACATTTCCTTAAATTATATCATCACCTCTAGTACTTTATCTGCTTATTGGGACATCAAAACTGTGCACAATTGGCTTATAGATGTAGAGCAATCAGATGCATTTTTGAATGATGAATTATATGATGGTACATCTAATTTTAGTGATATGTTTTGCCATCAACATTATGGACAATACTTCTTACACAAAGCTAGTTTCCATGTGCTGTTTATAATTACACTCAATGAGAACACTGTCCAACACCACGAAAGGTAGTTCAAAAACATTTGCACAAAACTATTTTTCTAGGTTTGATACGTCAGTCCCAGCCTCTTACTATTATAGGCTTGAACCTACACCTACAAAGAAAAATATTCTAACAAACACCAAGCTGATATACTTTGCTTTTTTTATTTCCCAACTGTCTGTACAGGGTTTTGACTTTTGGAAAGACACCATAGACACAAAATCTGCCTGGGGGACAAAAGGTTGGCAGGTTCATGGAACTGAGGCCTTATTAAGAGCATGCCTCATACCACATCAAATAATGTTTATGAATTAAACAGTGCAACAGACTCCCGGTCTTGGAATAGCAAAGATAAAGGATTTGAACACACCTTGTATTCCTGCATTTTCAGGCTTTGAAAACTGGCAGTATTTAACACACTACAGTGAGGAGACGCTAGATACCATGATACAAAATGGTTTTTACAATTCATCAGACTCTAATGGAAAGGGATGGTTGGTCTGGCTTATGGGCTCTAATGGGTGTCAATCTAGGTTCCTGGGCTACACCAAATGGTTCAGGATCAACAGGCCTGATCAACGATATGTACAATCAGAACACTTGGGGTTGTGACATCATAGAGTGTTGGGAAGTTGTGCCTTGATTGGCTAGAAACCTCAACACTTTCTTAGGTGAAGCAACACTTGTCCCTTCTTTCTGATGACATGGATTTCAAGGATTTTCTATTAGGTCTCCGGAACCCACGTCAAAAGCGCCTCTTGCATGCAATATACGAGCTGTGGAAAGTTTTTCAACAGGAAGATGCTGAGAAACTGCGTAAGATTGATAGGGTGAATTTAGACAAGGCTTTGGCTGTGAATGACAACAGTATGTTCACATTAACATCCAGAATGTATTCACTGGGCAAAATAGTATCTTTTGTAATTGACATAATACAGCAGGATATGTATATTTTGCAGCATGGACAATCACAACTATGGTCCATTGTATTATTAAGCTGGACGCTTCAAACACTATGTTCTGGCCACGTGCCGTGGCGCTATATCAACAGCACAAGTCTGTTTTCTGCATATGATCTAACAGAAACAAAGATAGTAATAACACGAAGAGATGAGAAATATACCATATTGCACAATGAAAAATTAGACTAATTACCTTTCACCGTGGCTGGTACACCATCCACAGACTGGAAAATCCATGGTTACATCAATCTACCAGTCACGACTTTCCAATTCCAATACTGTCTACAGTACCAACAAGTAGGAAGATATGAAGCATTTGGGGAAGGTTATGTGCATGAATACTGAGAAATACCATTCAGGTTTAGATGCAGGAATGGGGACACAGACGTTTTCCTTAGTGGTTCCGACTGAGGATGCAGGTCTTTAGTTTGAAATGGCATTTCACTTCATGGGGCATGCAATGCTTCAGTTGCAAACTTGTCTTGTTCTCTGAAGGGATTCTCCAGCTGCTGTGATTCATCAGGTTTTTCAGCTACTCTCGAAAGGGAGCTATTTGATGCTGAATGATCAAGTTTGTTCTGGAATGGAACCGGGCATCGCTAATCTGGTAACGGTTAATTCCATAGTCACTTGTTGCACAGAAGTACTGTTTCCACCTACCCGCACAGTTAGGAAGGCCACGCTATGGCCTTCGATAAATGTTTCCAACATACGCTTTGATTCTCTGAGCAATCTGAAAGCCATGCTTTTTCAAAAAGATCTGGCCTCAACATCAGCCAGAGAGACGTTTGCTCTACAGGTTGCAAGGTCCTAGTCCGAGATACAGACGCCACTCCATTCTAACTTCCAGATGCATTTTGGAGAGTTTGTCCATCGTATCTTTAATATGTCTGATACAAAGGGAATACTGCACTTTTTAAAATGTATTGTCTTGGGACTGGTTAGCATCTTTCACGTGATTTTCAGTTATTCCATCATTCATATACTCCGCGCTGGGAAGCATTTTTGTCCTGCTACTTGTGGCAGGAATCCTGATTAAAAATGTTCTGCTCCGCAATGGAAGTTCCAGTTCAACCTGAATGAAGACAGCCCTGCTTGTGCTGTGAGCGCATGATACACTGCTCCGGCACACCTCTGCTGTGAGAACTGAACGAACACTGTTTTTTTTCCTTCAGGCTTGTTTGGCTTCACTGCATACAACCTGTATTCCATTGTGTGCTTTGCAGCCATGAATGCGTATTGGATCTATGCCTCAGATCATAACTGGTTGCGCCACTGGACACTGAAGTACTGATGGACCCTTTTAAGGCCCATTGGCATTGTTGTCCCCAGCTTATTCGACTGCTGATGAATACATTCTTCGAGTCACCCTGGGATGCTCCTAGTGGACTGGATACCGGCTCTACGATACGCTTACAGGATGCAGTCCCTCTTTCAGTGGCTGCTGTGGGAACTGGATGGAATCACCTTTGGTCCATAAACCTGCTTTGAGGTGCGCTTCTGGGAACGTCGTCTGCAGCTACCACTTGAAATGAATATTACACTTTACAACGCACGCCTTACAACGCTTCATTACAACACATTTTTTACATCGCAAAATCCATTACAGCGCATCTCGCTACAACGCATGTCGTTACAACGCATAATCCATCACAACGCAATTACTATTCTAACTCCGCCAGGGCGTTAATTTGGGGAATGTGTTGTAATGAATTATGCGATGTAATGACATGCGTTGTAATGGATTTCACATTGTAAAACATTTGTTGCCATGACACGCGTTGTAACGCGTGCGTTGTAAACGATGTTTCCCACTCTGAATACATAAACATTTGGCTTGTCCGTGTGGTGGGAACGATTTGGCCTGTTTTTAGACAATAAGAATCAAAAGAGTTTTTGCCTTATTTTCCTAGGCACCATGACTTTCTGAGTGCTTAGAATTTCAAATAGTATAATGACTTTTAAAGGCGTTTATGAATATTTAAAAGGGAAGTTTGCTTTTAGATGATTTTAAAAGTGGTTTTAGCCCTTTTTCATTTTAGTTTCATTATGGCATACTGGCTTTTAGATAGCTTTTATATATCGACCCTTAGTATGAGGAGTGGGTGTTATGTGCCCGGGTTAGGCCCAAGTAATGGAGCTACACATTTTTCTTACATTGGCCTAATTTCGTACAATAACATTTCTGCTATGACCTTTTGCACATATTTGCTTGTGCGACACTGTTGGATTAGTTTCTCTGAAACTACTTTGCTTACACATCTAGCTTCGCATAACATTATCAGGATGCATGAACACCATGTACAAGGCCTCGTGAAGCACTTTGTACAAATGTCATTCTATCTTCATCCATGGGGTGGCAGGGCTATCTACATATCCATAACATTGCTAACCTATACGTACATCACAGGGATGCTTTCTATTATAAATAATGAGCATCCCAAAGGATTAGCAGAGGAGGCACTTTAGCTGACACCAAGGGTCACTGCACGCTGAGACTTCACCATGCAGGGGTCTGACATTTCAGTGAGGGGGTGTCCAGTACATTCTCTCCCGCCAGGTAATGGGGTTGGATTGTCCCTTGAGGGGGATTCTTGGCTTCACACCTACACATACTGTAGGTACACGCATAGTAGGAGTACGCCCGATAACTGCCTTGTTTATATGCCTGCATATATACACTGTTTTAGGACCATGGTAGAACTATATCTACAATTCACTCTTTTGGTGCTTGTAATCACTTACCTCTGCTTCGGTCTACTGAATAACGCAGCACATGTATTTTATACAGGAATAACGTTGGTTCAATAAATATATTGAAAACTTCCCACTGTTTATTCTTTGTATATTTCTCTGAGCCCAAGTTAACACGATTGACTGAGCAAAAGGTTTCTGATTGGTTTCTATGATCCGTGAGGGGTCAGGGTAGTTATGCTCAGTGGTTGCCAGAAACCATTCACTCCCTGGTAAGGTTAGGGGAGCTTATGGTGGCACTGTTAGCTAGATAGTCTCTAGACCAACATATCCTGCGGGGGTGCCTGGAATCAGTCTAGGCACCTGTTAGAAGGGCGACCTCCGGGGAGTTAGATGGTGTCGGACTGATCACCCCGAGAGGCACCGTTCCGCGTAGGAAGTAGCCGAGCGCCGCCGAGAAACCTCCTGGGCGAGGTCCTTCTCCTAGGATCGTACAGCCAAGTAATCCCCCCCCACCACAAAGGGACACAACAAGGGTATCAAATCTTACAAGTCTTTATCGGTTGCAAAAGGCAGGTTTCTGTGGCAATATTTACAGGCGGATCGAGGGATCCCAAAGAGTCTCGGGGTCGTTCAGGGACGGGGTAGCGGGTCAGTCTCAGTACCAGCCTGGTACGGGAACACCCTGCGCTCAGCTCTCAATCTTTGAGCTGGGGGGGGTTCCGGGAGCCGGGACGTCGTCCGCAGGGCTCGGAGGGTTGCCTCGATGAGGTCGAGCCGCGACGAGGTCAGCAGGGCTCCGATGGTTACTTCTGCGAGGTCGAGCCGCGACGAGGTCAGCAGGGCTCCGATGGTTACTTCTGCGAGGTCTAGCCGCGACGAGGTCAGCAGGGCTCCGATGGTTACTTCTTCGAGGTCGAGCCGCGACGAGGTCAGCAGGGCTCGAGTTCCAAGTTCCAGGCAATGAGTCTCTCTCCGTAGGGTCAGCCGCGATCCGATCAGCAGGGCTCTCGACTCCAGGATACAACTCCTGTCCTGGTTGTGGGTTGTCCCAGATATATGGCTGGAGCCCTTTGATGTCCGGACCCTCGCGCCGGGGGGGCCGGAGGGGCCGGGATGAGAGCGTCCAGACACCCAGCGGGGGGTGGAGCCATCGCCCAGGGAGGCCGGAGGACGATCGGACCCAAGCATCGGGGGCCGGCAGGAGGCCCCATCAAAACTCCCCTCCTCCGGGATCTGTGGAGTGGCCACTCGACCCCCTTGGGTCGGGTCTTGGCGCCTCGATGTCGGGGCTTCGCGGGGACCGAGGCCCGGGCGGGCCACGTCGCGAAGGCTGATGCGGGTAGCGGGGTACAATCTCGGGGGGCTTCGAAGGGTTGGGGTTCCCCCCGTTTGGTCTGGTAGGAGGGTTCGGGACCACGCCACGAGGCCGGGTCCAACAGGCGTCCCCCCCAGCAGAAGGCAGGGAGAGTCTCCCATCTTCTTGGGTGTTCTCCTCACCGAGGCGGAAGAAGCGAGATAGGCCGTCGGCGTTGGCGTGGTCGTTGCCGGGCCGATGGTCTACAGTGAAGTTCATCCCCTGCAGAGAGATGGACCATCGCAACAACTTCGGGTTCTCGCCTCTCATCTGCATTAACCACCGCAAGGGCCGGTGGTCGGTTTGGACCCGGAAGTGGGTGCCGAAGAGGTAGGGCCGGAGCTTCTTGAGGGCCCACACCACGGCGAAGGCCTCCCGTTCAATGGTGCTCCATCTTTGCTCCCGGGGCAGCAGGCGCCGGCTGATGAAGGCCACCGGCTGGTCGATCCCCTCAGAGTTCACTTGGGACAAGACAGACCCGACTCCGTATTCCGAGGCATCAGTCTGTACCACAAACTCTTTGCTGTAGTCGGGAGCTTGTAGCACGGGGGCGGTACACATTGCTGTCTTGAGGGTCTCGAAGGCCGCCTGACAGAGGGGCGTCCAGTGCACCTTCTTTGGTTGTTTCTTTGAGGTGAGCTCCGTGAGGGGGCCCACAATGCTTCCGTAGTTCTTAATGAATCGCCGGTAATAGTCCGTGAGTCCCAGGAAGGCCCTTACAGCGGTTTGGGTGGCTGGGGGCTCCCAGGCGATGATGGCGTCGATCTTTGGCTGGATGGGAGCCACATGGCCGCTCCCCACTTGATGTCCCAGATAGGTTACGGATCCTTGGCCTATCTGACATTTGCTGGCTTTTATTGTGAGCCCGGCCCTTTGGAGGGCGGTCAGAACCTCCCAGAGGTGCCTCAGGTGTTCGGCCCAGTGGCTGCTGAACACCGCAATATCGTCCAGGTAGGCGGCGCTGAACGCTTCTAGGCCGACCAGTACTTTGTTCACTAGTCTTTGGAAGGTCGCCGGGGCATTCTTCATGCCGAAGGGCATCACTCGGAAGTGGTAGTGGCCATCGGGGGTGGAGAAAGCAGAACGCTCTTGGGCGCCCGGGGTGAGCCTGATCTGCCAGTATCCGGCGGTGAGGTCAAAGGTGCTATGGTAGCGGGCTGCTCCTAGGCGGTCGATTAGTTCATCTGCCCGAGGGATGGGATGGGCATCGGTTTTGGTGACGGCATTTAATCCCCGATAGTCCACGCAAAACCGGAGCTCCGGGGTGGTGTCCGGGGCGGCCGCTTTCGGCACCAGGACCACAGGGCTGGCCCAGGGACTGTCGGAGGGCTCGATGACCCCCAGGGCCAACATCTTGGAGACCTCGGCGTGGATGCAGGCCCGCACCCGGTCGGGGACTCGGTAGGCTCGGTGTCGCACGGGGGGACTGTCCCCGGTGTCGACGTCGTGGACGCACCATCGGGTGACTCCGGGAGTGAGGGAGAAGAGAGCAGCAAAGTGATGCAGCAGTCCTTGACACTCTTGGCGCTGCTCCGCAGTCAGGGTGGCGGAGAGGATGACTCCCTCTACGGAGCCGTCCTTTTCGGAGGTTCTCAGGAGGTCGGGTAGGGGCTCGGAGTCGTCCTCGACCCCATCGTCCGTAGCCATCAGCAGGCTAAGCTCCGTTCGGGCAAAGTGGGGTTTGAGCCTGTTGGCGTGGAGAACCCGGAGGGGGTTCCTCGGGGACTCCATGTCGACCAGGTAGGTGACTGGGCTCTTTTTCTCTACCACCTTGAAGGGCCCGGTCCATTTGTCCTGGAGAGCGCAAGGGCCTGGCTTGAACTCAATGGAGGAGGCGTTCTGGTCATACCAGCGTTTCATTTCCTCCTGGCTGGCCTCGAGGTTGGCTTCGGCCAGTTCCCTGAATTTCCGGGTTTGATTTCGCAGGGTCAGGAGGTACCGGTAGACGTCGGGCGGAGCATCCTGGACGGTAGTCTCCCAGCCTTCTTTGACCAGGCTGAGGGGGCCCCGGACAGGGTGTCCGTACAAGAGTTCGAAGGGGCTGAACCCCAGAGACTTCTGCGGGACCTCCCGATAGGCAAACAGGAGGCAGGGCAGCAGGACGTCCCATTTGCGTCTGAGGGGCTCCTCCAGGCCCTTGATCATTCCTTTCAGTGTCCGGTTAAATCATTCGACTAGTCGGCTCCCCTGGGGGTGGTACGGGGTGGTGAACTTGTAGGTGACCCCGCATTGTTGCCACAGGGACCGCATATATTTTGAGATGAAGTTCGTGCCTCGGTCGCTCACGACCTCCCGTGGGGAACCCACTCTGGAGAAGATTCCCATTAAGGCCCGGCCCACTACGGGGGCCGTCACTGTTCGGAGAGGGATGGCCTCAGGGTATCGGGTGGCGTGATCGACCAGGACGAGGATGAAGCGATGTCCTTGGGAGGTTCGGGGGTCCAGGTGCCCCACGATGTCGATCCCCACCCGCTCGAACGGGGTGTTTACTATTGGAAAGGGCTGGAGCGGGGCTTTGACTTTTCCCCCACTCTTCCCGCTGGCTTGGCAGGTCGGGCAGGTGCGGCAATGGTTGTCCACGTCCTTCCACATTCGGGGCCAGTAGAAGTGGGTCACCAGGCGGCTGTAGGTTTTGTCTTGCCCCAGGTGTCCGGCGAGGGGCACATCATGCGCCAGATTGAGGAGGAAGTCTCGGAGCGGGACCACTAGCACCCGGCTGGCTCCCAGTTCTGCGGTCTTCTGCTCGCTGTAGAGGAGGTCGCTGTCCCAATAGACCCAGTGGGTCCCCGTTTGTTCTCCGGTGGCCTGGGCGGCTGCTTGCTGTCGGGTCCCTTCGAGGGAGGGGCAGGTTTTCTGTTCTTGGCGGAACTGCTCCCTGGTGGGGCCACCTTCTTGGCGCCATTGGGCGAGTTCGGGTAGGTCGCCGAGCGCGGCAACCTCGTCCGGGGGGACTTCTGGCGGCCCGGACTGAGCGTCGGCTTCTTCTTCAACGGAGGGGGTGGCGGTTCGGGCCACTCCGGCTCTTCGGGGGGAGCAGGTGTGCTCGGCTGGATGGCCCGGGCGGTCGTGGACCGCGTGGTTGCGCAAACCCACTCGGGCAGTCCCAGCATTCCCAGATGCTCACGGCGCTCAACGTGGGCCCAGGGGGAGCTTTCCAGGTCGTTCCCCAGGAGGCAGTCTACGGGGGCGTCATCGCGGACGGTCACCTTCAGCATGCCCGACACTCCCCCCCACTCGAAGGGAATGCGGGCCATCTGGCACAAGCTCTCGGTGTTGTCTGCCGACCGGACGGGACACAGTACATTACGCATGATCTGTTCGGGGGTCACCAAGTGGCAGCGGACGGCTGTCACGCTGGCTCCGGTGTCGCGGAGGGCTTCGGCCCGGCGTCCATTAATGGTGACCCACTGTTGATACTTCTTTGTGTTGCTCGGGATGGGAGCCCGGGGCACCATTTCCCGGCTGCCCAGGCATACCAAAGTCATGGCGGCGGGTTCCCATTCGGTGGGCTCTGCGTCGTCGTTCTCTTCATCCTCTCCCCCTTCTCCCAGGGCCGCGGCCGCCAACTGGCGGGGGGGGGTGGCCCGGTGGTCCCGGCTCGTCGGTTCACGGGGCATGTCGGGTCACTGGCATAGTGCCCTGGCTGTTGGCAGTTGTAGCACGTTACCGTCGGTCGAGGCCCTGGTCGGGCTAGGGGGGGCCCTCTTCGGGCGAGGGACGGGGAAGTGCGGTTCGGGGGCGGTTCCCGGGGAGGACTCCGGGGCGGCCCTGCTGGAAAGTCTCTGTTCCGGTTCGATCCCCCTCCTCCGCCGCGCTGGCGGGGGGGCCCCGGGTTGTTCCGTTGGTACTCCCCCATCGAGTTCCAAGGGACCCGGGTGTTCACCCATCGATCGGCCTCGGCGGCGAGCTTCCGCGGCTCGGTCAGCTTGCTGTCGAGGAGGTGCTGTCTCAGCTCGATAAAGCAGTTGTTGGAGAGGTGCTCCCATACAATGAGGTCGAACAGCTGTTCGTATGAGGTGACTTTGCTGCCCTTGATCCACCCTTCCAGGGCTCTGCTGAAAAAGTCTACGTATTCCACCCAGGTGGTACCGGGGAGCTTCCTGCAGTCCCGGAAGCGCTGGCGGTACATCTCTGAGGTGAGACCATAGCGGGTGAGCAGGGCCTCCTTCATATGGTCATAAGAGGTCATCACTGCGTCTGGGAGCTGTAGCAGGGTGTCTCTGCCTTCGCTGAGGAACCGTCCCCATAGGCCGGCACCCCAATCTTTCCAGGGTACCCGATGGGTGGTCATGGCTACCTCGTTGGCCTTGAAGCATTGTTGGATGTCGTCGTTCTTGTAGTACTCTTTGACGACATCCTTGGGGATATGTACTTTCGCCTCGGCCGTCGGAGGGTTGTCCCGGTTTCCGGGGGGCGCCGGTCTCTCTATTTTGGGACTTAATTTCAAGTTCTTTAAGGCCCCGCTCATGCTCGAGGGTTAGCCTCCTCTCTTCCAGTTCTCGGTGCCGCTTTTTCTCCTCTATTTCTTCTTGCAACCGCAGTTGCTCTAGGGCCAATTTCTTTTCTGCTAGTAGGAGTTCGCCGTCCATCGCACCGCTGGCCACCAATGTTAGAAGGGCGACCTCCGGGGAGTTAGATGGTGTCGGACTGATCACCCCGAGAGGCACCGTTCCGCGTAGGAAGTAGCCGAGCGCCGCCGAGAAGCCTCCTGGGCGAGGTCCTTCTCCTAGGATTGTACAGCCAAGTAATCCCCCCCACCACAAAGGGACACAACAAGGGTATCAAATCTTACAAGTCTTTATCGGTTGCAAAAGGCAGGTTTCTGTGGCAATATTTACAGGTGGATCGAGGGATCCCAAAGAGTCTCGGGGTCGTTCAGGGACGGGGTAGCGGGACAGTCTCAGTACCAGCCTGGTACGGGAACACCCTGCGCTCAGCTCTCAATCCTCGAGCTGGGGGGGTTCCGGGAGCCGGGACGTCGTCCGCAGGGCTCGGAGGGTTGTCTCGATGAGGTCGAGCCGCGACGAGGTCAGCAGGGCTCCGATGGTTACTTCTGCGAGGTCGAGCCGCGACGAGGTCAGCAGGGCTCCGATGGTTACTTCTGCGAGGTCTAGCCGCGACGAGGTCAGCAGGGCTCCGATGGTTACTTCTTCGAGGTCGAGCCGCGACGAGGTCAGCAGGGCTCGAGTTCCAAGTTCCAGGCAATGAGTCTCTCTCCGTAGGGTCAGCCACGATCCGATCAGCAGGGCTCTCGACTCCAGGATACAACTTCTGTCCTGGTTGTGGGTTGTCCCAGATATATGGCTGGAGCCCTTTGATGTCCGGACCCTCGCGCCGGGGGGGGCCGGGATGAGAGAGTCCAGACACCCAGCGGGGGGTGGAGCCATCGCCCAGGGAGGCCGGAGGGCGATCGGACCCAAGCATCGGGGGCCGGCAGGAGGCCCCATCGAAACTCCCCTCCTCCGGGATCTGTGGAGTGGCCACTCGACCCCCTTGGGTCGGGTCTTGGCGCCTCGATGTCGGGGCTTCGCGGGGACCTTCGCGAAGGCTGATGCGGGTAGCGGGGTACAATCTCGGGGGGCTTCGAAGGGTTGGGGTTGCCCCCGTTTGGTCTGGTAGGAGGGTTCGGGACCACGCCACGAGGCCGGGTCCAACAGCACCTCACCCAAGGTTTATGTTGTCCGTCAAACGCATAGGTCCTACGGATTAGTGGGAATTACACAACAGTTTGTTTACTTCAGACACATTTAAAAAATGTTTTAATCTTCTGCATGTATTTCACTCCATTTCTGCACTTTGTTTGCACTTTACGCCTTATCGCTGCATAGCATGACAACTTTTCCATCGTGCTCGCTTGCACTATACGTTTTTATTGCTGTACAGCAGGTTATTGCACTTCTCTATCTGAGGCCCCTTAAGATAATATGACACTTCTAGTAGCATAATTGCTCTTTTCATGGTTACCCATATTGCACTGCACGCATCAATTAGTTCGAACCAGGCACTGCCTGAGAAATACTAATGCAGAATGTAAAAGACCATTTGACTTCTTGGCCTTCTTGCATTGCAGAGTCAATTTAAGTTTATTTGCATAGTTAATCAAAACCATTGCATACCAATAAAACCTCATTAAGTACATTCAAAGTATAAAAGTGACTCTAACAGCTCTAAAAACCTTTTACGTTTTTAACATTAAACAGTATATTCTGAATTTGTGCAAAGTATTGTGCAGTTAAAATACTGTTATGAGTAAACAGAAATTAAGCAAGTGTGCAAATCCTTTGTTAGGCCTTTGTGGCGCCTATGCCTACTCAGTTCAAAGGGAAAGTACAGGTAGCTTGAGTAGACTTACGGTCTAACCCTTGTCAGGTCTTACTGATTCACTTTTCACTTGACCATGGGTCCGTAGTACAGGAGGTCCCTAGTCAATTTGCAAGTTACAGTGCAAGTGCCTTCTGCAGCCTAAAAGCTTGGATCCTCAGAGGGGTAAGAATCCGGCACAGTTCACAGCTAGAGTGCAATTACCTTGCACAGTTCAATACTTTTAGATATGTCCGACCTTGCTACTTTGATTGCCTCGTAGCAGCACATTAACATCAGTAGTTGTTAGTATGTTTTGATAGGAACAGTGTCCTTTTTGTGGTTTTGATATTGGCATATGGGGCATGGATACTGGACCTTTATTAGCTCCTGGGTCCCCCCTCTCATTTTTTGTGATAAATGAGTATGTTTTGATGACCAGAAGGATCTACAGGCTTGCTCATTCACAGACTGTTTGGGACTTTTATGCGTAGTGATGGTATTTAGGGTCACAACTTGTCTGATTTCAGAGTGCCTGAAGATACATGGTTGGAAAACTTTGCACTTAGAAAGTGCTTCTGTCTTACACCAGACCTTGCTCATTCTTTTTAGTCAATTCTTTGAAAAGCGGCTTTAAAAACGTTACCCCGCCTGCAGTCTAGGGGAACTAAAGTACCACTTAGCCAAGTAATTACTGCTTGTCTGCAGGAGCGTATTTTCAGGTTTCTAAGAATTGGTTTCAGGTGTTTTTTCCTTTGTGCCAAGGTCACTGGACATGCACAGAAAATGTGTACTATTGACTCTTGTTTATACCCACAAAGTCGATAGGTTTGATTTTGAGACTGATGTTTCCAGGAGGGGATTAGATCTTTAGTCTCCATGGTACCAAAACAAAATAACAAAGTGATGCTTCAGAAATGAGAAAAATGCGCTGAGAGATAGCCCTGGGGTCGCAAGTTGTTGTATGAATTTATCACTCTCCAATTGTGTCGTCTTCGTACGAGAGCATTTTTGTCTGTTAAATGAGATAAGATCCAAGTTGAGGCGTTTATTGCTCAATTAAATGCAGATTTCCCCATGCTTGCTGCCCAGGCTTCTTGCATGCCTAGATCCTTACATGGCCTGGTTTAGGTGATTTCCCCTGGAGACTTTTGAGTTGCTGAGTCGTTGCTCCTCAATCTCCAACCAACATAGGCTGTTAATGGAACCCCTTTCAGAAGCACGCAGTCTCAAGCACAGTTTGATGTAAGTGCTTGTGTATTAAAATACTAGATCTTTCAAGCCAAACCCTAGGCATATTAGAGGTGGTGAGGATGATTTTGGAATTTGAAACATGGATTTATTAACTTTCGTCTGGATCTTATTAAATTAAGAGTCACTGTTTCACATCCCCGCATAATTTCTGCACCATAGGTCATCATTAACCGAACAGACATTAAAGTGAGCAGATGGCTAAAAGATGGACAACTCAGTTTCTGCTTAAGTAATTTGAACCCGTACATTAGAAACTTTGTTTTTGCCTGGGTAGCAACTGGATGGTGTTTAAAAGTCTTTTAGTGATCCACCGTGTAGCCCAGATATGTGTATGTGGGGCTACCTCTACCCTTTTCCCTTCTAAAAACCAGGAGTATGTCTTAAATTTGGAGTTGACCAGCCAAACCACTTTAGTTTTATTCAGGTTTAGCTCCAACCCTTGCTCCTCCATATAATTGTTTAGGACATTGATGCTGCGTTGCAGACCTATTGGTGTTTGACTCAATAGGACAATATCATTCGCATATTGGAGGCATCCTAGTTTCTCTGAAGCCAGGATTGGCGAGTGGCCATTATCCAATTGGAGAGCATCTACTAAATCTGCAAGGTATAAATTAAACAGACTTGGTGCCAAGACGAATCCCTGTTTAAGTCCGTTCTTTGTGGAAATTTTGTTCGTGACTTGGCCCCCCGTCTCCAATTTTAACTTGCACACAGGTTTCTGTATGTAGTTCAATGATTGCCCTCAACAGACCTCTTGGAAGACCCCATTCTTCCAGTTTTAGACATAATTGTCCTCGGGGAACTCAATCAAGAGCAGACTTGATGCCTATAAAACACGCGAATAGCCATGATTTTTTATATGTAGCCATCTCGACTAAGAGAGAGAATGCTGTTAAATTTGTTAGTGTCCCCATGCCTGTTCTAAATCCTGTCTGAATTTGTGGTATAAGTTGTTTTACTTCTGCCCAAGCTTTTAAGTGATGGAGTAGACAAGACGCATAGATCTTAGCCTCAACATCTATTAAAGTAATAAGCCTGTGGTTGAGTGGTGAGGCTGGATTTCCGTTTTTCTAGATGGGATGAAAGATGTTGCCTTTCCCTGATTCTGGTATTCCATTAGTACGATAAAGATCATTGAAAAGTGGGACAAAGTAAGAGGCCCAGTAGGTTACATCTCCTATAAATAATGTATAAGGGATTCCATTCAGACCTGCTGCACCTTCAGATTATAATTTCTTTACATTTCCCATCAGCTGTTCTGTATCCACAACTGAGGTGTAGTGATCATGATTTATGGAAACCTTGTGATTATGGGAGTTCACTTGGTTGCAGTGATTTGCAGTGACTGGACTTGTCTTGCATTTGTCTTTGCCCAGCTGTCTTTCCCCCACGTCCTCTCGCGTTGACCTTGAATACATAGCGAGAACGTGAGCTTTCCAAGTTGTTGCATCAATCCCTGCATTGTACTGTCTTTCTTTTCCAGATGACAGCCCATTCACCAGGTGCCAGAATTTTGTACTATTCTAATGTTTGCGTGACATGAGGAGCTTAGTCCACAGGTCTTCTTGATAGCTTCTTTTTACTTTCCAGCAGTTTTTGTTATATTGCATTTTCAAATTTTATAACATGCTCTTATCAGGCCTCTTACCTTGGCTTAACTCCTTTGCCACTTTTCTGGTTTCTCCTATGGTTTCCGAATTTTTATTTCGGAGCTCGGTTATGCCAGAATTTCCTTCCACAACCCTCGTTTTTGTTGGTTCCATTTACACTCTTAAGCTTTTTTTTAAAATTGGAAATGTTGTCAATAGTGAGTCACTTAAAAGTACCCATGCCTTTTCTCGCTCACCTGCTTCTTTTCTTACATTTTTCTACCTTTCTGATTCACTTTTTTTGACCTCGATAGTTCCGGCACAGCGGTAGATTTCTGCCATCAGTTTCTGTATCTCCGGACCACGCGATTTTAAACGTTTTAAATAATAAGTTACTGGGGCAGAGATTAAGTTGTTCGCTGGACACGGATGTGTGATCCTGCACAAAATCCAAATGGAGTGAGGAAAATGGTTATTCTGTACAGGGAAGTATTTGAAAGTGACACGCCTAAGACAGAGCTGCTTCGCTAATAACCGTTTAATAAATTTTTTAACTTTTCCTACCACTTACAAAAAGTAATAGATGTGTGTGAGTCCTCTTTTTTATTACCGTTTAGGATCTTAAGCCCAAGTTTACCCAGCCGCTTTGTAAAACCGATTCTGCTATGGTGAGTGCCCCTTTTTGCACTGGCATTACCTAAATCTGTATTAAAATCCCCAGAGATGATTAAAATTGCGTGCTTATATTGTTTCCGTAGAGTTTTTGTTATTTTGAACAGCATTTCAATGTTTTCCCTTTTCTTTGCTTTTCTGGGGTGAATATAAACATTTATAAACAGCACAACCATACGAGTGGGGTTTGCCTTCTCGAAATCCAGCTCGATTGCTTGCATCGTGTTTACCCCAAGGTCTATTTTTTCCATGACCCAGTTGAATTTGGTGTAGCAGATCGTGGTAAGGCCCCCTTTGAGGTCTCCAAGTTTCAAGGTCTTTATCGCAGAAATATGATGCCCTACATAACCTCCAATTTGTATTGGTTCCAAACACCAGATTTCCTGCCTCACGAGGATGTCATAGTTCTGGAGAAATGACCTTGCGTCATCTTCTTGTAGTAGGTTCTCCAGGCTGTGTGTATTCCATGAGCGGAGGTTTATGCTGTTGCAGGGTTCTTGTTCTTCTTGTCAGGTCCAGGCGATGGCTTAACCATTGGGAGCCGTGGCCTGGCCTCGTTGTTGGAGGCAGAGGAGTTCAGATACACTTACTGGACCTGGTGGGACATGCTTGGAAGCTTTTCAAATGATCCCAGGTACATATGAGCTCCTGCCGCTCCCCTTAAGACTGTGCTCCCTCTTGTTTTAATAGGTAGCAATTGTCCTGGGTATCGCGTATCATGTATGAATATGGTCTTAGCTCTATCCTCCATGAATTAAAGATGGGCTGATTAACCAGTATTTGATCTACTATATCAGTTGAGGCCCAAGTTGTTAAAGTTGCATCTCTGTCACTTCTGTATAGGTGTGGTCTGAATTCCACTGACATCAAGTCTGAAGACATAATGTGTGCCAAGACCTTTATTTCTTTTTCAAGGTTTAGGACGGTTCCTCTGTTAAAGATGTCAGATGTCCCCATTGAATTGTAGTTGGGAATTAACAATAGTTTATTTGTCCGGGCGCCCCTATTGCTTGCTGAGACTTGGAATGTTCTGTCCATGTGTGTAGTTGCTGGCCCATATCCGGCTGTAGTTTTTGCACCTGCCTTGGGCCGTCAATGATGTTTCATCTTCTTGTAAGTAGGTGTTTCTACAACTTGTTCATGCAGTGGTGAGACCGTGGACTTGCTGGCCCTTGTTCTGCTAACGATAATGCTCCAGCTCAAGGGCCCATAGTGATGTTTCGTCTTGTTGTAATTGGATACTTCCCCAACTCAATCCCACAATAAGGGTTTCCTTACTCAGTGGATGGTTTTGTTTATCCTTGCTTTCAAGTGGTATAATCTGGGATTGCTCCTCAGAATTTTCCTGCGTTTTATTGTTAAAACCATCATACTGCCTGATGACATTCAAGCTGTGTCGTGACCGTTGGGCGACTGGCCTAAATAGTTTGCTGGTACACTGGTTTGCTTGCTCTGGCGACTTTTGGCTGTTGTGTTCCCATGTTTGTTCCCATATGTGTTCTCCTGCAATGTTTCTACTATTTGCATTTCCACCTTTTCTGCTCCCTCAGTATCAGAAGCCGCCAAATTTCTGTATTTCGATAATAAGCGCCATATACTGTTTTGTTGTGCCATTTCACCTTACTTACATGCTTTCCTTTGCCTTTTCTTTGGCTTTTTTGTAGTTACCTGCTCCACCTCTACTATTTCTGCCACCTCGGTTGCTTGGTTCTTCCTTTCAGCTACATAGGCAACTTGTTGTAAGGGACTTATCTCACTGTTTGACATCTGTCCCTTTACCTAAGAGGGGCTGCGCAGGCGATGATATAGGGTCTTTGGTTACTTGTGTACCTTTAGTATTTTCTGTTTCTTTTGCCTCAAATTCTAGGCCACGTTGCCTTTCAAAAGGTCTGGTTGCTTGGGACCTTACCTCCATCAAGAAGTCGTTAATGATTGTCGCCTAAAATTGCGCACTGACATGTAACTTGCTGTGTATGATTCTGGTTTGCGCTCTCCGCATCAGATCGTTGAGAGCTTGCAGCTTCTTGTCTATACCCACTATGTGGACTGCCAAGATGTTGAGAAGATCCACCTAAAGTTCCTGTTTGTCAACTTGGTGGTAGACTTTGCATCCACGGTCGACTGAAGTGCATCGCATGTTCCCACCGGTATGCCCCTTGCTGATAGTTCTGGAGTTTCCATGCCAACTGAATTAAGATATGAAGATAAAGGTCAGATTGTGGGGAGGCTGCCGTTTACTGGCCACACCAAATTGAACTCAAAGGGGTTTTGTTTTCAAAGGCAAATTTAACCTTGGCCAAAGAGCTTCTACTACAAGCCGAGAACAGGTATCCATTTGTCTCCCCCGTACCATTGCAGAGGGGCAAGAAACGGTACCAACAAATGTTTAATCTGCAATACTGGCTTCATGCATGAATGATACTATTTGAAAGTTCAATCAGTAGTTGGTCCTGTGACTCTGGGCATTCTGGTTGCCCCTGTTGATTGACTAGTAAAGACCTTGAGCTAAGATTGTCCTAGTTGCTGAAGTTTAACGAGGAGATGGACTCTGTAGGGTTGTTTCATGACCGTCCACTTGTAATATGCATAATGTGGCTGGAATAGCCTGCGTAGTACCTTGAGGCACTTCTCGACTACATCAATCAATCAATCAATCAGGGTTTTGTGGAGCACACTACTCACCCATGAGGGTCCCAAGCTGCTGAAGGAAGGGGGGGGGGGGTGTGAGCAGCTCCGTTGGGGTCATCCGAAGAGCCACGACTTAAGGGCCTTTCCCAATTGGTGCAGTGCTGGGCTTCGTCAGAGGTGAAGGGGGAGTTCGTTCCAGGTCTTGGTTGCAAGGTAGGAGAAGGTTTTCCCACCTGCTCTGGTCCTGTAAAACGAGGACAGTGGGACAGTGGCTAAGGCGAGGTCGGCTGAGTGGAGGTTTCTCTTGGTGGCGTGGAAGGAGATTCGGTCATTGAGGTATTGGGGTCCACTGTTGCAGAGGGCTTTGTAGGCATGTGTGAGCAGTTTGAAGGTTGTTCTTCTTTCGACAGGGAGCTAGTGGAGGTCGCGGAGGTGTTGAGTGATGTGGTCATGTTGTGGGATGTCGAGGAGAAGTCTTGCTGCGGCGTTCTGGACAGTCTGGAGTTTGCAGAGGAGTTTTTTGTGTACTCTGGCATAGAGAGCGTTTCCGTAGTCCAGGCTGCTGGTGATGAGTGCATGGGTGACTGTTTTCCTTGAATCAGGGGGAGAGGGGGGGATGAGGGGGTGGTCCACTTGAACGTCTTGCGAAGTATGCAGAGTGTGTTGAAGCATGCAGAGGATACAGCGTTGATATGGAGATTCATGATGAGTGAAGAGTTGAGTATGATGCTGAGGTTGCGTGCATGGTCCGTTAGGGTGGGTGGGTTTCTGAGGGCAGGGGACCATCAGGTGTTGACTCACGCAGAGGGGGTGGAACCGAGGATGGGAACTTCTGTTTTCTCCGTGATGAGCTTCAGACAGATGTTTCTCATCCAGGTCGCAATGGCTTTCATCCTTTCTTGGAAGTTGCGCCTGGTGATGTCAGGTTCCTTGGTGAGGGATAAGATGAGCTGGGTGTCATCGGCATAGGAGACCATGTTCAGTCCGTAGTTTCTGAGGATGGTTGCGAGGGGGGCCATGTAGACGTTGAAGAGTGCTGGGCTGAGGGAGGAGCCTTGGGGCACTCCACATCTGATCTCCGTCGGTTCTGAGAGGAAGGGTGGGAGTCTTTTTTATCGGTGTCCATCCTTCTCTACTGAGGGCACCATCACCTTCTTCTGCTGTGGTTACTTTGCTTCCTGGGTCTGTGTTTGGAGGTAAGCTGCTTGTTACAGGGATTGGATTCTCAGATATTGTTGATGGTAAAATGTCTGTGATTTTATATCCCGGCCTGATTTTATAAACTGCGGTTGTGGAGGGGGGATTTGTAATGTCTTCTAGACATATAATACTGACTCCTGCTCTGGAGATCTTTTCCTGGTTCTCTTTGATGACTTGTTCCTACCCTGTGCCGGCACCCCCCTTGCTTTTACAGACCACATTGTTACTCCCTATGACTTACTGATTTCACGATTTCTGATGCCTGAGAAACTCCTCAATGAGAGTGTTTTCGCTGCTGATCTGATGGTTATATGTTGTTTAAGATTTCTAATACATTTTACACAGCCTTCTATGCCTTCTGTGCCGTTGCCTTGCAGGACCTGAACAGCTTACGGTAATGCTTTGGTTGATCCTGACCTGGGGCCACCTTCTTCCCAAAGGTCACCTTTTAGCTTGTTTGGCTAGGTGACAGTGTGACGTATTCAGGGAGGCAGGAGCACCCCATGATGTCTTCCACCAGCAATACATGATTGATGCACTACTCCTTCCCGGTTTTCTGTGCCACTTATCAGTGGGACCGAGGCCTTTGAGTGGATTCTGGGTGTACATCTGGGTGACTTTCTGGGTAATTTCCTGTAGCCTCAAGATGCCTAAGTGAGCACTGCCGTTTGAATGCTGCTCTTAGGCCAGGGTGGGACTGCCTGGCTACTGCAGTGGGAAAGCAGAACTCCACGCATGCACAAGCCGCACAGGTCTAACGCAAGGTGCGCTTCCTTGCGTTGCAGGAAGACTGCGGACTATTGCTGTCATGCCACATGGAAACCGGCTCCCGATACCTCCTTGTGTCTCTCCCAGTGCCTCTCTTTGCTTTGCCAACCTGACTCTGGCTCACGCTTTCGCTGCTACAAGACAGACCTGTGCACAACCACGCCGCTCCACACTGCTCCGAACTGCCCCAACTTGGCTGCGGCTTAGGGGTTTCTTTACATCTTTTGTAAGGCACCCTGAGGGTTTTACTGGGTACGACAGGCTCCTCAAGTCCCCATTCCCCCTTGCTCACTGTAATTTTGCTGTCTGTTTTAATTCTTTATTGCTTCTTTTTTCTGCCTTGCCTTGGCACTCATTGGCGCACCACCGCATCGAGCTTTGATTGCCTCAGTCACGCTCTGCAGAGCCAGGCTTTGGCTCAGATTCTAGGGGTTTAGACTAGCAATGCAGTACGCTTGGGCAGGAGCAGGGCCGAGCAGTGAGGGCGGGTGCCATGCCAAGCAGCAAAAGAGGCGCTTAAATGCCTACAACCTTGCTGTGCTTGCTTTCGGTGCCCCCGTTCACCTCACAGGTCCACAGATCACCCCAAAAGGGCATAGACGTGCGAGGAGTGTCAACCCCCACAATGCAGCTCAGTGACTCCCCAGCTGTTCATCGCAGCTGTGTTCTCTGGGCCCAAAGCGACCCTGACGACTACTGGCGACCCCCCTGCTGGTCCCAACGCTCTGTCCTCCGCTGCCGGTATCCTGTGCCCCGCCTCTTAGCTCCTCAATCAACAATCAACACTGACTTAACTTCATTGCCAAGACTTTATTTCTGAAGTCTGCATATGTGGTACCTAGTACGTCATTAATTTGCTCGAACTTGGAGCTAATACAGCAGTTTGCCTTCTGACTTCTTGAGGCCCAATTCTGAACATTTAGAGATGTGCTTGTGTATAGCAAAATCTATACCCTACGCGGCCTTTGTTGTTCTATACTCTCTGGTTCATGTCATGTAATGGGTTTAATTAAGTATGATTGTTAAAAACGCACCTATCTCCACTACATCTATGGAGGCTCAGGAACCCGGGGCCTGTTGCTCGCCACACAGAGATCGATTGAGGCATGGAAAGGGGTGGAGAGACAAATGCAATGGGACAAAAAGATGACAAGGGCAACACCACTCTGGGACGGTAAGAGACTGCCCAAAATATCCGGACTGCGGGGCTTCAAGTAATGGGACATTGTTGGGATCTCTACCGTGAACAACATCTTACAAAGTGGTGACCTAATCCCCTTCTCGACACTTCTAGATGAATACCAACTCATGCATTCACAAAAGTATAAACACCTGCAGTTGCAACATGCTAGGAGAGCTGAAAAAGTAGATACAGCAGACATCCCCGAATATGCGCCACTCGAGGGTAGGAGATACCTTCCAAAGCAGTCTCATGGACATACAAAACTTTAATCAATAATATTCCCGATAAACTGAAGTCCCTACAGTCCAAATAGGAAGACACTATGGGTCCATTAGAAGACATTGACTGGGAAGGGGTCTTGATGCACCCAAGAGAAGTGACAATTATGCTACGACTAAGACTAATACAATAGAAAATCCTCCATAGGGTCTACTTTGATAGGGCCCGACTGCACATCATGGGGAGAGCAGAGTCACCCAATTTCCTACGCTGCAACACAGAACGGGGTACTTATATACACACACTATGGGAGGGTCAATGTGTTCAGAGCTACTGGGCCCAGATAGTAAAACAAATGAATGACATACTAGAGGTGCAGGTTACCATGGACCTTTGAGTACATACTGCTTGGAATCTCCACGGAAGTTGATTTCCCCAGGTACAAACTCTTACTTTGCAACCTAGGGCTGATAGTTGCCAAAAGGGACATTGCCAGAAAATGGGGAGCGTCAGACGTGCCCACACTAAAGGAGTGTTAGTATGGAGAGCTAGTGTGGACTTATATATGGGAGAGGAGAAGACAACATATGCGGCTGGGGGCTGCCCCAAAAAGTTTATTAAGATATGGGCATCTTGGCTGAGTTTCTATGGCCTAGAAATAGAAGGGGCAGGAATCAACAACACGCACCCACTCACACAAGAATTTAATACAATCCATGAGCCCCATTCCTCCATACATGTATTTTAACAGGAAGGGAGTACCGCTAGAGGGGGGTTTGAGAGGGGAAGGGGAAGCGATTTCTGGAACGTACTAATGTATCCCTGCCTCCTTGGAAAGATTACTGAATGTACCAATGCAAAATGGACTGTGCACAATGACTCTCTTACTAATGTAATGGCTGACGTTTTCTTTTGTTGGTTGAAAATAAAAATATATATATTTAAATTATGAATGTTAAATAAATAAGCTAAAAGCTCACTTAAACCCGATTCCCACACATTGCCATTTGCGTACAATATAAGGGTGATTTTAATGTTCATTTGTGTTCTAAATGTGTTATGGTTGATATGGAGGGGCCAGGCAGTGTGTCACCCCCTCATTTAGAACACACACGGAATGGTCGAGCACTTGAAAATGTATTGCTGCTAAATGAGTTATTCGAATCTGAATTTTCTGATACTACCACACGGGTTGCCACTTACACGGGCAGGGCTAGCGACTCGATTATTGACTTTATCTTTATTTCGAGATTCTTTCTTAATTATGTGATTACTTATAATGCTATTGATATGCCCATGAGTGATCACAACCCTGTCGGACTGGTGCTAACAAATAGTGCCTTACTGTCAAAATTGGTTGTCCTCCAGCAGACTATTTTGCCTTTAAAAGTAAAGGATCAGGGGAGAAGACTCAAATGGGAGGCGGTTGTACCAGAAATTTTTTTTGTAACTTTATCTAATTCAGTCGCAGATGAGTTAAGGGTGTGTGCTACTCCTCTAGCCGGGCACAATGATGTTATATCTTCATTTGAAGGTATTTGCAGGTTTGTGTCTAGCAGTCTTCTAGCCAAAGGGCAGGGGGACAAACAATATCAGGCAAAAGGCTGGTTTGATAAAAACTGTAGTAAAGCCCATAACCGCCTCAAAAAAGCCCTTAGTGCCCGCCCAAGGAACAAGGAGCTTGTGGCACGACTGAGGAAGGATTATAATACGGTCATTTCTCTACGTAAAAAAGAATTAAAAAGTAAAGCTTGGGAGGACCTAAGGGACAAAGCTACCCTAAAAAATAGTGCTGAATTCTGGACAATAATAAATTCTCCATTTCTTACAGGCGCCCAAAACTCAGTACAGGAATTAAACATCTCAGAAGTTGAGTGGCTGTCTCACTTTGAAAAAATATATGACAGCCACAAAGAGCTGGACCCTTTTATAATTCCTGTAACCGGTAGTCCAATGGAACCTGTGAGTTTTGAAACCTGTGAGGTACTTAGAGCCATAGAGGAGACAGCTGGGCGTAAGGCACCCGGCCCAGATGGAGTACCTGCAGATATGTACAGGGCAAATCCACTGTTTTGGGCAAATATCTTAACTAGAGTTTTTAACGCCGCCGCAATAGTGGGTTTCCCCGAGTCTTGGTCCCTCGCTACAATCGTCCCTATTTTTAAAAAAGGGCAGAGAGGAGACCCAAAATGTTATCGACCCATATCGCTTCTGGACTCCTCGGTCAAAATTTTAGGCAAGGTTGTCTTGGCGAGGATTTCCGCGTGGGCCAGGGGAAATAACATCTTATCCGAGGCTCAATTTGGCTTTAGGTCAGGGAGGAGTACTGAGGACCAATGCCTCAACCTCCACCTTATATTGTCCAAATACACTAAAGCAAAAGGGGGCAGCTTAGTCCTGGGTTTTATGGATCTGTCCACAGCTTTTGATCTTGTTAATAGATCAAAACTGTGGGCAATGTTGTTGGAGATGGGCCTCGATAGCTCCCTGGTGCACTTTCTAGCGGAGCTTCACAAAGATCTGAGGGCCCGCATTAGAATGACCACCGATGGAAAGTGCACCGAGAGCTTTAGATCCACGAGAGGGGTTCGCCAGGGGTGTATCCTGGCTCCAATGTTGTTCACGATCTATGTGAACTCTTTGGAGGGTTACCTAACGTCTGCTACAAAAGATTTTCCGTGCATGGGGGGTGCACCAATCCCGGTGCTCCTCTACGCAGATGACGCGGTACTCATAGCTAGGACCCCAGTTGCCCTACAAAAGTTATTAGACGCCTTTTGTAATTTTATGAGTAGTCTCGATCTGGTGATTAATAAAAGTAAATCACATACCATGTCTGTCGGACGTGGCATGCGTAAAGAAAAATCCTTTTTCTGTGACGGAGAGGTGATTACTAGTGTTAAGGTCTTCACCTACTTGGGTGTGATCTTTGATCAGAGGGGATCTTGGACACCGCAGGTTACATCCAAAATTAATGCGGTAAGAAGTTCGTACGGTGCAATTTTGGGTTTTGCAAAGAGATTGGGGGGGAAACCTATGGAGGCCATTATGGCCATCTATAAAGCCAAGACAATTGCTATTGCTAGATATGGTGCAGCTGTCTGGGGTTACGTTAACGTCATAGATATCCAGACAGAGGAAAATAAATTTTTTCGCTCATTGCTGGGGTTACCCCAGTCAACTGCTACCTTCTCAGTACACTTAGAGCTGGGAATGGGTTACATTTTAGACATTTTAAATCTAGCTCCACTTTTGATGTGGATAAAGCTTTGGCTTAACCCAAACCTTAGCCTAAATCACCGGATCATCAAAGATTGCCTTCAACTTGATCACAGAAGGGATATTCAGTGGCTGTCATACATCGAAACTATGACAGCTCTTTTGGGTCGCCCTGAAATTTTTAGTTGCCCTGAAGCCTTATGTAGAGCTGACTTACAATGGGTGAAAATAAATTTTCTGAGAATTCGCACGGCTGAGCGTGAAGCCCTCGATTTATGCAAACCCTCTGTGAGGGCTCACGTTCTGATATCCCCATCTTGTGTGCTGGCCCCTTATTTAACCATGGTAATTAATCCTTTCCATAGATGGCTTTTATCCAAATTTCGGTTTAACCAAATTTATACAGTGCTGTGGGATGTGAAAGACTGGTGCAAGCTGGAGGAATCGGCCCCATGCAAATGTGATGGTTTCTCTATTCAGGAGAACGCCCACTTTTTGTTTTTTTGTTCCTTCTATCATGAACCGCGTATAAAATACCTAAAATCTATTCTGAAGGACTTGGGATTTATCCAGTATAAGCCTGCACTGTTTTATTTACAAATGTTGCTCTCTCCTCTTATTATGTATTGCACTGCTAGTTTTTTAGCCGCATCTGTGCGATGCAAGAGAACAAGGCTTAGTTTGGAAGAACAATAGGAATTTGGACCCAGCTATATCGCCCAGTCGAGTGCTTTTTAATCTATTTTATGTATCTATCGCCCTTTTAATCTGCTTTTTAACCTATAAACTGTTTAATATTGTATTAAATTTATCAATTGTTTTATAGATGAACTTTTGATATTTGCTGTAGTATGCTTTTATGATTTTAATTAATCGAATAAAGTGGAATTTGACTTGCGTACAATATAATTTTGTCAGTGAAGTGCCCGTGTGGATATAGTGGCCATTTGGGTTGAGGGTGTGCGGTCTTTAAATGACAGTGGGTTACCACATAATGTTTATCTAGGGAGATGTACTGATATTGATTTGAATCACCTTTTAAACTCTTAAGCAAAAACTGAACTTTGAAAACATTTTTAAGAGAAAAACTTAGCTTTTGTGCACTTTACAGGAACCATCTTGCTTTCAGTTAAGGTATATTTGAAAAACATTTGAAAAGAGTACATTTGATCTTGAATAATGCGAAAGCCTCACCTTTACCCGGCGACTGATGCTAAGAAATTGACAAGTTTTGTCATAAAGCTGCTCCAGGTTCTCTCGATCCCAGTAAAAATCAGGGGTGATCAGCAAGTCAGAGCTTAGATTTATACGGTGCCTAAGGAAATAATGTATTTCAAATATTTTAATTCATTTAAACAAGTGGCAAAACGTTTGAAGACACAAAAAATAATGTATGTGACATTTTGAAAGTCAAAATAGTGTTTACAAGACTTGTACTGCTCTATCACCCTCCACGAGTTATTTCCTTTACACATATTATAAATCGAACAATAAAAACTAAAATGAAATGATTCTTTGATTGTTCACTCTGGCTTGACAGCACAGCTGTCTACAACACATACGGTTACCAACTGTTCAAAATATACGCACAGTGGGCTTTGACTTCATGCAGTGTGTATTACTCTCTCACCTCATGCTACTGGCTGTTTGGTGCATCATTCCATTTTCTAGGAAATACTTTCACTGGAATGAATGATGAACTATTACACATGGAAAGTACATTAAATCACACCGTTTCTCGCATTCAGTTCTTTCTCTCCCAAATGTATTCTATTAAAAATATATACTTTTTATCTCTTTTTTTGCCAGCATTGTCAAAGTCACTGGGGGAAGGCTTTAATGTGATTAACAGCATTTGTGCCGTCACCAGCAAGAATCAAGACAAAACTCTGGAGACTAGTGCGAGGCCACCCATCAGATGGATGACAGAAGGAGGTGACTGTAGGTGCCACAAGATTGCTGTTCCAGCAAGAAGAGGCACAGCATCTTAGGCCCTCAGACTCAAGAGGGCAAATTACATGTTTTAGAAGGCTCACTGTGGCCCGTGAGAAAAGACACAATCTCTGAAATGTCTGGGAGACTGTGGGGTGAACTGGGTAGCATAGAAGGAGATCCCAGAAGGATCACATCACAAGATATTTTAGGAGCTATATACATTTTAAATTTCAAGGTCACAAAGTGATCTTATTAAAGGACTGCTCTTGGAGAAACCCTACAATGTAATGGCCGTGAAAGAGGGATGGGATATTCCACAGTATCCCAGAGTCCCTCGGTCACTTCTAGTGGGGCTAGTCATTCCAGATGAGAATTTCAGATTTTACCACACTAGTCCCCATATGACAAAGTCTAAGTTTGGCCTTAAGAGTCCACTTCCGTAGCCCTATGTGCTATGTTTGTGCAAGTTCCCGGTGGCCTGGCATCCTTAAACAGTCTTACCAGGCTTGATGGTAGCTGGCAATTGAGGGAAGACAGGGATGCGCCTTAGTGGGCTCTGGTCTCCTGATGCTGAGGATCTGTTCTTTCTACAATGATGTGTCGGGCTTCCTCAGTCTTCGGATGTCCTGATTCAGTGTTGGACATCTTTTTCACTAAAATATGCCTCACAAAGGTTCCAAGGTCTAAGCCTTCCCCTCTATCAAGATTCCTTGGTCCCACATTCCCAGATTTATCAGACTCACCATCTTGCTTTACAAAGAACCGAAGTCCCAGGTTCCATTGAGCCCAGGCCCTTGGAAACAAACAGACCTTTGATGTGCACAGAGGATACCCTGATCGCCTTCCTCCAGTAGGTGTGTTCCCACCCCAGCCCTCGTGGCAACAGCAATCCCAAGCACCAGGATACCCTCACGGGGTGATAGTGCACTTTACAAATACACAACATCCTGTCTTGGGGTTTCAGTTCTCACCTCCACTAGCCTTTAACTGTCCTGCATTTCCAAAATGGAACTCATAGGCATCCAGATTATGTACCGTGCACAGGCACACATACATCCCAGCACACAGACGCAAGTATCACATGCTGCCAGGCGCTCCACACAGACGCCATGTAGGCCAAGCATGAGCTAAGTACACAGCAGTGGAACTTGATATGAGGGGGCTGGGAGGCACCCATGCAGTGGCACACGTAAAAGGGCTATTTATGCTACTGATTCTTACTAAACACAAATCAGGTATGCTGCCACCACTGCACTTCTGTCACTCAACTCCTGGCAATGGCAGTAGCCCTCTATCACTAAGCGGGTAGCACTCAATGCACCCCTCCTGGTCTAACAAGACCGCATTACAGTGCGACAGGACAAGATCATGCACAAACGCATGATCCATGTCCGCCCATGACCAAAAATCAGTGCCATGGATCAAATATCCATGCAGCTGGGTCACACAGGGCAGGGGTTCGGATCAGTCACAATGCAGGGAACTTTTGTGTCCCAACAATCTTCAAGCATGTATTCTATTTGAGTAAGAATAGCAAAATGGATGCTCAATTGCCAGAAGGCGGAATGGGAGGAGACAGGTTTTTAAATATTGAGTGAGTACTGTAATCGTAACAGGTTCCACTGTATTTATGTGCAAATGAAAAATATGAAAAGTGTAACAAAAAAGCTACCCGACTATTAGGTTAATGGGCCAGATGTATGACACTATTTTGCATGCGCAAACGGGTTTGCGACCCGTTTGTGCATGCGAAATATCACAGGGCCATATACAATTCCTAAATAGTGAGTCGCAATGTATTTGCGACTCACTATTTAGGAATTGAGAGTCACTATTAGCGACCCCAAAGCCATGTATGAAGGTTTTGCGACCGCAATTGCGGTAGCAAAACCCTCACAAATGACCACCCTCTTCAAGCGGGTGGTAATGCACTTGCCAAAGAGAAGGGCTCCTCAGGGGACCCCTTCCCCTTGGCAAATGCAGGGGAAAATATTTTTGAGGGCAGGCAGTGGTCCCAGGGACCACTGCCTGCCCTTACAAAATGAAACGAAAGCGTTTCATTTTTTTTTTCAAATGCATCCAGTTTACCTTTAAGGAAAATGGGCTGCATTAATAAAAAAAAAACTGCTTTATTGAAAAGCCGTCTCAGACATGGTGGTCTGCTGAGCCCAGCAGGCCACCATCCCTGGGAGGGCCAGCCATTCCCAATGGGGTTGCAAATTGCGAGTGGCTCATTTATATTCATGAGCCTAGCATTTTAGGACCCCATTGGGAATCGCAATCAGTGTCTCTGACATTGTAGTACATTGTAAATTGTGCCTCGCAATTTGCGACTCGCAAGCGAGTGCAAATTGCGAGGTGCAGTTTACAAGGGTCATACATCTGGCCCAATATTTTTCTCAAGATGAGCCCAGCAAGTTCCTGAGCGGGTAGGGCTTGGGAGTCCAAAATGCATTCCAATCCATATTCTCTGCACCAGGAATGCTCTCTGCACCGTGGTCACAATTGAAGGGTCACTGGGAAAAGCTAGTATTGATAGGGGTCAGGATCCATCGCTCTCTGCAGTGGTGGAACAGTAATAAACTGTTTTGAGGTAAGACCTTGGCAAAGCCAGTTCTGCAGGTGACGACCACCACCACAAAAATTCCTCCCGGGTGGTGGGGGGAGTGACAACATATCTCAACAACATGACAGTCCAGGGTTTGTGGCCGCCTCATCAACTTGGTCTCCATATCAACCATTTGGACCTTTTAGCCATACATATAGCTCTAAAAGCATAGCTCCAAAACATTTTGGGCAATGTGGTCCAGGTGCGAACTGACAAAATGGTCGCCATGTTTCACCTAGAAAAGCAAGGCAGAACACACTCTCCTCAACTGTTACCACTAGCACAGTGAATATGGGAATAAGGCATTTGGCGATCCACCACCAAGTAAATCTCTGTCTAGGTGGATCACCTTATGTATCAAAATGCTATGTCCTTGCACATAAGGAACCACCTGAAGGCACGCACGAACTTTCCACCATGGTAAACTCCTTACAACAGCCTTGGAAAGGTAGGTCCCCATGCCCAAAATCTGTAAGGCAGTGGCATGGGCATCCCTTCGCTAAGCATTACTTCTTGGACTCGGGTGTGAGAAGACAAACCAATTTTGTTGCTCTGTGTTGACCGTTCCATTAGACCCTCTGTTAGATTGGGTAGTGCTTGGAAATCTATTCAGAAGGTCAGGAACCTGCAGTAACATGAAACGTATGTTACGCCAATGAGCATGCTCTACGGGGAAGTGAAAGTAGGGGCTCTTCAAATCTAGTGTGGCCATGACATCCTCTAGGTTGACCATGCGGAAATAGCAGAGAGGATGTATCTCTTGAGAGGCCGGAGACTGAGAATTGGCCTGAGAGAACAGTCCTTTCGGGGATGTAGAAGAAGTAGACACCGTTCTCCCTGTTTTGAGAAGCTGCTGACTGGATGCCCCCTTTGAGAAGGACCACCTGTACCACTTCTGGCAGTAGGGCAAGGTGTTCTGGACTCAGGGTATGCGTGCGGGGTGGGATGTTTGGTGGGGTCGAGCTCGAGGAGAAGCCATGCTAGATGAGCTCGAGAGGTAGCCGTGCTAGATGATAGATAGAACCCACCAGTATGTGGTTCCCAATGGAGAGGAAATCTATGGATCCTCCACCCCCCACAGGTGCATTGTGATCGGGGGGATGTAGGGCAAGCCAATGTTTGGAGGTGGAGGCTCCGGTGGAGGGAGTGCCCTCTGCCTCGACCCTTGGAGTGGTTAGCCCTGAAGTTGCCCTGTGCATAACCTTCCCTGTTGGTGGTAAGCCTGCTGCTGGCATTAATATGACTGCATTGTTTCCAGTGAAGTAGCATTGGACCAAATTCTTGTCTGATGCCTCCGAAAAGAGCCACTGGCCAGGGCCTTAACAGTATCACTGTCTTCTTTTACAGCATTTTATCAACCTACTGACCGTACAGGTGTTCTCCAACGAAGGGCAGATTGACGAGACAGGGAGATCAGATGGTGCAGGCTTAAATTTTTTCTCAATCCAAGGAGGCCAGTCAGTCTTTAGAGAGCAGCTCAACCAGGCAGATGATGTAAAAGTCCACCTTGTGCAAGGCAGCTACACATAGGATGACCTTGGTATGCAGTGGTGTTGTCTGGTGGAAGAGCCCTAACAGGGATGTGATGAAGCTCAGGGTCCCTGGGGGCTCCATGGGAGAATCCCCAAGGATTGTCCGTAGGGTTTGAATAGACTGGCGCATTGAAGTCCTCTGCTGAGGAGTAGGGGCTAGGGCTACCTGTATTGAATAGGATTCCGTTGACGCCTGAGGGGAAATCTCAAGAGGTGAGGGTAGAGGTGGCAGAGGTGGAGGAGGAAGTGGAAGAGGAGGTGGAGGGTTAAGAGTCTTGTCCTTAGGCCTCGGCGCCGGTTGCAGAGTGTCCGTCCTGGGCATCCTTGAAGGGGAGTTTGGCTTTTTAGGCAAAGTCTTTCCAGTGCCAGAGATCCTACCTGTGTGGGGGTGAATAATAGTGAGATGCCGCCTTTCATCCAGCTCTTATTGGAGCTTCTCAATAACGGCCTCTCGGAGTTGCCAGTTGATAGTCTCGGAGCCAGTGTTGGGTTTAACACGGATGGTGTTTTTTGTTTCAACAAAGGCAAATGTTGGGCACTGAGATGTGGACTCCAGGGCTGAAAGGGGGTCGCGCCTTCTGACATGATCCCTTCTCATCTCTGACGCCATTACTCTGTGCCAACCATAGCCCTACGGCAGTGGTGCATATGGAGGTGGTAGTGGCTTATGTGCAGAGCTTGAAGGGGTTAGAGCTCAGTTGCGACATGCAGCCGTTTGTGTGTCTAGGAAGTCTGTACTGAAGTGTGGGTATCGCCGAACTGAGGTACCTTAGCGTGGCATTGGTGCGAGGTCCATGGTGGAGTGAGGAAGACAGGGCATCTTTGAGTGACTCTTTCTCCTCTTCGGGTTCTGAGGAATCGGAACTGATGATCTGGTGACTACGTTGATGGGCCAATACATCAGGTGACTCATCGAATTTCTTTTCTTCTATGTTGAATGGGTCCGCTTCACTGAAGAGGTCTACAGGTACTTTCAGTGGCACTGAGAATATCTCTTGAAGGGAATCTGTTCCAGCACCCTCTGAACATCTTCATTCTCTGGCATCGATAAGAAAGATCGGTGGGCACCCGAGGGCTGAGTGGCCCAGTCCTAGATGATGATGCCCACAGTGGTGTAGCGAAGAAGAGTAGAAAAAGATGGAATGAGCACCAGAGTAGAACAACCATTCTAAGCAGAGGAAATGGAAGTAATGACCTCTGGGACCATGACCTTCAGTGTAGAACGCATCGATACTGGTAGCAGCTTCGATACACATCCGAACCCGACTGCGGAGAAAAACAAATCTAACAATGGAGTCAGTGCCAATGCGCGTTCACTACCAAAGAAGGGCTCACCGAGACCTCATGACTCAAAAGACTTATTCACATCAAAACAAGCTGCAACAGTGCAAGACCAACAGTCAACAGTAGGAGTATGCAGGCAGGGGTATGCTGAGCAAGTGCATCTACAGCAACACATGCTACAAAAAAAAACTGGTAAACTGAGGGCAAATGGCCAGTGCTTGCAAAGCACTGACGTGCCTCATCAGAGTAAATGCAACCAGAAAAACAGTTTTCAATGTTCGTAAACTCAACTGGCAACTATAAAGTAGTTTGAATGGAGAAACCATCAAAAATCTAAAAAACAAATTATGGTCCTATTGTGGCATGACAAATGGAGTAGGTGGAACTAGGTTAGTTAGTCTCTTTAAAAAAAATCGAATGACAATGGGTGAAGTAAATAGAGACAGCTAATCTGGAAGGCAGAGGAATGCAGACACAGCTTCCTAGTATCCCTCAATGTTACCTACATTACAACCTTATTGGGCTAACAAAAGTGAGATCCTGGCCCTCGAAGAATCACCACTGTTATTTGCGCAAAAAGCAATAAGCCGGTTCCATCTTCCAATACAGCTTTGGTGGAACCATGGCTAGCACGCAAAATGGCATCTACTACCTCTGCTGGCAGATGAAATGAACGTGAGGTTCCCTGTTAAATCTCCAGGCAAGAAGGTTGAGGCTCTGGAGTTTGAGGTGCAGCATGTTCACCTCCAACTGGGAAAATAGTTCTACCCTAAGAGGAAGACTTGTTTTGGTGAATTATCCGCAGTCTACATTCCTGACAAAGAAGGAAACCCCACCACTCCTCCATGCTAAATGACATACCACATTGCAGTCATATTGTCGTTAAGGATGTGGACAGACTGACTGTGAATGGAATGGCTCTGGGCCCAATGTAGGTCACTTTTTCTCTCGAAGCCACCTGAGTCCCCTTCGAGATGCTCCAGAGGAAATCATCCCACACATAAAAAGTGACTCAACTTAAACCTAAACACCACAATTGTTTACTTTGTGATGCAGCTGCATATAGGCCAGCAGAGCAGTTTCAAAGTTTCTCCTAAAATACTCATGCAAAAACAATTATAAGAGTAAACATCAAATAATTTCAATCAGTGATTCTTTATCTCATCAGTAAATGATAAGCCAACAAGGAAATAACCAGAGATACAGTCACTTTCTCCTCTGTGGAACTGGGTACAACATACACAGACCGAAAAGAAAGAAGGAGTCGCTTTGCACCTGGACTCCTGGCAGTAGCTCTCCAAAGACACCTGTACAATGCTTGAGAGAGGTCACTGGTTCAGACGTATTTCTTCTGTTCACACATGCTAGCCTCCTAACCACACTTTCTGGTGTCCCATTAACAGGCGCTGCAGGTAGAGGTACTCTGATCATCCAGGTCATTTTGTTCCTTTAACAGAGTCAATGTCACCCATGGTAGAGCTGACCAACATTGAAAGGCAACAATTGCCCAAAAGGTTACAGGCATTTGTTCCAGAAATAATACTTTACCCACTGGATATTTATGTTCATTCAGCCTTGGTCAAGGCATAGTCCATTGTTTGTCAGAGGCACCATCACAATGAAGTGATCTGCAAGCAGCCACCTCATCCTCTGCATACAATTTTTCTAAGTACCACCTGTGGCTCCAGAAAATAGACTGAGTTTGGCCAAAATATGTTGCTGAACCTCTCTGGTTGAATCCTCTTAAACCCCAACTGCTGCCCTCCGCCCTTTATTTGTGTTATAACTGGAACATTTGCAAGAAAAGAATAAAGGGGTTCTAACAACAAAGTAGTAAGTAAAAGTGACTTATTGCTTTAACTTCTGTACTGCCAATTGTTCTGCCCCTCCACTTCATTTACTAGAAAATGTGATTAGCATTTGCTTTCTATAAAAGTAGCCAAAACAAAATAGAATAAACAAATGGAAACTGCACGACCGTTTCACTGCAGTAGCTTTGCTGTCAGTTTCTTTCCTAATGGAGAGCGCTAACAATAAAGAAAAGGAAGAAGGAGTGAAGTCGCTCTGATGACTAAGAAGACGTTTTTGTTATGGAAAAATGCACACTATGCATAGTATTTTAAAAGAAAGATATTACTTTAATCGTTTAAAATTTAAAAAAAATACTGATTTGAAAGCAACAATGACCAGTAGAAACAATGAATTCTATGCCAGGACTAGAGGCAAAGATTTTGCTTTCCCCCTTTTTAGAGACAAGATAACAGACACAAAAACAGAATAATAGCACTTCCAAATCAAATACGTTTCACAAAAGGTTTATGGTAAAATGTTCTAAAACATTTGATCCAGTTAGCCTATGGCTTCATGAAATATTCTCTCCATCTTGATCTGTGTTTTTGCTTGCTCTTAGAAGCCAGATATATGCTGCTGTTCTCCTGTTTTATTTTATTAATGGGCCTTGAAACTAATGTGTAATGCATTATTTATATAACACTGATGTTTGTTAAGACTATTTATAGAGTTGTGAGGGACTGTATTGTAGCACTCAGATGTCAAAACTGCCAGAATGCCAGCAAGCAGCCCAGGCTGACATCCCAAAGTTGAGGCCCTCGCAAATTATGGTGCCATCCTTCCACCCAAGTCCTGGAAGATGGAACTTTTTCTCCAACCAACATTGTCTGCCAGTCTAATGACTGGACGCTATTAATCAATGGGGTTACCCAGTAATATGCAGAACCTGGGGACTATCTCATTAAACGAACAGTGGTTCTGCTACAACACACTACAAGCAATTTATTCTTCGTTCCCCAAAATATCGTGGGATTACATTAAATGTCATTCAAACTAATGGCCCAAACACACATTCCAGACTGAATAGACTAGTCATAGATATCACATCAATTTTGACATTTATGTATTAGAAAAAATCATATATTTTTTAAGAGACACAACATATTCTGTGGACAAATTATAGTTCATGTTGCAAGTGGAGATAAAAGGAAAAATTGTCCATGTGACAACATCTAAGTTGAGGGAGCTACCACTAAAGTACTATTCAATTCAGGCGCAAACATTACCATTATATCTTGTAGGTTTTACATGGAAAATTTGAAAGGTAAGGTTAAACTATTGGAACCAGACATAAGACCATTCGCATATGGTGGGGAACCTATTGATCTTCATGGATATTTTATAGGTCTTATTGAGTATAAAGATCGATTCATCTCAGGAAAAATCTATGTTTCAAAGAAAGGAGACAGCATTATAAGTTGGATCCATCAAGGTGATCTGGGGATTTTCCTGGATCCTAATGCTGATCCTCCCATACAACTCAAGAGTGATATAAGCTCTGTGCTTGAGAATGATAATGGTGATTTGGTTACAAATCTTAAAAGAAGATATCCTAATGTCTTCAGAAATGAGTTGGGCTGTCTTAAAGGTTATAAACATAAAATCTTACTCAAAAAGAATGCTATTCCGGTATGTTGCAAGGTAAGGAATGTTCCTCTTTCTGTGAGGGATGACATGCAGAAAGAAATTGAAAAATTAAAGGAGTGGGGTATTATAGAAAAGGTTGAAGGAACGGAATGATTGGCCCCAGTAGTAGCAGCACGCAAACCCAAAGGGGATTTTAGACTATGCATTGATTTGAGACAGTTGAACAAATGTGTAGGGGTTGATAAATATCCTGTGCCGAATATGGAACGCGTTACTTACCTGTAACTGCGGTTATCCAGTATTGGTATCTTTCATAGATTCGTCGGGATGGGAGTCACCGGTAAATAACAAAGCAATGTCTAGAAGACATATAGAGTAACAGGCCCCAAAAGGCCCTAGCTTAGAAAGCTATCCACGTCCTTATGTAAAAAGGACCAAAGTTTGGCCAGTAGCCAATCAGCTAGCACCACCCTCTAGAACCCTCCTGGAAGGAGCTCTAGTCCCTCAGATTTTCGTAAGCACAGTGCTAAGTAGTTGTATCACTGAGAGATCCAAGAGAGCCCTTACAGGGGAGGTGGGTGGGTTGCATGTGAATCTATGAAAGATACCAATACTGGATAACCGCAGTTACAGGTAAGTAACGCGTTCCTTATCCAGTATTAGGGTATCTTTCATAGATTCACATGCCTGAATCAGAATAGTAAGCAATACAAGCACATTTCGGCAGGCACAGTAAATATACAGTCACTAGATAATAACATATCCATGTGAAAGATAAAGTATCAAAGAACCATAACCCAGGTAATGCCAACATAACAGTGTGAAATGTGCGTAAAGAGACCAGGATGGTGGGATGAAAAAGGAAAGGGCTCACCTCTATTGAAATAGATGACGGAGTACAGCTTGCCCCACTGCAGCATCCTTCATGATCTCCGTGTCCAGGCAGTAATGCCTGGTGAATGTATGCGGCGTCTTCCATGTGGCCGCTCTACAAATATCCACCATGGACACTCCTGCAAACAGTGCCATGGAAGTAGACATCGCCCTTGTAGAATGGGCACGAACTGCTGATTGCAGTGGACGTCCTGCCTGTTGGTGACAGAAGGTTATGGCTGAAGAGATCCAGCGGGAAATACTCAGTTTGGTGAGCGGTAGTCCTTTTCTAGGCCTACTGTATGCCACAAAAAGTTGATTAGACTTCCGAAACGTTTTAGTCCTTTCAATGTAAAACTTGAGGCAGCGCTTAATATCTAATGAATGAAGAGCCTTTTCTGCCCCTGTGTGTTGATTCCGGAAGAATGAACGTAGTATGATAGGTTCATTGAGGTGGAACTGAGTCGGGACCTTAGGGATAAACTTCGGATTCGTCCAAAGAATGACCCTGTCCCGTTTGAACTGAATGAAAGGGTCCTGGATTGAGAACGCCTGTAGTTCTCCAACCCGTCTTGCCGAGGTAAGGGCCAGCAGGAGTGCAAGCTTCCAGGAGACATACTTAAGATCTGCTCTGTGGATCGGCTCAAACGGGTGTTTCATCAGCTGAGCCAAAACCGTGTTAAGATGCCAAGCCGGTGGTACAGGCTTCACTGGAGGAAAAGTTCGAAACAGCCCTTTAAGAAATTGTTTGATAAGTCTGTGAGACCACAAAGATGGACCTGTAGAGGACCTCCGAAAGCGAGATATCGCCGCTAGGTGTACTTTGATGGAGGCATGAGCTAGACCGGATTTTGCGAGGTGCAGGAGATACGGTAAAATCTGTTCCGGGGTCGAAGAAAGAGGGTGCAACCCGTTTGTTTTGCACCATATGCAGAATCGTTTTCATTTCAGTGAATATGTCTTGTTGGTGCTATCCGCTCGAGCTCGGATTTGTCTGCAATCCGGAGGAATGTCTAAGCCCTGGAATTCTCTGTACTCAGGAGCCATGCAGATAACTTGAGAGACGCTGGATCCGGATGCTGAACCTGTTGATTGTGCAGCGTTAGCAGAGATGGAAATGGGTGCAGTTTGATTGGAGGTTCCAGGGAGAGGATGTGAAGCTCCGTGAACCAGTGCTGACGTGGCCAAGCTGGGGCTATCAATATCAGAGTGCAGGGCTCCGCTTTCATCTTCCGTAACACCCTGGGAATTAGGGGAAACGGCGGAAAGGCGTACGCAAAGACGTTGCACCATGCTATCGAAAAGGCATTCCCCAGAGACCCTTGTTGGGGATGCCAGCTTGTAAAGTGTTGGCATTTGGCGTTGATCTTGGTGGCAAATAGGTCCAGAGAAGGGGTGCCCCATTGATCGAAGATGCTGTTGAGGACTTGTTGGTCCAGTTCCCACTTGTGGCAAGTTGACTGCCGTCTGCTGAGGGAATCTGCCAACACGTTGTGGACGCCTGGCACATAATCTGCTCGCAGAGAGATGTTGTGAGTGAGTAGCCAACTCCAAATTTTTTGTGATTCTCGAGAGAGTGTCAGCGAGCGTGTTCCTCCCTGCTTGTTCAAATAGTGCATTGTCGTTGTGTTGTCTGTTCTGACAAGCACCATGGAGTTCTTGATTCTTGGGAGGAAAGCCACCAGAGCCAGGTAGACGGCGCGCAGCTCCAGGAGGTTGATATGAAGTGCCCTCTCTGTAGGGGACCATTTCCCGCTTATCTGAAGCTCCTGAAGGAAGGCTCCCCAGCCCTCCAGGGAAGCATCCGTGGTGATTATGTGGGGTGTTGCAGGAAGCAAGAAAGGCAAGCCTTTTGAAAGGTTCTGGGGAGACACCCACCATTGTAAGGCATTCCTGATCACAAGTGTGACTTGGATGACGTCGTCGAAGGATCCTGTACACTGTACCCATTGATCCGACAGTTCTTCTTGAAGGGGTCGCATATGGAGACGACAATGCGGGACCAAGAGAATGCAAGAAGACATCATCCCGAGAAGGGATTTGAAGAGACGCACTGACAGCGTCCTTTCGGACATTATCCTGAGAGCTAAAGCCTGCAGCTTGTCCTTCCGTTCCTTCGATGGAAAAGCTTTCCGTAGTACAGTGTCCAGAGTAGCGCCCAGAAAGTTCATGCGCTGCGACGGCTGAAGGACGGACTTCTCTCGATTGAGCGTTAGGCCTAGTGAATCGAAGAGCGTTAGACAGGCGTTTGAAGACCTGGACGCGCCCTGAAGAGATGGAGACTTGACTAGCCAGTCGTCTAGATAGGGAAAGACCTGATGATGGTGAAGGCGTAGGTAGGCCGCCACTGGAGCTAGACATTTGGTAAAAATGCGGGGTGCCAATTTGAGGCCAAACGGCAGAACCCGGAACAGGTAATGTCTGCCGGCCACCACGAATCGAAGGAATTTCTTGTGGTTGCGCTGTATTGGAATATGGAAATAGGCGTCTTGCAGGTCTAACGACACCATATAGTCGTTCGCATTGAGCAGATGTAATACCTCCTGAATGGTGACCATACGAAACGACTGCTGTTTCAGATAGTTGTTCAGATTCCGTAAGTCCAATATCGGCCTCCATTTCTTCTCCTTTTTCCTGATAAGGAAGAAGCGGGAGTAGAACCCTATTCCCCGTTGATTTGTGGGAACTCGCTCTATAGCTCCTTTTTGGAGCATAGTCTTCACCTCCAAGAGTAACAGACGTAGGTTTTTGTGAAGTGTTGGGCGGGGAGGGGTGGGAGGAGGGATTTGTATAAATTCCAGGGAATGGCCGAATTGTACTAATTGTAGGACCCAACGGTCCGTAGTTATTCTTCGCCAATTTTGGAGAAAGTGGGAAATTTTGCCGCCAATCTTGGAGGGTGGCGAGAAGGTGGAGACCGGCCGTAGTTGTAAGTCATTGGCGTCTGGAGGTTCCCTTTTGCCGTCCACCTTTACCACGAAAGGAGGACTTCGTGTATGTGGATTGTTGCCGCTGTTGATATTGCGGCCGGTATTGCTGGGAGGAGGAGAATGAAGAACGTTGGTGGAATTCTCACCTACCAGAGGATTGACCTCTTCCCCTGGGGCCCCGAAAGGAAGAGTTCCGGAATTGCAAAGTACCCAACGCTCTGGCAGTATCCGTGTCTTTTTTAATCCCCTGTAACGCCTCATCAATGTGGGTGCCAAAAAGAAGTTGGCCATCGTAAGGCATGTCCAACACCTTAGTCTGGACCTCCGGTCTGAAGGAGGTTGCCTTTAGCCAAGCCTGGCGTCGGAGAACTGCTGCGCCCGCTAATTGCCGGAAGCCAGTAGAAGCAATATCCATTGCACAGTCTATTATTTCCGAGGCCGATCTTTCTCCCTCAAGCAAGATCTTTTTTGCATCTTCTTTGGACTCCTCTGGCAGGTCTGCCATGTATGGTGCAATGTCTGCCCACATTTGGCGATTATAACGCCTCAAAAGAGCCAGGGCGTTAGAGGCCCTCACCGTCAAGGCCGACATGGAGGAGAACCGCTCGCCAATGGTGTCTAAGCGCCTGCCCTCCTTATCAGGTGGAGCTGTCAATAGAGCAGCCGGGTTGCTTGACCTCCTCTGTGCGGCCTGCGTAATGACCGAATCCGGCTTCGGGTGGCCCGTGAGACAAACCGGAGCTGTGTCCGGCGCTTGATATTTCTTGTCCAGGCGTGGTAACACTGAGGGGACAGAGGAAGGATGTTGCATAATTTTAACTCCCTGTTCCCAAATGTAGTCTATCATTGGTATTGCTCGTACGGACTTCTTAAAGGGTTCCTTAAAGTCATAAAGGAAGCAGTCTTGCTGATGCGAGGGCATCGGAATTTGAAAACGCTGGGCTGCTCTCTCTATAATGTTATGGATGCCGCCAATATCCTCTGGAGGCGAGTCGGCCGTGGTGGGGGCAGGAGAAGTCGGACAGGGAAGGATATAATCATCCCATTCGTCCTGGGGAGAATGGATCTCCTGAAGTTCTCCCTCTTCAGGTTCGTCCTCTTCTTCCTCATCTGTTGTGGGAGGAAGTGGCGTTGCAATAGGCTCTGATTGCAGCACCAATGGTGGCGGTCTTGGCCTTGGTGTTGGTGGCGCAACTGGTGTCGGGGGAGGCGCCGGCGTCGGAAACCTCTGTTTGTAGTCCGTGATCAGGAATTGGAGGTCCGTGACCAGTGATCAGGCAGGCAAACCATAGAAGGTGGTGGCTGCACATATTGTGGAGGTGGAACCGGTTGGTAATCCTGGTCTAAGTCCTCATAGTCAGATGTGTCTTGGTATTTGACATGTAGCTGTGAAGTGCTTGTCGCAGCTGGGAACATACGGTCGTCCTCTGAATCTTCCTCCTCGAAAAGTTGAGCAGGTGGCAAAGTAGGGACCCGACTGGGTGATGTTAGGGCCGGTGTTAGTGCCCGTTTGGTGATTTTGAGGTGCACAAATGTATTTGGCGTCTCAGAGTCAATAACTGTCGACGGGCCCGTCGACAGTAGAGGTGTAGGCGGTGTAATAGGCATATGAGACAGCATCGACGAGGACAGCGATGGCGGTGTCGTCGTCAGTGAGGAAGACGAGAATTGTTTCTTCGACGACGACGGCGTCGACGATACTGGTCTCGTCGACGGTGTTATTGTCGACGCCGTCGTCGACGACGGTCTCGTCGACGGTGGCTTCGTCGACATGGGTGTCGACGATGGCGCTGTCGTCGACGATCCTGCTGTCGACGATGTCGTCGGCGGCTTAGCTGACGACGACTTTTTGATTTTCAGCGTCGACGAGATCATTTTACCAGCCGTCGACGATGGTGTTGTCGTCGTCGACGTGGTCATTGAGTGGGATATGACCGTAGATATCGTCGCCGTCGACGAGGTTACAACGACTGGCGTCGATGGATGTCTTTTCGTCGATGAAGTCACCGTCGACGACCGGTGGTCGTCGGCGACGTGGCAGAAACTGGCTTCTTAAAAGTAACCTGGACATCTGGAGGAGAGGTGATTCCTGGCATAGACGAGTCCAGAACCTCGGAAGACCTTTTGTGTGGCTTCTTAGGAGGTGGCTGCGACGAAGGGCCCGGAGAGGACGCCCTTGGTCGCTTGCGTGAGGAGTGAGAAGATATAATAGAACTCTCACTCTCCTCAGAGGACATCACAGAGTCCTTGTCCTTCAGCCTTTGTAGCCAGATTAAAAGGCGCCCTTCTCTGTCCTTCAGGGCCTTGGATGAAAAGGTACGACATACCTTGCAATCCTTGGCACTGTGGCTGGGGTACAGACAATAAAGGCAGTCCTTATGCTGATCATCCACGTGGAGCCTTTTCTTCCCACAGGAAGCACAGGATCTGAAGAGTCCTTTCTTAGGAGTATCAGCCATGACAAATCAGAAAGTTTTGAGTAGAAAACACTGGAAAACCAGAAGCAATGAGCAGAGCTCAGTGGAGACTCCCTTAGCACGACGTGCAGTAGAAAATCTGAGGGACTAGAGCTCCTTCCAGGAGGGTTCTAGAGGGTGGTGCTAGCTGATTGGCTACTGGCCAAACTTTGGTCCTTTTTACATAAGGGCGTGGATAGCTTTCTAAGCTAGGGCCTTTTGGGGCCTGTTACTCTATATGTCTTCTAGACATTGCTTTGTTATTTACCGGTGACTCCCATCCCGACGACGGGGAATGATTCAGGCATGTGAATCTATGAAAGATACCCTAATACTGGATAAAAATGAGTTATTGGTTTTGGTTGGGTGGGGCCAAAGTCTTCAGTACATTAGACCTTACCTCGGCATTTCATCAAATAGAATTAGATGAGTCATGTAGGGACCTTATTTCATTCATTACACCATTTGGCACTTATAGATTTATACGTATGCCTTTTGGCTTAGTGTCAGCTTCATCGGTTTTCCAGAGGGTTATGGAAAACATTTTTCATGGTCTTGCATGTGTTTATGTGCATCAAGATGATATACTGATTGTGGGCGATGATGTATGTCAGCATGATGCTCGTTTAAAAGGGGCTTTAGAGAAGTTGTGTGATCACAACCTTACTATCAAGGCTGAAAAGTGCAAATTCAGGACCAACTCTATAAATTATTTAGGTCATAACATCACTAGTGAAGGAGTGAGACCAAAAGCAAATTTAATTAACACCATTCAGGAAATGAGTTCTCCTTTGAACAAAAGTGAACTTGTGAAATTTTTAGGAGTTGTAGAGTACTATGCAAAACTTGTAAAAAAAATTGCGGATTGCGCTGTCAACATGAGATGTTTACTGAAAAAGGGTGTTGATTTTGAATGGACTGACTGCTGTGAGAAGGAGTTTATTGATATTAAGGAAAAACTTAAGGCTGCACCTTCTCTTAGGAGCTTTAATCCTCAGGTTAAACCTATACTTATCACTGACGCAAGTGAAAAGGGCTTGGGGGCAGTCTTACAACAGCAAATTCCAGAAGGTATGCAAACAATAATGTTTTTATCACACAGTCTCAAGGATCCAGAAACAAGATATTCGGTGGTAGAGAGAGCGTCTCTAGCTGTATTTTGGGCTATCAAAATTTGAAAAAGTTTTTATGGGGTATTGATTTCGAGGTAAGAACTGACCCTTGATTGAAATATTCACCAAGAAAGGTCTTGATGCCATTTCAAGTAGGATAACTAAACGGGTGATAGGATTACAAGAGTACAATTTCTAAATAAAATACATTCCAGGTGTGGAAAATAATGTTGCACCTAAAGTTTTATCTGAAGAAGAAGATTTAGAGGAATCTGATGAATGGGTTTGTGTGGTTGATCAGGAAATTATTTCGGGAAAAAAATGGTGTGATGAAATGTCTCAAGATATTATTTTGAATGAAGTTCTGAATCTCATGAAAAAGGGTTGGATGAGTAACAAGGAGGGATCTGATGCTACTAAAAAATACTGGTCATTGCGAAATGAACTGTCCGTGGATAATAGGCTACTATTTCGTGGAATGAGATTAATTCCTCCAAATAGTCTTAGAAAAGAACTCATTGATTTAGTACATTCTTCACATGCTGGTCTTACCAAATGTAAGGAAAGATTAGGAGGATCATATTGGTGGCCAGGCATGGACAGAGGTTGAACGTGTGATAAGAGATTGTATCCCATGTACATTAAGTGATAAAACTAAGTGTACACATGTGCAACCGATGATGTTAAGAAGTCATCCTTCTAATCCTTGGCAAGACATGTCTTTGGATATTCTTGGCCCAGTACATAGTAATGGTTCTCAGACTTTTGTGTTAGTTGTAATTGATATGTTTTCACAATGCCTGAAGTCTTTTTTTTGTCAAATATTGATTCAAGTCACATAATTCGGTGTTTAAAAAGTTTATTTCAAAAGAAGGGATTCCTGAATCTATTTTATCAGATAACGAGGTTCAGCTGGTCTCTGAAGAGATGAGAAACTTTCTCTCATCTAAGGGTATTATACATAAAACCTGTTCTCTCTATCATCCAGAGGCCAATGGAATGGTGGAGAGATTTAACAGAGTAATTAAAGAAACTATTGCTTTGGCAAAGTAACAGTCCTTAGATTGGAAATGTGAAGTGTTGAAAATGATTAAGGAATATAGATTGTCTCCTCATTCTACCACTGGGAAAACACCTTTCTTACTATTCCGAGATAGACTTCCCAATACGAGTGTAGAACCTGCATGGATCAATAAGTATGAATTAAATAAAGGAAAGGAGAAAAAAATGTGATAATGTTGTAATCCAGAAGGAGGATGAAGAAAAGGCACAGCAAAGGAAAAGTTATTTCGACTCAAAGAAAGCTGTAAGAACAACTAAAGTGGTGGTGGGCGATATGGTCATGATTAAACGCCCAGGGTTGATGGGAAACTCTGTTTCCAAATTCATGAAGCCTATTAAAGTCATCAAGGTATTCAATAATGCAATAAAGACCCAAGATCAGCGGATATGGAATCTTAATAGAGTTGTTGTTGTAAAGGGAAAGTTTAACAATGAGTCCAAGGAAATGCTAGATACTGTTCCTCTCAAATGTGATGTAACGTTTACAAGTCGTTGTTCATCCAGAGTATGTAAACGGCCATCATATCTTGCTGATTATGTATAGTATGTTACTATTTAACGTTATATCTTTTGTTTTACAGTTTTTTTGTTTCGGTAAAGAAGGGAGGTGTGTGATGTACTGCACTGCATTATCTCCTATTACATTTGCATACTAGTAGAATTATAGAACAAGTTACTTACCTTCGGTAACGATGTATCTGTAAGAAACATTAGTTAGTTAGATTCCTCACCTTAGAATATCCCCAGGCGTCAGACTGGATCCGGAAGATTTTTGTAGCAATACGCCTTGCGTGTCGCTAGGCGTCGTCTGCGGCTCTGCGTCCGTCGTCGGCGTCGTGCGCCAGAATGACGTCGTCGGAGTACTTAGACACCGCCCTCGCGCGCTGACGTCAGTTCTTGTACATAGCTTTCCGCGCCAGGAACGCAGAGCCATGCAAGAGACCGACACTGGTGCCAAAAAATCTAGGGCCCTGAAAAGGATAGCCTTAACCCTAAATGTCAGTTCGCAGAACGGGGAGGATGGGTGGGTCGGTGAGGAATCTAACTAACTAATGTTTCTTACAGATACATCGTTACCGAAGGTAAGTAACTTGTTCATCTGAAAGAAACACGTTAGTTAGATTCCTCACCTTAGAATAGATACCCAAGCAATACCAACCCCGGTGGTGGGTCTGCGAACCAAGATCACACCAGAAAGTCCTGGAGGACAGAACGGCCAAAGAAGCCATCCCTCCGGACTTGGCTGTCTAGGCAATAGTGCCTGGCAAACGTGTGCAGCGAAGCCCACGTCGCCGCCTGACAGATGTCCTGCAAAGGGACTCCCCGTCCCAAAACAGTAGTAGCCGCTGTGGCCCGAGTAGAATGGGCTCGCAGCCCAACAGGAGGGACCTTTTTTGCCAAGTAATAACACGTTTTTATACACAAAACGACCCACCGGGAGATGGTCCGTTTGTGCACAGCTTTGCCCTTCTTAGCACCCACGTAGCCAACGAAAAGCTGGTCGTCCACCCGGAACTGTTTCGTGCGGTCCAAATAAAAGGAGAGTGCACGTTTTGGGTCCAGACGGTGGAGCCGCTCTTCCTCTTTGGAAGGATGCGGGGGCGGAAAGAAGGTGGGCAAGGTGACAGATTGCCCAAGATGAAAGGAGGTCACCACTTTCGGTAGAAAGGAAGGACGAGGCCGAAGGACAACCTTGTCCGGATGTACAGATAGAAAAGGAGGCTTGGACGATAGAGCCTGGAGCTCACTCACCCGTCTAGCCGAGGCGATGGCTACCAGGAAAGCAGTCTTAAGAGTCAGAAGACGAAGAGGACAATTGTGAAGAGGCTCAAAGGGAGCGCCCATCAGAAATGTTAAGACAAGATTCAAGTCCCACTGAGGCATTACGAAAGGGACAGGAGGGAACGTGTGAGTAATGCCTTTAAGAAAGCGTGAAACTACAGGGGACTTGAAAAGAGAGGGCTGATCAGGAAGCCGTAAGAAGGCAGAGATGGCAGCAAGATAACCTTTCAAGGTGCCCAAGGCAGAGCCCTGCTGGGCCAAAGAAAGAAGAAAGAGGAGAACCTCAGAAAGAGGGGCGGCAAGGGGATCCACAGCCTTTGCTGTGCACCATGCCACAAATTTGATCCACCGGCAGGCGTATACCGTCTTTGTGGAGGGACGCCTGGCTGCCAGAATGATATCACAGACTTCAGGAGGCAAGTCAAATGGCATCAACTGCCGCCGCTCAATCTCCACGCATGGAGGTGGAGGCTGAACAGGTTTGGGTGGAGGACCGTCCCCTGCTGCTGCGACAGAAGATCCTCCCGAAGGGGCAGACATATCGGAGGATCGGTCAACATACTGAGTAGCTTGGGATACCAGTACCTTTGTGCACAATCCGGAGCCACCAAGATGACTTGGGCCCGGTCGCGCCTGATCTTCTTCAGCACTCTGGGCAGAAGTGGTATAGGCGGAAAGGCGTACAACAGCCCGCAAATTCACTCGCGACGAAAAGCGTCGCCGAGCGAGTGCCGCCTTGGAAATTCCAACGCGCAGAACTGCTGACATTGCGCGTTCTCGTCGGTGGCGAATAGATCTAACCAAGGCTCTCCCCACTGCTGAAAGAGACCTTGCGCCACCTCGGAGTTCAGATGCCATTCGTGATCCATCATGCACCGGTGGCTGAGTTCGACGGCTCTGGCGTTCAGAGAGCCCGCCAGACGTTGAACCACCAGGGTGATGCCCTGGTGTTCCAGCCATGTCCAGAGGCGCAGAGCCTCCTGACAAAGGGTCCATGACCCCACCCCGCCCTGTTTGTTGCAATACCACATGGCGGTGGTGTTGTCCGTGAACACCTGCACGACACTTCCCCGGACAGAGGGAAGGAAGGCTTTCAGTGCAAGTCGGATCGCTCTCAGCTCCAACAAGCTGATGTGGAGGCGAGACTCCGCCGGAGACCAGAGGCCTCTGATCTCCGCCTCTCCCATATGGCCACCCCATCCCAGGAGGGACGCATCTGTCACTACGACATGCTCCGGTAGGGGTAGGGAGAGGCTCTTGCCTGTGATCCAATTGCGGTCCGTGAGCCACCACTGCAACTGCTGTGCAGTGCCCTCCGAGATCAAGACATGGTCGGACAGGTTGCCGTGATGCTGGGCCCACTGAAACTTCAGGTCCCACTGCAGAGCCCGCATACGCCGCCTGGCGTGATGCACTAGTAGGATGCAGGAGGCCATCAGCCCCAGAAGCCGCAACACTAGCCTGACCGAAACCCGGGATAGAGGCCGAAAGATGGGAATCGGGGCCTGTATATCCCGGACCCACTGTTCCGGTGGATGAACCCGGAACTGCGCCGAATCGAGTACCGCTCCGATGAAGAGGAGCTTCTGAGAGGGGCTCAGGTGTGACTTCGGCACGTTGATGGAAAACACCAGCAAATGCAGGAGATCCGCCGTAGTCTGGAGGTGGGAGACGACTGCCTGGGGCGAGCCCGCCTTCAACAACCAGTCGTCGAGATAGGGGAAGACTGGAACCCCTGATCTGCGCAGATGAACTGCGACAACCGCCATCACTTTCGTGAACACCCGAGGGGCACTGGTAAGGCCGAAGGGGAGCACGGTGAACTGAAAGTGCTCCTGACCCACCGTGAACTGCAGGTAACGCCGGTGGGCCGGCAGGACGGGGATGTGGAAATACGCGTCCTGCAAGTCCAACGCTACCATCCAGTCTCCAGGGTCTAGGGCAGCTAGAACCTGAGCCAAAGTCAACATTTTGAACCGTTCCTTCCGGAGGAAGGCATTGACGTTCCTGAGGTCCAAGATAGGGCGTAGGCCCCCTTTGCCCTTCTTGGGAACCAGAAACTAGTGGGAATAACAACCACGACCTACTTCTGGGCTCGGAACGCGCTCGACGGCCTCTTTGGCCAAGAGGGCCGAAACTTCCTCTTGCAGAAGATTCAAATGATCCTCCGAGATACGGTGGTGCTGCGGTGGCATGGCTGGAGGGGTCGTCTCGAAGGGGAGGGAGTAGCCCCTTTGGACGATTTGCAGCACCCACCTGTCCGAAGTAATGGTACGCCAGTGGAGCAGGTGATGGCGAACCCTGCCTCCCACTGGCGAGGAATGGGCCTGAAAGCTCGGACTAGGAAGGCTTTGAGGCGGATGCTGCCGGGGTGGATGTTGCCTGACCGCGTTGTCCCCCAGTACCGCCTCGGCGGAAACCACATCCGCGACCGCGTGCAGGCTGGTTCTGCGGCCGGTGGCTAGGCGGACGTGAGGAGGTGCCCCTTCCTTGGCCACGAAAGGAGCGAAAAGAGGAAGTTTGTGGCCGCGGGGCCGAGAGGCCCAAGGACTTGGCTGTAGCCCGGGAGTCCTTGAAGCGAGCCAGCGCACTGTCCGCTTTCTCACCAAAAAGGCGAGTGCCATCAAAAGGCATGTCCATGAGAGTGCTCTGGACATCCCCTGAAAAGGACGTGGACCGCAGCCAGGCGTGACGTCGAAGCGCCACCGAGGTAGAAATCACCCTACCCAGCGAGTCCGTAGTGTCGAGTCCACATCGGATTGCATGGCGCGCTGCATCTGTCCCATCGGCCAGAGCGGACGAAAGCTGTGCCCGGGCCTCCTCCAGGCACAGGGGCAGCACGTCCTCCACCGTATCCCACAGAGAGTGGGAATAACGGTCCAAGAGACAGGCGGTATTCAAAGACCGCAGGCCCAAACTGAGCGAGGAGAACAGCTTCTTACCGAACTGTTCCAGTCTCTTGGAATCCCGGTCCGGAGGAGCGGACGGGAAGGAGGATTGGGAGGTAGAGGCCTGGATAACCAGACTCTCGGGGGTGGGGTGTTGGGACAGAAAACCGGGGTCGCCCGGAGCAGGGCGGTGGCGCCTGGCATTGTTCCTATCCACAGGAGGGACTGTGGAGAGCTTGGACCAGGTGCCCTGCAGAACGTCAATGAGGGCCTCATTGAATTGCAGCAGAGGCTCAGTGGAGCTTGCTGCAGTCTGAAGCACCTCAGTGAGGATGTTAGTCCTCACAGCCACGGCAGGCAGCTCAAGCCCAAGGGCCGCGGCCGCCTTGCGCAGCACCACAGAAAAAGCTGCACCCTCCTCCGAAGCCACAGTCGGAGGAGAGATGAATACAGTGTCCGGTGAGGTATCCAAACCACTGGCTTCCCCCAGTTCATCTGCCCAGTCCTGTGAAAGTTGGCCCTGAAGGGCCAAAGGGTCCACGGACCCCTCCCAGTCACCCTCGTCATCCGATTCCTGGTAAACAGGAGGAATGATCGGAGCCGGACGATAGACAAAATGTGTCTCTAGCGGCGTCGGATGCGGCGTTGAGCGGCGACGCACTGGCGTCGGGTCCGAACAGGGGCTGAACCGGGGATCGACATCGACCGGAGTCGGAGGTGGCACCGGTGTCGACGCCGGCGGAGGAGGCGTGACGAGGTCGACCGGCGTCGACGGGGGCCCAGGCCTGGGCCCCTCGGGGACCTGCGGCGCCGGAGCCTCCAACGGCGCCGGGGCCGGAGCCGCCGGCACGCAAGGTGCCCAGTCGAGTCCGCGGGGCCTGAAGGCGCGCCAGCGGGCGTCAACGGCGGGGCCAGGCACCTCATGGCCGAGAGGAAGGCACTGACCTCCGCCGGCGTCGCGGCAGTCCCAGGTACCGGCGGGTATGGGGACGTGTGCGGCGCCTGCGGCTCCGGCGGAGCCGCGGGGGTGGAACCACCCTGACCCTCGGCCGAGTCGCGCGACCGGCGTGGGGAGTCCGAAGAGCGGTGTCGCCTCTTGGACTTCTTGGAGCGCTTCGACTTACCCGAAGACTTCGAGCCAGACGAGCGATGATGTCAAGAGCGGCTACGCGACCGATCCTTGGACCTCCTCCTGGACCGCGATCGAGAGGGCGCGGAGCCGAGTGGCGAAGCTCGAGAAGCTTACGGGACCTCTCCCGCCTAGCTTTCGAGGTCAGGGCCATACAATCGGAACACGACTCCGCGTCGTGGTCGAGCCCCAAACAGTACAGGCACCGGCGGTGATGATCGGTCACCGACATCAGTCGGTGACAGTCGTCGCAGGCCTTGAAACCAGGCATCCTACCGGCACCAGAGTAGATAAAGTGACCAAAAAGAGTCAAAAAAGTTAGTCAAAAAATGACTAAAGGGGTAGCTCTCCCGGATCGGCGCTTACTGGCGCGGAAAAAAGAAGAACTGACGTCAGCGCGCGAGGGCGGCGTCTAAGTACTCCGACGACGTCATTCCGGCGCACGACGCCGACGACAGACACGGAGCCGCAGACGACACCTAGCGACGCGCAAGGGGTATTGCTACAAAAATCTTCCGGATCCAGTCTGACGCCTGGGGATATTCTAAGGTGAGGAATCTAACTAACGTGTTTCTTTCAGATATATGTAATTATTGGAATGTTACATGTGTCATGCAATTAAGTCGTAAGGTTCTAAGACGTTTTGTAAGAAAACTTGGGCAGTTACTGTCAATGCCTGCTTGCTGATGGATGGGATTCTCTATGAATTAAACTTTTGAAGAAACAGCATTCCTGTGTGCAGACTTTATGTTCAGGAATGCTTCACTTTTACAAGAGGAAAATGGTCCACAAACATGTTAATGTGATAAGTTTAGATATCAACAGTCTGTAGCTTCTGGTAGGCTTTTCCACAGTAAGCTCTCTTGCGAAGGACAGGGTCTGATATTTCATTTGCAGCAGACTAACAATGTGTCAATGGTGACATATGTCAAACATCTCAGCGGTAAAAGGTCAAAACGTCTGCCATACTTAGACAATGATTTATGGCATTTTTGCCTTGTTCTGGAGAGCTTGAGCACGATCTCTTACAAACTACAGTCAGAGCAGACTGCATCAGAGGGTACTCAGATGATTATAGGCAAATGAGGTTCATGTGTCAAAGACCTATTCGCACTGAGACTGAATGTACTTCAGTCTTTTTTTAGATCAGATTTGGAAGCAGCACCAATGAATGCATTCTCTGAGAACTGGAACTTTGAGACCATTGACATGCTGTCATCATTCCTGATGATCCCATAATGTGGCTCCAAAGTCAAAAGGCAGATAGTGTATGTGGATTAGGGGTATCAATAAGCACCTCACAAGCCTGCTTTGTTGGAATTCTCCATATCCCCTGTTGAACTATCAGAATATCCTGCTGGTTACCTCAGGGGGATAGACAACCTTTGATGCTACAAGATCAGGCATTATTGCTGAAGGCGATCTATTTCATGCAGTAGTAGTGAGGCAATAGGACAAATAAAAGATGCAGAGACTTGGTGTGGTTGGTGTAGGACAGAGACCTTGACCTCTTGAAGGCAGATGTGATAGACATATTTGTTTCTGAACTGGCTGAAGAAGGTAAGGCATACAGAAGAGTAAACAATTTCAAATTGGGTCGTTCAGATGGTCATACTTGTGACTGGTTTTCTAGTTGGGGAAGACTCTTTGGTGTAGAGGTTGCAGCTGAACTTTAGGCTTAAGTATCCCCCGGGACTTCGTATACCCATTTGTGGGGATGTTAAAAAGATAGTTTGCGTATTTCAGAACTAGCTCTCTAATGATTACCCTTTCAGGAAGGCTGGTCTGCCAGATGACAATCTTGTTGTCTTTCATCATGTTAGACTTCATCAGATGATCAGTGCTGAATTTGGTTGGAAGATTTGTTCTCCAGAAAATGGTACTGTCTACAGTTTTAAACAGAACTAATTTCAGTACTCTTTCTATCTCAGCTGAGTTTTTAGTATCACTATAAACTGTGAACAACGGTTGGTATACAGGTTTATGAGGTTGTTACCAAACAAGTTAGGAGCAGAGAGCTCATTAGTTTTAGGAAGCCTTATACTTCTCTATCTTCCCCAAGGCTGGATTGTGTACAGTGGTAGACAAAGTAGACTCCTTTTTACATGATTTTGTTTGCCTGGGGATAGGACAACCCCATTCCGCGAGCATTGTGCCCTTGCACAACAAAGAAGTGGGGAAAAAAGAGGGGGTCCAGCTTCAAGAGGAAAAATCCCTTTTCTGGCAGGAAAATCTCCAGGGCAAGAAGATTGGAGACTGAAGAAAGGTCAGAGATGATAGAGGTACCGATGTAGAGATCTGGCACTACACAGCTCTAGAGAGGCACACAGAGGCAGAGCACCCAGTACTGAAAAGGACTAGAGAAACAGTAACATCCTGGGTGTTGAAAAAGGAGCAAAAATCAGAAGAAAAAAATACAGCCAGTGGGGGAACAAAGAAACAGCGGAAAAATACCTTATATACAGTGCAACGAACCCTGGCGTGCTCTCTCTGCACTGGCCAGAAGGGACTGCGGTGCCCAGGAGAAGAACTGCCTCATTTGCATCCCCCACACCTTTCAGCTGCTAACCCCCACACTGAGAGGCAGGCCACTGTGGCATAGGTCTTCAGAGACTCTGCCAGCAGCGGAGCAATCTGCCGTGAACCCGATCACTAAGAGAGAGACGCTCGGGTTACGAACTATCAGACCCGACAGTTTGCTGTGTAAGAGAGACTGTCCCAGGGGAAAGTTAATGGGGGAAACAGCACAGGAGGGACAGATCAAATTAATCACTTGCACTCACATGGAGTTGTTAGATTCCCCCCCAAACATTTTTTAACCATGACTACTTGGTGCATGCGTATGCAGTTTGATACCTCACTGAATTGTCATGTTAAAGCTTGCCTGAGCTCATTACTTTGTTGGACGTATTCCCTTGCAGTTTCTGATTTGATTTAAAAAAAGACATTTGAAAAGAAGAATGTCACAAGAAAAACATGTTCATATTTTTCAACAAAGAACCTATATTCTGTCATAACAGCTTTTCTCATTGGAAGCAAAATGTTATCTGGGTATGACAAGAGGATTTAGATCATAAAAATCAATGAAATCGTGACTAAGCAAATCACAATCCACGTCAGCATACTGTGTGTGGATTTTGCGGTCACTGATGGCAAAGCCTGGAATACCCAGAGTACCCAAGGCTCTGAATGAGTAGGATAGACTTTCCGGACTGAGAACAAATCCCCGTTTGCCCATGGGTCTAAGTTCTGAATTGTTTGGAGTTTATCACACCTGGTATTTACATGGAGCAATAGAGTTTGCATTCTTTGTTTCGTGTCAGCAGGTTGAATCTGTCTGAATTTAACAATGGAAAACAGTACAGTAATTAAAGTGCAATAAGGAATAAAAAACGCGTTTCCCCCAAAAACCTGGAATAGGATACATTTTTCCCACCCGATAACTTCTGAACCCTGGGGAATCACATTTTATCAGGTGCATTTAAACTCCAGGCATCTCAGAATCAGGGCCTAAGTCTAACAAAAGATAGTAAATGCCAGCTATGTACCCCTTATGCGGCGGGAGCCTAAAAAGCCAAAACCCCATATTGGCGGTGTGGACTTTTTAGGAACTGCCAAATTAATTCCTTAAATATAAGTATCTGAAGATAACAGATATTGGTACGATACTGAATTTCACTTGAAATGCTAAAAGGGGGTGTCAATCTCCAAGAATACTTTGTCCCTTCATTCCTTTACAACTTAAGCCCACAGAGCTTGGTTGCCCCACAAAGGAACGCAAAAAGGTTAATTTGTAATATTTGTGGATTGCATTTTACTTATAAATCTAATATACTGATTAGGATTAATCAATTTATAATGCATCGAAACAAGTCCACAAATCTCCACAAATACATAGTGTAATTAAATTGTACATGGGATAGGGGCATGGCCGGCTGCAGGTCAAGATGTCTGTGAAGGCCTAGCATTCTCCTGCTGGCTCATTTCTCCGACCTTGCTGACTGTTTGGGCTCTCGTGATAGGAGACCTAATTCTTGGAGCGTGCAGCAAAGATGCAGCCAATCCTACGCCACTGTCGGCTCAAATGATGGAGGTTCCCAAACCCCCGGCCTGAAGGAGCTATGTGTGGCAATCCATCTATAGAAAGGAGTTGGTTGAGCCTTCTCAGAGGGTCCAAGATGTTAATCGCCTGAAGCCCCAGATGGTACTGGACGTATGAAACAGCCCGGGAATGAAGTAGACTGATTCTAGAAGTGCTCAAGTTGAACTGGCGCTGCAACTTGCACTTGCCTGGTCCTGGTTTGCAGGCGGGAGATTTGAGAGAGCAGAGTGGAGACGCGCTGTTCTAGGGTCCTGTGGGCTGTGCTGGAGGCATAACGGACACTGCTCCCTCAGTGTGCGCCCTATGGTGTGGAGGATGGTGGTCTATACCCAGTTAAGGGAGTCCTGCCATCACCCTCCACCACTGCATCTGCATCACAACTGCAACTTACTTGATTATACAGGCCCCACAAGCATTTTTGATTGATCCCTGCTATGGTGGAAAGCAAGAAATATAATGAGGACTTTTTCTAGACACAAGCCTCACGTTTAAAGAAGTAAGCAAGTTACTTCATTGTAACTTTGGTTCTCCAGTATTGGAAACTTTCATAGATTCCCATGCTTGTATCATTTCCCGTCGTCGGAATGGGAGTCCCCGGTATACATAAAATAGCAATAGAAACCATTACCAAAACAGAACCTAGGCCCATTCTTGTTTTGCAACCTATCAACCTCTTTTTGTAAAAGAGACCAAAAAAATTGAACTACCAACCAGATTAGCCTCACCCCTTAGAACCCTCCTGAGAGAAGCTCAGAACCTCAGATTTCCGTAGCCGTTGTGTAACCCCACCACTGAAGATGGTAGAGGCTGAGCTTTCCCAGGGGAGGAGGGTGGGTCACATGGGAATCTATGAAAGCTTCCAATACTGGAGAACCAAAGTTACAGGTAAGTAACTTGTTTTCTTACTCTAGTATTGGAACTTTCATACATTCCCATGCTTGTATCAGAGTAGCTAGCAGTTGACAGCACATTTTTGGAACCATGACCATTATAAAAGCAAGAACAAAGCAATAGCATATGCATCATAACTACAATATCAATGGTCAATAACATACTTAGAAAAACCTTAGGCAATATAAACACATAAGGGTAAAAAATGTGGAAGAGCTGAAAAAACAGTAACATGGAAGGAGGGATGAAAGGGTAAGCTCACCACTACTGAAAGAGGTTCCTCAGGACTGCCTGGCCAACTGCTGTGTCGCTCTGCGTAGCCGAATCCAGGCAGTAATGCCTTGTAAACATATGGGTACTGCTCCAGGTCGCCGCCCTGCAGATCTCCCGGATAGGAACTCCGGCAAAGAGGGCTGTCGAAGAAGAGATCGCCCTCGTTGAATGAGCACGGACCCACCCTTCCAGGGGCTTGCCCGCTGCTCTATGACAATATTGGATAGCGCTGGTAATTCAATGAGCAATCCCCTGTTTGGAAAGGGGAAAACCCTTACGAGGGTCACTGAAGGACACAAATAGTTGAGAAGACTTCCACAAGTCCTTAGTACGTTGGAGATAGAATATTAAGCACCACTGAATGTCGAGAGAGTGAAGTGCCTTTTCTGCAGGAGTAGCCGGTTGAGGGAAAAAAGTTTTAAGTTTATTCAAATGAAAGTCTGAAGGCACTTTCGGTATGAACTTAGGGTTGGGACGTAGAATCACTGTCCCTTTTTTGAACTGGAGAAAAGGTTCCTGAATGGTGAAAGCCTGTAATTCAACCACTCGTCTAGCCGAGGTCAAGGCCAGTAGAAGAGCTACCTTCCAGGAGAGGAATCTCAGCTCTGCCCAGTGAATAGGTTCGAGGGAGGCTTCATGAGTTGGGCGAGAACCAAGTTAAGATGCCAAAGAGGAGGAGGAGGCTTGACTGGAGGGAAAGCTCTGAAAAGGCCCTTGAGAAACTGTTTGATTATCCTTACCGACCAGAGGGAAGGACCTGAAGATGTGAGTCTGAAGCGAGAGATGGATGCAAGATGCACCTTAATGGAAGAGTGAGCCAGTCCCACTTTGCCAATGAAAGAATATATGGAAGAACTTCATGCGGTTCAGACTTAAAAGGATGGATACCCTGTTGCTGGCACCAAATGCAGAAATGCTTCCACTTCAACCTGTATATCTTGTTGGTACTTGGTGCTCTAGCCGGAGAGAGAACCTCTCTACATTCTGTTGAAAGGGTCAAACCAAGAAATTCTCGCTGCTCAGGAGCCATGCAGAGAACTGCAAGACTGCGGATCGGGATGCCAGACTTGGCTATGGGACATCGTCAGCAGCGAAGGAATCGGCTGCAACGGAAGTGGAAGGTCCAGGGAGAGAAGGTGCAGTTCTGTGAACCAAAACTGTCTGGGCCACGCAGGAGCTATCAGAATCATCTTACAGGTTTCCGATTTGAGCTTCCTGAGAAGTCTGGAGATCAGAGGAATGGGGGGAAAGCGTAAACAAATGCGCCTGACCAGGCCATCAAAAGCACCTTCCCCAATGATCCCGGATGATGTAGCCTGCTTGCGTAAAATCGGCATTTCTTGTTCTCCGGCGTGGCAAAGAGATCTATGGAAGGCCTATTCCATCTGCGAAAGACCTTCTGTAGCATGGAGTGGTCCAGTTCCCATTCGTGACTGACTGACATCAATCTGCTCAGCGTGTCCGCTGCCTTGCTGAGAACACCGGGAAGGTGTTCCGCCTGGAGTGATATCCTGTGCTGGATTGCCCATTCCCAGATTGTCTGGGCTTCTTGTGACAACAGCCGAGATCTGGTGCCGCCTACCTTGTTTATATAATGCATGGCTGTCGTATTGTCTGTACGTATTAGGACTGCAGACTGCTGAATCCGTGGAAGAAAAGCCTGCAAGGCCAGGCGAATCGCTCTTAGCTCCAACAGATTTATAAGTAAAAGAAGACGCTGGGGTAGCCAATGGCTGCTCACATGAAGGTCTTGCAATACTGCTCCCCAGCCTTTCAGTGAGGTGTCTGTAATTATTATTTGAGGAGCAGGGGCGATCCTGAAGGAAAGGCCCTGAGAAATGTTTTCTTTACTCGCCCACCATGATGCGGCCTCTCTCATGGGCACGGTAACTGAGACCTTGTCGTCGAAAGATCCGTCGACTTGGCGCCACTGCAAGTCCAACTCTTCCTGGAGAGGACGCATTCGCAACCTGCAGTGAGGGATCAGAGGTATGCAGGAGGAAATGGACCCTAGGAGGGACTTGTAGAGGCGAACTGAAAGTAACTGTCTTTTTAACAGCCGATACGCCATGTCCATCAGCTTTTCTTGCCTTTCCAGGATCAGAAAAACTTTTGATGGACGTGTCCAGAATGGCTCCCAGAAATCTGGCTTGTCTGGATGGACAGAGAGCAGATTTTTTGTTGAGGGTCAGTCCGAGATTGTCGAACTGGCGTGTGCATGCTATGACTGATTCTTTTGCTGCGTGTCTGGTAGGAGCTTTCAGCAACCAGTCGTCCAGGTAAGGGAAGACCTGATGCTGACATTTTCGAAGAAAAGATGCTACCGAAGTGAACACCTTTGTAAAGATCCGCGGAGCAGATCAGAGTCCAAAGGGCAGAACCCAGAACTGAAAGTGGCTCTTGGCTACTGTGAAGCGAAGAAACCTCCTCTGAGCTGGATGCATGGGTACGTGAAAATATGCGTCCTCTACACCCAATGTGGCCATGTAATCCCCTGAGTTGAGAAGACTAAGAATGTCCTGCAGAGAAACCATCCGAAATGATTGTTTGATGAGATAGGTGTTGGGTTCCCTCAGATCTAGAATAGGGCACCACTTTTCTAAGGTCTTCCGGACCAGGAAGAACCGGGAATAGAAACCCTCTCCCCGCTGAGAGATAGGGACCGGTTCTATCACTCCTTTGAGGAGCATTTGATGGACTTCCATTCGTAGAAGACGGAGATGTTTTGATACAGTGGCGCGAGGGGACTTTGAAGGTGGTGCTTGGACGAACTCCAGAGTATAGCCGCATAGAATGATCTTCAGCACCCAACGGTCCGATGTTTTTTGTTGCCAGTTGTGGAGGTAATGTGAGATTCTGCCTCCCACTGATGTTACAGGAGGAGAAGGGACAGTAGTCAGAGCCAGCAAGCTGCTATTGACACTTCAAGGGGTCACTGTTTTCCTCTGTTAGACGAACAAGAGAAAGAAGAGGATTGATTCTGCCGCTGGTTAGAAATCGGCCGGTAAGATTGTGAATTCGATGCATATGAGGAATATCGTTGTTGCTGGTACCCTCCTCTATAAGTGGCATTGCCTCTCCCTCTGGCTCCACGGAAGGAGACCTTGCGGTACTGCAGAGTCCCTAAGGATCTTGCGGTCTCCGTGTCTTTTTTGATGTCCTGTAGTGCATCATCAATATGTTTCCCAAAAAGAGCCTCCCCATCGAAGGGAAGATCCAGGATCTTGTTCAGGACCTCCGGGCGGAACCATGTAGCCCGCAGCCAGTCTTGACGCCGAAGGACAGCAGTGCCGGCCAGGGAGTGGTACGCAGTCATTGCAATGTCCATTGCACAGTCAATCACTTCAGCCGATGTTACCTCTCCCTCCTGAAGAATCTTCTTAGCCTCTTTTTTCGCATCTTCAGGCAATGGGTCCAGATATGGGGAAAGATCGCACCACATCTGGCGATCAAAGCGCCCAAGTATCGCTAAGGCGTTAGCGGCTCTAACCAACAGACTGGACATGGAAGAAAACCTTTTGCCTGCATTATCTAGGCGTCTTCCCTCTTTATCTGGAGGTGTTGTGAGAGGAGCTGATGGATTTCTCGATTTTCTTTGGGCCGCCTGAGAAATGACAGAGTCTGGCTTAGGCTGACTGACCAAGCAGGCCGGACTATCGTTTCAAGGCGAGGTAAAACTGGAATTACCTTAGCAGGATTCTTCATTACTTTCAGTCCCTCATCCCAGACGTGACCAACAATAGGAATAGAGCGAACCGTTTTCCTGTAAGGTTCCTTGAAATCATAGAGGAAGGATCCTGACTGCTCCGTGTGCATGGTTACCTCAAACCTCCTTAAGGCTCTCTCCATCAAATTATGGAAACCCCCTATGTCTGCAGGGGGGGAATCAACCGGTGCTGGTGTAGGAGAAGCCGGATCAGGAATGACAATCATCCTACTCAGGATCTGGTATTGCGTCTTCATTGAGCCTTCAGTGTTGGTTGAGGTGCAGCAATTGGGGATTAGCAGGAGGTACAGCCGTACCTGGTACCACCACTGGAACTGGAGGTTGCGTTGCAAATCTCCTTCTATAGTCCTCAAGCATAGATTGCAAGTCCGCTAGTAAGGAGGAAGGCATAGAAACCATCTCTTGCTGGTAGCCCTCTTGATAATCTGAGGAAGGATCATATTGTTGCTCCTCTACGTAATCCCCGTGCGAGTTGGTGTCCTGACATTTGACGTGCAATTGAGTTGGGATTTTCGCATAGGCGAAAGGGCCATCATCCTCTTCAGATCCCTCTTCTTCCAGAAGGAGTGCCGGAGGTAGAGGAGTCACCCTCCTGGGGGATGTCATTTCAGGCGTAATTTGGTGCTTTTCAAGAGAAATAGTAATTTTTTCCACCGTCGACGAGGTAGTCGACGACAATGATGGGAGAATCCTCGAAGAAAGGGACATCGTCGACGCAGTCGTCGTCGAGACAGTCGACACCCCAGCCGTCGTCGTAGTCGTCGTCAACGTGGTCTCCGTCGTCACCCTCATCATCGACATACTCGTCGACGTCGTCAGTGCGGTCGGCGACAACACAGGCACCACCGGCATCAAAGTCGTAGACGCGGAACTCTGTAATAGCCTCGGTGACAATGATCTAGACTGGGACTGTACCGTTGATGCTTTTGTCGACTGAGTCGCTGACAGCTTTGTCGACGAGGAAGCCTTTTTCACTGATTTCACCTCAGAAGAGAGTGAGGAGGGCTTTTTAAAAGTCTTTGGAGCCACAGGAGGAGAAGATGGAGGAACAGAGCTGGACTTCCTCTAAGACATTACTCCCTTAGAAAGTCCTTCCCTCTCCTTTACACTTCGGTAAGGAGATTCGCCAGGACTATGGTCGTTCTACAGAAGGTGAAGGGAGACTCTACCCTTTTTTGCGGACCTTCTGGAAGATATTGCAAAGGCTGTGTCATCACTATCACTGGAAACTGGTTCTTCCCTTGACTTAAGCTTCTGGAGCCAAGTCAACAGACGTCCCTCACGGTCTCGTGGAGTTTTTGTGGAAAAAGTGTGCCTATTTTACAGTCTGCTGCCTTGTGGTCCGGGTACAAACAGTAAATACAATCCTTATGTTTGTCCTTCACATACAACCTCTTCTTAGCATAAGTTGCACAGGCTTTAAAAAGAGCTTTCTTTTCCTTGTCAGACATTTTGATCCGAAGTCCAAGCAAGTCTTGAAGAAAAACTGGAGAAAAAACTGTAGATTTAAGGATAAGAGGAAAATACTGAGCAGAGCTCAGTGGAGACTCCCTAGCACAACGTGCGGTAGAAAATCTGAGGTTCTGAGCTTCTCAGGAGGGTTCTAAGGGGTGAGGCTAATCTGTCTGGCTGTTAATTTTTTTTGTCTCTTTTACAAAAAGAGGTTGATAGGTTGCAAAACAAGAATGGGTCTAGGCCTAGGTTCTGTTTTGGTAATGGTTTCTATTGCTATTTGATGTATACCGGGGACTCCCATTCTAACAAAGGGGAATGATACAAGCATGGGAATCTTTGAAAGTTCCAATACTGGAGTAATCAGAAGGCATAAGATAGCAAACAAAGTCCTGCGCACGCAATCAGGATAACGCTACTGTTAGCATATAAAGCGAAATGAACAATATTCAGAGACTCTGGTTTCTTGAAAGGAAAACATCAACATCAATGATATTTTTTAGAGTGGTGTTCTTTATATATAACAAAGTCTGACCAATACATGGTGCAAGAACATTCAGCCGACACGTGTTTCGTCACACTGTGTGTAGCTATGACTCTTCAGGGCTGAGAAGGACATGGAAACAAAGAAAAATTCTTTAGAAGAAAATCATAAATATTAGAGCAAAAAAGAAAAAAAGAAGAAACACAATGGTTCACATGGCCTAGTACTTGAAAAGTACAAGTAAGTCACATAATCAAACGAAAACGATAAGAGCAATGTGCCTTTTATGACAGGAGAGGAAAACCACCCTATGTGTTGGGGTGACTGTTCAGTAAAGGAGAAAGATCATGGACCATGCGAAGTGCTCGTGGATGAGGATGGTAACATCTGGTGTTGAGAAGATTGACAACGTGGGGAAGGAAAAAAATCAAACCTCGCATCACTGGGTAATGTGAGTCCAAACCCTAAATAATATTAAGGTGAGACCTCATGCTGTGGGCCCAATACTAATTAAACTGGAAAACGAAAAAGACCGGGAAAATAAGGTGGGGAGACAGAAAAGGAAAGGAATAATCCGTAGCGATCGTAATGTCTAATCATCAAATGTGAAAGAAAACAGGAAATATAAGGAAAAGATACATTCACAAACTGTAAGTAGTGAGTTAATGAGCGATTGAACTCTGACACTGAGATAATTCAAGATCAAGTAGTATAGAAAAAATCCGTGAGATTTGTTAAGAACCCAAAGAACTGATACGGATGAATGTACATAGTCATAGCAAAAATGTAACAGGCATACAATCATGTGTCGAGAAACAGTAAGTGCAAGGTACGATTTTACAAGAAAAAGAATAAAGACATTTGATAATGAATGCAACAAGGCTTGAGACAAAAAACTCTTAAAGTTATTGAAAACAGGGGTTAAAAGGAGTCTACCCCGAAGGGGCAAATAGAGAATCAGTGAACCTGTGTTGTAGGAAGAAGAGCATCGGAAGGAAAATTCAGCATGCACGTACTGTGACAATATGGGAAAACCGCAAGAAGGTAGAAAGAACAACAACAATCCCGTACCTGTAATAGTGTACGAGAACGCGGCTTCAGAGATTACTGTGCTGTATAAAAATTATACCGTATCCGAAGTGATCAGGTGAGCGGCGAGATGTTTCGACAGCTAGGGTGATCAGCTGGGCGCTCTAGGGTGGAAAAGGCAGAGTGAGCCTGTGTGCAGGTATGGGAACAATACGTGAGGCTGGCGGGAAAATCACTCTTACCAGATATATTGCGGATCACGGGTAGTGGATCCTCCGGTACGGGTGAAAGCTCTGGGGTGGGGAGAGGGGCAGAGTGAGCCGAGCGTATTGAGCAAAAAAACATATAATGGAGGTTGGCGCTGGTGGAGTCTTACCCGATGCGTGAGTGAATCGCGGATAACGAGTTCCCGGTTTCCAAGGTGTTGGAACCCCGAGGTCTAAACACCGGAAGTTTAAGTAGGTCAGGTGCCCATGAGGGCAAAACAACTAGAGCGCGTGATGCATGCAGCTGAATAATAAAAAGGAAGTGAGGGAGAGGTTGTATCGCGTTGTCATGGTGACGCGTGTTGGAAACGGCACACCGACGGCTGTGAGGGCCATGCACGTAGACAGAAATAGATCATAAGAGGCAGTGTCAAAGAGTTCAAAGTAAACAGCATGTTAAAACATGACAGAAAATGATGTGCTGGCTTACTGAATATACAGTATACATATAAAAGAAAAACACTGTGAAATTCATGTGTGGCACTGTAGGACGAGAAGAGGGCATAGGGTAGACAGTCCAACATTCTGAATCTTTATGTCACAAAAACAATCGGATATGGAGAATTAATGAAAGGAACAGAGATCTCTACTAAAGAGAAAAAGCATGACCAAACATACAATGAATTAATAAGAAAAATGAGTACATGTATGAGGAAGCAAGATAGTCAGTGCTACTTATACGAAAGGAAAATTGCATTCATGCACATGGAGAAACCTCAATGAAAATTTACAGGAAATCAGATTAGGTTCCTAGAAAGTACTGTAATTCGTGGTCGATATTGAGACCGTGTTTCACCGACTGAAGACGCATAATCCATGTCGCCTCTTGTCGTCTCAGTCTTAACTCACGGTTGCCACCTCGAGCATTGTTCCTGGCGATGTCTATTCCGAAGAATGAGAGTTTTTTCCGTGCGCCCTGTGTTTTGCATAATGCTATGTGTGACGCCATAGGGTATTTGGCATCCACATTATGCATGGCACGGACATGTTCACTGATGCGCTCCTTCAATGGTCTGATCGTGCTTCCCACGTATTGGAGATTGCAAGTACATTGTAGGATGTAGACTACAAAAGAGGAATTACAGTTGATATTGCAAGATATTTTGTATTTTCTGCCATTCCAGCTACTGAATTCCTTGGTGCCGTTCGCGGCCCATTTACAATTACCACAGCAGCCACACTTGAAGAAACCAATGGTATGGGGTTTAAGCCACATGGAGGATGCCGGTGTGGAGTGAGGGATCGTCGGACAAAGCCTGCTTCTTAGCGTTCTTCCTCTTCTGAATGTGATTTGTGGATGATTACTGATGTTCTCTTTGATGCTCGGGTCAGCTAGTAGAACGCCCCAGTGTTTGTTGAAACTTTTGCGTATGGTGGTACTGATGGCATTATATTCTGTGATGAGTCTGACGGGTTGTTTGTTGGTGGAACCACCAGTTTTTGTTTGTAGAGTTTTGTTTCTAGTGATGTTTTGGATTCGGGTGGCTGCTTTAGTGAGGGTCTGTGGTTTGTAACCCCGTTTCTCAAGTCTGTCCTTCATGTCCTTCAGACAGCCTGAAAATTCTGTATCTTCACTACAATTCCTCCTGGCTCTGGTGAATTCTCCAAAAGGAATTGTCTCTATTTGGTGGATGGGATGAGCACTGTTCGCATGCAGAATGGCGTTGCATGAGGTTTGTTTGCGATATAATTTACTTTGTAGGGAATTGTTCTTGACGTAAAGTTCCACATCCAAAAAGGAGATATTAGTCTTGCTTGATTCACATGTGAATTTCATGTCCATATGGTTGGAGTTGAGATGATCACAGAATAGATTGAGGTTATCCTGCGTGCCTGACCAGAGCAGAAGACAATCGTCGATGTATCTGCCCCAGTATATGATGTAGTCTGTCCATTGGGCTGCTTTCTTGCCCCACACCCATTCTGTTTCTAAGGCACCCATATACAGGTTGGCAAAGGATGGTGAGAATTTGGAACCCATTGCCACGCCCTTGATCTGTCTGTACCAATGTTGTTCATACATGAAGACGTTGTTTTGAAGTATGATTTCCATCATGCTGGTTATCATGTTAGTGTGTTGCCACAACGAGGCTGATCTGTGGTGAAGAGATTTAGACACCACCTCGAGTCCCAGATCAGGTTTGATGGATGTATACAGGGAGACGACGTCGAGAGTAGCTATAATCATGTTCGGTTGCCATTGTATGTCGTTCAGGATCCCTAGTATGTGCTTAGTATCTTGTATATAAGAAGGCAAGTTTCTGACCACTGGGCTGAGGAACAAGTCCACATACTGGGAAAGTCTTTCAGTTGGACCCCCTATGCCAGAAATTATCGGACGGCCAGGAGGAAAAGGGGCCTGCTTATGTACCTTGGGAAGTGTATATAGTACAGGATATGTAGGTTTGCTGGTAGTCATGTAGCATGTCTCGGCATCGTCAATAAGTCCCATCTCTTGCCAACTGCGGAGTTTGCTGTTTATGAGGCTAGTCAAAGGGCCAATCGGGTTGTTGTCTAGTAATTCATAGCAGGTGCTGTCTTGCAATTGGCTCATGATCTCGTTGTGGTAGTCACCGCGGTTCATCACAATGACGTTCCCGCCTTTGTCGGCTTCCCTGATGATGATGTTCGGTTCCGCGGACAAATTCTTGAGGGCTATTTTTTCGCCCTTGGTGAGATTTTCTTTGGTGTTACGGTTGCTCTTTCGTAAGTTATTTTCATACTTCTCAAGATCTTCTAGTACTAAGTTATGAAACGTGTCAATGGTGTTTCCTCCAGACAGAGTGGGCGTCCATCTTGATTTGTTCTTAAGGCCACTAGGGATGGTGCCAAATGGGTCGATGTCGAGGTCTTGTAGTAAAAGTTCCAGGCTTGGAGGTGGGTCATCTAATTCAGAGATAGACAGGAGTAGGTGGGTGTCATAGACCTCTTTGATGGTTTGAGGGTTAAGAGGGCCGGTGTCACGAGTAGGTTCAGTATGGTATGTGGGCATAGTTTGAAAATGTTTTTTGAGTTTGAGTCCTCTGATGAATTTAAACAAATCTATTTTGGATTTGCACACGTCTCCTACTTCGTACGGATTGAAACTGAGGCCTTTGCTGAGTAGAGAGATCATATTGTTGTTTAGTGTAAAGGAGGAAAGATTGACTACTTGTATTGCAGAGTTGTCGGTCACTGTTTGTCGTTGCCCGATCTCAGTTTTTTCTTGTATTGTTCGGTTTCCTCCCCTTTTCCCTCTGTGGGTTTTTTGTCCCCTGTGCCCTGTCTTTGTTGTGTTCTCGTCTCGCGTCTGATGGTTTGTACCTCGCGTAAAAAACTGGAACTGGTTGTCTGTGAGTTGGCTTGATCTGTATTTTCTGGATCACTTTCACTGGTGGCCTCTGTGTTGAGGGATGAAGTGCTCGAGGAGGTTGGAGATTTGTTGATATTTGTAGTTTTTGGTGCATTAAGGACTATGCGGTCGTATTTGCGAGCAAAGGTGAAGACCCGTCCCTCTTTGTAGTCAGCTTCATCCCTTTTAAGTTGTCTAGTTTTTCTTTCTTTTATGTCATTTTGATGTTTGGTCAATACTTCTTTCAGAATTGCATAGTTTTTTTCGGTTGCGTCTTTCAGGTTGAGTTCTGCAATTTCTTTTTCTAGATTTATGAAGGCATAAGATAGTGACTTCCCTGATGATACACAACTGAGTAAAGAGAGTATATTGCGGAGGTCCATGAATGACACGCCTGAGGAGTTGGTGCGAGCATGGGTTATCTAGGAGGCTGAGATTAAAGCAGTGGAACACAAAGTTGAGAGCTTGTCAAATAACGTGGTTCAATATCCATGGTATGGTGATTGACATCCAGGGTGCGAAGAACTCCCATGGCGAATTCACAGCATTTAAAGACTGTGTGGTTTGTAGAGATGACCCCAAGGGGAATGCGTTTGAAAATCAGTGGCATAGTGTTTGGTTTCCTAGTATTAATCCTGGGGACTCTCTTCCAGTTGCAATGCAGAGTCTGCTAAGGGACTGCGTGGCTGACAAGCAGGCTCAACAAATCGAAGAGGGTAAAAGGGAGAGGCGGGCAGCTGCTCCTCTTGCTGAACTTGTGCTCTAAAACTTTAGCAAGGAAGAAAGTTACTAGAAATCAAGGTTGATTTGGAGGCTAAAAGCTTTCAAGTTCAAGCTTTTATTCTTATTCATGGAAAGAGTTATGATTTTAGCCAGACAAATGCTCAGAAATCTTCTCTAACAAACTTAGATGATTGAGGGGTGAAGTTGGGGGTACCTTATGGGTTAGCTCGGAGTTCATGTTTGCTCTTCATTAGGTCCCTTTGACGATGTAGGTGGAAAATGGTATTTATTGGTCTGACATGAGTGGTTATTGTTGCTTTTTCTGAGTAGATGGGGTAGTGAAAGAGAACTTATTTTCAACATTGTCCCCTGTCTACTGAGTAATCTGGTTAGTCCCTCTGTCACCTGTCTTGTTTATACGGCACGTATCTGGTTTGACTTGTGTGATATACATGTTATAATAGGATTGTATTTTTAAAATCGAAAACTTGGTAAATAGAGTTTAAAAACTGAATGTAGGAGAACGTCAGGAAGACACGTCTTCTAAAAACAAAGCTCTTCAAAAAGAATGTTGTAATCACAACATTCTTTTTGAAGAGCTTTCAGAATATATTTTCTCTGTCAAAAAAAGAGAGCTGCTAGAAACATTTGATAATATGTGCTAAAAAGGGAAGTGAAGTGATCATAATTATTAAAACTTCTATAAACAATTGCAGAAATTTAAGTTGTCCAGTTACTCGATGTTTCTACAGGACAAAGGTGTAGTATAAGGGTTCTCAGACTAAGAATATGTGACCCAATCTAGTAAAGGTAGTGGCTGATTAGGCCACTGGATTTATACGTAGGTGGAGGATTACATTATGCAGCAAGAAAAATCAAACAATGAGGCATATGTAGCACATTTTGTGGTAGCATTATTTCACTAGTTTGCCATTTTAAGACTCATTAATAATGTCTTGAGAATTGTTTATCCTATTACTATCAGTGTAAGAGGCATAAAGCATTCAGAAACTAAATGGTGACAAGTTAATGTGTGCAATGGTCCAGTAACCACACATCACTGGTTAATAATTTATGAGCTTCTTGAGCTAGCAACAAGCTTAAGCTTTGCTTTTTGCTGAGATCTGTAAATTATGCAGCATATGGTGTATTATGTGGCAACTGCAATAAATACATTGTTATGTGGAATGGCCAGGGAATTTCACAATTCTAGTGACTCTGGCTATGATTACACCTCAGAAAACATATATAATAATCTTGTACAGAAATATTGGCAGTATTAGGATTTGTGACAACTGTTTGAGGAATTATTCAGAACTGCTTTCTGATAACTTTACTGCAACTCAAAGCTATTAACAGTCTAGGGATTAAGAAGGAGATTGTCCTGCTGAACAATTGCAGCAAGACGTGTTATAAGGTGGAGGTGAAGTTTATTCCCCTTCACTCTTTGCCACGCCGCTGTGACTACCTCGAGGTAATGTCTTTACATTCAAAGGGACATGTTTTTTTTTTTTTTTTTGCTTTTATTTTATAACAAAGAAAACAATCGGTACTTAGTCATAAAATCACATTTGGTATGCATTTTGTTACATACATGTATACAGTTATAGTATTTCCTGAAATATACTATGTCCTTTGCAGTTCACTAAAAAAAAATTCAAGGCATAATCTTAAATGAGCTTTATACTTAGTACATAGTCCTTCCACTGAATCACCGCTCAGTCACTAATATCAGATATTGTGTCTTCTCGAGGGGGCTCGCATATATTGCCGCGGTAGGCGTTCCATTTCCCCCAAATGCGGGCCCACTTTTTGGGGCATCCCCTGTGTACATACACTGCTTTTTCGGTCACCATTGATGTGTCCATATACTGGCACCATTTTTGCAGGGTCGGGGTCTGTCAAAAGGGACTTGATTTAAAGTCACATTTACAGTCAAAATGACCTGGTTGCTGAGGGGCAGGAGCTCTGCCTCGTGAAATGTGTCTAAGGGCCACTGGGACAGTCTACGCTTTAGCCAGCTGCTTTTATCGACACCAGAAATGTTCCATTAACTTCTGTTTCAGATGTCTCTGTTTAAGAGAAGGCCTACATAAAAGTCTAAATATTGTCATTGATCAGACTTTAATATCTTGGCCTTCAAATCAATTCAACCTCGCATTTCAACGTCATTTGATAGAAAAGGCATATACATAAACATTTTACCTTAATGCAAAAAGCTCTCCAATTTTCTGCAATACATCATCATGCGAAAGTTTCACCTTTTTTCTTGCTTTTAACATCTGTAAGAAATATCAAATCAAATTAATCTGAAATCTAATGGTTTGTTCAGTCTTCGTGCCTTGCAATAAACATAGTATTAATGATTTTTTACAATCACTAGGGCACTCATAATGAGTGGCAGAATTTCTCCTGGAGCAATAACTCTGGTGAAATTTCACCAACTAAAATTCAGAGAGTCTCTGCGCTCGGCAGGGTCTGCAAACTCTGGGACATAATTTCGAGCCTGGAGACACCCGAACCACGGGTTGTGAGCAGCAGCTCCTCATGGATAAGCTGAAACCTGTTATGACCACACCCCAACCACCCAGCCACACAACCTTAAACAATCCCCCTGCCATTCGGACTATTCCTCTGACACTTTCCACCTGCTTCCAGGAAGAAATGGTCGGAAAAGGACCCAATATTTGGTGTTATTCCCCTTTTTGGGAGAAGAGTTGTAATTGCCGAACTCACAGAGTCTGACCCCCTGGTACTTCCGTAATCACATTCCAGCAACTCTTAATGAGGGCCCAAGTACTAAGTTTAGCCAACAGCCTCCTCCTCTACATCAGGCCTTTGCCCCTTGTACTTTCACACAGACTTGTCAGAAGCTTTTTTGGAGCAGTGGGAAAAAACATTTTTTTTTTTTAAACTAATTTTTAATGACAGGTACAATGTGCACAATACAACAAGATACATCTGACTATGGTTACATTGGGCATCTTGTAAAGACACAGAATTAAAGCCGGGTGTGATCAGGTTCGTGGCGGCCCAGCGCCACAGGCCATGGTATCGGAGTGCATACATTGTAGCAGCAGAGGAAAACGTTTAAGGCGGTGAGGAAATATGAATTTTTATGGTCAATTGTGTCCCCTATCTAGACCCCAACGGCTCCATGTACATGCTACAAGTACATGTATGTTCCCTCCACTTCAAGCTATGAAGACGCAAATACAATTGTGTCCAACGTTAATATGTACTCTTTCATATCTGCCATGAATGGGCCAGATATTCCGTTCTTAAGTATGCCTTGCCACCGTCTTTATATGGTATACTTTCACGTTTTCCAGCTCTGGCAAGGTAGGCCCTGAATTCTGCCATCGAGCTTTTTCCTGCTTCTGCCTCTGAATGCTCCAGCCTGGACCTGCTTCTGTATCCATGAACTTTGTCTTACTTCCTGCGCGGCTAACGGTGCCTAGCCCGGCCTGTTGCCAGCCAAAACTGTATTCAGCCTTCAAGTTATCTGCTCCGTTCCCCAAGAAATGCATTCTTGTCTAAGTAGCTTAGGTAAACATCCCTCTAGCTGCAGAGCAAAGGGCCCGGCCATACTGTCTCCGTGCAAGTAATTCATGACTCTCGTTACCATGGTAGGCCCATGCCCCCTCGCATCTCATGTAGACACTTAGACGCTTGTACACGCACTAGCAGTCAGTATAGAATAGACTCTGTCCGAGAAGACCTTTCCTTTTAGATAATATAGTTCCTTAAACACAAGATATTAGATATGATTTAGGACTAGGTTGTCCTGACACCCCAGACTTCTGTCTCCTCATGTAGGGCTAAATGTCAAGTTCCCTTCACCCTCTAGTTACACGTCAATCACACGTCATGCGGCTGCGCGCGCATCTCTGCCATGTATTTTTGCTGACTTTGCAGGATCCTCTTATGGATCCACCCACTTGTGTCATCATCATAATGACGTTTTTAGTATACGCCTCTATGCACGCCTATTGCAACGCCTTTTCTATTACGCATGTGTATTCTTATCAGCTGTTACGCCTCTTGCATCTGTCTTTACTGTAATGCATTACTATATATGCCATAACCTGTCAATAATGTATTGCTGATCCCTTCCTGAACCTTCGTGGTGATGGAACTCGATTGCCTGGTTCGAACCATCATTCCTTTGTAAGGAATAAATTCCCTATTATACCCTCGAATACCACGGATTCTGCCTCTTATTTTTACTGAGTTATTCGTATTGTATTTTACCGCATAAATTAAGTCTAGGTAATTTAAATTTACCACATAATTGGCGCCCGAATAGGGACACCTCTCACACCCCACGCGCCGGAGGTGCGTTGCAGACCCGGTCTCCTGCCACAGCCGGACGGACAATTACGCGTACCCGCAGGATTTCCTGTATCTCCCTCAGGCCAACGGGGGCGACTGAGGCTGCGATCAACACCCAGACGAGGCGGTGAGGAGTGCGGAGAATCCCGACCAGAGCCTAGCTGAGAGAGCAAGATCCGAGGTATACAGAGGCCCACCAGACTCTGAAGTTCCGAAGTATCTAAGTCACGAGTCGAGTCCAGTCCAGTTTGGTCTAGTCCAGTCCAGACTTCCGAGGCCTTCCGTTCCGTGCTTCCCGGTGAGTACCGTTGCTGAGGACGCATCTAGACGTGCACATTAGTTTGTGCCGGTCAAGACGGGTCTGGGTACACAGACCTGGTCTGCACTGTGTTAGCAGTGTATCTGTGCTGTTTAGCAGTACATACAGTATATTTAGCATTATGCAGTTAACTAGTTTTATTCTAATTATTATTGTTCGTTCTAAAATGTTTTGATATGTTTTAAATGTCGTGGTATGAGTGATTGTTCGATCTTCATTATTGTGTTTATTGTAATTATTGTGTTCAAAAACCGAGTAAGAATTAAGTAGCAAGGTTCAAGATGCCGTTATTTTCAAAATTAAGACAGATAAAAACTAGAAAAGGGATACTCGAGGAAGCTGTTCCCATCCCACCTAGGGACACTCCAGGGTACTTTATGTACCATAAACATGGCCTAGATGCCGTATTATATCTTGATCTATGGGTGGACTACACCAAGGATTTAGCAGAGAGTCAGAGATGGCCCGCTGCCGGAACATGGGATGCAGATTGCATCATGAGAATAGAAGAAGCGTTATGGAAAAAGAAAGCCAGACAGTCACAGAAGGATGCCATTGAACTATGGCGTAAAGAATCGCATAGGCGCACAGAGAAAGCGCTCAGAAAGGAAGAGAAAAGTAGGGAAGATTCAGAAAAAGCCCGAGAAAACATATTAATTGACGAAGGTACCCGAGTAAAATCAGAACAAGTAGACAGACAACGAAACACTCTTATGAATGGTATGTATCCTCTTCTGGCCGAGGGTTTGCCTAAGGCCACCTTGGAGGTACCAAAAGATCTGCCACCTCCGTTACTCCCGATTAAAGTACATCCCAAGACCGCAAAAGACATTTTCCTTTCTTCCTATTTAGACGATGCAGCCCCGAATATGCTAATGGTGCGCAGCCACGCACACCACCCGTTAACGACGCTCAACCCCAAAATCAGCTGCACCCACCTCCGCAGCAACAAACTCCTACTCAAGTTCTAACCATTCCATCTGTTTCTACAGTCCTTCCTGCACCCACACTCTCTACCCTACACCCAACAAATCCTTTTGGACTTGGCACCTCAGGAGGTGCGACAGGAGGTTTTTCCACGCCACCGCCAACAACTAGATTGACTTATAGGGATTTAGCATACCAACGTACACCCCAAAGAGCTAATGACAATATATTAAATGAGCCTCTTTCCGATTGTAGATATGATCCAGTGCCAGGAAAACACGACAGAATGTTGCTGTCTTCAGTACGTTTGCGACGAGCTACACAATATTTAATGACGTTACCAGGAATGGTTGAACATCTAGACAAAATATATCGCTTTATCCAAACAGGGCAAGGTCCTGAAAGTATTGCCGAAGCCATGGAATACCAGAAAGTAGACATACAAAAATTATTGTTACGCTTTTTCATAAACTGCTTGATCAGAAATAGAGATAGGCCTGAGGTAGATTCGGAGGAAATGCAAGCACTTACCAAATGGGGTCAGAATATAACAGACGGGAGACATGATAAACAGAAGTGTATAGAAGCCATGTGCCGAAGGATCAGAAAAGAAGTAGAACGAATACATGAAAGCAGAGTAGAAGCAGATAAAACTGAATCAGAGGAAGAGGAGGAGGAACAGTCAGAAATGAACACCGGACAATTTGAATTACCAGCTAAACAAATGATAGCTTATGTAGGAAAAGGAAGATCTTTTAATAAAACAATACGTCCGATACGTCCAGAATGTAACAGAATTTTTCAAACAGTTATCTCAAATCCAAGGACCCCTGAACACTTATTCCAGGCTACTGATAAATTACTTCGAGAACGAAGGGGGTACCATATGCTCGATTCTATGGATGAACAAGAATTAGCCAGGTCAGCAGTACAATGGGCTGACAGCTCTGAAAAATACAGTGATGATGCGCTAGCACACACGTTTCTGAATCTCGCCCCAGACGAGCAGCGTTTAGCTAGTATATACATGATACAACATCTCCTTATATTATATAAAGGTCAACACTCCGATCCTGGTCCCCTACCTGATATATTGATAGAACTGCTCATGAATAAATGGAGAGGTCTAGGTATCGATCTAATTAAAGTAATCCTAGAATACAGACATAGATATAGTGCCTTTTTGTGTCCAGAACATGATCCAGCTGCTTCCATGGAGAGAAAAACGTATTACATAGACAGACAGAATCCCTTACGCGAAGTACACCCAGTTAGAAATGATGACAATACGTTTAGACGCGTGTTCGTGTACACACCCATAACCAAAATAGAACTATTGGAAATGAAAAAATTAGTGCCCAGCCATGACAAAGATCCAGCAGGTTTTCACCGTGAACTAAAGGACATGTTACTCATGGGTGATTATACCTACCCTGACATTATGAAAATCTTGAAAGTATTATTGCCTGCCGGTATTTATGAGAAACTCAAGGAAAAAGAATGGGAGGTGGGAGACCAAAAGATTGATTGGACCGCATTAGAAACTGAAGAAAATAGCAGAACTGCAGGCGTAGGGCTTGGGGACAAAACAAAAGCATTGCCAGGACTATTAGTACAAGTATTGCCACGTTTATTAACTACGAAAAAGGAAGATTGGGGAGCAATCTCAGCTTGTAAACAGAAACCCGATGAAGACACTAGTGATTTTTATTCCCGATTTGAAAAATGTTTTGGTATTAATAGCGGCCTGAAAGCAAATAGTGAGTCATATCCACATCTTTTTGTAACAAAACTAGTCGAGAATTCCCTGCCGCAGGTTAAAAACAGAGTATTGAAAGTTGAAAGCACTTGGCAAGCTAACACTCCTTCACAAATGTTACAAATGTTACAGTATCACCAGAATAGAATTAGAGAAGAACAAGAACACGAACAAAGACGTATGAAAGACACGAAAATGAAAATGCTTGTCGCTCAGTCAGTTCCAGCTGACGGTCATAAAAAGGGTGCGACACAGTCCAGTAACTCAGCGGTTCCCGTTAAAGGGACATGCAACTATTGTAAACAGCCAGGTCATTATATAAACGATTGTGCAGTTCTAAAACATAATATCTCCACGGGTAAAACCAAGGAGAGACCGCGTCCGCCTAGACAGGATCAGATCCAACAACAAGTACCTCAGAATATACAGCCTATGCAAGCTGTACAACAGAACGTACCACAACCACAGCCACAGCCTATTGCCACAACACAAAACACGACACAACAGATGTACCAGTATGCACAAAATGACTATCCAGAGTATCAGCGCTACACATGAAATAGCCTAGAGAGGGAAGTTGGCTTACCCCTTATTGAGGTTCCTGTAGATCAAGAGGGTCCTTATGTACAGAGTCAAGTATTAGGGAAAGACAGAAAGTTTCTACTCGACACAGGGGCAAGCAGAACAACTATAAGTCACGATGAAGTCCCAGGGGCACCCCTCTCAGGCTCACAAAATATTTCCCTTGGTTTTTCAGGAAAGCCTACTATTAACGAAGTATCGCAACCACTTGCATTTACAGTCGGTCCATTGACACGAACTACAGATCTATTGCTTACGAAATCATGCCCAGAAAACTTGTTAGGTATAAAAACATTGAAAGCTCTAGGAGCTATAATATGTTGTTCTCCGGACGGAGTACGACTATTTTTGCGTGACTTTAAAGGTCACTACGTGTCTAGAGACATGGATCACAGGTTACAGAATCTACCTGCACATTTATGGGCACAAGGCCCCACTGATGTAGGTTGTATGCACATTACACCATATCGAGTCACACTCAAAACAGGAGTGGTATTACCACGAATGCGACAATACAAGTTACCGCCAGATGCTGTAGTGGCTTTACTGCAAATCATTGACGAGCTCATTGCACAAGGAGTGGTTGTAGAAACCGACTCCAATGTATGTAATTCTCCGATTATTCCGATTCTTAAACGAACTGATCCAAAAGCACCCCCAGTATATCGATTAGTTATTGATCTGCGCGAATTGAACAAATGCATTGTACCACAATATCCCGTGGTCCCAGATATCTCTTCATTACTGACAGCTATTGATTCAGAGGCAACGTTCTTTACTGTAATTGACCTCAAGAACGCCTTCTTCAGCGTCCCAATCGATCCGGAAAGCCAATATTTGTTCGGATTCAGTTTAAATGGACGAAGTTTTAAATTCGCACGCGCACCTCAAGGATTTACAGAAAGTCCTAGCATCTACAGCCAAGCACTAAAAAGACAACTTGACAGTATCCACATGCCAATTAACACTGCACTGCTTCAGTATGTCGATGATCTGCTGATCACCGCCCGAAGCGAACCCGAATGTGAAAAAGCATCACTGACGGTTTTACATTTCCTAGCTGACAAGGGGCACAAGGTGTCCCCTTCAAAGCTGCAATTTTGTGCCCAGCAAGTTGTGTACTTAGGGCACTTGCTGTCCAAATGGGGGAGACAGCTCACACCTGACCGCATCCAGTTAATTGTAAACATGCCTCCACCCAAGACACAAAAGGAGGTACGGGCCTTCATAGGCCTCACTTCATACTGCAGGCAGTGGATTCCCCAATATGCATTTTTGGCAAAACCTCTCATTCAGTTGACAACCCAGGAGGCAGCGACATCGACTGTCCTCCCTTGGACTCCAGAACATACACAAGCTTTTGAAGACTTAAAGAAAGCTTTATGCCAAGCACCTGTTTTAGCGACACCATGTTACAGTATGCCTTTTACACTCTTTGTTACAGAACGTGAAGGTACTGCCTTGTCAGTACTCACGCAGGAACAAGCAGGATCACACAAGCCATGTGCTTACTTTTCTAGCATGTTAGATCCCGTAGCTCAAGCTCTTCCTGCGTGTCTGAAATCAGTTGCAGCAACAGCTCTAGCGATCAGACAAAGCGATTCCATAGTATTAGGACATCAATTGACAGTACAAGTACCACACGCAGTAGAGGTTCTCTTGAACCGGACACAGACACAACACTTGACTATAGCACGACTGACAGGTTACGAACTCACATTGTTTCAGCCACACATAGAAATCAGACGTTGTAGTACATTAAATCCTGCCACACTTTTGCCATTAAGTGGAACAGACCCACTGGCACATGATTGTATTGAAGTCATTACTATTACGACGAAACCCAGACAAGACTTGACAGATGTCCCATTACCAGACCCAGACCTGACACTGTATGTAGATGGTTCATGTATGAGAACAAGTACAGGAAAGTTAGTGGCCGCTTATGCAGTCACGACAGACACCGAAGTCATTGAAACAAATTGTATCGACACATTATCAGCTCAAGCAGCAGAGCTTATTGCTCTGACACAAGCCTGTATTCAAGCCAAGAATAGAAAAGTTAACATATACACAGATTCACGTTATGCTTTCGGAGTCGTACACGACTTTGGAGTCCTTTGGCGAGAGAGAGGTTATTTGACTTCTCACGGTGCCAACATTCAACACGGTCCCCTCATTCAAGCTCTGTTAGATGCAATACATCTACCTACTTCAATATCTATCATGAAGTGTAAAGCTCATACAAAAGTCACCGATATTATTTCCCAGGGTAACGACCTAGCAGACCGAACAGCTAAGCAAACAGCACAGAATCAGACTCATGCAACTGACTTGACAAAGACAATAGTTCCGACACCGACACACTGCATGACAGTTAAGGATCCCGCCCTTGATGTAATTGACATACAGACACATGCTACACCAGAGGAAATAAAGAAATGGACTGAATTAGGAGGGATCCAAACAGATCAGGGATGGATGACGAAGGGAAAATCTACATGGTTTCTCCCCGACTCAATGGTTCAAGTTATCATTAACACAATACATAGTCCAGCACATCTAGGAGAAAAAGCCATGTTAGACAGTATTCAACACATTTGGTTCAACAAACACTTACGAGCTGCAGCCAAACAGAAAGTCCGAACTTGTATGATTTGTTGTCAGTTCAATCCAGGTAAAGGCGTCCCTGTAGAGCAGGGTGGATTTCAACCTCCCGATCACCCTTTTGAAGTCCTCCAGATGGATTATATCCAGATGGAACGATGTCGAGGATTCAAATATGTCCTCGTAGTTGTATGCGCTCTTTCCCGTTGGACAGAGGCGTATCCCGTCTCAGATTACACTGCCCCGACTACTGCCAAACAATTAGTTCGTGAATTCTTCCCACGGTATGGTTTGCCCCGTATCGTGTACTCAGATAATGGCCAGCCGTTCTCATCCGAGCTAATGAAACACATTTCACTCTTGTTAGGCTATCAATGGAAATTCCACTGTGTCCGACATCCCGAGGCAGCAGGTCTCGTGGAACGACATAATCAGACCCTGAAAATACGACTTTCTAAAATCTGTAGAGAGAAAGGTGTCGACTGGATAGTAGCCTTACCGGTTGCACTATTTTACATGAGAATGGTAGCACATTCTCGCACAGGGCTATCCCCGTACGAGGTGGTCTTCGGTAGGCCACCAAATATGTGGGGGACGCCTATACCTCGTAAAATAACTGATGTTGATTGTAATATGCTGACAGATTACCTTGCTTCCTTGATGTCTGCACTACAATCTTGCCGTTCACAGGTAGCTGCAGCCTTTCCCGACAACACCGAGGTAAAGCCCCATGAAGTGGTTCCTGGGGATCTCGTTTTCGTCAGAAACTTCGACAGGAGGAGCCCGTTGGAGCCTCGCTGGCTACAACCAAAGCTGGTTCTTCTAACGACGAGGACAGCAGTGAAGGTCGAGGGTCGCAAGGGTTGGTTACACTCGAGTCATATCAAGAAATTTCATGGACTACCAGCCGATCTGAACTCTCAGCCCTGCCCCCTTCCAGAGACTGATTCAAAACTCCCCCTGGTTGAAAAGACCGAATCTCAAACTTATAAACTGAAACTAAGGTCTAGCAAGTCAGACAATTCGATTGTTTAAGTTCTCTCCAAGGTGAATCGGTTGAATTAAGTCTTTGACATATATCCTCTAGACCGAATAAGAGAGAGAAATAGACAGAAACAGCTCAAGAAACATGCATACTGTAAATCACTTCATAGTCACTGTATAGTGACATTGTTGATTATGTTTTTTCTAAGTCTTTTTATTATTGCTGCAAGTATACTGTTACACATGTACTATCCTATTTTCAAGCGTGCTTACAATGTTACAGCCGAACATTCTTTTAGTGAACTACCTCCACATGAGTTGTCCTATAGATTTGCGCTGCGCAACAACACGTTCATTAGTATGTTACATCATTCCCATCAGACCAGCAATGCTACAAATTGTTGGATATGTGGCCGACTCCCTCCCTATCAGAAATACAAAGGAGTTCTGCCTCTCTTTCCGTACCCATTTACACACAATGGTTCCTGTGGAGCATGGTTTAGTTTGATTAACTCTTTAGATTCAAACACTGTAGTTTACCAGAGCAACTGGGTATGGGGAAACCTGAACTTAGTTTTGCTTAAAGCCTGTTATCCTAACAAGGAGGGACTTCCCAAAAGGACAGGAACTGACCTAGAAAATGAAGTATATGGATTAGGTAATTTTACACTTAACCTCATGATTCTAAATGTTGAATCTGAAGCTACACTAGTCTTGCCTGCTATGTCCGTATTACCAGTCAAAGGTGAATTCTGTGTAAGAAAGAATGGTTCAGTACACCTAGGTCATAGTAAATGTACTACTGTGATCGAATTCAGTGATAAAGGCAAGTCTACATTTAGAGCTTCCCGTCACTCCTACTTCATCTGTGGTCACACCGCATATATACGCCTACCCCTAGATTGGGATGGTACCTGTTACATTGCATTCCTTCTGCCACCTGTTTTCCTAGCCCCTCCTGATTATCATAGAAATACCAATCTAGTACACCATAGACCCCAGAGAGATATCCCGATTGTTGACTACACCGAAACAGCATGGGAACAATATACAGACTTTAATAAAGGTCTCTTTCCTTACATAGGTGTTGTCTCAAACAGTAAACTGATACGTAGATTAACCAGAACCCTTGAAGCAGTAGTGAATGAAACTACCTCTGCCCTAGGCAACTTAACAGAGGAGCAGTCTGCGATGCGGATTGTTATTCTCCAAAATCGTCTTGTCCTTGACGTCATCCTAGCAGATAGGGGCGGAGCTTGTAGGGTCATCGGATCAAGTTGCTGTGTTTTCATCCCAGAAAACGCGCCATCTGTATATAAAGCCATAACTCGTCTTCACAAGATTGCAAACCAGATACATCAGAATGCAGGCACCTGGACATGGTCCGGTTGGTTCTGGAGCGTGTTGTCAGCCTGGGGATGGAAAGTCCTATCCTTCCTAGGTATTGGCCTTCTCATAGTATTCAGTTGCTGCCTATGTCTACAATGTGGACCAGCGATTTGCGGCCTGTGTGCCACATCGTGTATTCCACGTTCAAGTTTTCATTCAAGATCCCGGAAGAAGAAAGAAGAGCAAATGATGTTACATGAACAAATTGATGGATTCCTGAAGATCGATATTTCATGAGGGTCCGTAGGGGACAAGGAGGGAATGAGGAAATATGAATTTTTATGGTCAATTGTGTCCCCTATCTAGACCCCAACGGCTCCATGTACATGCTACAAGTACATGTATGTTCCCTCCACTTCAAGCTATGAAGACGCAAATACAATTGTGTCCAACGTTAATATGTACTCTTTCATATCTGCCATGAATGGGCCAGATATTCCGTTCTTAAGTATGCCTTGCCACCGTCTTTATATGGTATACTTTTCACGTTTTCCAGCTCTGGCAAGGTAGGCCCTGAATTCTGCCATCGAGCTTTTTCCTGCTTCTGCCTCTGAATGCTCCAGCCTGGACCTGCTTCTGTATCCATGAACTTTGTCTTACTTCCTGCGCGGCTAACGGTGCCTAGCCCGGCCTGTTGCCTGCCAAAACTGTATTCAGCCTTCAAGTTATCTGCTCCGTTCCCCAAGAAATGCATTCTTGTCTAAGTAGCTTAGGTAAACATCCCTCTAGCTGCAGAGCAAAGGGCCCGGCCATACTGTCTCCGTGCAAGTAATTCATGACTCTCGTTACCATGGTAGGCCCATGCCCCCTCGCATCTCATGTAGACACTTAGACGCTTGTACACGCACTAGCAGTCAGTATAGAATAGACTCTGTCCGAGAAGACCTTTCCTTTTAGATAATATAGTTCCTTAAACACAAGATATTAGATATGATTTAGGACTAGGTTGTCCTGACACCCCAGACTTCTGTCTCCTCATGTAGGGCTAAATGTCAAGTTCCCTTCACCCTCTAGTTACACGTCAATCACACGTCATGCGGCTGCGCGCGCATCTCTGCCATGTATTTTTGCTGACTTTGCAGGATCCTCTTATGGATCCACCCACTTGTGTCATCATCATAATGACGTTTTTAGTATACGCCTCTATGCACGCCTATTGTAACGCCTTTTCTATTGCGCATGTGTATTCTTATCAGCTGTTACGCCTCTTGCATCTGTCTTTATTGTAATGCATTACTATATATGCCATAACCTGTCAATAATGTATTGCTGATCCCTTCCTGAACCTTCGTGGTGATGGAACTCGATTGCCTGGTTCGAACCATCATTCCTTTGTAAGGAATAAATTCCCTATTATACCCTCGAATACCACGGATTCTGCCTCTTATTTTTACTGAGTTATTCGTATTGTATTTTACCGCATAAATTAAGTCTAGGTAATTTAAATTTACCACAGCGGCGTCTCAACAAGAATCTGCGTGTAGTTAGGAAGATATGTTCTTAGTATTTGGCGCCGCCAGGAGTTGTGCCGCTTAACCAAGATGATGCCAAATGTTCTGCCTAGGAGAGCATTGCACTAAAATGCGCGGGGCTCAGACCATGCATACCTGGATGCCATCGAGTATGGCTTAAGGAAGCATGATAGCACGGAACTGGCACTGATCTCTGCATCAGAACACATGAGGTAGACAATCGACATGGAGGGCAATGCAGCACTGGTGCTGCTGGACCTCTCGGGCGCCTTTGATACCGTCAACCACAAAAAACTGCTGGAGTACCTGGAGGGGATAGGCATAAAGGTGAAAGCTCTGGCATTACTTGGGTCATTTTCATCGGATCAAGAACAATTTGTTGCCCTCTCTAAGTTCAAATCACCCAATTTTACACTGCCTTGCAGGGTACCCCAGGGCTCGTCACTGAGCTCCACCCTTTTTAATATTTATGTTGCCCGTCTGGCTCAGTTGATTCGCTCTTTGGGCTTCTCAGCTATCTCTTACGCTGATGATACCCAAATTATTGTGTCTGTAACAAGCAACCCCTCTGACACAGCATCACAGTTTCATGCTTATCTTCTGCATGTTGGACAATGGATGGCCGCTAACTGCTTAAAACTCAACTTCAATAAAACAGAGATCCTGCTCTTCGGTGGTAACACATCCTTTTGGTCTCCTACATTCTGGTCACCTGAATTGGGCTCTCTTCCCACCTCAACAAACAAAGTGAAAAACATAGGAGTCACCTTCGACACCAAGCTTACATTCGAAAGCCATGTGAATAATGTCACCTCTGCATCCTTATACACATTAAATCTGCTCAGAAAAATCTTTCAGTTTCAACCCTAAAATCTTCGCAAACTCGTCATGTTAGCCCTGGTCTTGTCCAGAGCCGATTACTACAATGGTCTTTTCATTAACCTAAGGACAAAATGTCTCACAAAATTCAGATTGTACAAAACGCCACAGCTCGCATTTTGCTGGACATTCCTAAGCATAAATCCGCTGCACTTAGACAACAATATTGGCTCCCATTGAAAAGACGCATTGAGTTCAAAGCGGTACACGGTACAGAACCCATATTTTCCAAACAGAATTTCCCACTCAGCTGCCTCGCCCTGCCCATAATTTGATGACCCCCCAGGTTCAGGAAAACCGCTTGGGGCGGTAGAAGCTTTTTGGTTGTTACTACCAGACTTTGGAAATCTTTTTCCCTAGCCTTAAAAAGGGAAACCCAACTGTTGGCCTTCAGGAAAGCCCCCAAAAACCTAATCTTTAATCTATCTAGACAGGTCTAATGGCTTAGTTGCTCTGCAAACTAGCATCTAGACACCTTTGGGTATTTGTTCTCGCTCTATAAATCCATTTTTCATATCATTTAATTTCTAAGAGCACTGATTGTCCTTGTGACAGCCCTGTCATGCAACTGTTACATATTATACTTATTTATCCTACAGTGCGACTTATAGAAACTCCTAACAAATACCACAACTAAAAACCCAGAGATCACAAAGTTATTTAAACAAGTGTCATTCATTTTAAAGAGAACATTTTAGGTCACGCTCTGTGAATGTTAAATATCTCGATTCGATATTATAGCCACCATACAGGTCCTCGGGATAAGCTCTGTTTATAAAAGTAGGAGTTATGTGCCATAAAGAGCACTGTACAGTTTGTATTCCAAAAGACCCAAGGCTCCAGGCTAGCATCCTCAAATATGCTCACATGCTCATTTTTCTTAGGAAAACCTGTATCATTTAAAGGGAAGTATTTTTTATTATGGCTACAAAATCCCTACAAAAGTCCACTTGAGCCCTGATATGGTAAGGTGAGCCACAAAAAAATAGAATAATACCTAGAAATAATGTTATGGGGCTGGAATCTGTAGCCAATAACTTTTGCAAAACCAGAGCCACTTACTCTGTTATTGTAACCTGGTACACCCCATGCCAAATGACAACAAGAAGGCGCATCTTCCATAGAGGACTAGAAATGGAAATAACTTGGGTACTGGATTCAAAAAGTGAAGACAGCTATTGAGAATCAACACCTGCTGCTGAGACAGCAGATGCTGCGCACAGAAGCAGGAGGGGACACTACTGTTGAGTCCAGCCCATTGTGTCTCCTCTTTCTTCTGTGAAAATCTTATTCACGAAACAGAATTTGTGAATTCTAGGTAACTAAATATTTGATGTCGTTTATCAGCCAAATCACATTTAATAAAAAGATTAAATGTGGTAAACACAACTCGCAAGCTTCAACCTCACGAGTTTAAAGGCCAGTTCATATCCAAATTTTAACTCTTCGATGTCCACTCAACCACTTTTTCAAACACTAATACCTCAAAACTTCAGAACAGAATAACACCAACCCATAAAAAGAATGCTTTCTGAGAGAAGTTCTACTTTCATTACAAGTTTGGTGAAAATTAGTTCACGTGCTATGATTAAGTGGATGAGGCTGAAACTATGGAGCATTGGCACTATCCTTTTGGCCCCTGATTTTAAATACTAAATGATCACTTAAAATACTTAATGAACATGTATTAGCATGGAAAGAGCACTAAAATGTGTGGTATTTGAATCCCATTCACATTAGAAGTGAGTACTGGTCTAAACACAATATGAACCTAAATAAGAGTCACCAAGGTCATTAAGAGGAATAAAACTCAATCAGAAATATATTGTCAGTGAATTTATATCTGAGATGAATTTTAGAAAACATTTGGATAGAGATTTCTGTACAGAATATTGAAGCATGCAACACAGGACATTTGACTTAGCCCTCAAACATCCATGGAAAACACTATTACAATATATAATGTCCTTGTTTATTGTAACCTGAACAACATGAGGCATCCAAAGGTATTCGAACAAGCACCAAATGATGTGAAGCCATTCGGCATAACTTGTATGATAATCAGCTGAAAACTATTTGTTCTAAGCATTGACCCCTGTAGGAGAGTAGGGTCTGCAATCCTATGATCACCCAGATTTTTTGCTTTTGCTTCATTGGGTTACGACTTTCCCCGGCTGTGGGCCTGCCAATCAGACCCACAGCCTAGCTGTTCTCTCTCGAAATTAACACACATGTACATTAGGTGCATCCACTAATTGGAACTGGGCCGCCTTATCAGTCCCTGTATCAGCATACCACAGGTATCCAGGGCATCGGTGTACCCAGGGCCTACCAGGGGCTGCAGCATGTATTATGCCACCCCTGGATGGCCGCCCAAATCTGACACAACTGACTGCGCGACAGCTGGGGCAAGGTGGTGTAACCACCCGTTGCTGTAGGTGTAGTATTCCTATACCTAACCCTAAAATGGACGCATGGATTCCTGTCAGTCACTCCTATGGCAGGCCTTATCAATCCTGAAGGCAGAGTGCTGGGAATCATGTGAGATGGTGCTCTGGCGCGAGCTGAGCCCGTCGACGGCTTGCGGAACCAAATCCTAATAGCCGATCCATGGTGACGCGGGCCAACTCCTTTAAAATGCATTATAACCCTCGCGGTTATTTGCTAACTTTGGCATCGCCTCACCTACACATGTCGAGTAAGGTGTCATACGAATTGGAATACGAACCCCTCGCCAATTCTGGCGACGGGGTTAGCATTCCCCCCTTTTAGAGGGGCACGACATGGAAGTAACCTTGAACCCCGGTTAAAAGTTGACTCAAGCCTCAGCATCACAAAATGGATGCTGCCACCAGACACAAGTCTGACCTCCTGCTGCTGGGAGACCTTCCAGCGAGGGGAGCTTGGACAAAGGGTTTCCTGTCAAGGGCGGTGTTAGCACCATCCCAGACAGGGTTTGTGTATCCCAGGTAGGCAGGGCTGAAAGGAAGGTGATTGCAAGTGGCACCCCGGTGCTCACTGTGCATAGCCCAGCTCAAACCAGTTTCGGGGGCACACCAGCCCCTGAGCTGGGGCGAAGCCGGACAAAGGATAGGGGTGTAACCACCCCCCTCCTGGTCCCACCCATAGGTAGGACCTAGTCACGGGCCAGCCCCTTTTTCCTAGAATAAAGGTGGGAGCGGGTCCCCTTCCCAAATTGGATAATTCTGAATCTTGAACTACTTTCCACGAAAGGAACTCTTGACTATTTCTGAAGACTCTCCCTTGTGGCTAAGGAGTAGCCACCCTGCACCAGCAGGCACCACCTAAGCGCTTGCGGTTTGCTGTACGTCTCTCCCACGGATCAAGACTGCCCAGCTCGACGAGACCCGGGTTCCCTGCCATCTCTGACCTCTACCTACATCATCAGCCCAGCTGAGATTCGTAGGTGTGACGAGACCTGCGGGACCGGCCATCTTCAGAACCTGCACGACGCTTATCTAGCACGCCCACCGAGGGACCCTCGAGTGAGTGCACCTAGGGTTTGAGACGCCCTAACCCTGAGCGGCTCCAGCACCGAAGTCTGCCTCCCCAGCATCCACGAGATCTGCGTGGGGGCCCTTCTGCTCCTTGCTGCTCACCGCGTTGTCCGACCACTCGCCGACCGGCTGGTGGCCCTCTTCACGACGCACCACGACAGACTTTCATCCCTGGTCTGGTTGCTCCAGACTGGCTCTTGCTCCCCTTCAACAGAGGAGTATCTCGGACCCTCCTGGTCGCAAGCTTCAACCTCACGAGTTTAAAGACCAGTTCATATCCAAATTTTAACTCTTCGATGTCCACTCAACCACTTTTTCAAACACTAATACCTCAAAACTTCAGAACAGAATAACACCAACCCATAAAAAGAATGCTTTCTGAGAGAAGTTCTACTTTCATTACAAGTTTGGTGAAAATTAGTTCACGTGCTATGATTAAGTGGATGAGGCTGAAACTATGGAGCATTGGCACTATCCTTTTGGCCCCTGATTTTAAATACTAAATGATCACTTAAAATACTTAATGAACATGTATTAGCATGGAAAGAGCACTAAAATGTGTGGTATTTGAATCCCATTCACATTAGAAGTGAGTACTGGTCTAAACACAATATGAACCTAAATAAGAGTCACCAAGGTCATTAAGAGGAATAAAACTCAATCAGAAATATATTGTCAGTGAATTTATATCTGAGATGAATTTTAGAAAACATTTGGATAGAGATTTCTGTACAGAATATTGAAGCATGCAACACAGGACATTTGACTTAGCCCTCAAACATCCATGGAAAACACTATTACAATATATAATGTCCTTGTTTAATGTAACCTGAACAACATGAGGCATCCAAAGGTATTCGAACAAGCACCAAATGATGTGAAGCCATTCGGCATAACTTGTATGATAATCAGCTGAAAACTATTTGTTCTAAGCATTGACCCCATCACCAAAGTTTTGCTTTGATCATTATAGCGTTTTCACCCAGGTAAACCCTGCACTGAAAGGTCAGCAGAAGAGAACTGGGAATGCTACAAATTTGGTATACAGAATGCTGACTTTGTTCACACTTTTAGTATCTAGCTTCCTGGTATTAACATGTTGATAAAAAATAACTGTGCCAGTAAATAGCAAACTGACTAGGGAACATTTATTTTGAGGCCCAAGCACAGGCTTATTTAGTGACACCCACCCTGACAAGGATTGTGTTTATTGCTTGAGTGGGGCTCTCACCCTCACATCCAATAAACCAAATTCTTACAACCCGCATGTTCCGGAGACCAAACTCTCACACCACCCACTGCCCCAGAAAGTCACCTGCCCCCAACCTCTTTCGTCAAGTACCTTTTGCCTCCTCCTAGCCTCCACGTCCAATTTCCTGACCTACCCATATTATGCCACATCCTCCCTCCTGCTGCCCTCACCATGGTCACGCGTCTCTTTGCCAATGTTATTCTTGTGGTTCTTCCTCTTCTAGCCTGGTAATCTGTGTAACTTTACCTTCTTTTTCGGTCATGGCCCTCGTTGGTTAGGCTGATAACCCTCTTGCATACGAAAAGTGTGGGAGAGGATATGGTTTTGGGCAGCGGTGGTGGGTTTACTTAGTTTCTAGATAGGGGCCAGATTCCTATTTTCAGTGCTGCAGTCTAACTCAGAATATGGGCCCACAAGGCCCATAAGTCAATGCAATCTCTTGAGAGGCAGCCATCTTGGAACACAACTATTTAAGCAATTCACGATCTGCCGCACCTGCTCTTTATACAAAAGTGCAGCTGGCAATGCAGCTTGGTTCTTGTATCTAGATGAGACATACTTTGGAAAGACATTCAAGAATAGGTCTGGAAAGTCCAAGGAAAAAAAGCATTACGTGCCTCATTTGGCTTGGTTGAAAACATTTGGAATTTATGATGAGAAAATCTATGGAATAGTCATTGAAAATGTGATTCTGGTGGGGTGCGGCTACTCCACGTGTCCTTTTAGTTCTTACTTTTCTTTTATAATTTACATTAATGCTCAATAATTTGAGGTTTTATGAGTGACAGTTCATCTGTCAGAAACGTTCGCTTACAATACTGTTTGAAAAAAATGCATTAAGTGTTGGGCCAGTGTAAGGAGGAAGCACTCTTGCTTCTTTCTATTGAAAATTCTGCGTAAAATCTTGCCTTTTATTCCATTGGGCCTCAGGAAAACGGTAATTGGAGCTCTTATCCTCTCAAAAATTGATTATGGCAATGCATTTTATTTAGGAATCGACAAGTGTCATATTAAACCGCAGTCATTGCAGAATGCTGCAGCATGAGTACTACTTAATATTCCCAAATACCACTCCCATTTCCGCTAGCATCAGGCAGCTTCATTGGCTCCCAATCCAACAGCGTGTAGAATTTAAAGCCCTCTGTCTGGTACATAAGGTGCTGTATGGTAAGGGAGCCATGGATATACAGAAACTATTTTTCTGTTACTCCCCGCGGCGGAATCTTAGATTCAGCCAACACAGGGCTAGTGCAGGTTCCCAAGATTCAAAAAGTCAGATGGGGAGGCAAAAGCCTATCTCACCGAGCAGCCAAATTGTGGAGCAAGTTACCAACTACTATTAGGCTACAGTCCAACAGACTTCTCTTTAGGGAAATGGTCAAGACCTGGCATTACCCCCCTCAATAAACTTCGGTCGAGCCTGGTGATGTGAGGCATTTTAAGTAATATGTCAGCGGCCCGGAATCATTCTGACCCAAACAGCCAACAGCCCCACCTCCATCACCACCAAGAATTAAAGTTATATCATTGTTGAGTGAACTATATTCAAACCACTCAGAAAGTCTCAAGACATGAAGACTCTTTTGTAGATCTTCCACGGAGTAATAACAAACAGTAAGTATAGGATATAAATGTAAAAGTTTACTAAATGACAAGTACCATTCAGTGTAATCAATGACCTTATTGCAATATCTCATGAAACCACTGTAACTGTAGTAACTTGTAAATGAATAGTAATACATAACTTATGCTTTTGAATTGAATTTGGAATCGCGCCAATCCTCTGATAAAGATTTAGATTTTATTTATACATGAATCAAATAATTCATATTTCATAATTTGTGTACTTGTTTGACGAATGCTTGTATCCGTAATTTAGGGTATTATGTTGAGGTTCAAATCATCGAAATTGCTTAGGTTGGGTCCCGGATTCCAATAAGGACTAAATTCGGGTCTCCAAATTACAATAATGATTCAGTGGGAGTACCTGGATTCTTGCAATGATTAAGCTGGGATCCACAAATGTCAAAAGGTTACGCCCACCAAAAGAGATCCAGTCCCCTTCTCTGTCCCTCTTGCCCCCTGTGTCAAAGCCCAGTGGCCCTCAATTTCTATCTGAAAGCCAGCTTCTCCCCAACGACCTCCTTCTACAACCATATGTGTAACACTTATCTCATGACTTCCAATTTGTCAATGGCTTGCAAGGCAATGAACCTTAGGAGAGAAGTTTGCACGCAGTTTTTCAAAAACACAGTCTTGGGTTCTGGATTGGAAAAGGAGAAAATGACACTGCTGGAAATGCTTCCTCTAGATCACTTCCTCCATCTACTTTTTTGTGCTCTTCCTCTAAAGACAGAATCTGTCCATCTGGGTTCCCCACAGCCACCTCGTTGTCATCTAGGCTCTGAATCATGGTCTCCAGCACCTTCTCCAATCAAGACCTCTATTTTCAATCCGTTGGATGCTTTGCAGTTGTTAGTTGAGCTGTGATGATCTCCAGGACTCCTCTGGGGCTGGTGCACCAGAGGCTCTGTGTACCACCATTCCCTTGACGATTAAGCTCCAGTGGCATAAAGAACAACCGTCGAGCACAGCCTCCCCAAGCATGGGAACTCGACTACCTGGCAGACTACCCCCCCCCCCCCTCTGCTGCTAGGATCCGCTGCCAATCTGGTACATACTGCCTGGGAGAGAAAGCACAGCCGAAGGTAAGGGAGTCCCAGTGGAATTATTTGTGCAAGCAGCCATTCCAAACATCTGTCAGGTTTTCGCCCTCCTTAATCCCTGACATTTTATATAAAAATGCACATGATCAAGTTTATAGAATAGGTACTCCTATCCATCATACTAGATGTATTTTTATACTAGCATAATGAGACCAAAATCTATAACAGTAAATACATTTAAAAATGGTAAATAAAGGAAAATATAATATAAAAGCTTTAATTTTACCTCTGGAATGTACTGTATTGACTCTACGAAAGTATCCAGGGAAGCTTCCCAAATGGCCAGTTTTACTGAAAACACAATTAAACACACATTCATTCAGGGCTGGGTTTAGAAAGCTGTTTTGCACAATTGCATTATTTGTTCCATTTTGTACCATGTGCCTTGGTTTCCAAAATGCTAACATTCTCCTGACTCATTTAAAAATAGTAATTTATAGAGGCTAGTACTCGGTTTTCCATTATTTCGTGCATGCAGGCTATTATCAAGAGACATTTCAAACACATGGGCTTTGTTGACTAATCCTAAAGTCCTTAGCTTGAGCCAGCGCTCGCTGAATACCATAAATGTCTGTGTACCTGCACGGATCGTATGTAATCCAGGGAGTTAAGGTAACTCACGTTGAATTGATTGTTAAATAACTGTGAGTACTTGAGCCTCTTTCTCGATTTCACTGAACCAGTCATGCAAATTACTTCCTACACATGCTTTGCGTTTTTGCAGCGAAGAGTCTATGGAGGTTTTGTTGTTAGTTAATGTGCAAATCAGTTTTACTCTAGTCTCTGTCAGAAGCCAGAGATGTGAAAGCACTGGCACAGCCTATATGACTGGTCTTGCCAAGGCTGGAATGTATTTAAAGGCATGCACTTGACAATAAAAGTGGACACATAATACAAAAGTAATGAAAAGTAAAAATGCTAATTTTTGTAAAGGTGACATTCGTATGTTTGCAAAAATAACTCATCAAAAAATGTCCCATCCAAAATAAAAAAATACAAATTTTAAAAGCTGAAATGAAACCATCCTAAGCACTGAAATGGGACTACTTTTTAGGTACATGTGCACATGTCCAAGAACGAAACAGCATCACTTACAGTGAGAGCCAATGGCTGAAGAGTGCTGAGCCACTGCCACATACTGTATTGGGCAGAAGCAAAATGTGAATGACACTTCAAAAGACCAGTGGATTAAGAGGACTGATAGAAAGCTGTCTCTTCTTCAGACTAAAAAATGGCCACACTGGAGTAATGAGGGAAGCTCACACTTGAAATTGTGCAGACCAGTGCTTTCCAAACGTTTTAGAATCACTAGTCAATTTTCAGAAGGACAAACTTTAACAACTCACCCTAGCTTTAATGGGCATAAGGTGGGCGATTTTTAAATGTAACTAGGCATTGTCTGTTAGCACACTGTAATTTACAGACAGAACGTTTTACATTTAAATTACCAGTACATTTCATATACAAGAGTTTTTGATAAAACTATATTACACACAAATGATAATGCGTGGAAATCGAGTTTAAGTGACTATATATCAGTAAAGTGTTTTGATCAGAAAAATCGTACTTAACATCACGCTTCAGAATTTCAATAAAAATGTGCTTAATATTTGCTTTCTTATCTGCTGAATTTGTACAGTTCATTTACAGGTATTTACATTTTTTTGCGTGTTACAAATAAATGACACCATACAGCCTTTCCTTTCACACTCCTTGTACTCCTGCTAGACTGTCATATAATTCACTTTACTTTTCTTTGTCTAACTGCAAAGTGAGATGAGCAAATAAACACCAATACCCATGTTAAAATTAAGCAGCAATTTGTGAGAATACATAGCCTGACATTTGGCCTCTGTCTTTGAACAGCAGCTAATGTGACAAGATAAACACAACATTTAAAGGCATCTTTATTTATTGTTTGGACTTCTGCGACCCACCAGTGGCTTGCAATCCAGATGTTTTCTGGATACACGTGGGCACTAATGAGTTCCGTGCCGAGAATTTTAGTAAATCAAAATTCTCCTTTCAGTGACTATCTTTCTTGTGTTATCACGGAAAGGGCAACCCACAAAAAAATCGAGTGGAATAGTACTACATGAGCGCCTAGACAATTAAAACGTGTGTTCAGTGACGAAGATAACAATTTCACATATGATATTAAAATAAGAAAGTTCAGCAAGGATAGTAGACAAATCAATGCATTATTACAACAACCCCAAAATATTGAACATTGACGACAGCAATATTAAAAATAGATTATAGTGCCATTTCCAGTTTATTGCAGAGCAAATGAAATCTGACATACTTTAGTCCAAATTTGAATTTATAAAGTACCCTTTTCCGCCACAATACAGTGCCACAGGGGAGCTGGGAGATTGGGGCTTGCTGTAAATCAGTCACTGCCTGTGTTAGTGCAACATTCAACCCTGCCATCCGTGTCAACTCGCCCGCCAGTATTATCAACATATAGTGAAAGGTTTAAAAGGCATCTGACTGTGCCAAGTCTCTCTCCAACCTACACCACAAGACAGAGGTTGTGGCCATGAGGGCAGCATCTGAACTCACTCAACTATCTAAACCAGAACAAAGTAAACGCCTTAACAGGAGTACAATAGAGGACCCCCGTTCAGTTTTTAAGCGTCAGAAATAGTGCATAAATATTTCTTTATCAAAACAGAGTGCCACCAGGCTACACTAGCAACACGGTCTCATTCTGGTACAATTAAACATAGCTTTCTGTCCAAAGAAAGAAATTCACTCTAAATATATACTTTGTGCCTGTATTGCTAGCATTAAGAGGTTGTCCTCCCTAAAATTAACAGCAATTTGACCCCCGCCCATATTGGCTAACATCTATAAGTCCTTTGCTTTTAAAAACTGAACATACTGTAAGCATTACCATTTTATCTGAAGAACCATAAAAGGTGTGCTGTTGAACCCATCTAAACACTGTACCAACCGTACAGGAACGGCCCATCCTGGATGCTGCTACTAGCCCTCCAAGCAGTAGAACGCATGATCCAACAGCCCCGTTATGCGTCTAGATCTTCAAGAGATTCAAAGGCTGCGATGAGCCAACTCCCGGTGTCAGGCACTGAACAGGATCCTCTTTAAACACAGAGGTAAATGCTTGAAAATATTGACGCAATTAGCGATGAGGGGCGTTGGTCAGCAAGAGGCTGATTAAATAGCCTTGGAGCGGTAATACAAGGTTTGTACTGTTCAAGGCCCTCGGCCATCAACTGCAGCATGGTGTGACGAGAGAAGCAAACAGTTGAAGAGGACAACGATGCTGGTGGAGAAACATTATTAAGAGGAGAGCCAGGGGAAGGGGTAAGTAGGACAGTAAATAATTGTAACATAGGCAAGCACATCCAGTTACGCTCTAGACTGCATAGTGATGAGGAGTAAAGGTTTGCTAACAACTGCTCAGAGCTGAGACACAATGTTGTTGGCCAGGCTGCAGGTCAGGCCGGTGCCATCTTCTTCAACGTTGATAGACTTCACAATGCAATTACCGATGACCACAGAGAATCTCTTACATCGCTGGTTTCCAAAGAGAGGCACAAGCTTTGTATCCAGAAGCAGACCTGCTGCTTTTGGGAAGGCGCCAGTGGGATCAGCCAGCATTCGCACCTTGCCTTCAGAATGCTGTGCCCTGCCCCATTCAGTCATCACAAAGCCGTCATTGACAGAGATGCAGGCGATGACAAAAATGCCCTTCCCCTTCAACTCTTCAGCTTTTTTTCCACATAACCAGGGAGGTGGGTCTTGGAGCAGCCAGGGGTAAAAGCTCCAGGCACGCCAAAGAGGATTCCCTTTTTGCCCTTGAAAACTTCTGCCACGCTGACTTTGTTGCCCGGCTCGCCCTCGAAGATCTCTACATCAGGCACCGAATCTCCAACCTGCAACTGCGCAGACATAGCTCTGGATGCTACGAAGCTTCTGCTGACTGCTCTGACCGCTCTCAGAGATTATATAATAACATGCTGAGCCTTTAAATATTAAAAAGGGTGGAGAAACAGTAATCTAAGAGGAGTGCAATGTTAATTAGATTTTTTGGATAACTTAGAATTAAAAAAGAATTGTGGCCACAATTGTTGATAGAAATTCACAACTGCTGAAATTACACCATCCAGGCAATTTTGGAACACAAAACACGTTTTTATAAAAACAGGTCAACGTTGGTTTGGCCCATTGTGGGACACAATATGTTACCCAAGCCTTTTTAAGAATATAAAAATACTTAGACAAGAAAGGAAAACTGAAGGATCGCAGTAATATATCCTGATTCATGCTTCCAATGTTATATTTGTAAACATAGGTTTAGCTCACTGGGCCAGAGGATATCCAAGATGCTCTATATACAAAAGGATGTGTTCGCTAAACACTAAGCTAAATAAGCAAAGAGAAGAGATATGCAAATTATAAGACACACTCTAATCAACTGTTTACTGAACATGGCCTTAAATGTTAACAAAAAAAGGGTGGACAACAAAAGCTTATTTTTTCATATTGTGAAAAAGTGAACACTTTATTTCAGTAAGGCAGAAGCTAATTCTTTAGGCTACTGAAAATTGCTAGTATGGGGTTCCATAAAGTGGATATGAAAATGACCTAAATTACATTTTAACCTTCTATGATTGCTCTCCTTATAACCCCTTGTTCTACAACCACATCTCAGATGAAATATGTTCATCCCAAGTACTGTATTTTGGCGCAAAGTTATTTTTCTCTACCACATTCTTCTTCTCTACATATCTGTAGATACAACCTCTGTCTCCCCGCTACAGAACATGCACAGAGAAGACATTTGGCTATTTTGCTGACATTTTGGTATTCTTCTTGACTGTAACTGATCTATCTGTACCCACTTAATGATATGGCCATGAGGGAGAAAAGGTGAGAAAACCAATCCCAAAGGCCGACATCAAGAGAGTAACTATAAATTTAAAATGCTCCCCACTTAAACACACCTCTAATCAACCTGAGCACTTCAAGTGAGCACCCCCAACTCTCCTTAGGAGAATTCCCTTTACCATTTTATCCTCTTTCCATTCATCTAGATATCCTTTCACCCTTTTATCTACTAATCCAGAGGTTGTAAACTTGTAGTCTGGTTAATCCTGGGCAGGGCCGGACTGGGAACCTAAACCGGCCCTGGCAAAGTGCTCGTCGGGCCCCCCCCGGGGGAGGGGAGGGGTTGGGGGTGCCGTCGAGCTCTTTGCCAGGGCCGGTTTTCGGCCGATTTTGTTACAGGGACGATTTTGCAGCCCTGTAACAAAAACGGCCTCCAGGGGCCCAAAACCGGCCCCCACCCGTGCGGCGCACCGGGGCATTGCCCGGTGCCCGCTACGGCCAGTCCGGCCCTGATCCTGGGGATACAAGAACCTGCTCAGGGGGTCCACACCTGCTAAGAAAATTAAATTATATTAACAGATTAATAAAGGGCATATAAATTAAAAAAGCGAAACGTAAAACAGAATATTTTAAAACATTCTGTAATGTGTAGGAATTTGAATTTGGAGGTTTAAAATAAAAAAGTATCTTCTGATCGATTAGGGGGGGGGCAGTGCAAGTGCGTCAAACAGAATATAGTGAGGGGGACCTCAACAGAAGTTTAGAAAAGATCCAACCTTCCCATTAAAATCTTGATTTTTTTATATTCATTTGTGACTTTAGTAATATATGTCATCATTTGTGCATTTGTTTGATGAATGCTTCATCATTTGTTTATTGTTTTGAGATTCAAATTATTGAAATTGCATAGTCAGGGGTCCTGGATTACAACAATGACTAAGTGGGGGGTCCACAGAAGTCAAAAGAATAAGAACCACTATTAATCCATTAATCCCTCCATCCTTTCACATTTCCATCCATCAACCACCCGTTCATATATATATATACATCCATCCTTTCACCCATCCACACATCTAGATATCCATGTAGTCAACATGCCCATGTACCTATGTAAACACTTATGGTTCCTTTCACTGTTCCTGATCTGCCCATCTTCCTTCGGTCATCCATTCACCCTGGAACTCAATCTTTTCACTCTTACATCCTTCCATTTTTCTCACTTCCTTCCAGTCATTCTTACTCAACTGTTTTTCCTTTTTCCATCTACCCATCTGTTTTTCACTTTTTTTTATTTGATAATGCCTCTGTCTTTTCCCCTATTTTCATGTCATCATTTCTCAGGTTACTTTGCTGTGCGTGTCAGCCCACACATCTTTGTAATGGTATCCCTTAATAATATTATTTCTGAGCATTTTGTCTGAGCAAAAGAAGCCTATAAACATCTAAATAATATTGTAGTGGGACCCTGTCCCTGAGCCTATTGGACAAAGTGGCAGTGGCAGTCCCAGTTTAAGATGTCGGACGTTGTCGAGATGAGAAAGAATGTTAACAGCTAAAATAAAGGAACTCAAAAAACCCTCCTAGAGAATGGAGTGTAAGATGACAGCCAGGGAACATGCCTTGGACATCAAGAAAGAGAATACATAAAACATGATGCAGGGTTAGATTGGTTGGAGCAGGGGGCTGGCAAAGTATAATCTGCAGTGGTAGACCAAGAATATAAGAATCAAAACTGCAGAAGGCTGGATGCCTGCGTTTTCTTCAAATGCAAACTTCTGGAAATAAAGTTCAACACTAATAAAATGCTGAAAGGGTCACACAAAGATTTTAAGGGCAAAAACAAATGCCGGCTAGGACTGATTTAAATCTCAGTTGCAGACTTATTGGGAAGAGCTCAACTTCCCACAAAGCTCCAACTGGCAAGCAAACCACCAAGACACCTTAAGTGGAGTTCACCAGCCCCAGTAACATGAAGCAGTCTTCAAAGCAGTAGTGAGACTGAGAAATTACACTATGGGCAGTATAAAGTTTTTTTCCCCCTGATCTGGGCCTCACCATTAAGTAACAGAAGCTACAAATTACTGGAAAGGATTAATGTGTCTGCAGATACTAAGCCTCCTTGTGTTTTCCAGCGAAATTACAATTGAAGAAAGATGAAAAACGTCCCCTTCATCAAACAAATTTGGCAAGAGTCCTGAGTGCAGTGGAAATCAGCGATAAAGCGGACAGCATTCATTGCTCTACTTGATAAAGAAGGCTTCTGCCTTCAGCGTGAAGGGAGATGTGGCTGTCTATTATGTCTTGAAGTTTATACTGTAACACTGAAGACATGTGTCTATTATTGTGAAAATAATTTTTTTTTTTTAATCAACTTTATTGCATTTTCATAACAAAGACAAGAATTCATCGGCAGCAAATCAAACACATTATTGGGACAAAAGATACTCAATTGAAGACGACCGTGACTCGTAAGACACCTTTGAAATGGACATGACACCTACTTAACGGAATATACGTATCCAACACACACAGACCCCTCAGGCGGGTCTTAAGTGGAACCACTTGCCCCATATTTTACCAAAGAGTTCGGGGCAGCCCCGGGCTGCGAAAAGGGGCTCCTCTTTGGCTCCACGCCAATCTATTCCTCGTCTCCACCTCCTCACAGAGGGCGGTTTAGCCTGGGACCAGAGTGCCGCTATGTCCAGCTTCGCCACCGCTACCTCTGTACCTAGGAAGAGCTTGTCCGCCCGGGATCCATCAAGGCCATCAAACACCCCCAAGAGCAGGTGCAGCGGGTCGTGGGGGACCTCCCAACCCAGGGCTCTCGTAAGCTCAAGTTCCACCACGCCCCCAGAATGGCCTGAGACCAGGACACTGCCACACCATATGGTAAAAATCTGCTGGGGTGTGGCTGCAGCGCGCACAGGCTGGAGAGGACCGCATGCCAGCGCTGTACAGGCATGCAGGAGTAAGGTATGCTGCATGAAGATAGTAGAGTTGAACGAGGCGCAGCTTGAAGGAGGTTGTCAGGGTCTTGGGGGCCAAAAGGGCGTCTCTCCAGTCCGCTTCTTCTAGGGGGCCCACCCACCCCTCCCATCGGGCCCGGAGCCGGTCCAGGGACGCGGGACCGTTATTCACCAGGGAACGATAAATCCAAGACACTCCACCTCTGCCAAGGTTCCCCATCATTACCTTGGCCTCCAAGGGGCTAAATTCCGGAAATGCAGTGGGAGATGGAATGTGTGAGTGGAGGGCGTGTCTGAGTTGTAAGTACTTGTAAAATTGGGAAGGAAGGAGGGAATGGCGTTGTTGGAGGTCAGCAAAGGATCTGATATGATCACCCACCCAGACGTCCCCCAAGAGCGAGATTCCAACAAGATTCCAACGACGAAAGTCTTGGAGAGATGATACCTCCCTCAACCATGCTCCGCTCCACAACCGCGTCTGTCTGGTGAGTGTCCGGTTCCAATTTACATGGCGTAGTGCGGTACGCCAGGCCATCAGTACTGTCCTAGTGACAGGGGTGAGAGCTTGTGGCACTGGGCTTCCATACAGGTAAGCTTGAACCTGCGTAAGGTCCATTGATCTGAGTTGCACCTGATACGCCGGGTCGGACCAGCCGCCCGCGAACCAGTCGTGGATCACAATGAGCCTCGTGGCCAAGTAGAAGAGGTGCAGATTGGTGACCCCCATGGCCCCGTCGTAGGGAGGGATGCGGCAATGTGCCAGGGATAATCACAGCCTCCCGCCACCCCATCAAAATCGAGTGAAGACGCCGCCCATCTCCCGGAACCAACTGCCCGGGAGATGGGCGGTGATATTCTGTAGGATGTACAGAAAGCGGGGGAGGACCATCATTTTGAAAAGGGCACCCCTGCCCAGGGGGTTGAGGGGGAGGGACTGCCACCTCTTGAGGTCAGCCTTGGCCCTAGCGACCAAGGGCCTGATATTCAGGGCCCATTCAAGCTCCGGGAGGAGGGCGACCCACGCCCCCAAGTACTTGAACGATTGCTTGCGTAAGGAGATATTCACTTGCCAGTCAAAGCATGCCCGGGATTGATGAAGGGGGACCAGCGTGGACTTCGCTGGGTTGAGCCTGAGGCCAGAGACCTGTTCAAAGCCTGAGAGGGCGTCCAAACAGCGTGGGCCAGAATTCTCCGGGTCCGCCAAGAACAGAAGGACGTCATCGGCATACAGGGCTATCTTGTCAGTGTGGCTCGGGTCCCAGGCCCAGCCTCGGATAAAGGAGTCTTGACAGATGAGAGAGGCCAGGGGCTCCATCGCCAAAGCAAAGAGGAGCGGTGAGAGCGGGCAACCCTGTCGGGTGCCCCTCCGGATGGGGAACGTCTCAGATAACACGCCATTAGTAAGGACCCGTGCCCTGGGTCTAGAGTAGAGGACCCGGATAAAGCGCCGGAAGGGGAGGCCAAAACCCAACCTCTCCAACACCCCATCAAGGTAACTCCAGTCCACCGTGTCGAACGCCTTTTCAAAATCTATAAAAAGCAACGCCAGATACGGGGTGAGCTGATGGCGATGTGCAAGAGCTAGGTGTAGGCGGCGTATGCAATGCCGTGTGCCCCGAGCAGGCATAAAACCGCATTGATCCGGATGGACCAGGTCCTGCAGGTGGGGACGGAGCCGTTGGGCTATCAAAGATTTTGACTTCTGTGTTAATGAGGGAAATAGAGCGGTATTCCGCACAGTCAAGGGAGGGCGGCTGTGTCTTTGGAATAACTACAATGGTGGCCACATCCGTCTCTGGTAGGAAGGACCCCTCATCTACCACATGGTGGAATAGAGCTGTTAAGTGTGGGACCAATATGTTGCGATAGGCCGCATAGTATTCTTGGGGGTACCATTCAGGCACGGGCGGGGCCCGGGCGTCTTGCCGGAGTGCAGCAGTGAGATCGCCCCATGGATCTCTTTCAAGGTGAAGGGAAGGTCCAACGCCTCCGAGGCCGACCGGGAGAGGCAGGGCAGGTTAGTATCAGCCCGAGCCAACCAATATACCAAGGAGCTCCGCGGAGGACGGGCCGCATAGTACCTGGCGAAGGTTCGGGCGACGGCTGGGGATGTGACGTGATGGGCTCCAGTCTCAGCCCGAATCTCTGGAATAATGCGGTTTGCTTTGGGATAGGGCACTAAATTGTGAAGTAGTTTGCCGTTTTTGTCGCCCCAGCCATACACACGCGCCACCGAGGAGCGCCATAGCATCTTAGCAGACTCCAGCGAGATCTGACAAATCTCCTCATGGAGCAGCGCAAGCCGCCGAACGGAGTCGTCTCTGTCGCTGGCAGCCTGGGCCTCCTCCAACAGCACCGCCTGGGCCTCCAATTGCGCGAGTCGTGCGGTCTGTTCCTTACGCTTCGCATGAACCAGGCCTCTAGCCACCCCGCGTAGGACTGCCTTACCGGCCTCCCACAATGTTCCCGGCGAGGAGACAGAACCCGTATTGGATGAGAAATAAAGCCTCAGTTCCCGCCCGAGGGCCGTGACAAATTCGAAATCCTGCAGGAACCAAGCATTCATCCGCCATGCCGCACGGGGGCCTGCAAAGGAGGTCCCAAGACGGAGGGAGACCAGGGAGTGATCGGAGATACCCCTGAGTAAAACAGTGACCACGGACAGGAGCTGACAGTCCATGGCAGGCAGTAGGAACAGGTCGATACGGGAGTGGGTGTGGTGGGCCGCCGAAGTGTGGGTATACTGTACCTTACGGGGGTTCCACACCCTCCAGGCATCACAGAGACCTAAGGCAGAGGACCAGTCAGATAGACGTTTTGCAGAGGCCAGGCGGGAGGCTGATGGAGCAGCTGTTGCGTCGCGCATGGGTTGGAGTACCGCGTTAAAGTCGCCCCCCACTACAGTCAGGCCCGGTGGGAAGGATGAAAGTATCGGCGTGAGGCAACGGAGGGTAGAGGCCATAGTGGCGGGGGGAATATATGTACACAAGAGATTAAGAGGTTGACCTTCGATCGTACCCGACAGGGCCACATAGCGGCCATGGGCGTCCGTCTCAGCGCGTGTCAGGGTAAAGGGCCCCACCGAAGCAGCACCGCCACCCCCCAGGAACCTCGTGTAAAACCAGAGTCCAGACCCTGTCAAACCCGTACTTAGCAAGGAAGTTGCATTGGGAGCCCAGGAGGTGGGTTTCTTGCAGAAACAGAACGTCCCGGGGCATGTCGGTGGGCGCTACGAAGGGCAGCAGCACGTTTGATACGATCAAGTAGGCCGTTGACATTGCAGGAGAGAATGTGGAGGGCCCTACTGAAGGTGGACACCATCAGGTTGAGCGGTGCATGGATGGGGGGATGCAAGCGCGAAGAGACCCAGAACCCCCGGGGAAACTACATCGTAGGGCCTGGGGTGGTGGATGGAAGGTGTGTGATACGATGAATCTTGTGTCAGCGTCAAAGGCGGGTTGGTGAGTGTAGTTACAGAGTAGAACTAAGAACAGCGGCCCGTAGGCGGCTAAAAAAAACAAACTGTTGGGAGACAACGGTCTTCCCCCCTCCCCCGCCCCCCAACTCCCCCCACCCTATACTTCGGAAAAGGAAGCATCAGTCGCCCTAAAAAGAGAAAGCAAGTCAAACCAACAATTCCACAGTGAGGCTAACTGCTAATCTAAAACGGTTAGCGAAACAGGAGCATGGCAGAGATGGACCCCCCTCCATGTATCCGGATAAGAGAGTCGTCAGCAGCTGTCAATACAGTCAGGACAACGGTGTTATCAGAACTAGAAGCAAAACCTGAACGTAAGGTGGAGATTAAGTTTCCAGACTCGAGGCAGCATGAAGCAGAGCCGCCCCGCTGCGGAAACCTCGGGAACAATCTTGCTGTAGGAGATATCTAAAGGCGAGATACAGAGTCCCAGCCACGTGGCCCCGCTCAGGTGTTCTCCTCTTTGCCGGAGCTACGTATCTCAGGGCTCCGGGACAGGTCAGAGTCCGACAAGACATGTCGCAGGATTTCAGAGGAGCCAGGGAGACAACTCAAGTCATTCAGTGAGATAGCCGGGCTGGGGGAGGCAGACCCCCGAACCGGGACCTGGGGGGGAGGAGCCGAGGTGGACGCGCCCGGCAATCGAGAGTCTGCTCTCCGACGGTCAATTTTCTTGCGGGGCCTGGTCCGTTTTTGGGGTCCAGGGAGGGCTGGATGTGGCTGCGTGGGGTCCCGCCGGGCGGGGGAGGGCGCCGTGCTCGTCTGGAGGGGCCGCTCCTCCGTGAGCCAGGTCAGGCCTCCTGGGGACTGTTGAAGAAGAAAGTCTTGTCTCGGAATATGACCTTGAGCTGGGCCGGGAAGAGAAGGCCGTAGCGGAGACCCATGGCGCGAAGCTTCTGTTTGACTTCGTCGTAGGATCGGCGCTGGGTTTGCACCCCTTTGGAGTAGTCTGGGAAGACCATGATTTTAGTATTTTGAAACTGCAGTGGACCCTGTGTTCTGGCCGCCCTGAGGATAGCGTCTCTGTCTCGGAAGTTAAAGATCTTCAAGATGATGGGACGGGCGGGGGCTCCAGATGGCGGCTTGGGGGTTAAGGAGCGAACCAGGGCGAGAGGCCCTCCCTGGGAATCCAGGAGCGCACCAACGTCTCCATGAAGGTGTCGGCATGGCCATGCTCCACCCCCTCGGGAAATCCCAAAAGGCGCAGGTTATTCCTCCGTGATCTGTTTTCAGCATCCTCCGCCCTTCGGTGGAGCTCCGAGGTCTGGGTCTGGAGGCTGGCCACTTGGACCTTAAGCTGGGCAATGTCGTCTTCTACAGTGGAAATGCGGGATTCCGCCTCCTTGATGCGTGCTGTAGCGTTGCGCAGGTCTTGACGGATAAGAGCCACGTCCACCCTCACTTCGCCAATCTTGCTCTCCGCGGATGCCTGCGACGTGCTTATCGTCTGAAGGATGGTGGAGAGATTGCCCCCGGCAGCTCCCGGCGCGGCCAGCGCTCCCCTGCCAAGATCCCAATCCGTCGTGGTGAATTGGTCCATCTTAGTTTGAGTGGTGGGGACAGGGTTCTGTGGGGCGCGAGGTCTGCCCATCGCCTCCAAGGTACAGAACGGTCTGGTACCGGCAGAGAAAGGCCGCAGGTCCTCCGGGGGAGAGGGAGGGGAGAGGCCACGACCCAGGCCGTCAATGCTCCGGCCAGGGGCGCCCGAGACCGCAGCGAGGGCGACCAGGCCGGTGTAGGCGGCCGCTACAACAGCAAGCTCCCAGCACGGACCCCCACCGGGAAGGAAGGGGGGGGGGTGGAGGCGCCGGCACTGCACCACCATGCTGCCACTCGACGTAGTGGCCGATCCCCACCCCCAGACCCCACTCACCAGAGCAGACACCACTGGTGTGGAAGGAGCTCCGCAAGGCATCAGGTCCACATGTTTCGATGCAGGCAGGTGGGCTGCTGCAACCCGCAGGAGCAGGCCCGGGACAAACCGGGCAACCGCGTCCGCCACCCGATGTGATGGCCGAACTCCCACCTCGGGGCCCCTTCGGCAACGATGATGGGAACAAGGTGCACCTCCACCAGAGGCCCCCCAACAGGAGGCCGGTCCCACCTCCGAACACAGACAGGCCCAGGCAACCCCAGGCCCACCCCTGGTCCCCAAACCAGCGGCCAGGGTCCGTCTCTCACCAGTACACCAGACCCTTAGCTGAAGAGAGCGAGGCCTTGTCCAGGAAGAAGCCCCCCGCCCTCACACACCAGGTCCAGCCAGCTCCGAGGCCGCTCGTACCCCCTGGGCAGCCGGTGGGGGTCGGGCCTCTCAGGTCGACGTCTGTGGGGGCAGGGAGGCCCAGCCAAAGCCAACAAAAGACTTGCCCAGCAACACGATCCCTCACCAAGGAGCAGGGGATCCCTCACCACGGCAGATCAAAGGCCCAGCAGGGGCCCAGGGAGCCTCTCTGCCCGCCCCCCTTTGATGCACCGCCGCCCGATCCCGGCGGCCGAGTCAGGCAGTATGGGGGAAACTGGGCCCGTCTGGCAGTCCGCCTGGGACTAGGTGGCAGCAGCGCTCAAGGCCTTCAGGGCAGGGCAGCCCGCTGACAGTGTGACGGGCCACCCGCAGCCCTCTGCTCCTCCCACCATCAGCATCGGTGAGATGACTGTGTTCCCGCTGCGGGAGGTAGAACTCCGCCGCAACTCACCGCAATGCCGGGCAGCAGGCCCGGTCCCTGTCAGATGATCCGCAGCTTCTGCGGCGGGTCCCACCTCACGGCCCCGGGTCCGCCGCCGTGCCATGTCCTCTCCAAAATGCGGCAGCACCGGCTCTTCAGAGTACACCCAGCACCCGGACAGGAGCGGCGAAGGTTAAATCACCGGCCTCCAAGTTCCACAGCCCCGGTCCGGGCCGCCGACAGGTCCGCCATTTCTTGCACGCGGCCTCGGCAGGGGAGTTGAAACGGGTCCGCCAAGACGTCAGAGGATCCCGGAACCGGCCCAAAGTGAAGGAGCGATGTCAGCAGGTCGGTATCGGGAAAAGTTACAGGCAGATGGTGGCTGTTGGCGACGGGTGTAGGGCGGATGACGGAGGGGGTCCAGAGCACTCTTAGAGTGCGACCGCCATCTTGACGCCCAAGCCATTGTGAAAATAATATAATTTTGGTAATCTACACTTCTATCTCTCTCACTCAAATCTCTTTACTAGGGTTAATATTCTGGGACTCAGTTTTCTCCCCCTTTTTTCCAAATGTTACCTTGACAAGTGACATATTCGCTTTTGAATATCTGTATAGATTAGCATGCACTGCCACATGATGGTGACCTGAAAAAAAAATGTCAGGTAAAGTCTACCTACAGAATTTCTCTTCCTCAAAACCTATTCTAAAAAAAAAACCACAAGATTAAACAACATTGCATTGCAGATATTGTTAAATGCAATGGCATTTGCAAAATATCTGCACGACATTCATGACATTTACAAAAATACTTCACAATTTTACAGTTGAAGTACACTATGCTGTTCCAGTCACCTACTTCTCTGGGCCAATAAAATAATACCACAACAACAAACGTAAACCACCAAAATCCAACATGAAAGGTAGTAGGTAGCCTTTACCTGGCAAATCTGAGTGAAATGAACAGGCAACTGGTATTTAAGGCTTTAAAAGGAAGCAATTTTGATTGTGGAAACAATACAAGCCCAATAAATTATTTTCCTACAATCAAAAGCAGTTCAACATTAACATAAAATAGAAATAGAATGCAATATGTGAATTCACAGGAAATAGATTAGCATGAAATGGGTGCTGTGAAATGCCAAAATAGAACAGGTCCTACAGCTAAACAATCTCTTTGTAGTAAGTAGACAATCCAGTGTTCTACAAAACGACAGCTTCATTAACAGCAATCATATTGACAAAATGCAATACAATTTAACATAAGACATTTCATGCACACAACACGTGGCCTCTAAGCTATACTGCTCTATGAATGTAGAACACAAAAACAAAGTTAGGTGCAATATTCATGCTTACCAGAGAGACACAAGGCATTAGAAAAGGCAAACTTTTCCAGAACAGCTTCATCAGGTTCCAACTCTGAATTTATTAGTATTTCTCCTCTGTTAAGCTTAGAGTGGCCTCTGAAAAAGAGATTAAAAAATATTTAGATCGAAAATAACAATAGGAAATAGTCAGAATGTTTCTGGCTACCATAATTTTTCTTGGGATTGGAAGTATACTTGATAAAGGCAAGGGAGTTTTAGTTGCTCTTTCCCTACTAGCACTTCCAAACCAGCGACCATGAGGATTCTTCAAAATTAGTTCTTATAATCCAATTCCTTCTTCAAGCAAAGAACTGCAAATACAAGCAGGTGCTCAAATTGTAACATGCGCAACTAAAACACATTCAGTAATCATGCCACCTACAAGCAAGAGTTCTTGTTTGGTCTATATTTTACACATCTTTTGAAGTGTTCTCTGACAAATAAACTTCTCCTCTTTAGTTTGACACCACTCCACTCAGGTCTAGCCATTTCCTCCATTAGCCTGTAGTATTATCGAAGGAGTGAAGGTTATCTTCATGACAATAACTCACTGGCAGGGTCGGTCAAAGAGCGATGGATGATTGGCCCCAAACAAACGCATCATTTTAGAAAATGTACGCTGCACATGTAGCATTGGAAACTTGTCTGCATCTCACCACATTGTTTGAAGAATGCCACATTAATGCAGAGGAAAATCTCAAGTATTACACCTTTACAGTGTATGATATACTGCTAAGGTAACATTTGAAGTTTTACTCCCTTTTACATCAAGGATAAATGTCTCATGAATGTTTTCATGCTCAGTCTCCTACATAGATGATTCCCTAGTTAACTATTTAGATAAATCTGCCTCTGTGTATTACAGCGGCTAGACAAATGGGTACATGTGAGACACTGAACAATTATCTGTTGGGTATTACTCTCAATTTTGCGTATTGTGTCACAGGCACCTTGATAGCCATAGTCAACAACTTTTTTCTTATATGTAAACATTACTGCTTCCTTCACAGAGTCATGTGTCACCTCTGGAATATTATTGTTTCTTTTGGCACAGAAATTGTTTGGACGGTTTCAACAAGTGTTAAAATTGATAGTCTTTGTCAATATGAATAATGATACATCCATGTATAAAAACAAAGTTGCATCTTTATTGACAAATTCGCCCATTATGAACTTCACGTCAATCCAACTCCGAAATAAGTGGTCTGGAAGGCAAAGAGGTCACTGATTGACAAGTAACAGGTGGGGTGGCACATAGCCAGCAAACAAACACATGAACATGAAACCCCAGATCAATCCCACAGATCGGCTCAGTGACACCACTATGGTCCAGCAAGTTTGCCACCCAAAAAAGCACACCTGGCCAGAGGGCTACGCACGTTCCCAAAACATCGTAAAGTCAGATGCTACATGAGTTAGGAATACACAGCCAATCAGGACATAGCACACACAGTTCAACTAGTGATCACGCACTCCCCATGCTTGACATCTGGACACGTTACCCACTTGTCGCATTGTGTTCACACAAGGTCCAAGCCCACCTGGATTCCTCATCGAATACAATAATTTATGACTCCAAAGACAGCGGTTCACATTCCTTACCAAAAAAGGATTATCTGAATTATTTTATGGCATTCAATGACTTGTATAAAAACCCATGTCAAATTGATTGAGTTGAAACAGTCGTCAGGCCCTATCCCTGTAACTGTTCTCCCGGCCGAACTGTTTAATTTAACTAACTGTTCCTGTTTTGTCAAACGCCTCTTGTTTTTTTCAAGGTATTTCATGTTCAAGCAACATTTTGGCGAGCCAGTCAGGCTGGTACCGCTAACCCGACTGCAGCCAAAAGGAGGCGACCCCGCCTGGAAGGATTCACATTTGCACATTAAGGAGGGTGAGCAGACACCGCAATTAATTGGAAGTTCAGCTGAATCCACGGGCGGAGGTCCAGCCTGAAGCAGCCGTTACATAGGGTAAGAGACTACATCACAACCTTAGTTGGCACCTCAATCCGATTTTTTTGTCCTAAAGGGCTTCTCAGTGCCACCGGATTCTCAACATCATTGGCATCTGAAACGAGTGAGAGGTGTTGGTCGCTTGGACCGCACAAATGGTACGCTGACACAGATGGTACGCTTGGCCCCTGGGTGTGATATAGGGTGCGATTCGGACATTTGCAGAAAATGAATTAGACCTGGGAAATTAGGTGTAACTTGAGTTTGGCCTAGAGGGCCTGTCGTCTGGAGTTGTTCCCTTTTTTCTGCAAACGTTTGTTATTATCTTTGTCTCGGGTCCGATATTGACAGACTATCAGGCTCACTTAGTTCTGTGCACCTTTTTTTCTCTGTCAGCTTTTTATAGTTAAGATTGATGGAAGGTATATGTGAAGTTGTGGTGCTGTTAATTTCTGCAAACTATGTTTTGTCTTAAGTATTGTGTTTTTGTCAATGACCAAATGTTTCATATGAGGTTGCAGCTATTTCTCACAAACTGTATTTGATGCCAAGAGTCAATATCGTTCAGCTACTGTTTTTATTGACAATTGTACTTTTCCTATGTTGCAATCCTTCATATGCATTGTTATTTGTGTGTCTGAAATGTTCATGTTGAATTGTTGATGGATCTGTAGACAGCGCTGAGTTCGTAGTAACATAATTATAAGCAGTAGCCCAGTGTTTATTTTCCCCCATAATTAGATCCAAACCAGACATTCCCTAAAACAAAGAAGTTAAGGTGTACCTTGGCCTCTAAAACTACCAAACTTACCATGGAGTCGCCATTAAAACACATGCAAACCAAGTTCCCCACAAAGGCTAAAAACGTAATGAGTTTTGCCAACAATGGCACGCATATACAAAAGCACACACATTTCCCTGGCCAAAGGAGGGAATCATTTACACTAATGCAATTGAACACATGAGAACACACATACAAACTAAAAACAGAGGTCAAAAGAAAGACAGGAGAGATGCATTATTAGAACTATGGGCCATCTTCGAGGAAGCCCAGATCAACAGTTCTGCACTACAGATAGCAAGTAGTCAGCACTTCCCCCACCATGCAGGTATGGAAGTGCTCTGGCCCGCTATTCCTGCATTAGGATACTCCAATCCGCAAGTTGGAGAAGTCAGTGGGGCAACTACCGAACATCAACGGTTAGGCCCAGACATGAGAAACTAACAGGCCAGCAGGCCCAGGCAGTCCCAGCGCAACTCAAGTCCGGTGCAAGGGCTTCCAGAAGTTCGATCCCCTGTCCGTCACGCCTGACACATAGAACCCCAGCAGCACGGAGAACACGTACTCCCACTGATTTAGGTGAACACACACAAATGACGGAGATTTGTGGCGGTTCTAGACAGTGAAAAAGCTAGCGGAAGAGAGGAAGAGGGCCCTGGTTCCCTGGGAACCGATGATGAGGGTGAGACTACAGGACTTGCTCAGCCAACCAAGGGAGAAAGACAGGAACTAATGCTCAAGGCAGAAGAGACACAGAACCACACACACCTCATATTGTCAACCACGGGCTGACCAGAGAAAGAACCAGTAGTCATGGCACTCGTGAACAATACACCATACAACTATAGAAACAGGAGCGACAAGGGAATGCCTAAGGAAGGAATGGTTCCTTTATCGCAAGACACACAGTCATACAAGGGTTCTGGGGTACGGTATCATAGATACCCTTCACGAAACCCCTTGAACTAGTGAGAGGAGGGAATCGTGTGAGAGGACAGTTATTTTATTCTCCATCATCCCCGACTAATCTAATAGGACGAGATCTGCTGATCAAATTAATAAAGACCATCCAGTTTTCCAATGATGGGACCATGGCCTGCTCCTCCCCAGGGGCTTTCTAACTTGGGAACCCTGGCACCGAATCACCACCATATCACAAGTATGCAAGCGAAGACACTACCTACCAAATAGACCACCTTAGCTGAGGCGGTTTTGGAATACATGGGATATGTGCAAGCTTGTTCAGCAGAGGGCACGTCACAAGTACTGCCTCCTAATTGAGACCACTAAAAAGAAGAAAAAAACCTTTACAGGCAATACAGTATGCGAGGAGGAATAGAGTCATAATTATGCTACTTACACGTCCGCTACTGCCCCAGGACAGAAGAAGAAACAGGGGCAAGGCATGTGGGGACAATGGCTGTAACAGCTTAATCCCAAACACCTTTTGAAACGCAGAGCTCAGCCTATGCCTCCACCGCAGCGCCTCTGTGCACCAGGAAGTGGGAAAGATGAGGCTGCCTTGTGCTATGTGGTGCATTCATCATGCCTAAGGAATCCTTTCCGCTGTTGAATACAACACCTGAACGCGCAGCTATTGTAAAAAATGCTGCACGTAAAGGAGACAGAAAACCACCACGAAGAAATGTCCCTGTCGACAGCATAGAGAGGAAAGTGAACTATGAGATGGGCGGGAAGATATACTCATCCTGCACTTGGTGACCCACAAGGACAATCCCCAAACAGGAGCAAGCCCAGAGAGACACTGCTAAATTGGTCCAACATAAATTGAAAAAGACGGCCCTCGAAGGGGGCATGCAGGCCGCGAGCGTGCAAATGGCTCTAGTCTTAAAGGGAGCTCCACCGCAAAAGCCCCAGAGGGTTTCAACCTAGCTATAGCAGCAGAGGACGGAGGCATTGGCAGCAACCAGACCTAGGGAATGGTACTATTACCACAGGATGGGCCATCTAGCAGAGGGATGCAAGGTTAAAAGCATACTACGAACAGAGGTCGATGGACCACAAAACCCTCAGCCACAAAAGTAATGCACCTTACATTCAGTTGTAGGGAGGTTAGTCATCTACCGCCCCACAGCAACATGGATCAGGTAGTTGGACAAGCACATGGCAACAGCAACCACAGAACGGGAACTCAGCCCAATAGGGACAGAGACCACAGCCTCGGCAGTGAGGGGTAACTGTCTGGGGAGGTAATGCCTTCACAAAAAGAGTCCTAATGGGCAGTAAGATAAACCCCCATAGTAAATACCACCTATTTATCCACATTCCAAAAATTAACTGTACCAAAACCAAAAGAAGGACCAGCGAGTCAACTTTGGGAATACAATCATTTTCTTGCATCTGAGGATTCGGGGCTGCTGTATGTGTTCTGTCGATCAGCTATCCACCCTAAAGTTTGCTATTAAGGGTGCTTGGGGCAGCCAAGGCCCCAACTCTGCTGCTGGTCCCCAAGGACAGGGCTGGCTGGCCACACCCCAGGAGGAGGTCAGTCTGGCAGGGGGGCTGGGGTGTGGCTCCCAGACAGAGTACTTAACCAGGCACCCAGGTCCCCTTGTCCAAAGTCAATTGGTTCTAATTTCCAAATCGAAAAGTCCCCATTCTCAGGCATCCTGCCCGGGACCCATGTTTCCTTCGTGGCGTGAAGCCCCAACAGCACCCCCAAAAAACGATAAGCCTCTTGCCAAATTGAGGCTTCTTTTAAGTTCTAAAATGAAGCTATCCTCAAGTGAAGGGAGCCAGGATTCCTGTACGCCTCCACAACACACACAGAAGAACCAATAAATTGCGAGGTGCCCGCTTGGCACGGAGTCAGTCAAGAAGTCTGCCAGATTAACCAGACGTCCCAGAATTGCAAGGTAGTCCCGGTCCAGTCATCATTCCTAGGCAAAGTTTGACGAAGGTTCTTGTCCATGGCCCGAGCTCCCCGCATTCATACAATTACAACATTTATGTGGCTGGGTGAAAATCTGTGCAAAATCGTATCATATATATTTAGAGACAATAAGTAGAACGGATATGAAGCTGCCATCGACCCTTCAAAAGTAGGAGACGGAATGCCCCCATACATATACAAGAGGATTATCCCGAGCCTCAATGTCCAAATGAAAAGTCTTCACAATATGTTGATGTAGATATATTCCCTCCACTTTATTTATCAATCTTCTAATATGTCCCATATAAGTCCAGGACATACAACACGAAAATTTAGCCAACACGTGTTTCGTCCATGGTAAATGGTGGTATACTGACTTCCTCAGGGATACAAATAAATCATACCCAACTAAAATACATTTCTTGGTTACCTCCACCTATAATTAGTTATAACCAAGGTGGTGGAAGCCATAAGTTGAAATTATATAGTACCCTAGCCAAAAGGAGGCTCCTAGACAATATTATGTAGTGAGACCACTGAATTCGTGTCACAGTGCCAAAACCACACCACAGGGTTGTCTAGTCACCAATGAAAATAACAAAAAATATAGATGTAAGTAAATGATATAAATGAACTTTAGAAGGGTAAAGCAAAAGGCTGAAGGAGGCACGAACATGCCCAAGTGCATAGTGGGGTTACATGCTTCTCACCACAATATTGTGATCTGACCAAATCTTGGAGGTAGCGAAAACCACAACTCAATGCACAAATATCCAGTCCTGCCTCCATTTGTGGTCAAAGATTCGCCCTTAGCATATCTGGGGGAAGTCTTCTTTAAAAACACAAGTGAATCTCAGACAAGGAGTTACTGTTTAGGGCTGTCCAGCTAGATGATACGATGGGAGATGGGTCTCATAAGAGAGGGTTGAATAAAAGCATGACCAACCTATATCAGGAAATCTGAGATACCGAAGTGGTTAGATACACTTGGCTAGAAGGGAAGGCGCAACCCCGTCAACTGTATGGAAACTTACACTGTATTCCTTATGTTTCAGAGGTATAGGAATGCTTCCACTGGGCACAAATGAAAATTGTGGCATGATCCTGCACATTCCGGATATGCAATGGGGCACCTCCATGCTGATGGATATGAACTGACAGTGCGGCGAGTTTGCCTACACTCAGCTCGTCCCTGGATGGGGCGACTTTGTTCCCTTGTAACCATACACACCCCTACCCTGGTCATTGGTGGAGATGAACTGTTGAACTTGTACTAGCACCCACTAAGGAAGAAGACAACCTTGCTGCATCACACTTGTGAAAAATGAACTGCAGATTATTTTGGGTGGCCTCAGTACCAGGACATTCCTGAAGAATTCACACTTTTTTTTGGACAAGCAAGTATCAGTGGGAGGATCTATAGTATTCTTCACCGTGCATACGAAAGCTAATGCCCGCTGGCTCCAAATAACCAGATGATGAAAAGCACTGAGCTCCGCCTTAATTAGATCCAGGAAGAATCGAGAGCAATCCGCCTCATGGTGATGCAGCATCAGTATGTGTTAGACTTAATGACTGCGATGGATGGAGGGGTGTGAGCCAAGATCGGTGCTTCCTGCTGCACGTGCATCCCAGGTGACGACGTGGATAATGGGACATTGACTCTTGCCATCCAAGCACTGCACCGATTATAAAGAAACATGCTTGAGGAGGGAGGTGCCCCTGAGCAGGAGTGGTTCGCAAATTGGTTTTCCTGGCTCCCCCGTGGCTTAACAGTCTGTGCTCATCATTGTTGCCAGTTTTCCTTGTGTTCTTGTTTTTTTGTGGTTTCATGCAATTGGGGATTTCCTGATTTAAAAACACAGTCCTGGATAGAATGAATGTAACTAGGAATGTACTAGTTGTCAATACCTAAAAACAGACTCCCAATAAAGTAACTGTCAAGAAGTATGGTTTAGACAACGCAGTTGAAAATTCAACTAGAGGGGGAAATGTTAATATTGAAAAAGTCGATGTAAATATGAATAGCGATACATTCATGAATGAAAACAAAGTTGCACCTTTATTGACGAATTTGCCCGTAGTCAGGCAGGCTCTGAGACCCAGGCCCGGGGTCACTGATTGACAGGTCACAGGTGGAGTGGCATGTAGCCAGCAGACAAACGCGCTAACAGGAGACCTCAGACCAATCCCACAGATAGGCACAGCGACGCCACAATGATCCAGGGAGATTGGCCCCAATAAAGAACACCTGGCCTGAGGGGTATGCGCGTTCCCAATCCCCATAAAGTCAGATGTCAAATGAAGCTAGGAACACATTGCCAATCAGGACACAGCACACACAGGTTCCGATCCACATGGTGGTCCAAAAATAACAAACTAGACGCTGAACATATGCTGGCTCAACAGAAGGAATATGCTACTTACCAGTATGCATCTGTTCTTGGCATGTAGAGCTGCAGATCTACACACTTGTGCATAGATCGCCATCTGCCAGTTTGTTTTTCCTCTTGGAAAGTCTTTGGAAGTCACAAGTTGGGCGACTCCTCCCTTGGATCGTATTGCGCATGGGCTTCGGCTCCATCCTCGGATTGTTTTTCGCCAGCAGGGAAAGATGGAGCGTAGTAATAACAGTGAAGATGCCCATGTGTGTGTTATCTAAATAAGATAAGCTGGAACAGATGCAGGTAGCCGGGGAGACGGGTGACCGTGTGTAGATCTGCAGCTCTACATGCCAAGAACAGATGCATACTGGTAAGTAGCATATTCCGTTCGAGGCATATGAGCTGCAGATTACACACTTGTGCATAGATTATATAGCAGTACCCACCGTTAGCGGCGACCACCCGTATCCGTTGCAGTGGTTTGAAATAATGTTTTGAGTACAGTCTGGCCCACACTAGCTTGTTGCTTAGTTTGCACATCTACACAATAGTGGTTGGTGAAAGTGTGCGGTGTTGACCATGTAGCTGCTTTGCAGATATCATCTAATGGGATGTTCCCTAGAAAAGCCATTGAAGCCCCTATTTTACGTGTAGAGTGGGCTTTAGGGGGAACGGATAGCGTTCGTTTTGCCTTATTGTAGCAAATTTGAATACATTTGACAATCCACCTAGCTATCCCCAATTTCGAGATGGGGTTGCCTTTGTGTGGTGGAGGGAAAGAGACAAACAGTTGTTTGGTCTTACGGAAGGGTTGTGTTCTCTCAATGTAGTAGAGTAAGGCTCGTTTGACATCTAGTGTGTGAAGTTCTCTTTCTGCAACAGTCTGTGGTTGCGAGAAGAATACTGGTAGTTCTACAGATTGGTTTAGGTGAAAAGGAGAAATGACTTTGGGGAGGAATTTTGGGTTGGTACGGAGAACCACCTTATTATGGTGCATTTGTAGAAAAGGTTCTTGAATAGTAAATGCTTGTATCTCACTGACCCTTAAGAGGGAAGTGATGGCTACAAGAAAAACGGTTTTCCATGTTAGGAATTGAAGTTCACATTTGTGTAGGGGTTCAAAAGGAGGTCCCATTAGTCTGGTGAGAACAATATTTAAGTTTCACACAGGTGAGGGTGGCACTCTGGGGGGAATTATTCTTTTAAGGCCTTCCATGAAGGCTTTAATGGCAGGTACTCGAAAGAGTGAGAGATGTTGCCTGTTTTGTAGGTAAGCTGCTATGGCTATGAGGTGTAGTCGAATGGACGTATAGGCTAGATCGCACCTTTGTAGGTGGAGTAAGTAGCCTATGATGTGTTGAATGGACACATCTAGTGGATTGATGGTGTTGTTATGACAATAGATAACAAAACGTTTCCACTTGGCGGCGTAGCACGCTCTAGTGGTAGGGCGCTTAGCTTCCTTGATGACGTTCATACAGTCAGGAGGAAGATTTAGGTATCCGAATTCTAGGATTTCAGAAGCCAGATCGCAAGGTTGAGCTGAGCTGGGTCCGGGTGTCTGATCTCTCCATGGTTCTGGGTTAAGAGGTGTGGAGAGAGGCGTAATTTTTGATGTGGTACTACCGATAGTTCCAGTAGTGTGGTGTACCACGGTTGTCTGGCCCAAGTTGGCGCTACTAATATTAGTGTGAGGGAGTGCTGTTGTAGTTTGCACACTACTAATGGAATTAGTGGGAGAGGCGGAAAAGCGTACGCAAATCTGCCTGACCAGTTCATCCCGATCGCATTGCCTTTGGACAATGGGTGTGGGTATTTGGCGGCGAAGCTTGAGCATTTTTTGTTTTCGTGGGTGTCGAAGAGATCTATCTGTGGATGCCCCCACATTTGAAAGTATGGGTGAAGAACTTGCGGGTGAAGTTCCCACTCGTGGAGTTGTTGTGTTTGTCTGCTGAGTAGATCTGCTATAGTGTTTTGTACTCCTGGGACATGCTGGGCTAGGAGAAAGATTTTCCGGGGTATGGCCCATCTCCATATGCTCTGTGCTAATTGAGAGAGCTGTGGAGAGTGTGTTCCGCCTTGTTTTTGAATATAATACATGGCTGTCATGTTGTCTGTGCGGATCAGGACTGCTTTGCCCAAAATTTGTGTCTGAAATGATTTTAGGGCCAGGAAGATCGCTAGTAACTCCAGATGATTGATATGGAGTAGCTTCTGTTGAGGTGACCACTTGCCTTGCACGGTAAGATGTAATAGATGAGCTCCCCAGCCGGAGAGCGATGCGTCTGTCGTTAGTACTACCTGTGGAACCGGGTCCAGGAACGGTCGACCTTTGGAAAGGTTTGTGGTAGTCCACCACTGCAGAGACCGATGGGTACGACCTTCTACCAACACCAGATCTGTTAATTGACCCTGGGCCTGGTTCCATTGGTGCGCCAAGCACTCTTGGAGAGGACGCATCTGGAGTTTTGCGTGAGGTACTATGAAGATGCAAGAGGCCATCAACTCTATTAGTTGCATGAACACCCGAGCTGGAAGGGGGTGTTGTGCTATAAATTTTGCGCGCAGAGCCTGGATGCTTGCAATCCTGGCAGGATTGGGGTAGGCAAGCGCTTTTGAGATGTCTATAGTGGCACCTAGATATTGTTTTATGTGGGATGGGTGGAGATGGGACTTTTTGTGGTTTACCGTGAAGCCCAGCTGATGAAGTAGCTGGATGGTGGTGTGTGTGTGTTGTACACACTGATTGTATGAACTGGATTTTATTAGCCAGTCGTCTAGGTAAGGGAAGACGTGAATGTGTTCTCTTCGCAGATGTGCTGCCACCACTGCTAGGCACTTGGTGAATACTTGTGGTGCGGTTGTGACTCCGAACTGGAGCACTTTGAATTGGTAGTGGTGAACGTACACTACGAATCTGAGGTACTTCCTGTGGGCCTTGTGCACTGGAATGTGGAAGTAAGCATCTTTTAGGTCCAAAGTGGTGAGGAAGTCGTTTTGGGAAAGTAGCGGAAGTACCTGCTGAAGCTTTACCATATGAAAATGGTCTGAGTGTATGTATGTGTTTAGGGGGCGAAGGTCTAGGATGGGCTGTAGAGTTTCGCCCCTTTTTGGTATGAGAAAATACAGGGAGTAGACCCCCATATTTTGTTGGTTGGTTGGAACATGTTCTATTGCCTCCTTGTCTAGAAGGGAGATTACCTCCTGCTTGAGTAGCCGTAGATTTTCTGGTGACATCGGGCGTTGTCTGGGTGGAATGTTTGGGGGGGGAGATGTTAGTTCTAGGCAGTAGCCTGACCGAATTATTTGTGTTACCCATTTGTCTGAGGTGATGGTAGTCCAGACCGGAAGGAAATGTTGGAGTTTGCCCCCGACCGGAGTGTGATGGTCTGGGGGAAGTGGAGGAAAATCATTGGGGAGGCGCGGTGGCAGAGCGGGCGGTATTTGTTTTGCCTCTGCTTTTGTTATTGTTGCCCCTGTAGCCGCCTCTTTGGTAACCCCTTGTAAACGTGGACTGAGTAGGGGATTTGTATGCAGTGGAAGCGGAGTCGCCTCTGGATGTGCTCCGAAAGGCAGAGCGGCGAAAGGAGCGTCTGGGAGGGTGAGATTGTAAGGCTCCCATGGATTTTGCCGTGTTCGTGTCCTTTTTCATTTTCTCCAGGGCGTCATCCACTTTAGGGCCAAATAGGTGTTCCTGGTCAAAGGGATGGTTAAGGATGGAGGCTTGTACCTCTGGTTTAAAACCTGATATCCTTAGCCAGGCATGGCGGCTGAGAAGGACACTAGTATTGATAGCCCTAGAGGCTGTGTCTGCTGCGTCTAAGGCACAACGTATGGAGGTATTAGTAATGGTTTTGCCCTCCTGAATGAGTTTGTTGGCCCTAGCTTTATATTTATCAGGGAGATGGTTCATTATGGCTTCCAATTCGTCATAATGGGCCCTGTCATATCTGGCGAGTAGTGCCTGTGTATTGGCGATACGCCATATGTTGGCAGCTTGGGATGCAGTACGCTTGCCAGATGCGTCCAAGGGTTTAGACTCTGTCAGGTGGTGGTGCTTCGCCTGATGCCTGGGAGTTGGCCCTTTTACGTGCGGTGGAGACTACTAGAGCATCCAGTGGTGCAGGCCCTCTAATGTAGTAGGGATCTGTAGGGGCAGATTTGTATTTCTTCTAGATGCGCGAGTTAATGACCCTGGCTCTGACTGGGTCCTTAAAGAAGTCTGGCGCATGCTTTATAACTCCTTTGAGCATAGGCAATATTCGAAACAATACCGCGAATTGGGGTGAGGATTGCGCGTCGATCGGCGAACTGGAAGCTGTTCGGAACCTGAGCGCGAAGATTACATCTGAGCCCGATGGCGGAAAAAAACAATCTGAGGATGGAGCAGAAGCCCATGCGCAATACGATCCAAGGGAGGAGACACCCAACTTGTGACTTCCAAAGACTTTCCAAGAGGAAAAACAAACTGCAAACATCCGGGCCCAACACCAGATGGCGATCTATGCACAAGTGTGTAATCTGCAGCTCATATGCCTCGAACATAAGATTATTGGTTACATGATTCTCCTCTCCCCTATGGGTGTGCATCGATTTTCTCTATTGTGCACGCGCTGGTGTTCAGGTTGAATATGGGCCCTACACATGGGCTAGTTCATGTCCCCCTGTAGAATTCGGGGTAGTATAGGGGCTCAGGGAATCCATTGTGGAGTCAGGGTTCTGCTCCCGTTGGGGGTGGGACGCAGTGCCGTCTGTGACAGATACTTCAGTTATTACGAGGTATTGGGGTGGGTTAGGGAGGGAGGGGACTTCTGTGCGAGTTATAGGTTGTATCATTTTGCTATTTGTATGCTGCGAAGTTTGAAGTTCCCGAAGATCACACTTTCTTGGTCTCTCAAATATACCACATCACTCTCACATACAACAATGCACGTTGTGAGCTGGAACACGAGGGGTATGTTAGACAAGATTAAGCGGGGCGCGGTGCTCCGCCATGATAAACGCATAGGAGCAGATGTCCTTCACTTACAAGAGACACATATACGTGGCAGGAAGACCCCTATCTTACCCGATATGGATTTGTACACGCCTTCCCTGCAGGATTTGTGCGGGGCTCCAGAGGTGTTGCCATATTGATTCATCAACGGGTCTCATTCAGACGGATACAAAAATGGGTTGACCTACATGGTAGATCTATTTTCGTGCATGGGAAAGTTTGTGCGGAGCAGATGGTGTTACCCTCCACCTCTAGGTCAGAGCTTTCTGGATCACCTGGTAGGGATTTGGGGTAGCATGCCGGAGGACCTGGCAGTGGTGAGCGGGAACTGGAATGACGTAATGTTCTCAGGGATAGATAGGGATAGATAGATGGCGTCCTGCAGGAATGACAACAAACCCATCCGATTCTAAATTACATACCTTGGCAGACATGGTGGGCTGGGTGGACACATGGCGTATACATCATCCCTAGAAGATCAGCTACACCTACTTTTCCCACACCCATACCTCCTATTCTAGCCTAGATTACATATTTGTTCCCCGCACGCATGCACATAGGGTCCCAAGGGCAACGACATTACCTAGAGGTCTGTCAGATCATTCGCATATATCTATACATCTCCAGATAGGTCACCGACAACCTCCCTTTCGGTGGCGGCTTTCGGCATGGAATTAACAAAACCCGACATATAGGGCCCATATTCATAGCGTACTTTCCAACTATATATCATATAACACAGGGACAGTCTCTTTGACGTGCACCTTTTGGGAGGCCATGAAGCCCACATTGCGGGTAGTGGACATTAGTTTTTGTACGGCGGAGCAACGTAGGTGACGGCAAGCACTCATTCAACTAGCAGCTCAGATTATGACAATAGAACGGCGGGCCTGGGACGTGGACGGGGCGGCTATTCGTTGGCAACTGCGGGTTTTCCAACAACAATATCATAACTTGCAGCTGGACGAAGCGCGGAATGCGTGGCTCGCTAAGCAAAGCAGAATCTATCAGTGGGGTGATCTCTTTCGACTATGTCAACAAGCACGAATACATACTCCCATGCCGAGCCTTCGAGACTGATGATGCCCTGATTACCGGCCCTGCTGTGTTGGCTGACAGCTTTGCCGACTATTGTCGAGTGCTATACACTGCCAATGAGGTCCTTGATCCCTCTGAAATGGAGCAATATCGATATTCCCCCAAAGGCCCTCTCTGAAGAGGCCCACGAGTCACCCGAGGCCCCCCTGTTTTTGGGAGAAATAACCACTGCAATGGCGGATTTACACACTGGTAAGGTACCGGGCCCTAATGGCCTTCTCAGCAAATTTTATAAAGCCTACATAGCCATATTAGGCCCTCATTTTCTTGAGGCCGTACATGAGGCCGCAGAGACCACATACATGCCCCCCTGATTGGTGACAAACCGAAATTGTCGTGTTCCACTAACCAGGACGCCCTCCAGAACATGCATCTTACAGGCCCATTTCTTTTTTAAATGTAGAGGCGAAGTTGCTAGCAAAAGCACTCGCCACCAGACTTGTGGCTCATCTACCTGATCTGATCCATCCGGATCAGGCCGGCTTTATGCATTAGCGACTGTAGATTGCGTCCACCACCCTGCCGCCCTTCTGCTAGCCGATATCGATAGAGCATTTGACTCGGTCAGCTGGATATATTTTATTCACTCTCTTAAAGCGTTTAAACTTTGGCCTAAAGTTCTTATCATATATTCGTTTGTTATATCACGGTGTTTGTTATGTCTCGGTGCGGGTTGCCGGTAGAGTGTCTACACCATTCTCAATCAGCCGGGGTACTAGAAAAGGATACCCACTCTCCCCTTTGGCTATTGAATCGCTAGCTGCTTGGATCCGCTTAGATGCTCAGGTCAGGGACTTTGAGTGGACCACCGAAATTTCTGACCAGGTCGCGTCATACGCCGACGTCCTCTTCTTTATGACAGACCCTCATAGGTCTGGCCCTCGAATTCTCCAAATTATGCGTATATTTGGCGAGACTTCAGGACTCTTTATGAATGTAAACAAATCTACACTATGGCCTCTGCGTGGGACTGACTGTGATTATAGATGGGCTACAGACCTCTCCCAGACTCAAGAGGGCTTGAAATATTTAGGGGTTTTCATCACGTATAGGCAGGACATGGCGTGGGCTCGCAATCTAGACATGGTTCTCACCAAGGTTAAAACAGCACTAAAATCCTGGATGGTCCTTCCCCTCTCTCTATATGGACAGTCGGCAATATTCAAGATGATCTCTCTCCCCAGGCTCCTATACCAGCTCCAGAATCACCCCATCCCATTCCACAAACGTGGTTCAGGGGGGCGGAGCTTAGCTCGCAGCGAAGATGGCTGCTTGAGCTCGGAGCTCCGGCGAGCTACCCAACCGATCCTGCAAAAATCCTGCCCCCACCACCTAACAGAACACTTCGCACCAGTGGCGGAGACGCCTACCTGGCCGCGCTACCGTTTGGCGGAACCCTGAGCCTGGGCGGGCTGTGGATCGGCTGCGGGAGCTGGCGACGCCGAGAGCGTGCTGGGCCGGAGATCCCCGGCCTTGTGTGCAGGCGCTGACGGCTGTGCGGAAGTGTGCGTGCGGCCGGCCGCGCGAGGTGAGGCCGGCCCGAGGCTGCTTGCCATCACTTGCGGCATCAGAAGAAGTAGCCCTGAGGCGCGCGCAACGGAGGGGAACACCAGCGCGAGTGAGGAGACAGAGAAGCTCGCTGCCGCGCGGCATCGCGGGTGCCCGCCTGAGAGCTCCTGAGCTGCCTGCATAGCGTCTGGCGTGCGGAGGCCCTGGCGAGCCGGCGCATGGTCCCAGCGGTGAGGTGGCGGCACGGACGGATGCTGAAGCGGTGAGTGCTGAGGGCGGGCTGCCTGGGGCACGCTGGTGGCACGAAACAGTCGCTCCTTGGCCAAAGATTCGGACTTGGCTTGTGCTGCAGCTTGGGATTCCCGCATTGACGTGGAGGCTGGGGGGACCGCGCTGCGGCAGCAGAGTAGAGGCCGCACGAGGTGAGAGCCTGTAGCCGGTAGGGTGGTTGCCCGGCTGTGGTCCCTGCAGGTTGCAGATAATAGCAGCGAGTGAGACCTGGATGTGGTGGCGTCTCCCAGCACGAGCCCCTGGTTGGAACATTGGACTCTAACGGAGTGTGGCTGTGGCCTGGCACAGTGCTAAACGGAGCAGAGCGGAGAGGGGTGCAGCGATTGAGAGACTGGGCCCCCGGGCGCTTGGAGGAGGCAGCAGAAGGGGTGCAAGTTGTGTGTGCGGTCGCTGCGTGGCGCAAACGAGTGGAGACTGCGGAGTGAGGCCCAGCTGTGCGGCGGAGCGCACGGGTGCGCAGGCTAGGCGTGCCCTGGGGTCCGAACCGCGCTACGAGGCGCTGAGAAGTGAGATGGGTAAGACCGATAAATCCCAGCCCAAGTTGACCTTCGAGCAGCGGCGCCCCAAAGCCAGGCGCCGCTGGAGGGGGCATCGGGGGGTACACCTGCCCCCCCGGAGGAAGAGCAGGACATTCGGGGGCTATTGCTGTCGATGGAGAAAGGGTTGCAGAGTGGCATAACTTCCCTCGGAGCCAAGATCGACGCACGATCGTACAGGATGGATCGTATGGGCGAGCGTATAGACAAACATGCGGAACGCCTGGACCAGTCTGACAGACGTCTCTCGGAGGTGGAGGGAGTGCAGACGTCCCTGGATGTGGACCAAAAGAAACTCGAGCGCCAGATGCAGGTGTTACAAGACAAAACGGAGGATTTAGAGGCCCGTTCACGTCGGTGCAATTTGCGCATTACAGACCTTCTGGAGACGACCGCGACGGGCCGCATGGAGTGCTTCGTGGAAACGCTGCTGGTCGAGCTGCTGGGAAAGGAGGTGTTTTCGGGGATGTTCGTGGTGGAGAGGGCGCACAGATCTCTGGGCCCCAGGCCCCCACCGGGAGCGCCACCCCGACCGATCATCGCGAAACTGTTGAACTACAGAGACAGGGATGCTGCTCTGAAGGTGGCCGCGAGAAGAAAACCTTGACATACGAGGGTTCCACTATAGCACTCTTTCCGGACTTCACAGCCAGAGTGCAGGAAGCTAGACGTCAGTTCGCCCCAGCCAAAAAACAGCTCCGGGAGTTGGGCGTGGATTATGCGATGCTGTATCCGGCCAAAATGCGGATCAACAGACAGGGCAAATCACATATTTTCCACGACCCCAAAGCACTGCAGAAAGCGCTGAAGGACTGGACTAAGGAGCAGCGAAGGAGCCCCGCGACGCAGCTTCAGGAGGGTGCGAGGGATGGCGGACTGGACGAGCAGGATTGACCCCGAAGGGCAGGCAAGACTGGTTAGAATTCATTGACTGTTGAGCAGAGTTGAGCTGGGGTGGGTGGGTTGGTGTGGTCTGTGAGGATGGGGTCAGATGATAGCGGGCAGAGTGGGGCCTTGTACATATCCTCCTGCCGGTGGAGCGGCCGCGGGCGAGTGCCCACTGCGGGGGTTTATCTAGCCGGGCCCGAGTGCGGCGCCCACAGCCTGAGGGGTTTAAATATATTGTCTTTCTTTTGTTTAGTGTTTGCGGGTGCTCCTGAGCTCTTAGGACCCGAGTACAGCCGCGGAGCCGCGGTCGCCTATGGCTGATGGGTGATGGACAGGCAGATAGAGGCTCGCCGGACCGGGTGGTTGCTGTTAGTGACTAGGCGCTTCCACACTAGGGTGTGAGCGCTGAGCAACCTCCGCCCACGAGTGCATTCCACAGTTTTCAGTGGGTCAGTAAGTTGGGGGTAGGGAGGAGGGAGGTTTAGGGCACCCATTTATGGGAATCGGCAAGGCCAAGTTGGGGCGGGTCTGCTGTGGGTGGGGGGAGGGGTTCCAGTTGCAGGGTTTTGAGGTTTACCTGTCGGTGTGAACTGAACTGTATATTTGTACGCGCCTGCTCCTTGCGACACAGAGCTGCGGGCGATAGGCGCCCCGGCAACAATGCTGTCCACGACCGGCACAGATATGTCTGAACGCCTTGGTACTCTCAGAATTCTGACCTGGAATGTCAGGGGCCTGAATGATCACCGTAAGGTCCGTAAAGTTATGCACTACCTTAAGAGACATCAGATAGATATAGCTTTCCTTCAAGAAACCCATCTTCCTAATAATAGTCCTATGCTGCGCTCCAGGGAGCTCTGCGACGCGCATGTGGCGGGGTTCACGACACACTCTAGAGGGGTACTGACTTGGGTCCGCCCTCGGGCGGAATATAGAACGCAGTTGATGGCTACGGACAGCGCAGGCAGATTTGTGCTAACGCGCTTTCAGGGCAGAGGTTTGGATGTACTGCTGGTTAACTGTTATGGGCCGAACTTTGATTGCCCTGAATTCTACACAGCGTTGGCAGGCATGGTTAGGGACCAAGGAACGCGGAATGTGCTGTGGGGAGGAGACTTTAATGTAGTTCTGAATCCCGGGATGGATAGATCGGGTGGACCGGTACGGGCGCAGTCAGCGGCGGCGAAGGCGATTATGCGAGAAATGCTCTGCTTAGATCTGGAGGATGTATGGAGAATTCGTAACCCGGAACAGGGGGGCTTCACGCACTACTCGGCATACCACAGCTTGCACAAGCGGATAGATTATTGGCTTGTGTCATCGTCTCTCCTTCCGCAGGTGCGAGCTTGTGCGGTGCTCCCACGCACACTTTCTGACCACTCACCGGTGTTGATGTCATTGGCCGCGCCCAGAAAGACGGCCCCGCCATTTCTTTGGCGATTTCCCCCATACTCGCTGCAGGACCCCCTCTTTAAGGAGGAACTGGCGGAGGCCATTGGGCAATTTTTCGATACCAATCTAGGTTCCGTGGACAACTTCCAGACTATCTGGGAGACCTTTAAGGTCTATATCCGAGGCGTAGCGATGGCCAAACACTCGGGGGTGCTACGAGACATTAGGCAGAGGCTTACGATGCTGGAACGCAAACTGGAGGTCCTGGAGGCTAGACAGCGCGAAACAAAGGGTGAGGGCGTTCCTGAGGAGATGAAGACACTACTGGCGGACTTTCACGAGACCGCTGATGCAGAGGTACTGCATTTGGGGAAGTACGCTACCGCCAGGGTGTATGGGGAGGGTGGTAGACCGGGATCGATATTAGCAAATTTGCTCAAAGCCCGTAGACGTAGATCCGTCATCACCCAGGTCAGATCGGAGGAAGGTTTGCTCTTAACGGAAGAGGAAGACATAGTTGCGCGCTTTCAGTCGTACTACACTAAGCTGTATGCTTCTCAACAGACTGGTATGGAGGATAGCGTAGGGGACTACCTGGACTATATTAAGCTGCCGTTTCTTACGAACGAGCACAGGGAATTTCTGGCCCTGCTGAAAGGGATGAAATTCTAGAGGCACTAGCAAGCATGAAAGCGCATAGCGCCCCTGGAGCGGATGGCTTCACTGTTGCATTCTACCGAGCCTTTATTGATCAGCTCCTCCCACACATATCGACATTGTTCGATGACATGTGCGTTAAAGGGCACATGCCGCCATCCATGCGGGATGCTCTCCTGGTTGCGATTCCAAAACCGGGTAAGCCGCCGGAGGACTGCAGTTCTTACAAGCCGTTATCGCTGCTGAACGTTGATACTAAATTATACGCAAAGGTTTTGGCCACTCGCCTGACCCTGCTCACCCCGGAACTTGTAGCCCCTGAACAGGCGGGGTTCGTCCCCGGCAGGAACCTCACGTACAATCTGAGGAGGGTGTTTGGGGTCATGCAACATGAGCGCCCAGATACGCGTGCATTAGCTGTCTTTCTTGATATGGAAAAAGCTTTTGACTCGGTAGAGTGGCCATTCATGCAGCAGGTCCTGACAAGAATGGGGCTGGGCCTGGTCTTTTTGCAACTGATCGGGGTGCTGTATAGCGGCCCCACTGCGAGATTACGGCTGGGAGACCGAGTTACGGATGCGATGCCTATTTCGAGAGGGACGAGACAGGGCTGCCCCCTGTCGCCTATCTTGTATGCACTGGTGGCGGAGCCATTGGCGTGTGCTCTGCGCGAATATCATAGTCTAAGGGGAATTAATTTTCCAACTTATAAGATAGTGGTCTCCACATACGCGGATGATACTTTGCTATACGTCAGGGACCCAGAAAATAACCTGGCCCCTGTGCTGTGGGAGGTGGTTCAATATGGAGCACTCTCAGGTCTGAAGGTGAACTGGACCAAGTCTATAGTGTTCCCGTTGACGCCGGTCACAGCCCCATTTGACATGGAATATCCGCTGCAGTGGTCGGACGACGCAGTCCGTTACCTGGGGATCCAGCTTCATATGGACTCGGAGGTAGTTCTGTCTGAGAATTATGGCAGGGCTGTCAGTAAACTCGAAGATGACGTGGAGACTTGGATCAAGCTGCCTCTCTCACTGCTGGGACGCATATCCATCATGAAGATGGTGGTGCTCCCTAGGTTTCTGTTCTTGTTTGCAAACATCCCCATGGTGCTATCGCGCGCCTTCTTCGCGAGGCTGAAGGCGTACTTGCTGAGGTTGGCGTGGGCGGGCAAGCAGGCACGAATCAGCTGGCGGGTCCTGACGTTGCCCTACCATCTGGGCGGCCTGGGAGCGCCGGATCTGGAACTGTATTACAGGGTGGCGCAGGGTGCTAAAGCGCACAGTTGGATGCATGGGGACGGGGACGTACCGTACCTCAAATTGGAGACTTTGTTCGCAGCACCGCTCCCGCTCCCTGCTGTCATTTTTGAGCCACCGGACCGCCGAACGGGGTTCTTAGACTCTTTGAATTCAACCCGACATGCTTGGAGCAATATATTACAGCGCACGTCGGGGGCGCAGCTTTATTCACCGGCAATGCCACTTGACTGGGCGGTTTGGCTGTCCCCCTGCACAGAAGAGGGGGTGGTGCGGTCACTTAGAGCGTTGGGTGTGCACACCATGGGAGACATGTTCGTGAATGGCGTAGTCAAGACATGGGAGGAAGTGGCAGCATCGGAAGGGGGTGGCACGCAGTTGCAACATTTCCAATACCATAGAGTCAGACATGCTTGGAGACAGTTGCTGGGGGATGACATGGCGGAACCAGCGGAGGTTCCGGAGTGGTCCTTTATTATTAGGAACACAAATCCCCATAAGTTGATCTCTACATTATATCGCACGGCGCAGTCGCAAAGGTCGCAGGAGTTTACTAAGGCCCGACTGGCATGGCAGAGAGATCTTGAAATTACAATTGACGACGCCATGTGGGCATACTGCTGCACGGGGATACGACACATCTCCCTGCATGGCAGACACCGGCTGGTCCATTTCAAATATCTAAACAGGATTTATTATACTCCGGAGCAGCTGCATCGATATGGCCTGCGAGAAGAGTCGGCGTGTGAAAGATGCAAGCACCCAATGGCAGACTTTATGCACCTGGCGTGGCACTGCCCGGGTATACGCAGCTACTGGGAGGCGGTCTATCGGCAGATAGCGGAAGTGGCAGAGGTGGAGTTGGCTCCAGATCCGGCTGTGGCCCTGTTGGGACACTCCAGGGTAGTACCAAGGGCGGCGCGACGTTTGGTAGATATGGGGATGCTTGTTGCAAAAGGGCGAGTCGCAATGTGCTGGATGCGGGGCCCATTACCCACAGTGGTGCAGTGGAAACGTGATGTACTCTACTGTTGTACTCAGACAGAGAGGTTCAGTGAGCTGCTGCCGCCGCGCAGTCGGCCCAAAAACTTTTGGGGATTGTACGCAGCATATATTGGCAGGGGGGATAATGAAGCGGAAAGCGCCCCGGGGTGTTCGGGCACGGAGGCAGTTGAGAGAGAGGCTCCTGGGGAGGGTGCTAGTGGGGCGGAGGCATAAAATCCGCACTGGAGGGACCAGATTAGAGGCGATGAAGATCTTCAGGGACGCTTCAAGGTGTCGGGAAGTGGGTGGGCAATGAGTGCAAACTCCTGAAACGGTGGTGACTGACAGGTGACCTCAACTGTTTAGACTAGGTGGGTGGGCTGGGGGGGCCTGGTGGGATCCCAGGGCGGGGATAGGGGGTTTAGAGTTTATTGCCAAAGGTACGGAACAGAGAACACCAAGATACGGGTAAAATACGCTCAGGCCTTGCAAACTGTCAGGGGGTCGCTCCGAAGACAAGGATTTCAAGGGAAAGCGAATTGGAATACTGCAGGAGCTGTGCCAGCTGCACACGGTGATGCCCGGCCTCCGGGATGTGGGAAAACCGGTGCTGTTGGGTTAACATTTGCAACACTGTAGCCGGCCCCCGGGTTGTAGGCGCAGAGCTCTGTATGTTAATGTGCCTTTTTGCAGTCAATAAAAATAATTACAGGAAACAAACGTGGTTCAGACAGAAAAATTCCATGTTAAATGGGTTTCTCTGGGGGTGGGGGGAGGGAGGGGGTGGGGGGGTCAGGCTGGCGCTCCATACAAGGTTTCTTTCCTCCTACTGTGTTAGTATTGCAACGGCCGATATACAGTCATACTATGTGGCCGCCCAGTTACAGGTGCTCAATGACTAGTGGTACTGCCCAAGAGAAGAACCTGCATATAGTGTCGAGAGATGGCTTTTGGGAGACCCATCGGTACATACATTCCTATATGGATGTGCCAATACCCAGGCCCTCCCTTGGGCCACAAGGGTGGTTCTTGCAGCATGGCGACAGTCTCTTCGACGTATCGGCTGACTAAATAGGCTCACAAGCAGGACCCCACTATGGTGCAACTGCCTTCTTCTACAATTACAAGGCTTGCAGGGCTTTCAAGGATGGGACGGATTTGATATTTCTACATTGGGATACGTCCTACAGGGCCCTACTCTTTAATCCTTCTCAGAAAGACAGAGGTAATATTCTATGCCATGCACCCAATTTTATAAATAATTACAGTTCCGTCATGCACTTCTTCCCTATCTCAGAAATCTCACAGACCTCCCCAAATTCTTCCCTATCTCAGAAATCTCACAGACCTCCCCAAATTCACAGTCCACTGGAGGGAAAACTTCTTATGGGTGACCTACAAGATCACAAAATCTCTCAAATATATCAAACCCTAGTTACCCACAGTGGATCTTCACTAGAGTCCCTTCAAGAGTCCTGGCAGGCTGATATCAGCCCGATCGATAATGATTACTGGAGGGAGGCTCTGGAGTCCCCTCGAGGAGCTGCCATCTCATCGCGATTGCAGCAGATGCAGCTAAAATATTTGCATAGAATATATTTTACACGGGTACCGCTTTATAGAGCCGGGCACATTGCGTCCCCTACATGTTTACGCTGTGGAGCGGAAGAGGCCACCTTTCTACATACGGTGTGGTCCGGCACAGTTCTGGACAAATTCTGGAAGGGAGTTCATAGAGGCTTATCTGAGTTATCGGGATGGACCATAGGCAATACACCATGACTAGCCCTACTTCATATTGCAGAAGATATTGGGGTCAATAGATATAAGCGCCACTTGTTGTTCTTAGGGTTAACCCAGGTCAAGTGAGACATTGCACGCTCCAGGAAAACATACTCTGTACCACTATTAGGGGTTTGGAAATGGGTCTGGATACTTGCATGGAATTGGAAGAACCTGTCTTCAAGACCCGGGGCTGCCCTCAGAAACACGCACGTATATAGCAGCGTTGGGCAGACTAAAAAGGAATTGTACTGACTCCTTTGACTCCCTCACCCACCTTCCTGGATATGGAGGAGCTACCTCACTCATAAAGCTGTTTTTATATATACTGTCGCCAAATTACTGATTGCGTAGATAGGCCGAGACAATATCCAGGGACGGGACTATCTTGCAAAGTTATAATTCCATTCTGCCTCGATTGCAGCTGGTTGTGTGTTTGGTTTGTTTTTGGTTACACTGTTGAATTAAGTAACTGTAATTTTTGCTTATACATATCAACATTACTTTTGATCAATAATTGTATACTGTGGCTCATGGAGCATGATATTAGCAAAAAAAAGAAAAACTCAAAAAGCCAGCATGGTGATGGATTGCTCTATAAGAAAGGGCAAGACTACCTTGGGCAGCAATGTTGCTTTTTTCGGGAGGACCAGTTTGTCTAGGGTGAACAAAGTGTACCAAGGTACCATAAACAATGCCTGCAGTTAAGTCACTCACTTGTGGATGTTTTGGCGATAAGGAAAACAGTATTGATGCTTCACAGATGACATGGGCAACTGCTTGAGATCATGTGGACTAAATTAAGGGACCACTTTGGCATCAGAAATTGGTGTTGGCAGCAACATGTGGGTCAAAAGGTACATCACAACAGGTGGTTTGAAGAGGGAAAGTTGATCTGGTAAATGAAGAAAGGCCTATAGAACTGATAAATAGTCTTTTACTGTGGTCACAGCAAGGCCTTGTTGAGCCAATGAAAGACAAAGCAAAAGAATGTCAGATTAACTTACTTGCAAGTGTTGAACATGCTAGGAGAAACGCCAAGCAACAAAACTCTTCTAGCGTCCAGCATATACAGTTTGTTAGATTGACCCCTCGTGTCTAGAATAACACCAACCCCTTCGGGAGGAAGATCGAAAGCCATCAACTATAGCTGCTAAATCCCCATGACTGAAGGTTTAAGTTGTGCACGCTCAGGTGCAAGACCAAGCCTTGTAGTCCCGGGTAACACTCTCTTTGCCCCGTCCTAGTCCAGGGTTTACTAGGGTGACTTGGGCCCAGTCTTTGGTGATTTTTCAGTATTCTGGGCTGAAAAGGGATGGGCAGAAAGGTGTACAGAATTTCTGTGCCCTAGTGCAGGCAAATGGCATCTCCTTGTTAAGACAGCCTGGGGAAATCCAACACTCAAAACTTTTCTCACTGAGGATTCTCTGCAGTGGCGAATAGATCGAACAGGGATCTCTCTATTGCTGGAAGAAACCATGTGCCACTTCTGAGTATAACCGCCATTCCTGATCCGCTAGGCAAAAGGTGATCTTGTCTGCCCTAGCGCTCAAAGATCCTGTCAAGGTATTGGTCGGTGATGGAGATGCCCTGCCATTTTCAGAGACGTAGCGTCTAAAGACACAGCATAGCTGGCACCGCTGCCTGACTCTGGGCAAGTTTTGCGCACTCCCTAGATATTTGTTCGGAGAATTGCCTGCCCTATATATCTAGGTATCTATGGCCTCACAGACGTCCTTGTCCCACGGGGGGAACAACAAGAAGTCGTCTTCATCATATGTGGCTTGTGGGGACGGCAGTAATGCCAAGTGAGCAGGGTGCAGCTCACCATGTAAAATGGGGTAATGTAACTCAATATGCTGGGCCGTAGGCCTAAATGTATGGGGGCTGAGGTGGGCCCTAATATAGCACACATGAACATGTATAAAGTTAATGCTGGGAGGGGGTCTAGACTATGTGGGTGGCCAAAGGCGCATGATTTGAGGGCTGGTAGCCCAGAGGAAACAAACACCCTTAGATACAGAGGGTTAAATTATGCTGCCTGGAACAGTGTCCCCACTGAAAGCCCCGAAAAGGCTCACCATAATACAGACCCTACAGGGCGTCAAGAAGCACAGTACAGACCCCAGAGGGACGTTCAGAAGTGTAAAGGGGCAAATACAGACCCAGGTCTGGGCTGGGCGTCACACTGGGCAGCAGGACAAGGCTCGATCGCAACCAGGCTCCTACGGCGTGTGCTGCACTTCCAATAGGAGGGAGATGCGCGTGGTGGAGCCAGAGCGTCGCACTGAGGACCGTGCCTTCTAGGGGTCTCAGGACCCTACTGCAGTCCACAGGAGAAATGAGTCGCAAAAGGAGCGCTGAGGTTTTTCCGCGACTGATGCAGGGAATCTGAAAAGCAAGCGTGTGTTAGCGCTGCAAGTCACTACTTGGCAAAAATTAGACTAAGTTAAAAAAGTCACAAGTAATGCCCAATTTGAGAAAGAAGATAGACACGACTTAACTGGCTGCTGAACAGCGAAGAAAGAGGGATAATGAACAGCGACAGAGGACTATGCTGGGACTCAGCTGTGGACACTGAAGAAGGACGCAAGGACTTTGCTTTGTTTCCCTGGTGGTCATAGGAAAAGTGGTTTTGATGCTTTAATGGCTGCTGTGATATCAATTTGAGAATTAAAGTGAAGAAGGAAAGTATAATCCTCACCTTTTATCCTGACAGAATTCAAAATCATTAAACAAAGTGGCAGTCTAGAATGCTTATTGTTGGGATTTGTTATGTAATGGTGGAGTCTGCTTCTGGTGATTGCACCTTCATCCCCCTCTGCATACAGCACTCACCTGAGGAGCAATGTGTTGTGATGTAACTTACCCCGGCCTTTCTTCCGGTCACTCTTCTTTGCCTGCTTCTTACCTGGGTTGGAGTTTTCATGCTCACTGTGTTCCTAGAATGTAAGGCTGAAGGCACTCCACGATTGCCAGTTGCAGCTGGGTCGTTGAGGTGGTCGGTTGCCAGGTTGTGCTTTCTAGTAAAAAACTCTTCTTTACTCTTGGCTGTTTGTCTTCTTTCCTGCGACACTTCACAACATTTTTGCCAACGATCTTGAAGCGCTTGAAGCTGTTCCAGCACAACCTGGTGATCCACTGGCAGCATTGGCTCCTTTTTCCTGTTCTGCTCGTCTTGGAGGCTGCATGCTGTTTGCTCCTGTTCTCAAAACGCTGCTATCCAACTTTTGAAGGTACTCTGGCGATATTTGAGGCATTTTTTGGCAACTTTGGTATTAGCGCAACCGTTGGAAGCTCGCGTTCTCCTCTCGTGCCTCCAGCAGCTCTCTACGTCACGACGGGAACGTCATCACCATAACCGTCTTCACGTCATTGAAAAGCACTAAGCGCGTTCCTTCACACGTACTGTGCGCAACGTAAGCAGCGTGGCGTAGCATGCGTAACGTGCTGCCATTTTAGGAAGTCATGTATCTTTCTCTCGACTTCCCTGACAACGCGCACTCTACTGTTCTTCCGGACTCCCTTTGCTACATCTGATGGTATTTATAGTTTACTTTTGCCTTGCTGCTTTATTTCATTGACTTGCTCCTACTGCCTGCTGCTTTCTTTTTTTCGTGGGATGTCTCTCTTTTTGCCTCGCATTCATTGAGAACTTATCACGTCCCAGTCTAGTATTTATTGCAGACTTCTTCATTTGTATCTCCTTCTGCGTGTTGTTTTGCCATCTTCTACTTCACTTCTACTGCAGTTACGTACGGTGATCTGCACACCCTGCTTGAACTTTTTGCAGTTTTATTGAAGTGTATTTTGTGATAACTTATTACTAACTTTTATTCCACAGGCCACTGTTCTCTGATTTATTGCAATGTCTTCTGATGCATCCAATGTCATTTTCCCTCCAATATTTTTGTCACAGCCAGGTCCTCCACCAATCATTTGGGTGGATTGTATTGAAATGCTTGACAATTACATTACGGCATTAGATGGTAATAATGATTCCCCAGCTAGGAAGAAAGCCTTGTTACTGAGTGCATTGGGCAGTGAGGGTCAACGTGTCTTTAAATACTTACCGGTGGCCTTGGGACCCAATGGTCAACCTATGGACGATGTACATAAGAAAGCCATTAAGAGACTTGAAACACCATTATCCAAAAAGGTGAATTTGGTCTTAGTCAGATACAAGTTTTATACTCAGTCTCAACTTGAAGGAGAAAGCATTGACGAATTTGTTGCTAGGCTACGAGAACTGTCAGTTAAGTGTCGCTTTGGGACTATGATGGAAGAACTGATTCGTGATCAGTTAATTGTACAGTGCCGCGAAAGGAAAATACAGGAAAGGCTATGGGCTGCCAAAGACCCCTCATTGAAGGATGCAGTGGATATGGCCAAGGTCATTGAAGAATCCCAGAAGTGTATTAGAGAGTTGAGTAAGAGGGACAAAACTTCACAAGAAGTAGGTGAAGTGGATAACAAAGATGAGGATGTTGACGTTAATGCTGTTTCTAAAAAAATGTAAGTCTCCAAGTGTTTTTGATGCTATACCCAAACTCAAGAACAGAGAAGGTTTATTTTGTGGCAGTCAATACCATTTGGCCGACTCTAAAAGATGCTTTACTCTTGATCAGATTTGCCGCCAGTGTGGTCAGAATGGGCACTATGCCCAAATGTGCAGGCAATCTGAATCCTCTGATAAGTCTAAATCCAAGGTAAATGAGGTACAACAATGTAATGATTACAAACAAACCACGAATAAGGTATTGGTAGGGGGAGAAATGTGCAATGAGGTAGTGGTTGGAGTCACGCAAGATTCTCCTAGGTTAGCAGACCCACTGCTGTATTTAACATCTGCGGTAAAGACGTTACGTTGATGGTGGACTCTGGTTCCATGTTCACGATTATTCCGGTGTCTCTCTTTCAAACCACCTGGGTGGGGGTTTCCTTGTTTGACAAATATATCAATCGTCGGCTATCAGGGCCAGTCCATTGATATTCTGGGTTACATGTCTGGTCAAATTACTTTTGACACACGCCCTACTCATGGAAAGATTTATGTTGCCAAAGAGGGCCCCCCAAACCTCGGATGGATACACCAATATGATCTTCACATTGACATCAATCCGAGGTCCCCCAATCAAATTATGGTGGTGCAAGATGACATTCAAGTTCAGCATATACTTCAGGATGCCCATAGAGTGTTTGAAGATAGACTTGGTTGCGTCAAAGGGTACAGCACAAAATCATCCTCAAACCTAATGCGTGTCCCGTACAACATCAGCTTAGGAAAGTCCCTCTGTCTGTGAGGCAGAGTCTCAAAGATCTGTTGAATGATTTGTTAAAATCTGGAGTCATTGAGCCTGTGGAGGCTTCCTCTTGGATTTCTCCGGTAGTTTTGACCCTCAAGTCAGATGGTCACCTCCGCTGATGCATTGATCTAAGGTCACTGAATCGTGATACAGTCACAGACACTTTCCCTCTTCCTAACATTAATGAATTATTGCAGTCTGTGGGTGGTGGTAAGTACTTCTCCAAGATTGCCTTGAGAAGTGCTTACCACCAGATCAAACTACACCCAGACTCCAAGTCCCTCACAGCATTTATAACCACGGAAGGCATTTTTCACTTCACTCATATGCTCTTTGGGCTAGCCTTGGCTGCGAGTGTCTTCCAAAGGATGATGTCCAATATGCTTAAGGGCTTGGCTTGTGGGGTGTACTTTCAGGACGGCATACTGGTGTCAGGAAAGATCATTGAGCAACATAATGCCACCCTCAGACAAGTGTTGTGGAAACTGGAGCAGCAAGGTCTTACGGTTAACAAAGAAAAATGTCAGTATCTCACAGATCAGGTTGACTACTTGGGTTACTCGATCTCTAGCGGGGGGATCTCTCCTAAAAAGAACCTTTTGGAGGCCATTAAAAATGCTCCAGCTCCTAGGGACAAGGGGCAGCTAAGGTCGTTCCTGGGTCTTGTCGAATATTATTCAAAATTTGTTCGGAGATTTGCTGGCATGTCCGAGCCCTTGAGGAAATTCTTACGCAAAGGTTGTAAATTTGAGTGGGGTAAGGAACAATCAGATACTTTCTCAAATATCAAGTTTCAAATTTGTAATGCTGGCATACTTTCTCCTTTCAGTGCTTCCTGCAAGCCTTATCTTACGGTTGATGCCAGTCTTACTGACATTGGTGTAGTCTTATTCCAACACCAGAAAGGCACTGAAAGAACAATTGCATTTGCCTATAGAACTCTCACCCAGGCTGAAAGGAATTACTCTGTCATAGAGCGCGAAGCTCTTGCTGCAGCCTGGGGAGTGGAGTATTTCAGAGTGTACTTGTGGGGATCGAGATTTGTGTTAAGGACTGATCATAAGCCCCTGATGAAAATCTTGTCTGCAGGGTGTGCAGAGAAAGGGTCAGCGCGCCTTGCTCGGTTTGCTGCAAGGTTACAGGAGTATCTCTACGATGTTGAATTTATCCAGGGTTGGAAAAATTTACAAGCCGATTGCTTATCGCGCATGTCACTTGATTGGGAAGTCGTTGACAAAGATGTTGTCAACAAGCTGGAAAAGGATGAAGCGGTTGCCTTTGTATACTATGTTTACGAATGTAGTTTGGGGACCTTTTAAAAAATACAGTGGGCGGAGGCCATGAGCAGCGACTCTATTTTGCAAGATGTCATATAGGAAACTTTTGGATGAGTTGTCTTTGGGTGGCCAGGATATTGTTATGAGAGATGAGCGATTTGTGCCCCCGTCTGGCCTCAGGCCGCACATCTTTAAACTTGCAAGGACACTTGGGGCCATCAGAAGAATTAAACAAGAATTCTGGTGGCCTGGCATGGATGATTAAATCAAGAATTGGGTAATTAATTGTAGTCTGTGTAAAGAGAGCGAAAAGAGACTGAAGGTTGGCTCTCAGAATCTCATGGGACAGATTACTGATCCTGGCAAACCGTGGCACACTATCTGCCTTGATTTTATTGTTCCTATATCTGAGCTTCCCCTTGACATGCGGTTTGCAGCTGTGATAGTGGATATACACTCAAGGTGGTTGCATCTTGAGTTCTTTAAAGACGTTACCACAAGCTCTGCTATTGGTGTGTTGGAAATTTAGTTTTTGTGTGAGGGGGTCCCACATGTTTTATTAATTGACAATGGTACCCAACTCACTTCAGGGGAGATGCGTTGTTTCCTTGAGAAGTGTGGTGTTAAGCATTCATGCACTTCCCTCTACAATCCGATGGGTAATGGAATTGTGGAAAGGGCCAACAGATTAATCAAAGGCACCATCCAACTTGTTCGGGTGAATGTGCTTACTCCTAAGCGCCTTATTCAGTATATGCTCTGGGCTTATTGTACTACTCGCTGCGTCACCTCAAAGTCCCCATTTTTGGTTATGAGAGGGCGTCTTCCAAGCTCTCGTCTAGTACCTGCCCAGCTTAAAGATTGGGTATCATCTGGAGGAGAGCACACTTTCGATGTCATCCCTTCAAAAAGTTCTGTGGGTTACTGGGTCAAATTGAAATCTGGTAGGATAAAAGGTGGTCTTACCAAGTTCAAGGGCCCTTGTCGCGTTATCAATGTGGGGAAGTATTTTGTTGTAATTGAAGGAGGTGAAAGTTGGAACCGGCGCAGAGTGGCTTTATACCAGAAAGGGGGATCATCTCCAAAGTTTTCCACGGACGATGGAGGTTGCTCGAGTGCGATGTTCATCCCTGATAGACTTATTGGGAATGAGCTATGTTCTCCTTGTTTGTTACCTTTTCCCCAAGGAGATGGTGAGGGTCCTGTAGGGTCTTCTCCTTCTCCTGTTGAGTCCTTTGCAGACCACCAGTGTATCTTCAAGATTATGTATGATCTTGATCTCTATTCTTACCTGGTTTTTCTGTTTTTCTCCTCTCTTCCGTTCTCTTTCCTGCTTGTTTCTCTCTGCTGTCCCAAGGGGGAGGATGTGTTGTGATGTAACTTACCTCTGTCTTTCTTCCGGTCACTGTTTCTCTCCTTTGCCTTCTTCTTACCTAGGTTGGAGTTTTCATGCTCACTGTGTTCCTAGATTGTAAGGCTGAAGGCACTCCACGATTGCCTGTTGCAGCTGGGTTGCTGAGGTGGTCGGATGCCAGGTTGTGCTTTCTAGTAAAGAACCTCTTCTTTACTCTTGGCTGTTTGTCTTCTTTCCTGCGACGCTTCACAACACAATACTACGGCAGATGAGAAAAGCGCCCAACTAGCACAATGTTAAAAAGACAAAGCTGCTCTCATTATCAAACAGGGAAAGACAGAAAAACTTCATGGGGGCAAGATCCAGTGCTAACCACCTCAAAAGGGACAAAATCCACATACTCGTCCTCTAAAAGCAGTGATCCTGCATGCTATTCAAACCACTTGCACAGCCCTGGAAATGAACATTGAAGTTTTGACTCCTCCTTTCTACAGACCCTAATCACTGAGGCTGTAGGAAGACTCTCTGAACCAGAAGAGTAAGTAAAGGAGTTAAACTTGTTGGTCCTGCGCATCTTGTTGGTATCAAATAGTGCTCGAAGAGTGGGCAGAGGATGCTGCAGCTCAAGAAATTAGCAACACTCATCACTTGGTGGGATTTCCTGAGGTGGCAAAGGATGTCCAACCTGAGAAATATCTTGAACATTGGATAGCTACCTTTTCATCAGAAAATAGACTTGCCTCCTGCTTTATATCATTGAAGAGTGCTTTTGCTCAGAGACCTTCTTCAAGTAAACATGCCTTCTGATGATTGCCAAAATCCTCAACTACAAGCAGAGCAACAATTTCGTTAACATGGGTATATAATGTACATCAGATTCTATTCGACCCGTTCTGCATTTTAGTATTCACATATAGCAGCAGTTTATTGGTAATTTTGGATAAAAAAATGCATACATAAATTAAAGAAATTATATAAATTAGTCACACCCAAAAAATGTGAGATACTTGTAAAAAGCCTATTCAACGATTCTTTATTTTTTTTAAAAACGTTTTATTTAATATAAGACTTGCGTTAGGAACATTAGCAACATGACACAATACCATGACAGTTTGTTTTTCAGTATACATCATGTTTAACCGTAGATTAACAGTGCATCGTGTATATAGCATAGGTCCGTTAGTGAATGCATAGTATGCCAGTTCAGTCATCCTCGTTGGATAGTGATTCTATAACTGTTGGGGTACAAATGCCTCCCCTGAATGTATTCCATTTTCCCCAAATCCGCTGCCATTTTTTGGGGCACCCCCTGTGAATATATGTGGCCATTTCAGCCGCCATGGTCATGTCCCTATCGTTGCACCATTCCCCCAGTGTTGGGGCAGTTTGTGCTCCCCAAAGTATTTCAATGTTTCGTTTTGCCGTTACCATACCTAGGGTAGCCCAGGCTTGGGCCATGTGGTTCAGGTCTGTTGCCTCCCAGATATTTAGGAGGCAAAGTTTAGGGTCCGGTGGTACGGGAGCTCCACTAACCTGGGTGATTGTGCTCATAACTGATGCCCAGTATGGTTTAATTGCCGGGCAGTCCCATAGTGTCTGGTAGAAGGTACCAATGTCGCCGCATTGTCGCAGACAGAGTTGGTTGTTGGCCTTTCCTATCTTGTATAATGTCACTCTTGTGAAGTAAGTCTTATGAAGCACTTTCAATTGTATCAGGAGCATTCGTGAGGATACCACTACTTCTCTTGGGGACACAAGCGCTTCCTACCAGTCAGTGTCGTCCAGGTCGCCCACATTGGCTTGCCATTTTTCCCATAGTGTTCGTGTAAGGTCCGGTTAATTATTAACGATTTTGCGGTACGTTTGGGATATGGCTTTTTTATCCATGTATTCTGTGAGGACCCTGTCCTCCAGTGGGGAGGCCTCCGGAAGAACAGTGTCAGACGGAATGACTGCTTCCAGCGCGTGCTTAACCTTCAGGTAACGGAACATTTCCGGGGGTGCCATCTCGTACAACGCTTCCTTATTAATTAAAATTACACAGTCGCAATGCAGAGAATCCTCAAAGATGTAATTAAAAAGCGCAATATGGCACAGGTGAACAGGATAGAGAATTCAGATTTAAATCATCTAAGCATAATCTATTGGCTATACTCACTAGGATTTACCAAAATGTTTGGCCGCCATTTACCCCTTGCTGATGCATAAAAGAACAAGAGAATATTAACTGGGACTCAGATTCCACTAAGACCAATCAGTAAAAACAGTCTTTATTGACAAATCTCACAGACCCAAAGCCTTGGTAAAGCCAGTCACGGGGTGCAGGTCTGTGCAAAACTTGATATATAAAGTTTTTACCAACAGATTTCCAAATTGATATAAATAAAATTCAAAACAGGGCAACTAAAAAAAGTTGTGGAATTTTACCTAGGCCTGGGTTGCTCCAGCCTGTCGCATACCCCCAATGGTATGTCACCAGTACAACACATTTGTTATGACATGCATCTCAGGATCGTCGTAAAATTGATGCGTCATATGCTTGATTTGGATGTCATGTTATTCATTTTTTCTCTGACAAGTTTTAAAACCGAATAGAAAGAATGCATTAAAAAACACATGTTGAGAATGCAAAAACTCAATGTTGGTCTTTATTCTTATTTTTGGATCCAGCTTTCTGGAATGCTACCTTAAGGCCTCTTAACCTATGTGCTCCTCCATGCTGGTGAATGCAGTCAAGAAAAAACACATGTAATTGTAAACTAGACAAACTACACTCTCTCGAGGCACAGGTAAATTTGGTGGTATTCTCCTGCTTGTTGCAGCTGATACTTTTGAGCAAGACTCTTAGGTTAATCATTGAGCAAAGGTAATAACATTGCCCAACTTTCCCATGCTAGACTCGCAAATGCCTGCTCCCTTACACTTTCAGTAAAATTTTACACAGATGGCAACTTATTAAAAAGTCCGCTGTCTGATTTGCAGCTGTGACGCATACCTTTGACCATATCTCTAGGACAAAGGAGACATTCCACTGGTCGCAAGTGTAATTAAGCTCTTTTTACATCCCTCTGTCTAACTCATCAAGCCTTTTATGATAAATGTGTCACCGCTACTAAGGCTCACATTACCTACTACGACCCGACGCATGATCGGAGGTCATCTTCCACTGTTTGGGCAGTGGCTCCTCATTTAAGGCTAACAAGTCTCTGAGGACAATCTATTGTATTTTATTTTAATTTATTCTTGAATGTACACAGCATTTTCCAGAAAAAATTTAAAGTTGGTCATTTTAAACAATTTTTAGTAAGCGATAGCGTGATTCTGTTTCTCTGGATTGTTCTTTTAACATTGTGTGTATCCTTACTTTTGAAGTTAAATTCATCATGGTCAAATTCATAATGGGGCTTTTATAGATGGCAACGGTATGCCCAGGAAGGAGGGCATGAACAGCGAAATACCAGCTGCTCATAACAAGCACCTTAGGCAGGACACAGGATACAGGTGGTTTGGTCCGCAGATGCAGGTACTAAGTTTACTGAAGAATGGAGTAAAGGCGGTGTCTCTCGTCGCATCTGTGTCACGGAACGCTAAATTCGAATTATTACACTTTCACCATCTTCACTGCATATACCTCACCAAAAAAAAGATTGCAGTAAATATATGTGAAACTGTGGGAATCAAGGGGGACTGTTTAGCAGTTTGAGAATGGATCTTCAGAGGTGGGCAAAAGAGAACTGGTCAGAATTAGGGTTCCTGTGCACTAGTGGATCTGACCTAGCCTCCACATAGGAAGAAATACATTTTGAAATGGCTAGGAATACGGACTGACAAGTTGAAATGGTCAGCAAATGACTCTGGGCATTAGAGGCAATGACAGGCTAAATGGACAGATGATGACTCAAGGAATCAGAGAGGTTACAAGCTACGGGTTTAATTAAAGGTGAGTTTGAAGTACAACTGGATTGCATAATTTGGATGAATGCCCAGATGCAGGCTGATTAGCATTAGAATGCTCCTTAACATTGATCCAATCCACCCGTTGGTGATTGGTTAGTACTGACCTTGTTTCTGGTTTTTGGGTATGTGCTATACTTCACTGTATAAAAAGCAATACACTTTATTTAAATATAATTATATAAATAAGCAACAATGTTTATCAAACAGCATGCAAATGTAACAATCGTCTATTAAAAAAGTAATGCATACCAGTATGATGGATTGGGGTTAAGTTAAGGGATAGTAAGTTACAACAATGCATGAAACTGAAGGAATAGCACAAGCACATTCTGAAATCCTGCGATGTATTATCACAACCCAAACTAAGTAGGCATACTGAATACAAATATAAATTACAAAATATGGGGTGTGTTTTACCTTAATAAATAGAATAATGAGAAATCTGCATTGCCTTCCTGTGAACAAGAAGATCTTATCTAAGACCCTTCCCTAATGCAGAAAGGAATAAACCAATCCGGTCCAGCTTATCTGTCATCCAGGATATGCCACTTATCACCTAGAGAACCCTGCGCTCATCTGAGGCCGTCTAGCCGCAATTCCTAGGGTCCGCCTGACCAAAGATGGGGGCAGATCCATTTCTCTCCTAGGACCTCAGGTCTGGAATAGGCTCCCAGTAGAATTGCAACAAATTGAAGCTGATAATCTTTTGAGAAAGAAACATAAGACGTGGCTCTCTTTTTCTTACTCTGCGTATAGCGTTGAGACACTATCTGTGTAGCCGTGCGCTTAACATCCTGTCATTCATTCATTCAATAATGCTTCTAATCAAAGTAAAGTTTAATTTAGTGTTGGTGCACTGCAACAAAACAATGCAGCTCTATTCAAAACCATGCATAAAATGGAAAATACAGCAAAGTGAGTAGTCGCACTGATCAAATACACAAGAAGTAGGGAGAGAGGCGACATATAGTTGTCAGTGAGGTAGTTTGGTTCCTAGAGGTAAATGCACTGTACAGACCCATAGTACTCTAAGAAGATCACTTCAGTCAAGAAAATCCCTAGTCCAGGCCCTTTTTAGTCGCCTGGACTATGGGAATGGGTTAATGGTCCCTATGAACGAAGGACTGGTCACAAAACTTAAGGCGGTCCAAAATACTACAGCACGTTCAGTATGCCATCTTCCACTTCTATCGCCTTCAATATCCATCCTAAGATGCCTACACTGGCTGCCAATAAAAAAGCGTTCACTATTTAAACTTCTCTGTTTAGTCCACAAATACCTTTATGGGAACGGACCACAGAACTTGCAGAAAAAACGTAACTGGTATGCCCCCACTAGGAGTCTATGGTCCTGCAGGAAACATCTATTATAACCCCACCGTAGTCACGCTGCTAGAAATGGGAGGCAGATCATTTTCGTACTTAGCTCCCCAATACTGGAACTAGCTCCTAATATATCTCCGTGTTAATACTGACCACAGACTATTCAAACAAGCGCTTAAAACATGGATGTTCTAACCTTGCTTTAGTCTATTATTCAAATATCTTAATCCGTAGCTCATGTCTGAAGATACGCAGCAGTGCCTAGAGACACTTTTGGGGTCATTTGTAGCGCTCAACAAGTACCCATAATAATAAAAATAAGATTGTAAACAAACAACGCACAATTGTAATGAATATTATAATGAAAGAGCTGAAAGCATAGCATTGATTACGATTTACTCAACATGATTCTTCCAAAGCAAGAAGCGCAGCAATGCAGGGCACATTTTAATGTGGTGTGCTACAGAGGACATGGACTACTTCTGTGAAATGCATACACTTAACATGCAGTGACACAAATAAAAGAAAAGGAAACCTTAGATTGGATTCTTATCAAATTCTTTTATGTCTGTTTTTACTCAATAGATTTGGCAACAATACTAGTAAAGCACAGTTAAAGTAAACCAACATAACTGACCGAGTGAGAGTTTTTTAGTATTTCGGCACTTATCTCATACGTGATTTAGGTATAAGTTGTTTCTTACACTCCTAGCCTGTAGTTAATCTCTTCATTTTCCCAATGTACAAGGGCAACTTCATAGGGCTGTATCTCATGACGTTCCAAGATTTGCATCACGTGTTTCATCTGCAAAACAAAGAACGGACACAAAACAAACAGCTTAGAAAGCAGACGCTACTCGTATAAGCTGTGCGTGCCTACTTTAAAGTGAAAGTTGAAGTGATGTCCGCCACTCAAAGTAGAAATCTAGTATTGCAATGAACCTGACTGCTAGGTTATGAGAGGAAGAGGGCTCCCATGCAGCACAAGCAGAAACACCCTACGTGGTAAAAGTTTCAGATGGTGTAGCGTTGGCTCACTTTATGAAGAGTCAAGTATATATGGTGTGTGCATAACAACCCACCAAACTGTAGCAGGATTAAGAAATAAATAACAATGCACACTTGAATTACTTGAAGTAAAAATGGAGTAAGAAAAATATAGCAAAAAATAAGAAAAATGAATAAGGGTTTTAAATGATAGACAAAAGTGAAACATGCAAATAAAGAAAATATATGATGCATAAACAAAATCAATGCAATATAAAACTAATTAAACCATTTATTAGTAGATCTCCAGTAACAGAGCAAGACCTAGGCACAATGTGCGGTCAAATCGCGAGGACAAACATCAGATACAAGCTGGGTGCTTGTCCCTTTAAAGGATTCAACCTTCAGACTTGGAAAAAAGTATGGAGCAAAAACATGTTGAGAATGATCTGGAGGCTGCATCCGAACAGGGCTCCTTGAGGTCCAGAAAGTTCTGTGTGTGTTCTTGGTGAAGCTGGAACTTACTAGAGCCTACTCTGAAAGAGCTGCAGCTTGAGGTAGCATTGACAGTTTGTGTCTCACTACACTACCTGCTTTAGATTTTTTTTTAATTGTAAAACGTAGAACTACTCAAACACAGATCTTCAGAGGAGGCTTCCTGTTACTCGGCCAGCTTGATGTTCCTCACTGCAGACCACGTAACTAAGATTCTTCTCAGTGACTACAAGATTCCTCTGTTCCAGGGTCTTCTTAATTTAGCAGCAGGCTAATCCTCCTGAAAAATTTCCACAGCAAGCCTCAGCAGTCTAGAACACATCTCTCTCCCACACAACTGATAGAAGTCCATTTACCTGCAGAACATCAGTAAATTGAGAAACCTTCACGCCCAGCAGCTGTTTTTGAATTCACCCGGCGACCCGTTAGATTTAAATCCTGAACATAGTCTGCTTTTGTTCCCTAGCAGGCAAGGAGGTATGTCTACAGCAAACTCAGCAACCACTATCCCTTGACCTCACAAACTAGACTTCCTAGCCCTTGAATAAGTTGTTGCAATAGGAATTCATGTCGGAATGGTTGCTTCCACTACAGGCAGCTAGACATTTTTTCACCCCTCAGCCAGTGAATCCTTCCTTTCTGTCCAATTATATTGATGATCAGAGGTACAGGTTTGTGACCGTCTAGAAGTCCCTATTGATGCCCACACACTGCAGAATATCCAGCCAGTTAATTTGAGGCACAAGTTATTGTTCTTACTTGAGCTGTTCTTGGCGTATCATGTTTCTTCATCCAGACAGACCCTTTTATTCATGGAGTCAAAACGTTTATGATGTAGGAAGTCCTTTGCACACTTAGGAGTGGGGTTGAAATCATACTGAACATCACTTAAACAGAATTTCAAACTTTCCTTGTACAGCAGATATTTTGCAAAGGAGCCATGCCACAATTGTCATTGATAAGCATTCAGTGAATAAACTGATGTTAGCAGCATTATTTAGACGTTTAATAGAGCCCTGCGTGTCACTTCATTGATATTTCCTTAAGTGCAGATAGTGGTGTTCTGCCTTTAGTATTAAATAATTATGACCTTGAACACATCGTTGATTTGAGCTGAAAAAGACATGTCAATATCGAATAGAATGTCCAGGTTTTATTTGCTACGTGAATAAGGATGGTGGGCTTCCTAGATTGTGTGACCATTCCAAGGCAAAGCATTTCTGAAGTACTCCAGCAGACACAAGGATCTCAGTCTTTGCTCCAATTCAGACAAAGGTAATTTTGTAGAAACCATTTATACAAATTACTCAGGCAGTTTATTTTATCCTAGCTGTCCTGCAACTCATCCAATCAAATGTATACCTAAGTATCATCAGCATATGGGGGGGCGGAGCTTGCCTGAGCCCAAGATGGCGGTGTGAGCCGAGAGCTCCGTCCGACCACATAACGATACGACATTTATCCTGGATCAATCCTGGCAACTCAGCGCTAAAAAGTGGCTGCCCTGGTTGCCGACACCCCACTGACCACTTGTGCTGTTTGTCGGGGACGCGCGGGCCCTGAGGTGACACTTGGCAGAGGAAAGAGTTCCGGCCGGAAGTCACGGATTGGAGGCTGGACTGGTGACGTAGCCTGTGGCGGTGCCATACACTGACTCATCGAGGCCTCTACAAGCCCGCACAGCGGGTACTTCGGGGCAGGAGTGATTGGCAGAGCAGTGGACCCTCGTGAGGACCCCGGAGCGTTGGGGGGGTAAGAGCTGCTACGCACTGGCGCTGCGGTGCACAGATTGACGGAAGAGTCCCGGTGACGCCTATGGTGCCTGGTGTGCGGCGTTCCCTGCAAGACAGAGGCCCCAGCTGCTCCCCTTATACGGATGGGTCACGAGAGCCCACAAGACTGGGCTCATTGTCATGGTTGGAAGCCTGCCCTCCACTTGTTGGCATTTGGGTATGCACGAGCTGCAGGGGACAGTTTGCTGCAATCGGCGCTGGGCCTCACTACGCCACTTTTGACCTGGGCCACAAGAAGCTCCACAGTGGGTGTAACTTGAAGCATTGCGAGGGACAGTCGTAGCGCGCCTGCGCTGTGGTGCGGAGACCGACCGAAGTGGACAGGTGCCCCTTTTTGAGATCGTGTCGGCCGAATTATGCCATTTTGACTGGGGTTGCGGGTGGACTGATTGGTGTCGCGAGGTGTAGATTGACATTGGTGCGTCAGTGCTCCCTGGATTGGTGGCTGCCTTGGGCCTGCGTCAGCATAGAGGCCCCACCTGTTTCTCTGCTGCTGGCCTGCGTGGGACATGGGGCCTTTCCTGCCCTGCTGAGGAGCCTTTGGTGCGGCAGTTGCGCTACCCCTCATCTTCTACTTGCGAGTGGCGCCGAGTGCTGGTTTCAGGCGCTCTGAGAGTGTTGGCCCCAGTGCCTCATTGTTTCAGGCCCTATGGCCTACTTCTGGCGAGTTACCTACAGAGCTATATCTCAGTGGTGAACTGTTTTGCGAGCTGCCCTGGGTAACGAGACATAACGGTGTATTTCCTTGATTCGCTGCTTTCACGAGGAGCTGCTTCATTCATCTCTCACGGACTGCTGGCTAAAGGATTGTGCTCTGGGCTGTAAACATGGGGAAGGTGGATAAAAATCAACCTAAGCTCCACTTCAAAAAAAGAAAATCCAGGCTTAGCGATCTGACACCAGAAGAGGGCCAGAATAATCAGTCCAAATTACTTGAGCCTATGGAGGGTGATATCCGTATCATTTTGGCTGCAATGCAAAAAAGCTTAACTTCTATAGATAGCAAGATAGACTCTTTATCCTACCGAATGGATCGTCTGACAGAGCGCATGGACAAGCAAGAGGAGAGGTTGGAGATGACGGAGCGTCAAGTCACGGAGGTCGAGGAAGCGCAGACAGAAATGGATTTAGAACATAAACAGATGGGCAAACTACTGCTTGCGCTACAAGACAAGGTGGAGGACCTTAAAGCAAGGTCCCACAGAAGCAATATCCGAATCACAGGCCTGCTGGAATCCACAAATGTTGGGAATATGAAGCTATTCGTAGAGCAGCTTTTGACGACTTTGCTGGGCCGTGATATGTTCTCCACAATGTTCGTGGTACAGAGAGCACATCGCTCGCTGGGCCCAAGACCCTCGCCTGGTGCTCCGCCTAGGCCTATCATCGCCAAGCTGATAAACTATAGGGAAAGAGATGCAGCTTTGAAGGCGGCCAGGCGAAACAAACACTTCAGTACGAGGGATCGAACATCTCTCTCTACCCGGACTTCACAGTCCGTGTTCAGGAGGCACGCAGGCAATTTGCTCCCTTGAAGAAGCAGTTACGGAATCAGAATCTCGATTATGTCATGCTGTACCCGGCACGACTTAGGGTGGACTGACAGGGCAGATCCCGCATCTTCACGGATCCAAAGTCTCTGCAGAAGGCTTTGAAAGAATGGTCTAAAGAAAAGTCTCCTGGAAGGTGTCGACCACCCTAGAGGGAGCCACGGCCGGCAGCCTCAACGACCAGGACTGATACCAAGGATTCCCTACATTGCAGATAAGACTCTATGTTTGCATGGGATATTGTGAGAACTATTGTTTATCGGGGCCTTGAACCGATAGTTTTGGTTGAGGGGGCGGGGTTAGTTTGCGATTCCTGCAGTATTATGGACGCTATGTTGAAGTATTGCACGGTTTTGATATATTAAGGGGGCGATTCCATGGAGATTTGCATACTACTGTTGAATTCGGATATTATATGATCTTGCTGTCTTTTCTGATGGATGCACACTATATGCTAGCGGGAGGGCGGCGGGGATGCCTGGCTAGTTGCGAAAGCATAGGCAGCGGGCTTGGACAACATCTGCCCACGCGTGAATCCCACAATCTGAAGAAGAAGAAAAAAAAATCGACTTTGTTTTCTGTTTGATATTATTTTGACTTTTGTCTCTCTTTGGTTAATCATGGGGATTTCTGGGTCCTTCCCTTTGATTTTTGTTGATAGGTCAGGGTGTACTCGCCATTGCAAGGTTGGGGTGTATATGGCGTGGGTGGGGGGGTTGGGGGTGTGCAGAGACTTACCAGGGGTGATACTGCCATAGCAATGTTTACTGACTGCAGCTCACGCAGCTTACATGGCAAAAGATTAAGACTGGGCAGCACTTGTGCACAGGCATGTGTGGCAGATCGACAATCCACTGTTACATGTGACCCAGACAAAAGCCTGTAAGCTTAATGTATTAACCTGGAATCCATGGCGTGAATGACTTTAGGAAACTGAGAAAGGTCCTGTCATATCTTAATAGGCACGCTGTTGATATTGCTCTATTGCAGGAAATGCACTTGCCTCTCAACAGCAGGATGCTCATTGCAGAGGGCTTCAGGGAACTACACATGTGGCAGGATTCACATCTCACACCCGGAGTGTCATAACCTGGGTTAATTCGAAAGCGGGTCTTAAACTGGTTCCGATAGAATCAGACTTAGACGGGAGATATTGCATCTCGAGATGCAATGGGAAGGGGCTTGACCTTATTTTAGTCAACATATATGGTCCGAAACATGATGACCCAAGGTTTTTTGCAAAGTTACTAGATAAGCTAAGCGGACTCGGGGGGGGGGGGGGGGCTCGCATACTATGGGGTGGGGACTTCAATTGTATTTTAGACCCACACCTGGATAGATCAGGTGGCCCAGACAGGCGTCTCGCGGCTGCCGCGCGTGCTATCACAGATGTGTCGATGCAGCTTGAGCTATGCGACGTTTGGAGGACACGGGCACCGGACAGAGGAGGGTTCACCCATTATTCTGCATACCATGACTTACATACCAGAATTGACTATTGGTTTGCCTCCAGGGACTTGTACACTAAGATCCTGGACTGTGCGGTGCTTCCTCGCACTTTCTCGGACCAATCGCCGATATTGTTGGTCCTAGATTGTCCTCTCACTCAAATCCCCCCTTCACATGGTGTTTCCCTCCATATTCTTTATTGGATACAGTCTTTAAGTCAGAACTTTTTGACGCAATAGAAACCTTTTTTGAACACAACATCGGGTTGGTGGACACTTTTTATGTAGTCTGGGAGACTTTAAAAGTTTACATCAGGGGTATTGCTATGGCTAAACATTCAGGTGTCCTTAGGGCACTGCGTACGCGGCTTTCAGACTGGGAGAAGAAACTAAAGTAACTGGAGCGGGAGTTCCTCTCCGGTTCCGCTGCCCAAGCGACGGAGGAGTGTAAAGAGCTGCAAATAGAATACCATGAGACGGTTGACAGAACTCAAACACTTGGCAAATATGCAACGGCCCGCACTTATGGCGAAGGTGAGAGGCCGGGCTCAGTATTGGCCTCATTGTTGCAGAAGCTTAGGGAGACAGCAGGGGTGATTATGATCAACGACGACCAGGGTAACCCACTGACGGAACCAACTGCAATAACTAACAGATTCAAGCAATATTATTCAACCCTTTATGCCACTAGAGTGGGAAGCCTTGACGCTGAGGTGCTGAACTATCTGGCGCATATCAAGCTTCCATGGCTGACGAATGCCCACCGGGAATTCCTCATGCGCCCTCTGGATGCAGAGGAAATACCCGCTGCTCTGTCGGGGATGAAATCAGGTAGCGCTCCAGGGGTGGACGGACTTACGGTCTCTTTTTATAAGGAGTTCAAAGACATACTTATTCCATGCTTAAGATATGGGTTGAGAGATTCCGCTGCATGCGAGCGCTGTGGTAATAGTGAGGCAGACTTTTTCCACCTAGCCTTGCAATGCCTGGGGATTGACGTCTTCTGGGCCCAGATATTCAAGTCCCTGGGGAATATTACTGATATACCACTAGCTCCTGACCCTATGATGGCCCTGTTAGGGTTTTCCAAGCACCTTCCCAAAGCTCTTAGAAGATTGGTTGACATGGGGCTGCTGATTGCTCGGCGCAGAGTTGCTGTTTGCTGGTACCGAGGCCCGACTCCCACTATTGTCAGTTGGTCAAAGGATATGTTATATTGTTGCACTCAGACAGAGAATTATAGTGAACGTCCTCCCCCGCGTAATCATCCTAAAAGCTTCTGGGAATTGTACAGTAAGTACCAGGCTATGAAAGATAATGATGTAGGTTGTGCTGACTCCCATGCTCAACCGTAAGGTGGGGCAGAACAGGCTGGATACCTGGGAATGCTGTATGTACTCAGTGCATATTGTTTTGCGTTTAACTCTGTAAAGATGTTGTTTTTTGGCTCAGGCGAGCTGTTTATGCATGTTGCATCAAGCTTGTGTCAGGCTTTACATTTCTTAACCCTTGAAGAAAGTTAACTCAGATAGCCAGATTTCATTCCAGGAGTTCCGGTGAGAAGGTAACATCTGTTTTGATCTTGCCTTTTACTGGACTTGTGTACACATCAGCAAAGACAGTTCAAAGAATGTTCATCATAGTGGGCACTTTTAGTTTTTTTCTTGCCATTCGTGCGAGATGAAGTTGACAGGAAGGGGGGGGAGGGGGACAGGCAATGTGATGAAACGTTTTAGTCGCATAAAAATGAAAAGTAGAAAATGTGGGATAGTTAGGAGATTATGCAAGGAAGGAGGTAAAAGTGAGAGGTGGAAAAAATATATCAGAGCAGAATAGGGCCTGCGTAAAAATAATCAACTCCCCTTGGCACCCATAAAAAAACATTTTAGAAATTGTGAAAGTGAGTTTTATTACCCTGCTGAATGGCAATTTCACCATTAATTTTTTAGTATGTTAGCATAAAATTACCAGAGGTGTAAAAAATTATATGCTGGGTTACACCAAAAAGTGTAGAGGTCACATGAGTTAGAATTACCCAGATTTAAAAAGTAAAATAGCTTTGCTTATTGCTACCATTTTGTTCTCTACACAGCTTAAAATTAAACCTTTTTGTGGTCTCTTTCCAAAAACAGCCCGATTTCTGTGCTTTTGTTCATAATCCATAACACAGTAATGGGGCCAATTCATAAACTGCATTTTGTAGTATGTTTAGTATTATAGTTCTATAATTATAATAGTTCTACTCGCGTACCACAAAATGCTAGTGACTTACCTATGCACAGAGGTCTCTACTTTCACCACTCCTATGTTTTATGGGCAGAGCTCTCCACACACGTTGAGTAGTAAATGTGGGAGTGAAAGGGGGAGCAGCTGGAAAATTAGCAATACTTACAACAAAACGGTAAGAAGTAAGCCCAGCCCATTGCTATTCACAAATTGCGCTTCTATATTTACTACAGCCAACAAGCACTGGTAAATGCATTAAGTTTTGCCTATGTGATCAAAAATAAGTTGCTTTTTGTTGTCAGTTGTAGGTTGGTGAGCAGTTGTGCAACATAAGATGTAACAGATTATATTTTTTTTGCTTATTAGCCCCAAAGTTGTTTCAAAGTACTTAACATTCATATTTTGTTAATTGATTGGGGATTTATGAAACCATTTCCAGTGATAAAATAAATGGGTAGGAACCATAATTAATTGAAAGATTTCACAAAAAAATGGTCAGTGCTTTGTTCTGCAAAATAATTCCATTAAATTGTATTTCCAGCACCACTAGGCACCATCGGAATTAGACACAAGGGCATTCAGCTGAGCTTTTGGGAGGGTGATAAAGAATTTGAACAGCTGTTTTCGAACAAGAAAGGCTTCAAGAGGACGCCACGTTTCCGTAGCAGGTCTGCTATAAGAAGCCAGTGCATTCTGGTAGTTGTAGTCTTCGTGTACAACACATAAACCAAATGGAGTAAAGGGCTCTGTAATTATTAATTGCTAAAGAAAATCCAGGGACTAGAAATGTCCTAATCTGATGACATGGAGTTATACAGTGTCCATCAAACAGCGGCGGCTCCTCCGTTTAGAAAGAGCGTCGCCCCACTGCTCACTGAGTAAGTAATTAAAAACTGAAAAATAAAACGATAATAACTTAAAGTTATTATTTTATTTAACGTTACTGGCTCAATTGTTTGGGGTGGGTTAGGGCTGGGCTGTTTAGAGGCTGGAGGAGGATTGGTAGGCAGTTAGTGCACATAACATTTTGGCCCGCCATCTCAGACCAGCCAAAATATCATGCATACTTTGCATGTTCTCTACCCAGGCTGCTTATAGCTTGGTTGGAGAACATGCCCTGGGTCCCATGCCCTCTCTGAGCGCCGAACCACATCACTCAGACCAATCACAACGCTGCATTACAGCATTGTGATTGGGTGAGGGGAGCCTGGGTGCTTCCTGCTTCCACAGAAGCCAGAAAGAGGATGGCAAGGATGGAGGAAAGGCGGCCGCCGACCGCATCCTGGTAAGTGTGTTTTTTTTCTAATTTATTTTTAATTCCCTCCCCCTCCGCTCCCCCGACACCTCCACACCCCTTTGGTAGAAGCCGCTCCTGCCATTAAACTTGCCAAGCATGTGGCACTTTCAGGCAGGCATCGCATTGCATTCTGGGACTTACAGTTCCCCTCTTATTGTTGCAAGCATGGATTTAAAAAAATCCCAGCATGCAAACTGCTTTTAGCCTTTTAAAAAGCTGGGACTGGCTGAGGATGCCCCATGAGATGGGGGCAGGAGAAGGGGTATAACAGCTGTGAGCGACCATGTCTGTGCCAAGGCCATAAGGTGAGGGCTGACTGGTCGATTTGTTTGCGAAGACATACACCTGTGCGCATGATTTTACTACACGATAATCAGTCCTGTTAACATGCCCGTCCCAGCTTTGAAGTGCAGCCGGGGCCTCCACTGCTCATTAGCTCGGTCTTAGACTGGATCTGTAACTTCCTGTAAAAACCAGCGCCATTAAAAGAACGGACACCCTCGCTTTACTCTCAGACTAAGGCTGATTTAGCAGCTTCCTGGCTGACTCTTTTCCCACGTTGGCTCCCTAAGTAAAAGGATAAACATAGCCATAAACATGCAGTAAATGTTGAAAATTATAAATGACATGACCTCGGAAGTATGAAAATCTGAGTTAAACGCTTTTTAGGTCTCGCCTGAGACAGCGCTTTAGCGCTGCTCTTGCGAGAGCTTTTGTAAATGGGAGATCTGGAAGTGCAAACGAGTGCTTTCAGGCCTCCAAATACAGTGCATGTGCGCCAGGCGCGCGCACCATTTGGCAGCCTGCACACCGGTTGCTTTCACTTTCGCAGGCCGCAGGGCCGCTTTGATGTGATCACGATCGCGATCACTTTCGCCGGGAGCGCGCACCATTTGGCAGCCTGCGTTTACATTTCGCGGGCGCTTTGATGTTCTCAGTGAGCCGCGCGGCCACTGCGAACATCAAAGCGCCCGCGAAATGTACACGCCATTTGCCACCCCCTCCCTTATCCCACTTCCTGCTTGTTTGCCGTGCTGACGTTTTCTTAACGGCGTTGCTTGTATGTCTACTCCCATGAAACAACACTATATTTGAGAGCAGTCCTCGGAGTGACCCAGCATACTTTAATATTAAAAGAAGCCTGTCTCCATTCCGCTTTCCAGACCTAAAAAGGCTTACTTCGCGCGTTTACCATTAGAAACCCTCTGCAGTTTTCTAACCATCTGTTCAGGAAAATTCCAGTAAATGTATCCCATATTTCCAGAAAGGCATGACAGGACACAGCGCGGGAGGCGGTCTTCCTGTGTTCCATTGCATGATTAGTTTTTAGCCCCTCGCAGAAAGCAATTTAGTTAACAAGGATGATATCGGTGTGTAAAAGCTGCATTTAATTCCCCCTCCGTGGCTCATTGTTTCTGTTCGCTCTGTTAGTTTGTGCTGCCAATGATGTCATTCTGTGTTCACTTCGCAGCTACACAGTTGTAGTTCTATTTCTTGGGTTCTGGAGTGTCACAGTTGTTTTTATGCTCTGGTCGCCATTGTGAGTACACTAATAATAACAATTCCCATCAATAACAATTCCCATATCAGAGTAAAATCTGACTTATTCGCGCTTTAAAATATGCTTATTATTACCCCGCTGACCTATCTTATAACTTAGGCACATTAACCTTGCATATTTTTTAATAATTCAGACCGCTGACCACAGGCTGGACAAAGATCTCTACAAAAAATGCAAATGCAGTGAGCACAAGAGTTGTTCACCAGTGTTATACCCTTAAACGTCGTGGCGGTACATGTATCACTGCAGCAGGTGCCTTATACCCATGAGTTAGCTTAAAAAAGCGGTCTATGGGTGATCAATTAATTGAGCCAAAGGTTTGCTGTCAGTGACCAATTAAATATGCGAAGACAGGTTTACTAACACTTTTTCCTTATCCTCATCTTCATTTTAAAGCAGAGTTTGTACAACAAATAATGCATTACTCTACTCCTCGTTGTCCTGCCCAGCCCCTCAAGACTCCATCTTCTGCCACCACCCCCAATGTACAGTTTTCGGGATTATAATTTTTTTCTCCATTTCTAGCATTACCAATAAGTGTTCTTAGCCTGGCCTGCTGTGCTGTGCTGTAGCGACCCCTGGCGGCGATGTGCAGTATACCAGGTTGGTTGACGTTCACTTGCGAGGAGCGCTGCCCACGAGCACCTGAGAGAGCAGTGACGTGTGCCGGCAATGCGCGGGAGTCTGAGCCGGACCCCAGGCACCCACACAGCAGCGTCCCGCCATGGATATTTCCATTCCCTCGGCCAGAAGGAGTCTTGGTGATTCGCGGGAACAGCTCGTGTTACAACTTCTAAATTAGACCGCATCCCCGCCTCCCCCGTTCAGAAGACAGCGGAGACCTGCTGACAAGCAAAGGAGTGGACAAGAAACTCCTGCCATGAGAGCAGAGCACGGTGAACGTTCCGAGAGAGCAGGAATCAGCTCTCGGAGGCAAATGGCTCTTCAGAAACCACCCCTTTAGGGAGTAGCACAGAGACAAATCACCCACAGGGAAAGGGCACAGCAAAAAAACATGGTCTGGCAATGAACACAGACCGAAGTGTCTGTGAATGAAGCACCGTAAAACAAGCTAGCAGTGCATAAGCAGACTGCTGTTCACAGAAGTGCCATGCGTTAACCACACCACTACAAGAATCTCAGAACACCACAAGCAATCACTGCATGTGACTGACTGAAGCAGATGGCAGTAAAACTCCAGCGAATGGAACACAGCACAGCAAACACATCTGAATAGAGAGCATAAGCCAGCAAGCACACAAGCCAAGGAAGAGGAATACATGAAGAACTCTCTGAAATGGATAACAGCTAAAAACCTACGCTATGAGAAACAGGAGAAGCAAGTAACAGCAGGAATCTATCGCTCGACCATTCGAGAAATATCTGATAAGGAACATCTGCTAAAGGGAGTGGATTACTGCACAAAAACTCTCCTAAAGAAGCATGTGCAATGCAACAGGTCTCGCATTTACGTGAGTTTGAGCTGTTGGCATTGTAAATGACAATGCCTTTTATTTATGTTTTGATTTTGAAACATAAATAAAACACATTGTCATTTATAATGCCAATAGCTTAAACTCGAGTAAATGCGAGACCTATTGCATTGCAAATGCTTGTTAGACCTGTGATCTGCAGACTGAACCCAAATCTCAGATGCGAGTGAGGAACTCACTGAACTACCTTAACAGCTTCCTCACTCTAACCTTGATAGCTGTTGGGTAATTCTATGCATTATCACCTATATTTTTTATCTGCTTCAGAACATCGATTATTTACCCAAATAATAATGGGAATCTGTGTGCGTGCAAAACATTCTTTGAAATATTTTATTTTGCAAGCTTTTACAACAGTGGTTTGTTATGCTTCAACCTAAAAATGTGCATGCCAATCATTAATAAAATTGCAAACTTAGTGCTTAATGAAAGAAAGCCAAATATTGTGCCGCTTTCTGTTGCAAGTTGGTGTGAAGCAGTTTTAAGCTGCGGTCTCCTTCTAGGATAATGGCCGGGCAGGAAAGAGATCTCCGGGACACTATAGAGATCTGTCAGGCAAAGCGCTCACACGCTAAAAGAGGGTGGAGTAACAGCAAGAGGAGTGCGGGGATGAAGCAGGGGGAAAACATGCAGCAGACAATCAGGCTCGCATAAAAAAAATTCCATACAAAAATGGATGAACGCAGTACTTCGGCAACGGAAACTGATAAACAGCCCCTTTTAAGATATATCAAATAGAATAGATTCAGGCAAAACCTAAAAGGACCCAAAACATTTGCAAGTGTATTCCAGCTCAGACCTGGAGTAAATGCACCACCACATATATTCAAACAATGGTACTGCAACACCTTCCCACAGAACCACACACACACAACTATATATATATTTTTATACACAGTGGCAGTTGTCACTGCAAAGTTATAGTTAGAACCAGGTTTCCCTAGCAGATGGATTTTTTGGTTTGCTAATATCTTTGGCACCCTTTGACAAATCTTCACAAACTCTCCACTGAAAAGGTTAAGCCAAGCCATCTCCTTCCTAGAAAGTTTCGGGAGATCCATCAAGAGAGGCCAGAGAAACAAGGTATCCCAAAACATTCTCCCTATCCATAGCTAAATTGGACAACAATATAGCAAAAATACTTAATGGAATTACACCAAATTTGTCAGAAAGCTCCATCTTTACCCACAAAGTGTGCTTTTTGTGATTTGTTGCCAATCCTTTCAGTAGTGTTTGAGAAATGAAGGTTCAATGTTTATGCATATATAGAGATGTGGTAGCATCGTGGGTCTGGAAGATAAAGATTAGTTTTGATAGGCTGCCTCATATCAACACAGATGTTTGGCAGCCATTTCACTACTCTGGGAGTCAGTCCTGTGAACCCCACCCTGCTGAGCCATTAATTCGTCCAGGGGGTCCCATCACCTAGGGCCTGAACCTTTATTTTGATATTGAATGGGGAGGAGGGCGTGTGGCACCCTCCTTGAGCCATTTCATAGCCCTGGGTACCCCATTCCCCAGGGTCTGAGATTTTATTTGAGGAAAGAGTGTGGGCCCCCCTCTCTCTGAGCCATAAAATGGCCCCAGGGACCTCATCACTTGGGACACTGTCGTGTTCCCTACCAGGGAGAATGCAGGAAGGGAACAAAAGTTAATTCCCTTCCCACACTCTTCAGGGCAGAGAACATAGCTATGCTCCACCTCATAGGCAGTAGGAACGAAAGCTGCTCCTGCTGGGCAGGAGAAAAACAATAAAGGCAGCTCCTGCCAGCACTTAAGATGGATGCTGGCAGGGGAGTCGGAGGGCCAATGCCTCATCCCGCAGCCCCCAATGCTTAAGGATGTGGTGGGTCTATTTGGTGGGACAAGGCATCCATTAACAAATAAGTAAATAAAAGACAGAGGCCAAGCAGGAGTGGGAACACTCCCCTGCCTAAAGAAACAAAATAAATGGAACGAGGCATCCAAAATATATATTTTTTTAAAGCAACGTGTGGCAGTGCCGGAATGTGTTCCTTGTCCTGCATTTACAAATAGAAAAAAAAGAAGATAACGATAGCGTATTAGCTTCATCATTCTGCATTGAAACAGCGAGGCCACTCATACATTATTCACTACCTCAGAAAAGCCCTGTGTGGGTTTTGTAACGAATATCAAACTTGTTGTGGTGTACCAAGGAGGGGGCTGCAGGAACTACACTAGCCTTCCACTTTAACCTTTGGTTTTTCCCCCAAGTAAATACAAATACAAATGTAGGAAGGTGGATATCTGACTATGGTTACCCCCAACTTTTTGCCTAGTGTCTAGCTGGTTTTTCGACTTAGTTGGCCTGAGATCCTGCCATTCAGGGTCTCAGGCTGTCTGCTCTCTCTGTAAAATGGACTCCATGTACCCTAGGTACATAACCAATTGGTAAGGATCACCTTATTGGACCCTGTACAGTGTACCCTAGGTACCCAGGGCATAGGTGTACCCTAGGCCTCCCAGGGGCTGCAGCATGTATTATGCCACCCGTGGTCTGGCCTTCCAATCAGACACAACTGGCTGGTCACTCAGCTGGGGCAAGGTCGTGTAATCACCCCTTGCTTAGGTGTAGTATTCCTATACCTACCTTATATATAGACACATGTGTACCTATCAGTCACTCCTATGGCAGGCCTTAACAATCCTGGAGGCAGAGTGCTTGGTAACATGTGAGATGGTGCTCTAGCATGAGCTGAGCCTGTCTGCAGCTTTCGGAACCATGTCCTTATAGCTGTTCTATGATATAGCCTACCATATACTCTTAAAGTGCCTTATAATCTTAAACGGTTATGGTAACTATGGTTTGGCTTTATCAAAACATGTCGTGTAAGGTGTCTAACACTCGGGAATAATACCCCCATGCCATTTCTGGACATGAGAATATTATTCCCCCCTTCTAGAGGGAAAGACATGTTAAAATCATACTTCAACTGTTAGCCTCTGACCAAAGCCTCAGCATCACAAAATGGATGCTGCTGCCACGACACAAGTCTGACCTCCTGCAGCTGGGAGTGATCCCAGCCAGGGAGGCCTGGACAATAGGTTTCCTGCTTGGGGAGGTGCTAGCACCTCCCCAGACAGCCTTTAGTGTATTGGGGCAGGGTGGGCTGAAAGGAATGAGACATGCCTGGGGCACACAAGGTGTTCCTTGCATAGTCCAGTTCAAACCGGCGCTGGGGCACTCCAGCCCCAGCTCTGGCGCGAAACTGGACAAAGGGAAGTGGGTGTAACCACCCCCTCCCAGGTCCCACCCATAAGGCGTGACCTAGCAGGTATCCCAGCCCCCCAGATTAGTATAAGAGTGGGAGTTGGGCCTCAAGAGATTAGATTATCCTGAACCTGCAAGACTGAACAGAAACTCTGGACCTTCGACATTCGACGAAAGAAGAAGACTGAAGAATCTCCCTTGTAGCCAAGGAGTGGCTACCCTGTGCAAACAGGCACCATCAAGAGACTACCCTTTGCTTTGTGAAACGTTCGACGAGGAACCGACTGCAGAGCCCGACCAGAGCCTTGATTTCCAGACTTCTCCGACCCTCATCCACATCTGCAGCAGAGCTGAGATCCGTGGAGGCGACGAGCGACGTGGGACCGGCTACCTGGGAAAAGTGGCTAGTAACTTACAGCGCAGCTTCTGAGGTACCCTCGAAGTTGTGCACCGGGGATTGAGAAGCCCCAACCCCAAGCACCATCTGCACCGAAGACCAGCCCCCCACACTCCACGAGTCCTGCGTGGGGCCCTTCAGCATTTTCCTGCTTGCCGCGTCTGTCCGGTTGCTTGCCCGCTGGCTAGTGGCCTCTGTGACGACGCTCCCTGAAATCTTCTGCGCTGGTTTGGCTCCTCCAGACTGGCTCCCGCTTCTCTGCAAAGAAGAAGCACCCCAGACCTTCCTGGTCTGCACCAGAAGCAAGTCCCTTGTTCTTCGTGGGTTCCGCTTGCCAAGGCTTGGTGAGTCCTAGTCCAACTTCGACGCCGCCGACAGCAAGAGCCTTCGTGGGACAGCTCGCCTCCTGGTCCTGGTCGTCCTCGACGCTTCCTGGTCCTCCTGGCTGCAGCGACAAGCTTCACCTTCACCTGCAACTCTTCACGACATCGCCTGGTTCCTTCCTGGTTCCACGTGGTCACTGGCTAGTGACCTTGACTCTGTCCCCTCTGCTTGCAGGTTTCTTCTCTTCTTGATCCCAGCCTTGGGATCCACCGGACACTCTTCACTGACTGCCTGTCAGCATCTTTCTTCAGGCATCCATAGGAGTCGACGACGAAAACGACGCATCTTCACCCCTATGCACCCGCAGCCTGTGGGCTAGGTAACTTGGGTACTCCGGTGCTCATCAGGATAGTGACTATCCTAGTGTCTAGTTTTCAAGTCTCAACTTCCTAGCTACTCCGGAAGTGTCCTAAATCTATCTATTTCTAAACTGTAACATTGCTATTGACTTTTACGCATTACGCGTGAGTGTTTCCACTCTGCACACGAATCCCGTGGGCCTCCCACTCCCTAACTAACGCTAGTGTAGTGTAGCCCCAGCGATTCCCTAGGCCTAGGCCTATTCTATTTCCATGACAGTGGTTCTTATACCACTTATTTAGTATATGGTTTGCGTGGCCCCTAGGGCCTAACTGTATTACTTACCTGTGTGACTTACTGTATGCATTAATAAGACTGTGTTGTACTTACCTCTAAACTCATAAAGAGTGCTGAGGGTTTGCTTAGAATAAATACACTTTATTTTATATATATATCTGTTGTGGTGTCCTTTCATTTGGTATTCAAGGGATTATATATGGTATCACAGCTGGCTTCACATGCCATTCAGAGTTTAGCCTAAGACTGCTCTTGTCCATGCTACCACTAGGATAGCTGGTCTATAAGGTTGACTTTACAACCAATCACCATAAGGGTATTTGGACTGATATAAGGTGTACACTATAACTAGTGACATCATACATCAGGCCAACTTCTCACAACAAACACAAACACAAACACACACACGCACACACACGCACACGCACACGCACACGCACACACACTTAAAAAGTTACATATTTGTTGTTGGTAAATATATTATTCAAGGGTGGTTTGGGGTTGTTGACGGTCACATGCTGGCACCCTTATCGCATATAATGTTATCTGCAAGGATCTGATGATGACTGTATGAGGTTCAATCTCCCTAATGAACTACATGTAAAAAGTTACTACTTCTAACTTTACAATCATAAATTAGGCTCTATAACCTGAATTGAGAGAGTGGAGACAAGCCAGTCTACACGTTGCAGTAAATTTAAAATAGCAAATGGTGACTAGACTAAAAGTAGTACATTTATTGCAAAGTGTAAGAATACATTTACACATGAAATTTTACTCACCTGTAAATGTACCTTTGTGTCTAGAGCCCACTGTTTGTGCGTTAGCTATAATTTTATGCTACTGAGCCATCCAGTGGCGGCATCAACAGGTTATAAATTTACTGTTTCAATAATGGAATGGCACTTCTAGTAATTATGAAAAAACTACTGCAATGAAACGTAACAGTAAAGAATTGCCACAAGCAATGATGTTGTTTTTGAGGCATTACCTGCCCCTTTCTCCCTCGTGTCTACCATTAATAATGCTGCTCTTGTATCTAAAAGCCTACATCACCCCCTTAAAAACGGTCATATAAGGATTCAGGCACAGTATTACTGTGCAATGTTACAGATTTTCAAGTTGTGGTGATGACAAGACTGCCAACATGGTAATGGAAGGCACCTAACGAAATAGCTGTATACAGGTATTAGGGAAACACAGACCTCACCACTGGGAGCCTTGAGGGCCAAGTGGGATGCCGACATGGCAACTGCACTCACAGACAGCGAGTGGTCTGCACTCCTTGCTTACCCGAAGGCAGTATCACACAATGCACAGTTTAAATTTATTTAATATATTATCACACAGAGGGCATTTCTTACACCCCATAGGCTACACAAGGTGTTCCCTATAGTCACGTCAAATTGCCAGAGATGTACTGAAACAGATGCAGGGTTTGTACAAATGATATGGGCATGTCCAGCGCTATCCCAAACGGCATGTCATAAGTACTGACGCTGGGACAATATACTGCTACAGCACACCAATGGGCGGATATCACATGAGCCAGTGCAATAAGAATTAGGAGTACAGGGGCCAGTCACGCTACGGCTTCAAAATACCATGTTGTACATTGAAATGTGTTGCTTTATCCTATTTCTCTTACCACACATGCAATGGATGCTAACTCAGTAAGTTAGAGTAGACACCGATTGTGTAGCCAAGTAGTCAGTTGCAGGATGGGTGGATGGGATCTAGGGTTGTTAGATTGAGAATATGCATACTGTGTACCTTCTGTTATAATTATTTAATTTAATATGCATAACATACGGAGTAAAAAAGTTAAGAAGATGGGATAGGCTGAAAGAATATATGCACCATATTAAGAAATTAGTGGTCTTATGGAAAAATGTTGACAGTAACAAAAGTAAATGATAATTGCAAAAATACATTAATGAAATGGAAAGGGTGACAATTGTATGAATGTCTTATTATACCAAAACTCAATAATGTTTGTTTTAAAAAAGAAAAAAGACTGCCAACATCAGATTCTTTAGAGTAGAGCTTCACACAATACAAAATATTCTACTGATGGTAAAGTTTCTTACAATTAAATAGTCTAATAGTCTTCATATATTAACTTTTCATATGCGAAAATATTTTTAAGTAATTGAGTTTAGTTTAATGTATTCTTTCAGGTCAAAATTCAGCAAGTATTAAGAAATGCTAATTAAAGACAATTTTGCGAAACAGTCACAGTTGCATGTAAAACGGATCAAATTTCAGCATATGCAACTTTACAGAGACAGATATTAGACATACAATATTTTCATACTTACAGTTTTATCTTCCACATTCCAAAATATGACAGCGCCTTCCCTACATTTACATAAGACAGAAATATATTAACTTTAAAGTACATCATCGCTTACAGAATACAGTGTGGCATGTATACAGGGATCAAAAGCACATAGTCTACAGTAGACTGATATTCTATATATAAACACAACTCTTTTCTGTTTGTAACAGCCAGTAGGCCAGAGTTTATTTGCTAATGATTAAAGGCGAAGGCACCCTTATTCTAAGAAAACCTGAACAATGCACACCGTAATTCAGAAACTATCAAGCAGCAGCTGACCAAGAAATCACTTCAGGTAAAAGTCTCCTTCAAACTACCTAGGTGTTCATACTGCTACAAATACTCAAGGGGAAACTAGCACTGTTCGTAAGAACAGCGGCTTCAGCAACCTGCAGCAGGTAGTTTATGATAGAGACAAGCTAACTGTTCAACAGTGTTAGAAATGGAAATCTCTAGTTGGCACAGGTATGCACTTGCGACAAGCAGGGACTCTCAATTCTAAGTCAGGATAAGGGGATCACCCTTTCAAATAACCCCTGCTCACCCTTTAGGTAGTGTGGCGCAAGCAGTCAAGACTATTCTCAGGGCGTCATAGGTTAAGCATTTGAGAACACAGGATATTAAAATAAACTTTATTAAAAGATGTATTTTATTATTCTAAGTTCAGGCATACTAAACACGAATTTCTACCATGCTTCCTGAGCCTGCTAGGATTATAGAGTGTTATAATCTAGCAGCCTATTCTGGCCTATGGAGAGCAGGTAGTCTTACAATAGTGAAAAACGAAAATGGCTGTAATTCACTATTAGGACATGCCACACACCTCAGGGCATGTCCTACCTTATCCTTACAATCCACCCTGCCCTGGGGCCTACCATAGGGGTGACTAATATGAAGGTAAGGGAAGGTTTAGGGACTGGCAAGTGGGGACACTTGCCCAGTCAGCATGACAGTACCAGACTGCATGCAGGTTCTGCAATGGCAGACCTTAGACACATTTTACCCCGCTGCTTCTGTGGGTGGCGCAACCAGTGCTGCAAGTCCACTAGCAGCATTTGGATGTACAAGCCCTTGGCACCCCTGGTGCACTCTACTAGGGACTGATAGTAAACCAAATAAACCAAACATGGAAGTCAATTCACATAATACATTTCACCATAGGGAGCACTTGCACTGTGGCACTGGATGGCAGTGGCACAGTGCCCTGAGCAGCTAACACCAGCACAAAAATACATTGAGGCACAAACAAAAATGGAAGGGTGACCCACGCCAATGGTGCCAGGTCTAACACGTGTCCCCTCCAGCTGAAATGTGGGGAGAACTACCCTACCCCAGGGAGTTCTCATCACTAAGGCGGAAAAATCTGGAAAGACCATCAGCGTTGGCGTGGTCTGTACCGGGGCGATGTTCCACCGTGAAATCCATCCCCTGTAGGGAAATGGACCACCGCAATAACTTAGGATTCTCACCCCTCATCTGCATCAACCATCTGAGGGGCCTGCGGTCTGTTTGAACCCGGAAGTGAGACCCAAACAAGTAGGGTCTTAACTTCTTCAATGCCCAGACCACAGCAAATGCTTCTCGCTCAATCGCACTCCACTTTTGTTCCCGGGGAAGTAACCTCCTACTAATAAAGGCTACGGGTTGGTCAAAGCCCTCCTCAGTGATCTGTGAGATAACAGCCCCTACACCATGCTCTGATGCATCTGTCTGCACAAGGAACTCTTTGGAGAAGTCAGGAGCCAAGAGCACGGGCGCCGTGCACATGGCAGTTTTCAGGGTGTCAAAGGCCTTCTGACAGGTGTCAGTCCATATCACTTCTCTGAGCTGCTTCTTCGAAGTCAGCTCTGTCAAGGGGGCAACGATGCTGGCATACCCCTTGACAAACCTCCTGTAGTACCCTGTGAGTCCTAAAAAGGCCCTCACCTCCGTCTGAGTCTTTGGGGGCTCCCAAGCCAGGATGGTTTCAATCTTGGGTTGTAGGGGCGCCACCTGGCCGCTCCCTACTTGGTGTCCCAAGTACACCACGGAACCCTGCTCGATCTGACACTTGCATGCCTTGATCGTGAGGCCTGCCTTGCGCAGGGCCATCAACACTTCCCAGAGATGTCGCAGGTGTTCTTCTCATGTGCCACTAATGTTAGAAATTGAAATCTCTAGTTGGCACAGGTATGCACTTGCGACAAGCAGGGACTCTCAATTCTAAGTCAGGATAAGGGGATCACCCTTTCAAATAACCCCTGCTCACCCTTTAGGTAGTGTGGCGCAAGCAGTCAAGACTATTCTCAGGGCATCATAGGTTAAGCATTTGTGAACACAGGATATTAAAATAAACTTTACTAAAAGATGTATTTTATTATTCTGAGTTCAGGCATACTAAACACGAATTTCTACCATGCTTCCTGAGCCTGCTAGGATTATAGAGTGTTATAATCTAGCAGCCCATTCTGGCCTATGGAGAGCAGGTAGCCTTACAATAGTGAAAAACGAAAATGGCTGTAATTCACTATTAGGACATGCCACACACCTCAGGGCATGTCCTACCTTATCCTTACAATGCACCCTGCCCTAGGGCCTACCATAGGGGTGACTAATATGAAGGTAAGGGAAGGTTTAGGGACTGGCAAGTGGGGACACTTCCAGTCAGCATGACAGTACCAGACTACATGCAGGTTCTGCGATGGCAGACCTTAGACACATTTTACCCCACTGCTTCTGTGGGTGGCACAACCAGTGCTGTAAGCCCACTAGCAGCATTTGGATATACAAGCCCTTGGCACCCCTGGTGCACTCTACTTGGGACTGATAGTAAACCAAATAAGCCAAACATGGAAGTCAATTCACATAATACATTTCACCATAGGGAGCACTTGCACTGTGGCACTGGATGGCAGTGGCACAGTGCCCTGAGCAGCTAACACCAGCACAAAAATACATTGAGGCACAAACAAAAATGGAAGGGTGACCCACGCCAATGGTGCCAGGTCTAACAAACCGCAATTACACGGTGAAGGAAAAGAGTAGAAAAGCACTGACTTCATGTCTTGAGATGTGCATGTATTCATGCAACGTTAGTGATTTATTTTCAGCATCTCTATAACACTCGTAAAACAGAGGTGCACATTAAAAGTGATCTTACATAATCTAGATCTAGGCATGCTATAAGAATCTGAAAATAGCTCCATCGTTGAGGAGCTGAAAAGGTGATATGCAAATGATATGAATGCTGTTTGGACGATTACAGATTTAGGCTATGATAGAACAACATTTTGAAAGGTTTTAACTCTGCCTAAATGCTCTCAGTCAGCTCATATTTTTAGGTCTCACACCAGACCACTCAAGCTGCCTGGTTGCAAACGACCTATTGTGACTTATTGTCACTCTCCTTTCCTTACTTCTTATTCTGTTTTAGTTTCTCCTTATGATCCTTTAGACTGGTATGTTTTGTAGCCTCCCACTGATCACAGTTAGGGGACTACTTTCTGCTTTTACATTTACAGCTCCACGACAGTGCATGTGTTTTCTATCCCTCTCCTTTGTGTGTTGCTTCCCCCCACGCTGTGTTGCTCCACAAACCTTCTAAGCTTGTCTGTAAAAGCACAGCGACAGGGATACCTTTTGCTGGGGTACGGCTGAAGAGCAGACCATAAAGTTGTTTTTGTTTTATCTCCTACATTCCACATATTGCATAAAAGCACACTCTTTGTAGCACTGGGGAAAGGTCATCTGCTACACTCATTCAGCTGGCGTATGAGACAGAAGGTGTACTTAACTTGACACTTCTCTTGGAGGTGCATAGATCTGGCGTCTTGGCTACTACAGAGGACCAGATAGCTGAATCCTGTGGAAAGTATATTAGTCCTTGGCAGGCATTTCTCTTTACATTGTGACATTTCTTTATTTTTAAATTCTGTAATGAGTTTGAGAGAAAAGTATTTGAAAACTAAACCATGCCATTTATAAAACTGAACACATTGAATTCAATGTAGTGTTCTGAAATACCATAAGATTTGTGCTTTCTTTTCATTAGGTATTTTGAAATGTCTTTTTCCGTTATTTTTTTAGAGTATGCTCTCCTGATATTGGCATGGTCAAGATAACGGCACTAGCATTCTAAAAGGCTGAACCTATTGGTTTTGCACATGCTTTTTCTTTCTCCCACCTCCTAATGGTACACCTTCAGTCTCTCTAGATGTAGCATTTCTTCTTCATGTTGCCGTTTCTTTCTCAAATCTGACAGGTAACAGTTAGTACTGTTCTGCGTCTTTTTTTTAGCACATCAATAAAAAAAGTTTTATGGATTCAATTAAAGTAGAAAAATGCCACTTCGTTTACACCTTCTCTTTCTTTAAAGGTGCACATTATAGGCCCTAGTGACATCTGCTATTCCCTTCAAATTTTAAGTTATACAGTTAACCTTTGACATTCTTTTATAAACGTTCACAAATGGGCCAATAAAGAAGAGTCTAAACTACACCTGAAAAAGAAAATAAGTCCAGGATCTGTCTCCTTTGCGTGATTTTCAGTACCAATCACCAAAACATTTGATGCATCTACAAATTTAAATGAAAAGGAAAATTATATTGCGGCTTATTTCAAAATATATAAATACATCAAATCTAAAACGTATTCTCTAGGCTCATTAAGGCTACTGAGGTCAGCGGATCCATCACCACAGTCAATTCTCCCTCACCCACTTAATATAAGATACACTCTTTTAAAGTATGGCGTTGAGTCATGAAATCTGCAAAATCTAAATAACCGCGTTCACATATTAAATACAGGCGACATCTCACATGCAGTAACTACACATGCATTATTTTGTCCGTTCTCAAAAAGACAAAAAACAGCCACAAATTATTTATTCAAATGCCATCACCCAAAGGCAGTAACCTTTTGTACCATTATTATATGGATGTAATTGGTAAACACAAATATACTATCAGCGTTGGGTTTTTCAACAACTGATGCTGAACACGATTTCAGATGTAATAGAAGGGTTTAAACGTTTTCCCGAGATGTCACTTCCGATGAACACTGAAGAGTGTTTCAAATTTTAGAGAACATGTGGCATTGATGCATGTGGTTGCAGAGTTGTTATTGATCCTTGTTCATGTGATACTCAAAAACAAGAAGACCAATATAGAAATGTTATAAAGAAAAAGCAAAGAAAAACTGTGCACTGCCACCAATGAAGTATTATAAATCACAAATCTTCTCCAACCTTTAACTAGATTTTTGTTTTAGCAAAGGTTGGGTGGTAAATCTTAAACTTTGCATTGCATATTTATACCCGATTGCAACTGCTGTTGTCAGGTAATACAGTTACTTCAGAATTTGTTTGGAAGTCTATATTTGAGCTTTTGTGCTTCACATATATGCATTCCTAAACAATACATTATTGCTGCTTGGTGGCACTGCAAGCTGCACGTTACTACTACGCGACTGAATAGTATTCGTTATTACATGCCTATCAACCTGTGAAGAAAGAAAGGCTGGGGTGGCCTTGTCCCAATTCAAATTGAAGATCTTAAGGTTTACACACAAATCCTATTGAGCAGTGTTTGCATCACTGAACTGCATAACTAGTCCTATTATTTAATTACGTTGTATAGTGTCCTAACTACTCGTTGCAAACTGTGAAATCATAAGCAGAACATCTTTTGATTTATCAGCATTAATTAATTAAATCATTAATTTGGAAATATTCTTAACACTACCACAAAACCGTCCTCCACTGTAAAACAGCTTGTGTTGCTAATATGTTGCTCACTGGGCGTGCTTCCTCCGCTGGTTGCCATGTAAAACCTCCACCACAGTCGGGACTCTCGGAGAAAGACCGGTTCTGTTGCCTTAAGGACTCTTCGCTTCTGCTTTTTCTAATTGTTTCCAGGTGAGACTTCTAATACTATCAGCCTTCATTTTAAACTCGGACAATCAACACGTCATTATAATTAATAGAAATTAAAAATACAAGCTCTTTAGGATATGATAAAGCTCATTATTACTCATGTAAGATTCACCCATAAACAAAGTTTCAATGTAAAAATGGAAATCAAGGTACAGTTCCCCAAAACTATGCACTGAAAATTACAACAATAAAAATGTACCTCGTGGCAGGGCTACCACTTCAAAATATCCTTGGGATACAACGTCATGACATAGTGTACCGAGATGATACTCATCAGCTGTAGCAAAAGCAGTGCATTGCATCACATCCTGTACCAAAGAAAAACAGACAAGCGGCAGGTCATTTATTCTAGATGTCCCTTTATTCACTGAATTTGCTTTCACTGCTCAAATATTTACTTTCAACACATATGCTTCTATAGTGTTCCCAACTGGTAACCAAATAAGACATTTAATCTGGCTTCAAACGTCGCTGAACATTATTTTAAATTCCATCTGTTTACAAATATCTATTACTTTTGGAGAATAATTTGCTAAATTGCAGAAATCCTACTGTTGTGATCTACTTAATTTGGTACCCCTTTCTCAAACAACAGAACTTGATTAACATGTAAATTACTCTGCACATGGAGACCGGCATGTGACCTTCGGCAAATTCCTTTCCGTTGATATATTTCCCTTGTTCAGTTGAGACATTTGCAGAAGCTGGGTAAAAGAGCAATATAAATTGGATTTATATAGCCCTTACTAGCTGATGAGACATTTAAGTGCTTTACGGCAAGCAGCATGCTACTCTGGAACCCAATATTAGTGGTTATTGACTATTGTTGATTACTGGGATTAGTCTTGTGCTCGCAATGAAAACATTTGCTCCGGCTTCTCTGCTGCAGATTAGATTAATAGGAGTTAGTGGGCGCTATGTGAGTTCTTGAAAATGGTTGGTGAAATGAATACACGTGGGAGAGAAGGTTATGTTTCCTTAAGTTGTATGGGTATGGTTCATACAAGGGGAGTTTGTGATCAATGAAATAAGTTGTTGACAATTTTTAAAACTACAATAAATTACATTAAGAAAGAAGCGAGACAGGCAAGGGACTTGAGGACTATACCCAGAGAGAGGAGGCATACAGAAGAGGTAAGAAATGGGTCATTCAAAAAAAAAAAATTGAGGGCACAATTTAAAGTTTTAAGTCAAAGTCAGATTTACATTCAGGGTTTTAAATTATAGTGGTAGAGGCATAGCATGCACTCTGAGGATGTATCACTGTAGAAAGGAAAACACATTTATGTGTATGTGTGATCGTCCTGTATTAAATATTTGGATTGGCACTACAATCAGGTGCAACAGTTTTTCTACTGCTGTGGTTGATTTTTGTAGTAAATGAAATTTTCCGTTAGTGGTATGACAGCGTCTACCCTTGCCCTGAGAATAGGACTGACTGCATGTGTAGCTGGTAAACTGGCTTTTATTTTTCCCCAGGCATCACACTAATCTAGCATGTATGTGAAAACCTAGGACTGTTCCTAGTAAGGCAAAGTCCATGACCTGTCCTGAGACCTGTTGGGGCACACATCAAGAGTACATTTACAGTGGACAAATGACTATTGTCCTTGTCTTGAAATAAGTGCATAAGGCAGTGGTGACAGCATATTGTGTTGAATGATCTCCAGTACAGGGCCAGACATTTTTATCTAGGTCAGTGAGGGTTTGGGCTACTGGCTTTCCTCATGTAAAGGATGTAGAAACTCTGCATGCACTGTAGAGAAGAGGGAGAAAGGGAGAGACAGAGAGGGAGAGGATTCATGTACAACATATGGAATCCATTTTGCATACCCCTGGCTTACCATGGCACAAGATGCTGGGTGAGACAGAGTCCCCAGACAGTCTTGGTGTTGCTTGCATTCTTGTTGCTGAAGGGTGGACATCCATACACTGAAGTGATGAACATGGAGACCGGGCTAACTTTAGAAATTCCATTAAGAGTCTGTTAGCAAAGGGCTGCTTAGCAGTTCTTCCTGAGCACTGCCATAGGGTATGTAGCCAGGCAGAATGGGTGGGACTGCAGTTTTTGTTGTGCGAGGTGAAGAAATTACTAGGTCAGGCCTAGCCTTTATCTGTCCTTCCATTACATCTGAGAGATTTAGGACATCCAGGTGCAAAAAGTCACACTCAATTGTGCCCTTGCTGTGAGAAGACTTTACATACATGCTTTGTTTGGATAGCATCCCGGGAAGGACACTTGAAAGAGAACACTTTAAACTATACACAATCCATTTATTTATGGTGGAGTGTGCACAAAAGACGAAAGGAAGGGAAGAAGTAGGGATAGAAGGCAGTGCTAGACAACTTTAAAGGAAACAATTCATAGCTTGTTACAAACATCTGTATATGAACGTGAAACGGTAGCGCTCTCTTGACAAGCAGATAACACAAGCTTCATTAGCAGCCACATTAACCAACTCAGCTATTTACCAGTAGCACATACATTGTTTAAAGCGGGTTCTATTGCTTTACTACTCATATTTCTGTTTAGCCAATTGGATCATGTGATGAAAACGTGTGAAGTAAAAAAGTGTACCTCCTGTAATTGTAGGGCTACAAATCGCACTGGAACAAATATATAGTCCAACAGGAATTGAAAAAATCTGAGATATCGATCTCCTTCTTGGAAGGAAAAACAGAGGCAGCAGCATGCCATGTCTCACAACCACAGCAACACAGGTCTCCTTACCTGGTAGGTGTAGAATGTTTGTCAGCAAATATTGTTTGCTTATTATCCATCTTAGAGCAGCGCTTGTTACATCTTGTGGGTATCTTGGGTGAGGGAAAGTGACACAGTGACATTCTTTGGAGAATGTTGAGCAAAGGATTACAGGAGAGAATGTTATGGAAGAGAAGCATTGGTGGCTTGCTGGCTGGCAGCTCCCGTCTTATTGCTGTTTAACTGCATAAAATAAAGAAACTTCGAACTACTCACAGTTGCTTCGGGTGAATAGTACTTTTTTCTAGCAACAAGCGTGGGATCAGGAATGCTGCTGGACAAGGAGGAGAGCGCCCATTCTTGGGGCCAGCAATAACGGAGTTGGTGAATTGGTGGACCGCTGTAGCCGGGATTTCTGGATGTAGTTAAGCAGCAACTGAGGCAACAGAATTTTTTTTTTGAGGATTATAAACTGCAAGAAATTTTGTGGCACGTTTTGGGAGCATGAAGAGGCAGCCATATTTATCAGCAGCCCTCAACTGCCGTGCACACGTAAAGACGTTAGCCGTGTGACATGTCAAGTGACACACACAAGTGGTCATGTGTTGTTTAGCAACGGTTACGCTGTAAACATTGCATCCATGCGCTTCTGAAACGGTGCAGGTAGGTCATGAGATGCAACACACTTTGTCTTCAGTTTACTAGCAACTGAAGAGGCGCATCTCGATTGAGGCATCTCTGGTAGTGAGCTTTATGCTACACTCTTGTGCTGGGAAAAAAAAAAAACCAAGACACTTATTTAGAGGTTCAATCTTTAAGTGTTCACAACTGTACACCTGAGTAAAACTGGTGCTTCAGTTTATCTAGAATGTGTGTCCTTAGACAGGGAAGGGACGATTGCTCCAATACCATTTTTAAACGCACAAGGAGAGCCCTTCACAGGTTGGGAGGTTTGGGAAGGCGGGTTTCAGGCATATGCAGTAGGGGAGACATTTTTACAATTTCTCGCAAATTGGCTATGCTTGAGCACTGTTTGGGAGCTGAAGGGCAACGCATATTAAAACATCTTCCACCTTTACCTTTGGAGGATCTTGAAGAATAAGACTGGAATGACTATGATAACACACTGATGAAACTGGTGTTGTGCGGTACAATATGACCTATGCACTAGTCACAATTTTTGTTACACTCTTCAAATTTGACATCTTTTTCTAAATAGTGACAATCTGCTTGGTACATGCCTTGCACTTGCATGGTAACTTACTAGGAAATTATTCTGCAGGCAGCACAATTTTTAGGAAGCATATTATTGTGTTGTCCGTCTGTCCAAGGCTAAGGAAGACAGTACATGATTCCCTTTATTTTAGTTGCCTGGTTGGAGACAGCTCTGAGTCTCAAGACAAACAATTACCTCGTAGTTGCACCTTTGACACAGTGCAACTGGGACCTGTGCCCTGGCTGTATTTAACACCTCTGAGCTAACTTAGGCAGAGGAGCACTTTGGCTAAGATTAGCCTGGAACGTTGTGCCCAAGATGGAGCATCGCTGACTAGTTTTCTTCCCGCTGAAGACGGTAGCCTGCACTACACCAGACTGGTTTCCTGATACATCATACACAGATATGGGGAGTTGGGCTGTCCCAAGATTTGGCAGACGGTACTTCCACTAGGCTCTCAATAATGTAGGTAGAAACAGGAGTACACTCATAATCACACTGTAATGTAATAATGGTTCAACTGGTTGTCTTTTTCACCATTCCTCTCTGCTTTAAATGTGTTGTCAGCATATCATCAGATCTCTTTGCACCCAAATTCTAGGTCTATTATATCATTATTACACCAGAAGGGGCCTATTGGTTCAAACGCATGCTGTTTGAATTGGCATCAGCCTTGGCAGTTGCATCAGCTTTTCAGTGAGGAGAAAAAATTTACAGATTTTCAAGATGATATGCTGGTGTTTGGTGAAAGTGAAGAGTAACACAATAGAGTTTTACATTCTGTGTTGAAAACTTTGCAAGAGTGTGGTTTGACCATCAGTTTGGATACGTGTAAGAATGGTGTGGGGGTGTTGAGCACTGGTTGGACAAGAACGGGGCGGAGCTTAAGCTTAAGTTAGTGAAAGCTATTGAAAACACTATTACCACAGAACAAGGACCAATTGCGATCATTTTTGCGATGAGCAGAATATTATTCCTGGTTTATTCAAGTATTTGTGGACACAAAATGCATAAGTTAATGTTACAGAATGCTAAGTTTCAATGGTGTGCAGAGAGTGGAAGTGAGTTTGTGCAAGTGATAAGGAGCATCCAGCTTTAAAAACCCTTTGACGCCACGTGACAAGAATATTATTTGCACTAATGAAAGCGTCTGGGTTTGGGGGCAGTGTTAATGCAGTACAGGAATGGCAAGGAAGTAACCACAGTTTATGCTTCGCGACCACTGAGACGTGCAGAATTGACGTATTCCACCATAGAGTGAGGCTTTGGTATGTTGGTGGGGTATGAATCACTTTAGTAAATTTGTGTGGGGAAGTGAGTTTGTGATTCGCACTGACCATAGTCCTTGGAGGATGCTTTTGTGGACAGCAAAAATAATCAAAAGATCAAACAGTCAGCTGCTGGCAGGCAGCTCCCTCCTTGTTGCTGTTCAACTGAATAAAATAAAGAATCAATGCACACTTGCCTTGAGTATGTAGTTTTTTTCCACAGTTTTCTCTCAGCGCATTTTACTAGAATTGACCGGAATCCCCTCTAGGGTGGGCATTTAGAACGTGTAGGTAGGCTGAGAAGAAAGGCATGAAGGTGCATTGGGCACCTCAGAGGAGTTATGTACAGCAGGGGGTACATTATCCTGGAGATAAATTATCGCATGCAAGACATACAAATGGTATAACCCACAATCCTGGAGGGGTGGCAAAGAAAAAAAGCTGAGTGCAGTCAGGTAAGGTCTAAGGGCAGGGTCTCTAAACGGGACTCCGTTAGGAGCTCTGCTGCATGAGTTATAGAGGTTTCAAGTAGCCATCCCAACAGACATGCCTCTTACTGACCCATTTAGATAATGAGGGAGCTTTCTATGGACCCCTTAGATTCCTATTACACTACTTTTGAAATATGAAAGAATAGATTAAGTAGGTCTACATTGAATTAAAGAAAAAAACACTTCAGTAATCTTGATTGTATTCTTTCTTTTTTCCTTAGTGATAGTATATTCCATTGTATGCTTTTCATCATGCAACTTCACAAAGAAGTCCCACTCTTATGTGTATTTTGTGCTGTTGGTATATTGCTAACAGCCGACACGTGTTGCGCCCCTTGCGTGGCTGTACTGCCTAGGGCTTCTCCAAGGCTGAAAAGTTGAAGAGAGCATAGATTTAATTGTACTTTGATATTCAGACAGGTGTGTCCATCACCATACGTGAAGTGATTTCAATTCTAATTGCCTACATGTCTATCACTAGGTGCAAGGTCCACCAGCATAAGTATGAAGTGAGCAGTTTTTATTGCCCATATGCATGTATGCAGGTATGTGTTCGCAAAAAACGTTTTTGAAATATGAGAAAGTGGTATGCAAAGTTGTAATCAGTCACGTTGCTTATAGTTATTTGAAATAGAAGGTTAGTTAGATTAAAGATTCTTTCTTATAGGTACTGGCATGCAACGCTTTTATACACAATCTAATTGACCTGTGTTGGCACACAGACTGATTGAGAGGTGGTCAGTCAGGTGGGTTAGTCAACTGGTGCAGCACAAAGGGCAGGATAGGAATAGGAGGAAAACAGAGTGGCCATCTTGTTGTGGCTCAGATTGTAACTCCAACCAGCAGTAACCCTTAAGGATCTGGCAGGAGGTACCCAAACATGAGAGCAACTCTCAAGGCAGGGAGCATCAACAGATAACACAGCTTACACTGATTCAGATGCCTTGGGCGGTATACTCTGGGTGTTTGTACGACCAGATAACTCCTGCAATTGACTACAAAGAATAATATTCCTCTAGTGGAAAGCTATTGCGACCTTAGACTCAGACCTACCCACCCAGTGGTGATTCTACATAAGGACCAGAGGCTCGGTATATGCTTCACTATCTTTCTTGACTGCTCAGCAGCCAAACTGAGTACTATTTACCTATTATTGTGTAATGTGTAATTACTACTCAGCGTCCATAACTTGCTGGCCGAAGCATTACCAAAGTGGTCTGTAACCAAAAGGGTAAGTAATTAATGTTATAATTGCAACTTATAGTGCACAAACCATTTTTCTCCACAGCTTTTAGCTCATTCCTAAGAGCAAAGTCTATGATCTCCCACCAGCGTGCAGTGGGAATTTTGGTGAGAGGAGGCCTGTGTGCAGTACTAATGCATCCTGGCATGGGCCTCTGATTTCTGCAAGGCAGCTCTCCGCATCTCATCCAGACATTGGGCTACACACAGTAGCGATTAGACTACTTTTGAGCTTCCCGCCAGTGAAACTCTGTTCTGAGTGGATAACTCAACTTGTACCATCTTGATGGACTGCTTCCTTACCTACTCCCTCTTACAAGGGTTGTAATTCCAAGAAGGGTTCCAAACGGCTAGGGCCAGGCGGTTAAGAGGCCCAGCGCCTGGCTGTGGCTTCTACCACGCCTGCGCTAGAGGATTTGCTGGTTGCCGATGAGGTGGTTGTACATACAAAAGGGACCCCCACCTTCATTCCCTCCCGAGCATGACGGGACCATCCCAGCTACAAATGAGTTGGTCACAGAGAAGTGAACAACAGTTCCACCAATGCCAACTTTACAGGTAATCATTATTCCTCACTCATCTGTCACTCTAGGGGGCAGGCTGCAGAACTTTGGTTGCAATTGGCGAATACTAACGCAGGATGCATTGGTGTTAGAAATAATAGAAAGTTACAAATTGGAGACCTATGGGTCCCTGAGACAACATTCCCTTACCCATCCTCTCCTTCTAATCCCAACACAAACAAACCTTTATACATTCTGAAATCCAAGAGCTTCTGAAGAGAGAAGCAATTTGCAAATCTCTGCTACACCCAAGAGGTGTTCTCAGCACAATATTTTTGGTACAGAAAAAGGGAGGGGGTTTCAATTTTATCTTAAACCTCAAATAATTAAATTAATGGATTTTGTACGGCCATTTCAAGATGGAAGATACTCCTCTGTTACGTGATCAATTGAGACAGGGAGATTGGATGGCATGACTTGATGTCAAGGATTCTTATCTTTCTCTTCCCATTTTACCCCACACACATACGATTCCTCCAGTTCCAATGGCAGGAGGAGTGGTATGAGTTTACAGTTATCCCCTTCGGGCTATCTTCGGGCTGTGGTGCTTCACTAAGCTGATGAAGGCAGTATTCGAATCTCTCAGAACCAAGAGTGTCAGGCTGATAGTTTACCTGGATTATCTGATCCTTGCGACTCAGGATGCAACGATGGTGAGATCACACCTCTCATCAACAATACAGTTAGATCAAGGTCTGTGGTTTTTAAAAAACCTGTCCAAGTCAGTGTTCGTTCCCATGCAATGCACAGACGTTTTGGCATTCCAGACAGACTCAGTGACGTCGCAACTGAAGATACCAGCACAGAAAGTAAAAGCGATGAATAAAGAATTGCGATTGACAATGTCCAGTCCAATGTTATCTTTGATATCCATTGCTAGGATAGTGAATTTATTAACCTCCTCCATGCAAGCAATTTCCCCGGGCAAAGGGGGCCGGGTCTGGGGTGGTTGGACATGCAGACGGTCCGTGGAGGAATTATGTCTAAATAGCAACTGCCCAGCACTATGAGCAGGTTCATATGCAATCAAGGCCCTCTCCCCACTCGAACAGCTAGACGTTCCCCTTTTAACTCTCCGGAGGTCCAAGTGAATTGTGGAGTGCCGCAGGGCTCCTGCCTCTTCCCTCATCTTTTTAATCTCTATATCCACCCTCTGATCAACTCTCTCAAAAACAGGCAAGTAAATATCTTTAATTATGCTGATGACTTGCAACTGCTTTTCACAATCAATAACAGCCCTAAATCCAGATTGTATTTTCAAGAAATTATGCTGTTCATTCAGGAATGGATGAACAGCAACCATCTGAAGCTTAACTCTGATAAAACGGATATAGTTATCACCAAAAACAGGTCCGACCTCTGAAACCCTTCCTTCTGGCCCAATAAGATGGGCTCCCCCACCTCCTAAGAGGGCAGTAAAAATCCTCAGCTTTATCATTTATGAGGAGCTATCACTAAAGCAGCAGATCGGCACAGTAACTTCTTCTAGCCTCTTTCAACGTATTGAGAAGTTAAAGAAATCTCTCACCACAGATGCATTGGTTCAAGTCATAATTGCTTTAGTCATGTCAAGAATTGACTATGCTACTTCCCTCTACCCGAGTCTTCCTAAATACCTCATGCTTCAATTAATTCAAAATCAGTCTGCTCGGCTGATTTATCAACTTTCCAAACATTGTCCCATCTCTCAGGTGACTAAACATCTCCATTGGCTCCCAGTCGCACAGAGATCCACGTTCAAAGTATGTTGTAACGTCTTCAAGGCCTTGCACATGGATAGACCAGCCTTCATCAAATCTTGGATCACTAAATATTCCCCTACTAGAGAGCTGAGATCCAGTCATTTACACTATCTAGATATTCCATAATTTAAAAGGAATAGGACAGGGAGTACCAGTTTCTCAGTCATTGCTCCCAAGCTTGGAAACTGCTGCCTCTAGAACTTAGGACTATTCCTAATTATGCAAAATTCAGACAACTGTTGAAGACCTGGCTCTTTAAGCAAGCCTACAAATAAGAATCTTGAGCCATGCTGATTCAGTTACTTAGCGCCAAGAGACCATATGGTGAAAATGTGCGCTATAAACTGCTGTAACATTAACACAATACGAGCTGTTGTATCTTACTGCGGACAGACAATATTTCCACAGTGAGATACATCAACAAACTTCTGGGGGAGGGGGGCTTAGGGCCAGATGTATAAAGGGGTTTTGCCCATTCTGTGTCTATGGAAAAAAGGGTTCATACATAAGGCCCTTAATCCCATCTGTTGGCAAAGGTCACAGAGGACTTCTGGCATTTTTGCCAGCAGAATCAGTTCTCAGTGGTGGCAGGATATATTCCAGGCCATCAGAACGTGGTAGAAGACTGGAACTCTCGCTACCTTCAGGATTACTGCAACTGGAGACTGCATCCTCAAATCTTTCAGCCCATGAATCAACCTTGGGGTCACTGAGTGATGGACTTTTTCGCATCCCATCTAAATGCACAACTTCCAGTGTTTTTCAGTTGACGATCGGAGCGGTCAGATCCAATGCCGTTCTGCAGAATTGGGTGTGCAATCTCTATTATGCCTTCTCCCTTATGTGAGGATACTTAGAGTGATATCTCAGATGAGACGGCAGACTAACAAACTGGTCTTGATGATGCCAATCTGGAAAGCTCAAACATGTTCCCTCACTATTAGAGCTCTTGTGTGACTGCCCTCTTCAGATTCTGTTATTCCAGGACCTTTGAAAGGATCCGCTAAGGATCCATTATCCACTGATAATGTCAGGACAACTAATGTGGAGGGGATGGACAGTTTCCAGAGACAATGGTAAGTTGCAAGACCTGTCACAACAAGCATTGTTTCATGTTGACATATCACATGGTTCATATGTTTGATTAGAGACCATTATCGTGATTTTCCTTAAATGAGCCCCCATCTAATTTTACAGTCTGCATATGATGGAGTTGGCTATGGCTTCCTTCACAGGTGTAGAGCTTAAGCAGAACTGAGAGAAGACTGTTGATGTTTCTATGTTAGTTTCAGTTTCTAGCAGTATGGTGTTAATCCATAAATTAATCAATCTTGGGAACATCACCAATCACACCACCCTGACCCACATCATCAACACCTCCATCAAGTCCACCACTGTCCGGGTAAATGGAAAATTGCAAAATTCAACACCCTCCTCAAGAAGCCCAAAGCCGCCCCGAATCAACTGAGCAACTTCCGACCCATCTTCCTGCTTCTCTATCCAACGAAAGTGATTGAGAAGGCAATCAACAAGCAACTCACAATCCACCTTGAACTTCACCATTTTCTAGACAACACTCAATCAGGATTCAGAAAGGACAACACCACTGACACAGCACTCACCACAGCCATCAATGACATTTGAATCCTCCTGGACTGAGGAGAAACAGCAGCCCTCATCCTGCTCGACCTCTCTGCAGTCTTCAACACTGTCTCCCATAGCCACCTCATCAGAAGCCTCCATGAGAGAGGCAAACATAGATACACTTTCAAATGGATCTTTTTTTTCTCACAGAAGGAACCCCAAGGGGTCAGGCTGCCACCCTTCACATCAGAGACCAAGATATTGATATGCAGACTAACAGAGATCGCCCTTCAGTCCCACCCTTTTTATCATATACATGACACCGTTCACCAACATCATCTGATCACAAGACATTACTGTCATCTCCTACGCCAATGACACCCAACTAAAGCTCTCCCTGAGGGACAAAACAACCACGATCAGAATCAACTTCACCAACTGCACGACAGTGGAAGCAGACTGGACGCGAACCAACTGTGTGCAGTCCAACTCTGAAAAGAATGATGTATGGGTCTTTGGCAACAAGACCTCCCCACGAGAGCCTGGTGGCTGTTGGAGCTAGGACCAACACCCACATCCACAGGCCATGCAAGAAATCTAGGGATCATCAAGGCTCAACATGACTGCTCAAGTCAATGCACCTCCTGCTTCCACATCCTAAGCATGTTACGAAAAATTCTTCAAATGGTTACCTCAGAACAGCAGACGAACTGTCACGCAAGCACTCATCACCAGCAGGCTGGACTACGGCAACACGCTCTATGCCGGATTCTCCAAACAACATTTACAAAGACCATCCAGAACACCGCTGCAAGACTCATACCCGACCTCCCATGACATAGCACCCCAGGAAGCTTCACTGGCTTCCTAGTCACAAGTGCAGTCAATTCATACTTCTCACGCACACATACAAAGCCCTATAAAACACAGGACCAGAATACCAGAAAATCTGCATACACATTCACTAACTCACCAGACACCTAGCTCTGCCTCACTCGCATACATTCCCCTCATCCGCAAACGCAACACTGGTGGTCGCTCATTCTCCTATTTATTTTATTTTATTTTTATTTTTTTGAACTTGTAAGGCGCAACAGCTACCCAAAAAGGGTTTCCCAGCGCCGAGATACAGCAAGGAATGTCAGGGGCGAATACTAGCTAGAGTAGTTATTGTTCGAATAACCAGGTCTTAACATTTCTTCGAAACCTGACATAGTTATCCTCTTTTCGAATGAAAGGAGGGAGTGCGTTCCAGAGGGACGGACCAAGGTAGGCAAACGATCTGCCTCCCATTCTTGCCAATTTAAATCTTGGAACACAAAAATTAGAATGTGATTGTGAACGGAGACTACGCTTGGGGAAGTAAGGATGGGCCAAAGCAAGAAGGTATTTAGGTGCTGTACCTGCCTTGATTCTGAACATATATGTCAGGGCTTTGAAGCGAATTCTAAATAATAAATAAATAAATAATAGTAATAAATAATATGCCACCTAGAATCCATACGTGCATATGGTTTATCAGCCAAGCACGAACGTAAAAAGATAAGAATCACTGTGATGCTTTTGGTCCGAATACAATTAATTTGATATATCTTCTTTGAGAAAATAAGACCTCGGTCACCTTTTAGGGAGGGGAAAACGGAAATGAAATTTGGGTTTCAGAGCTTTGCATCAATTTTCATTAGAGTTTCCTATGTGGCTTGTGACCAACTATAGTTTTATTTCGAAGACTAAGATTACTGACAACAGTATATGAAGTCATTGAGAAATACACTTTTTATTTAGAAATTCATAAATGAACAAGGTAATTCTGTTCAGTAAGACCCTTTCTGATAGAGACTCGATCTAACCGCAGATTCCTCACCTTTGAATATTCCACAGGCGTCAGAATGGATCGGGAAACTTTTGAGCAGTAGACCGCTGCATGTCAGTAGTTGCCACCTGGTGGCACGGATGCCATTTCACTCCAGAAAAAATGGGCATGGCCTATACAGGTGCCACAAGTGCATGCTGATGTCAGTTGTTTTTGAGGCTGGGTGCGCCCTCAGACACAGAGCCCTAACAGCAAATTTGCTTTGACCAGTGCGCAGATTCCTAGACATGGAATGTGAATAGATAGAACCTAATTCACAGTCAGGGAGGATTGGTGAGGAATCTACAGTTAGAAAGAGTCTCTACCAGACAGAGAGTTACCAAAGGTAATGAACTTTTTTTTCTGTTAGAGACTTATAACCGCAGATTCCTCACCTTTTGAATAGATACAAGAACAATACCTATTATGAGGTGGGTCTGTGAATTGGCTCAAACCAAGAAATCCTGTAGAACCGAGCGGGCGTGCAGACAGTAGTGCTTCATGGATGTATGGAGTGACATCTACAGAGTCAGCTGGCAGATGTTCAAAACAGAAACTCTTGGTGCCAACGGGTTGGTAGCAGCTTTTCCCATGATGGAATGGGCTCGAAGACCGCCTAGTGGCTTGTTTTTGACCAATGTATAGCAGATTTCGATGTACTGTACAATCCAACGGGAAATGATCATCTTCGTCAGAGCCTTGACTTTTTTTGCCCAGCGAACCCCACAAAGAGCTGACCGTTGTTTTGTACGATCGATGTGAAATCGCAGAGCTCCTTTCGGGTCCAAACGAAGGAGTCTCTCCTCCTCCTTAGAGAGGTGATAATCGTTGGGAGACCTTTCAAACACACAACACAACTGGTGATTTAAACAATTAGCGCTGGGTCGGCAACTGTGAAAAAGCCGAAAGACAACCCTTAGCTGTACCTACCCAAAGCCGTGCCTGGCAAGAGATAAAACAAACAGAACATCACACAACTCGGATTGGAAGAAGTCAATCTTGTGTGTGCAGCACCAAAGCACAAATGTGTCCCAATGACAGGCATACTTAGTTGTTTGTCTAGGGATACCTGGTTGCCAAGAGGACATCCACTACCTACGGAGGAAGGTCGTAGGTGTTTAGTTGTCACCGTTCACTCACCATACATGAAGATTGAGATGTCCTGTTATTGCAACAGCAAGTCATCTCAGAGGGCAGCCTGATCAGAGGAGAGGTACTCAAGCCCAGGAGATCTAGATACCATACTTATCCCAAATCTGGGGCCAGAAGGATGACTTGGGCCTGGCCAGCCATGACCTTCTCCAGAACTGGGGCAGGAAAGGTGTCGGTGGTAAGGCAGTATTAGAATTTCATACACAGAAAAGGAAAATATATTGTTAATAAATGTATTTTCCAACTACAAATTCGGCCAACACATGTTTCACAATAAAAATCGCTTTAGCTGTCTTATTTAACAGTTCCAGTAGCCCAGTAAATCACAAAATTCATATATTCAAACAGGGATTTACTACTTACAGTGATGTACTCAAGCTTCACATTAAAGGCAGTTTTTGTATAATAAGTAGAGTAAACAGAATTGTGCCTTTCCACCATCAGTGCATCAGCTGAAAACTCCAATGCACAGAACTCCTGAGATATCACCAATCCTATTTGTTGATAAAATAATGAAAAGTTGCGTCAATCTATAATTTTTAAATATTTAAAGTTTCTAATGTTTTAGTGAATATGAAGACGGATGACAACATTTTATTTGTAGATTTGTATCTATTATTCTGTATATTTTTAAGGTGTTTAAAATTGCTGTAATAATCTTACCCGGTCAGAGTTCCGCAGGGGCGTCATGCAACACCAAGTCCCAATGTAGAGAAAGTCCCAACCTTCCACCTCCCTCTCTGCCTCTATCAAGCCCTAGAGCACAGAGGTGGCGGCGGAAAGAGGGGGAACAAAACAAGGATAAAGGGGAAACACAGGAGCTGTGGTCTTCTTCCTTCTGCTGTGTCTTTATGGAATTGTGGTTATGTTCGTGAAACAGTGATCTGTGAATGTTAAAAAAGAACAATATAAGTGACTCTACCAACCTATGAGGACCCTAAGACCCCCACCCCTTGTGTAGTTCTGCCTATCGGAATACCTTACGGCTAGAGGCCCTCCGCTACCTATGGAGTTGCACAGGAGAACAGAAGAGGTCAGGCAAAGGCAAAGGCTAGTCGTAATTCGCTACTGGAGTGGATGCAGTTCGACCCTACAACATAAGAAGGAAATCCATATAGTAGGTCACCAGCAGAAAGTCTAAGGAATCCCAAAGTCCCTTCCCACTTGTCTTACTTGGAGAATCCGGAGGACATCACAGTAGAAAGAGTCTCACAAGGCACCTGGAGAGACTTCTTCGGGTAGATTCCAGACACGACAGCAGGAGAAGTGCAGGTGAAGAAGGAGGGGAGATTCTGGCAATCGCTGGAGGAAAGCCTACCTCAGGGATAAATGGTAGGACCACAACTGGCCTCGAGGTTGGAGGGAGACAGGGCAGAGACACCCGGCCGGCCCGCGGGACAAAATCCGGCAAGGTGGGCGGAGCGCTTTGGTCCCTGTGAGCTCGGATCCCAAACAGGCAGAGATGAGACCAGGTAATCCGGAAGGACAGGGCAAAAAGAAAGAGAACAGCGGTACCGCAAAAATATATAACAGAGCTCTGCTGGCCGAGGGAAAACTCTCAGCACTACGTCCGAATAACGGACCGTCCTATCGATCTCCAGGAGAGAGGACGGAGAAGCAAGGAAGGACGAGGCTCCACAACCGGACGCCGAAGCGCCCGCGCAACAGGAGCAAACCAGAACCCGGAAACAGGAACAGGAAGTTCACGGAACAGCCTGGGGCAAACACTAGAACGCGAAGCCCCGAGCCTTCCGGATGGCAGGCTTTTCTACTGGCCTGCCGCCATCGCGCATGCGCGATAGCCAGACGCTGCAGATGATCCGTCTACAGCGGAGGATCGTTCACGGCAAGCATGACAGTACACCCCCCCCAACGCACCCCCCACGGGTTTGGGTTTCTGAGGATGTCGTCTGTGGAACAATCGTATCAAGCGAGGAGCATGCACCTGACTGGCAGGTTCCCAGGTGCGATCTTCAATGCCATACCCCTTCCAGTGTATCAAGTATTGTAGACGGCGTCTACTCCGTCGGGAGTCAACAATGGACTCTACTTCGTATTCTTCTCCCCCGTCTACCAATACCGGAGGAGGGTGGGCGGGTAGACGAGTACCGGGTTCCACAGGTCTCAGGAGGGATACATGGAAAACAGGGTGTACCTTGATGGGTTCAGGGAGTGTTAGTTCCATTGCCACAGGATTGATGACTCTAGAGATCGGGTATGGTCCAAGGAACTTAGGTTTAAATTTACAGGACCCCTTCAATGGAATGTATTTGGTAGACAGCCACACCTCATCGCCCTCCTTATATTCTGGTTCTAACTGTCTATGTCGATCTGCACCTTTCTTGTACGCTTCCTTTGCTTGTTCTAAGTTTGTCTGTGTCAGCTGGTGTATATGGTGGATCTCTTGAACGAATTCACTAACTGCTGGTGCGTTACAAGATGATGCCCTAGGTGAGAGAAAAGCCTTTGGATGATAACCATACGAACAAAAAAAGGGAGTGTACTTCGTGGATGCATGTTGGCTGTTATTATATGCGAACTCCGCCACCCATACCATCTTATCCCACTCGCTGCGTGAGTGTAAAGACTGACTCCGCACGTACTGCTCGAAACACTGGTTGACCCTTTCGGTCTGCCCGTCTGTCTGCGGATGATGGCTAGAGGACAGTCTCACATCAATCTGTAGTAAGGAGCATAGCTGTCGCCAGAATCGAGAGACAAACTGGGCACCCCTATCTGAAATTACCACAGAGGGGAATCCGTGTAACCTGATCACATGCTGTAAGAAAACAGTGGCTAGTTCTGCTGCAGTGGGTAATCCCTTTAGGGGAATGAAGTGTGCCATCTTCGTAAACAAATCCACCACCACCAACAAAGTGTTAAGGCCCTTGGTAGTAGGGGGAAGTTCCACTAGGAAGTCTAACGACACCGTGTGCCAAGGGAGAGGAGGTGTGGGTAAGGGTTGGAGTAACCCAGAGGGGTGTTGACGCGACACCTTGCTTTGAGCGCATACATGACAAGTCTTAACGTAATGCTCAGTATCCTTGCCCAGGGTAGACCACCAAAAGCGGCGTCGTACATTATCCAAAGTCTTTTTAATTCCGGGATGACCGGCCAAGGGATGGGAATGACACCACTCTAAAGCTTGTTCTTGTAAGGCGGGTGTAGGTAAGACTAGCCCTCCCTGTACGTATATGACCCCCTCTCTATTCTCATACTCTGTGGTCTTAATCAGTTCCTGCCCCTCGGGACCTTGCTGTTCCCTCACGACTTCCAAAAGGAAGTCCTTCTCGGATAAGACTCCTATGATCTTGTCTGGCGGGATGATCAGGGGAGGTTCCGCCTTCTCTTCTTGTATCTCAAACCCTAAGCGAGACATGGCATCCGCTTTACCGTTCTTCCTACCCGCCCGGTACTGTATAGTGAAGTCATACTCACTAAAGAACTGTGCCCAGCGGAGCTGTCTCATGGAGAGGGCCTTAGCAGATCGTAAAAATTGCAAATTACGATGATCTGTATACACAGTCACCGTATGTTTGGTTCCCAGTAGGTATTGTCGCCACTCTTCAAAGGCTTTTTTAATAGCTAACAACTCTTTGTCTCCCACTGCATAGTTCGCTTCTGCAGGGTTTAGTTTGTGTGAAAAAAAGGCTACTGGATGCAATTCTCCTGAGTGTCTATCTGCTTGTGATAGTACCCCACCTACTGCGACCTGTGACGCATCAGCCTCCAACACAAAAGGATAACTCGGGTCTGGATGTTGCAGTACTGGAGCTTGGGTGAAGGCCTCCTTCAGGGTTTGAAACGCTTTATCGGCTTCGGTTGACCAAATGAACGGGACCCCTTTTCTGAGCAGTTGCGTAATAGGGGCTACTAATCTGGAAAAGCCGTTGATAAAGCGCCGATAAAAATTGGCAAAACCGATGAATCGTTGAATGTCTTTGATCTTTTGAGGAGCCGGCCACCTTGTAATGGCTTCCACCTTTTGTGGATCCATTCGCAACCCCTTGGGAGAGATTATATACCCCAAAAAGGGAACTGATTGCACATGAAACGTACATTTTTCCAATTTGCAGTACAGTTGATTGTCCTGCAAGCGCTGTAGAACCTGTCTTACATGTGGGATGTGTTCTTGTACGGACTGTGAAAAGATCAGCAAATCGTCGATATAGGCGATTACACAAACTTCTAACAGGTCTTTTAGCACCTCATTTATAAAGAATTGGAATGCAGAGGGCGCGTTGCAAAGCCCAAAGGGCATTACCAAGTATTCAAAAAGTCCATACTTGGTACAGAAAGCCGTCTTCCACTCATCCCCCTCTGCTACCCGTACCAAATGATATGCCCCCCGTAAGTCCAATTTCGTGAATACACGGGCATCTTTTACTCTGTCTAGGAGGGCGGAGATGAGTGGAAGAGGGTATCTGTTCTTGATGGTTATTTTATTTAAGGCCCTATAGTCAATGCAACAGCGTAGACCCCCCTTCCCGTTTAGGGATAAAGTACAGAGAAGAAGAGGCCGGTGATTTGGAGGGACGGATGAACCCTAAGGAAAGCATGTTGTCTAAATATTCCCGTAAATACAGGTTTTCCTTCTCCGTCAAGGAATAAACACGGCTGAACGGTATCTTGGCTCCTGCTTGAAGGTCTATACGACAATCAAAGGGTCTGTGAGGCGGTAAGGAAGTGGCCTCCTTGGGGTCGAAAATAGTGTTTAAGTCTTGGTAAACCTTAGGCAACTCTTCCTTGTTCCCGGTACTCCTACTCTCTTGGTTTTTACTCCTACTCTCTTGGTTTTGACTGACAGCCAGGGTGTGTGCCTTGCAACATTCTGGTCTAAACTGTAAAGTGGCCTTATGCCAATCTATGAGAGGATTATGTTTCCTTAACCAGGGTAGGCCTAAGAGAACAGGAAACTGAGGCGACTGAATAAGATCGAATTCCACCTGCTCAACATGATTGGTTTCTAGGAGAACTCTGATGGGTTCAGTCTTCTGTGTTATGGGCCCTGATTTTAACACACTCCCATCTATAGTGGTAACCGTCTCTCCATACCCCTTGTCTTGGGGCTGAATGCGGTGTTCCTGAGCCCATGTTATATCCATAAAGTTCCCCGAAGCCCCAGAGTCCAGCATGATTTGAGTTTCAGCCTGTCCTTGTTTCCAGACCAAATCAGCTGGGACAAAAAAATGACCAGAGGAAGATGTTATAGGGTCGGAAGAAGAGACACTTAATCCAGATGTACCCGAAGTCCTTGTCTCACAGGTCTCCGGGCTTCCTAGTTTTCCGACTTCTTGCCTGGCACTGGTTTGGTGGGACAGGCCCTCAAAAAATGTCCCGCCTTGCCACAATATAAACAGAGTCGGTTTTCTCGCCTTCGGCGTCTCTCGTCCGGGGTTAAAGGTCCTCTCACTATACCGATCTGCATCGGTTCTGCTTCCTCTACTGTAGAGGGGAATTCAGGTTTTTTCTCCCTTATCGTTACTACCCGAACCTCTGTTTTACCTCTCTCCTTCTTACGTTCCTGCAGGCGGTGATCAATTTGCACTACAAGATCAATGAGGTCCTTACAGGAACGGGGAAGGTCCACTATGTGAGACAAGGCGTCTTTGATCTCGTCCCTCAGACCCCTATAGAACAATGTACCACGTTTCTCCTCGGGCCAGTCTGCCTCAACTACTAACCTCTGAAAAGAAGAAATATAGGTGGCTATCTCATTAGTCCCTTGTTTTAAGGAAAGCAATTCCGTATCAGCTGTGAGAGTATATGTGTGTTTATCAAATAACTTTCTGAATTCGTTCTTGAAAGCCCTATAGTTCTGTAAAAGAGGGTCATCTCTTTCTATTAATGGAATTGCCCAATTTGCAGCAGACCCCCCGAGGTACGATATCACAAAAGCTACTTTAGCCTGATCTGTGGGAAAACAGGGAGCTTTACAAGTGAAATGCAGTTGGCACTGGCTGATGAACGTGGCAAATTTGGAGGAATCGCCCGTAAACCTCTCAGGTGGGGCGAGAGGAATGGACGGAGGAGTATGGACCTGTATGATGGGTGCGGATTCACTAGCACGGCCTTCCCCCTGCCTCTCCCTCTGTATAGAATTCACTCGCAGTGCCAACGCCTGGGTCTCTGCCTGAAGATTCCCAATCATGTTGGCGAGATCCGCCAATGTTACGTGTTGTTGCTCCATGACGCCCGGGCAGAACACACCACGTGGGCTTCGCGTTCTGTAATAATCTTACCCGGTCAGAGTTCCGCAGGGGCGTCATGCAACACCAAGTCCCAATGTAGAGAAAGTCCCAACCTTCCACCTCCCTCTCTGCCTCTATCAAGCCCTAGAGCACAGAGGTGGCGGCGGAAAGAGGGGGAACAAAACAAGGATAAAGGAGAAACACAGGAGCTGTGGTCTTCTTCCTTCTGCTGTGTCTTTATGGAATTGTGGTTATGTTCGTGAAACAGTGATCTGTGAATGTTAAAAAAGAACAATATAAGTGACTCTACCAACCTATGAGGACCCTAAGACCCCCACCCCTTGTGTAGTTCTGCCTATCGGAATACCTTACGGCTAGAGGCCCTCCGCTACCTATGGAGTTGCACAGGAGAACAGAAGAGGTCAGGCAAAGGCAAAGGCTAGTCGTAATTCGCTACTGGAGTGGATGCAGTTCGACCCTACAACATAAGAAGGAAATCCATATAGTAGGTCACCAGCAGAAAGTCTAAGGAATCCCAAAGTCCCTTCCCACTTGTCTTACTTGGAGAAACCGGAGGACATCACAGTAGAAAGAGTCTCACAAGGCACCTGGAGAGACTTCTTCGGGTAGATTCCAGACACGACAGCAGGAGAAGTGCAGGTGAAGAAGGAGGGGAGATTCTGGCAATCGCTGGAGGAAAGTCTACCTCAGGGATAAATGGTAGGACCACAACTGGCCTCGAGGTTGGAGGGAGACAGGGCAGAGACACCCGGCCGGCCCGCGGGACAAAATCCGGCAAGGTGGGCGGAGCGCTCTGGTCCCTGTGAGCTCGGATCCCAAACAGGCAGAGATGAGACCAGGTAATCCGGAAGGACAGGGCAAAAAGAAAGAGAACAGCGGTACCGCAAAAATATATAACAGAGCTCTGCTGGCCGAGGGAAAACTCTCAGCACTACGTCCGAATAACGGACCGTCCTATCGATCTCCAGGAGAGAGGACGGAGAAGCAAGGAAGGACGAGGCTCCACAACCGGACGCCGAAGCGCCCGCGCAACAGGAGCAAACCAGAACCCGGAAACAGGAACAGGAAGTTCACGGAACAGCCTGGGGCAAACACTAGAACGCGAAGCCCCGACCCTTCCGGATGGCAGGCTTTTCTACTGGCCTGCCGCCATCGCGCATGCGCGATAGCCAGACGCTGCAGATGATCCGTCTACAGCGGAGGATCGTTCACGGCAAGCATGACAATTGCTTTCTGTCTTTTATGGAGTATAGCCAAAATAAATAGTAATGCTGACATTTTGCATTCTCAGCGGTGGTGAATAAATCAAGTCAAGCCCATTCGAGGGAGAGTCGTCTCACCAATTCCGGGTGTAAATGCCACTCGTGATCTGCCAGGCATCAAGAGCTGAGATTGTCCACTTTGGTATTCAAAGATCCTGCCATGTGGTTCACTGCCAGGAAGATAGCCTTGATGATTTCCATTTCCAGAGCCTCCTGGCACAGGGTCCATAAGCATCTGGACCAGCCTCCTTTTGATGGACAGAGGGAAGTCAGTTCCAGGAGGCTGATATTGTTTTGTATTGTAATTGCATTTATATATTGCTTACTACCCCTGATGAGGCGTCGAAACGCTTTTTCGGCGAGTAGCACGCTACTCTAGAACCCATAAAGGATTAGTGGTGAATTAGTATAGTGAAATATGAAAGTAATTTGAGTGGTGGATAAGTTAGTCAGTTATTTGGATTCAGAAGGATCGTGGCGGGATAGAAGAGGTAAAAATGGTTTGCTTTTATATAGCGCTTGCTACCCCTGATGAAGTGTTGAAGCGCTTTTTCGGCAACTAGCACGTTACTCCGGAACCTATAAAGGATTAGAAGTGAACTAGTATAGTGAAATCTGACATTAGTTTGAGAGGTGGACAAGTTAGTCTGTTATTTAGATTGAAAGAATACTGGAGGAAGAGAAGAGGGAAGGATTTCGATGCATTTGTTTGTTTGTTTTGCAAGTCATAGCAGTAGAAGAAAGGAATGAATGTCTGGGCAGCCTTAATACACCACTGGCAATATGTTGCATGTAGAGCGTTTCTCTGTGTTTTTTCATCTTGTCCCCTGCGAAGATCCATTTATGTTAAAATCAGGATTCTGAAAATACACAGCTTACTCCAAGTATGTGGAGCTAAATGTTTTTGGGGCGTAGATTTAACAAGTCAGTCCTTTCTGGGAGCTGTGATCTTCAGTTGCTTCCCCTACACAGAGCATATGGAAACAATGGCTAGCTAATGTTTGATGAAGATGAAGCGAGATTGTAAACAGATGTGTGTCTATGTTCGTATTTTGTCACACAGCAGAAGCAATATCTCTCAAGATAGACCAACAATTGATTAGGTACTAACACCAATCTTCTTCCTACATCAAATATGATTATATGAGCAAAGGGTAGAAATATTACGTAGACATGAAACCTTCTTCTACACATCTTTTTCTCTTCATTCCATGTGCCCAGTCTCTCTCTGTGGCTGCTTATGCGCTGTCTTACCATTTCTTGCCTGTGTTGAGTTTGTGTGTGTGTCTTTATGTTTGCTTAAGATCTCCCTGTATGCCCCGATATCTCTCTAACCGCCGAGTATTCCTAACCCCATGTTAGCCCTTGATTCTCCACATGGCTACCCCCTACCCCTTTGATTTATACATACTAACTTCTCCTGCTACCTTCATCACTTTACTGCAGACTATATCCCTATATTAAGAAAAGCAATGAATAGTATAATATGATACAGAGGGAATGTCCATATATTCCCCAATCAGAATGAGTTCAAACTGGCCAGAAATAGATCGCTCAATAACTGGAGGCTGCTCTACATGCTCAACGGCACGCCATCTGACCTTGCTATGCAGGAGTGACCTTCACTGACATGATGATCGCAATTGATACAATAGCTCTTATGAAACCTGGAATTCAACAACAGGGTGCTTGTCTGGATCCAACTACTATACAAGACTTTCCACATACACATGCACAATAACTTTGGGAACCTTGGCTACACCTTGGCTGGAAATTGAAGTAGTCTCACTTATGCCAAATGCAGTTGTCATTGCTGTCATCCTACATTTCTCTCTCTTAAGGGATATCTTTTACCTTTTCATTTCTCTTTTTCTTTTCTTCTATTTGTCCTCCCACTCTCTCTACTTCTCCTCCACCTAATGCAATTTCTCGTCCCTGGCCTATTCCTCATGTCTCTCCCTCCTACTCTCCTCTTGTTCCAAATGAGCTGGTCTTGGCTTCTCCTTCTCTCACTCTCTGGCTTTCTCATCCTCCTCAGCCTTCGCTTTCTGAAGTACTAACTGCAAGCTCAGGGTCTCTGCTAGACTAAACCCTCTGACAGGATTCATTCTCGGAATAGGGGACAGTGGTACCCTAGAAATTCGAGGAAGTGTACACCCAAGACATTCTAGAAACTAAAAGTGATGAGTGTCTTGATGATAAACTGGAAAATGCATTAGATGACACCTCCCGCGTGTGTCTGGGATATATCTGTGCTATGTAGATCCTCGAACCTGAATCCATAACACTCTCTTCCTGGGTTCCTACCATGGTTCCCTCCCTATAGTCAACTACAGCCTCATTACTTTCACCTAGTATCTCAAACTAGTCTCTAATGAAATTATCAAAGACCGCTCTGTCCTACTCCTGGGAATCTTCCACCCTCTGTACCTACATAAATACTTCATCCGATCTATGAACATGGTGCTCAGGTCAATTCCCAAACCTGTGTTCTCCACTGCTTAAAGGTGTAGCCTTTGTGGGTAGAAAGAACAAGCATTTACAATGCAACAGGTCTCGCATTTACGAGAGTTTGAGCTATTGGCATTTTAAATGACAATGCCTTTTATTTATGTGTTGTTTTTACAACACATAAATAAAAGGCATTGTCATTTAGAATGCCAATCACTAAATCGCTCGAAAATGCGAGACCTATTGCATTGCAAATGTGCTCGGCGCCCGTGCTATAAAGACACTTTTTTTAAAAAAAAACGCTAGGAAAGAGCGTGTCCTTACTGCAACATCAGGCAGGACAAAGCTATTTGAGAAAATAGCGCTCGGAGGCTGTAATTAAAGCCTACCAAGTAACACGTAAAAAGGAGTGTCGCCATCAGAGGTTATAAAATGAGACAAGGCAGTACTAAGGAGCGACTACTAAGCCTATTTGACCAATGAACAGCAACAGTTCACAGTGGACAATGACACAAGCCAAAGAAAAATATGGGCGGAGAGTGGGCGGAGCTTCAAGTCCATACCTGAATAGAGCATAGCTCGTAAGGCAGCGTATGCGCTGCCCATGCTCGACCTAAAAAATTGACTTATTGCAGTACTGGTGCAGATTGGAAATTTCATATCTGTATCTTTGCCTTCTCAACGTTAGGCATCCAACCGCTTGCCACCAATTGTCATAACACCTTTCAGAGGGCAGGAGGGTTACTGGGCTCAACCATCGAGGTTGAGACCTTTTACTCCTGATGTCCTGGGGGCAGGCATTCTATGGATCCTGAGCAACTTAGCCAACTACCGATTCTCCACTTGACTCTCACTGGTAGTCGTGACTGAGCAGTCAAAACCTTCCAGGGGGGGAGTGAATGTAGATACAGATTAGTGAACACGGTTCATAACTCAAAAAAACACACAGTATGGTCAATAAATCAATGTCCAGTCAAATACTTGCTTTTAGAAAAAAACTATTTTTTTCTATTATTTCTAACTCTACACATGAAAAGGAATAACGACATTCATTAGCAACACCACAATTCCCTTGAGGTCGGGGCTCTATCGCTTGTCAGCCAAATCCCTGTCACACCCTCTTCCTTTCTAACATGGTTGGGTTATTCTCCATTCACTGGTGGCGGCATCCAGGGAATGCGTACTACTAGATCATACTCAGGAGTTCCCCTTTGACTCTTTAGAATTAATTAAAAGTGTCTATGGATGGTGTTGTTTACTGTTTATACGCGTCCCACACCGCTGTGCCTACAGCCGCATGGGATCATCCAGCGTCCCAGGCATCGCATTGTTTCACGCCTGTTTGATTGACAACCCCTAATAATGGTTTCTGCTTGCTACATCCCTTCCGACGCGGCCGGCCCTGTTGGGTTGTAGGCGGCTTGCTGTGTATAACCTCATGCATTTCATGTTGGCATCTCACCCTGCCTGCTTACATTGACTTTGCTTGGCCGGCCCACTGGGTTGTAGGCACCCTCACCTCATATTCTATATACTGTGCCGTCAATAAAAACGATTTAATACTAAAAGTGTCTATGGTGCCGCAGTACCGTCAGTGGCAAATCCCTGGGGCCCCACAGGCCCAGTTCAAGTCTAACCTGCTCCTCCAGTACAGAATCATTCAGCGTTGCTGCGAGTGCCTTGACCACGGGCACTCAAGAGTTCTGATCTTTTTCAGGTAAGTCAGGCTGCTCACGGCACACATGACAGCACTCAGCAGGTGCACTCTCTCTTCCTGAGGAGTGCTGCCTGCTTCCCCATGATCGGAGATGCTCCCAGACTACGAAGCCGCAGAAATCAATCTTCCCCACACTCAGAAGTAGGGGGGTTTGGGAATCTGGTACTTTAGCTTCGGACTTTAGCCCAATGAGGGTGCGATGTCGTCCACAGCATGCTTTAGTTCTCAGGTCAATTATGGGCAGTTCTCTTGCTGTAAGGGCTGGATCTGCCAAATGCAGCCTAATTCACTGGGAGTTTTCAAAATTGCACGGATCCTTCTAGTACAATTTGTTCAACCCATTCTACAATCATGATAATTTTTCAGACATTCAATCTCCATAAATTTCTAGGTCAAATGACTGACTGAATGTGTGAAAAATTATCATGATTGTAGAATGAGTTGAATGAATTATACCTGAAGGGTGCGTGCAACTTGAACTCCCAGTCATGAATGCGATGTGGCACGTTGATTGGCACTAAAAATATCCAATAGTTTGTTATTTATTAAATTTCGATTTGTAATGTGTTAACATTTCCTTCGGTATAACGGATGTTCCATGTTGGTGTTTTATGTATTTATATATGTTTATGCAACTTTTATACAGGATTTTAAGGTTATTTGATACTCTTAGGAGGGAATTATCATTGTTATCTAGAAGAAGATAGTTTCAAATGTAATAATCCACCGAAACGCGTCAAAGCAATAACTGTGCTAAATTTGAGGAACATTTGATGACATTAGAACAGGAATTGGGTTCCCGCATGTGTCTTTTCAATTGATTCCTACAAATTAGCTCGAATTAATGACAGATGTTATGGTCTTGTATGTCTCTCTCTTTTAAATTCTCTTGTTTATGTAGTTCCTATGTATTTTTTTAAGTATTTTATAATTATTCTCCTTGTTTTATGAAATTTCAGCTCACAAAATATTGTAATGATGTGTGATTTTTATTAAAATGTGACATACAAAGATTTGGTTGATTGTATACCATCTGATTTATTCAAGACTGGGGTTATGAATACTTGGTGTATGGGTGTTTGCATGTAAACATCGACATTAGATTTGTGGTTTTCGAAGGGAATTATTTACAACTGGGAAGGTCTCCCAGGTGGTCCATTTGGTGCAGAGGTTGAGTGGCAATACGGACTTATCAGCATGTGAGGATGCAAGTGCATGCAGCCATTCTTGATAAGAAAATGAGAGGGTAACATATGGGAGGAGTTTTCAAGCCGCAAATGGTCTAGGGTCCTTCGGCCCAACTAGTCCCTAGAAATACAGGATTCAAGTTGACCCAACTTATTTACATACAGTGCAACTATCTGACCACAGCACGCCTTTGTGCCATTTTCCTAAAGATGCCAAACACCAGTCTAAGGTGTGGGGCATATCAGGCTTCTTTTTTCACATGGTACGAGCACCTGAGCATAAATAAAACTGTTTTACTCCACACAGAAATCCAAGAGACAAAAAAATTTTAAGACAGAAAAATGACATCCCCTCACCCCCACAGCAACAGCATCATCATTCATGCTAGGTTACCTCCTTCCAATTTTGCACAGGCAATGCAAGATACAGGTTACTATGATTGACAACCAGCTGATTCGGAATATAGAGAATCAACTACAGGCAATACATTTCTCTGCTTACCTCTGCAGTGTTTTTTTTCAAAATTTATACACTTGTGGTTATCATCAGAATGTGTTTCTAAATCCTCAATTTTTTTTAACTTAGGAGTCTGTGCCTCAACTGCATTCAATCACAGTCCATTTCACTGAACTTAGCTGTGAGATCTGTCACAGCCGTCTTTAGAGTTTGTGTTCTTCACTAGATATCAAAGACTTATGATTGTACCTTGTTTAGTCCACATGCTCAAGACTCTAACATATTTTGCTTCTCTAGTTTCATTTAGCACAGAAGACCTCAAAGTCTTGTTTGAGAATGGGTTAGATATGACATCTGCCTCTAGGACATACAGGCTGGCATCTGATCAGCCCCCCACCATAATGTATAGAGATTCACCTTCCACACAAACTAGCCAACAGGATAGGTAGCTCTCTTGGCCACCTGTAGGTCTAAACAACATAAGTTTTTTTCCTGAGGGTCAAACTGCCAACTGGTCTGCAGGTATTCCATCCAATAGAATGGTGATGGAAATTTGGTGTCCCTTTGGGACCTGTCCCTTTCCGAGGGAGACTATTCACAGACTTTGCTTTAACCTGGAGCATACTCTGAAATACACAGAACCCGCTTTGCGTGAGGTACCATCTCACTGTACCTCTCTCCCAGTTTCTCATATTAACCTTAAGCAAAGACCCTGCCAAGACATAATCAGACCACTCTACCACTACCAGGTGATGCCTCTTTGTTGTCCCTGGTGCAGTGTTACACAATGGACTGTGTGCTTCACTACACCTAAGGGTGAACAGGTCAACAGGAGAATTTGCTATACCTACTAACTCACTGAATATAACATCTATGATTTGCATCATAATTAAGACAGATCAGGGCACAAGTCAGGGGAGGGGATGCTGTCCCCCCTTTGACCAAGACTGAGAAAGGCTTGGAGGCATTGTTAGTGTCACCTTGTGCCCCAGTAAAAGCCTTTGTTTGCAACATCGCATATACTGGAAGTGTGCCCTCAGGGTGTTTTTAACACTTCTTCCATCTGGCAACATCTTCTCTTTTAAAGTGAATGGCACAAGATGGGTTATCTTTGATTAACTTAACTGTGAGTGACCGAGAAATATACATCATTAATTCTTCCAACCTTTAAGAATAAGGAATGTGAGGTGCCGCGGTTTTTTGAAGATGGTGAAAGAACACCGGTATTAAGGAAATGGTAAACTAGTAGCCTGTAAATTAATTGTGCTGGGGTCCCTCCCAATTAGATCACTAACTGGAAGATGGGCAGAGGGTAGTTCCCAAGCCTGCCCAGTCTGTAAAACAAGTACTGAGACCACTGCCCATTTACTCTTTGTGTGTGGGGCTTATTCAGCCCCCCGACATGTCTGGCTGAGGGCTATGTGCAAACAGCTAGGCACGAGAGAGAGCGACATCGCTCTTAGGATTATTCGCACCAGTCCTTGAACATTCATTGCTGTGGCAGTTGCTAAATTTCTGGGTTGGGCTTGGGCCATTAGAAGGAAATCTCTTGCCTAACAGTAGGCTAGGTGAAATGAATATTAGTCCATTGCCCGTTCCCCCAGTCAATGAGAATCTAGTCTCTTTGTGTTTATACTGGCTAAATAACTGCATTTGACATGATTTCTAGTTTTAATTGATGAATTTTAATATTATGATGCCATGATGTTTTATCATTTTAAAGATTTTATAAGAGATTGTAAATATGTTATAAATGTTTCATGCTTTTATGCGTTTTTGTTATCTCGAATAAAGCAATTAAATCGTAAATCGAATTGTGCTGGTGCCAAAATAAAAAAAAAGTGAAAGGAGTCAAAATGTGAATACAAAGGGCTACTCTTCTATTCAAAAAGTTTGCCAAATTGTGCCATTATGTATTGATATGTAGAAAGCCAAGATAGTTTATAAACAGTAAAACAGAAATCAGAAACGTTCTGCTGGCATTTCTGTGTGATCACATTTTTATTTTTGTAAAGCGCACTTGCCATCAGTAAGCCACATCTGAGCGCTGGTAAAGCGAACAAGTAATTTATAAAAGTAAAACGGAACTCAATAATATTCTGTTGGAATTTTTGTGTGATTACACTTTTGTTATTTTTGTAACATGCAGAGCAGGTTACTTAAGAGTTGTGATAAATTGTAAACATGGTCAAAATCCTAACGAGCTGTCAGTTTTTCTAATGTATCACAGATAAATGCCTGTGACTTAAACCGCTGAGTTGTCAATTTCCAGCCATAATTAGCCTTTTTAGGTCGAGCATTCGAGACCTATTTTATATACGTTAGTATATACTTATATGGGTATGTACTTTGTGGGCTCTGGATATCAGCCCTAGAACTTGTCTGCTTCCGCTTAGGGACTTTATTTTCTATTCCTCTGCCTCTATTAATAGAAAAAGGCCAGTAAAATACCAGAATCGCTTTCTGCTGCAGGACATTTTTTTTATTTTTCTGGCTGTCTCTATTTAACTTTCTTGATAGAAAACGACCAGCAGAGGTCAGTAAAATACCAGAATCACTTCAGCATTCTCTAGATTCCAGTCCATAGAAATTGTCTTCCACGAGCACCCGTAGACAATAATATTTTTTTCAAATCTTGTATTTTCAGTGATATGACCACCAAAGGCCCTGATTGTATATTAAAAACAGAGCTTTGGACTATAACATTTCCTGCTGAAAGGCAATATTTCTCTCCATATGTTCCCATACCTGGCGTCTCACGCAGTTTGGTGCTTACTTTCCCTCTATGTTAAATAACAGTAGGTGTTTCAGCACCCAGGCTAATGTGCTGCATAGCTAAATACATACAAGGTCCCAAAGGCGAAACAGATTACATTGCAAATGCTTGTTTAATATATACGAAGACACTAGTCGCCCTATTTACTGCGAAAGCACTGTACTGACATGGAAATAAAGTGCATTTTTAAATCCCTAGTGTATCTTTCAACCATCCTTGACACCATATTCAAGACTTTCAAATCTAAAACACTTTTTCAGTTCTTTAATTTTAATTCTTTGCACATAGCGTTCATATATTTCTTGATGCTATGCACACAATCAAAATTTTAAGAGCACATGGATTCTATGACCAGAGGCTTCAGAATATGCATTTTCCTCTTTGCTTTATTTTTGACATAAGCCATGTAGACACACAGAAAACATAGAGATGCAATACAAAAACTACAAATCCCAGAGTGCCAACATTACCACATATATGTCATAACAGAATGTCAATTATCCAATCAGCAGTGACATCAGTGTATAAACCGACTGAACTATATTAACTCCACCTCTTCCTTGCTGCTTGGCTGCCATATTAAGTATTACCTCAAATTACCTTTATTTGTTAATATTACGAGTGTGAAGTTGGTTGCACTTAGCAGCGCTGCCTGGCTTTCTTAACTACTGTGCAGACCTTCGCCAGCAGTGTTTTTTTTCTTGTGCCCGCTGTTGAACATCACACCGCATGCGTCACCGTGGTCGCCCTTTTAGAGCTTCTGTCTCTGGTGGTAGACGAGAGCAGTGCACAGCGCAAGCTTCTCCTGCCTTCTCAGAGGAGACACGAGCGGCTCCTCCTCTGCGCCGCGTCTCTATGCCTCTTGCCTCATGCCCGCTGAGCACCCTCCTCAGCGTGACACTGTTTGCTGACCTCCATGGTCTGCATTAAAAAAAAAAAATTAACCCTTGACGCCCTGCCAGAACTGCAATAAATAAACATTAGAGACCAGCATGTAGCCTGGAGTGCACATTATGGTTCCTCCTTCCACCTTCATTGGTGTGCATTCCAGCCTCTTGCTCTATCTATTTTCGGATTTATAGACTCACTAGGGTTATTAGTGCATGAGTACCCCGGTGTGCTCTATATATTGGTTTGCATTTAGAGAAAGGGAGTTTCTGCTACCTTGCCGTGGTCCACCTTCCTGTATTAATCAAGCTAGCCTGAAGCAGATGTGAGGAATGCCCTGAATAACCCTAGATAGTGTATAGTGCATATATAACCATCTAGATCGAGGGGATTTAAATCAGACTTAAAATCAGTCTGCTTATTGTGTTTCAAAATGTGTCGGTCCAATCCTAATGCCTTAGCTGTTGATTTAATGAATGAAAATGTTTCAGAGATTATTTTGGGCCCTGATAAAGAGACTGTATCCCAAGCCATGCAAAATTTCCTCCACAGAACCATCACTAAATCTTGGCTGACAAATCTCATGCCTTTGTGTTTTTTTAAAAGCATGCCTCAAGACGCCCCCGGTTCCTCCAGGGCAGAAACCTACACCCCTCAAAGCAACGTTTAAGGAGAATGCCTTCGAACAACTAAAATCAGCCTACTTGACTTATATGGCCTCCTACTTGGAGGAGGATTTGGAAGAGGACACCCGACAATATAGTGACTATACAGGATTTCAAACCCCCAGAAGGGGATACAGACCTTTCTGATGCGTAAGAAAATATAGCTTGGCTGCCAGCCCCTAAGAATAGCGGTTTAGATACTTCTGCAGATAAAGGCCCTTCTGGTTCCTCCCAGTCCCCTTTATTACAATTTACCTTTATTCCAGAGGATATTGTACATCCGTGTTCCACAGACTGGACGCCATCCCCCAAGACCGCAGCCTACTTCCAGTGTAGACTTCGCAAGTCATTCCTTAAGGGAGTTAGGAGCCGCCTTCACTCGGAATGTCCCACATATTCCTTAGATGGCAAGGTGGCTTTAACCTCTTAACGTTGACCCTAAACTGTCCACCGTCATGGGTAAATTTGTTGACCCCAAAAAAGTGATTGATCATTCCTGGAAACCTTGCCAGGATAAACTCTTGGATATATCTAGCCCCTTGGCACAACTTTTAGATCGGTCTCTTCTGGCTAAGGACCAAGGCACCCCTATCAACACTGCTGTGTTAGCTGATTGGGCCCAACAAGCCGCTGCTCGTTCTGCAACACTAACTGTGCTTTATCATCTGAGTGACGATGCTCTATCCTCCTTTGCAATGACCCCAAGCTTTGTGAGTTGGCCACCAATTAATGGCCCCTTGGCTGATAGCTGCCTTTTTGGTGACCCTTTTGTTAAGGAGGTAGCGAAGTTTGGGAATATGTTTACTTCCCTGGACAAAGCTTAGGCAGCATTAAAAATAGTTTTCCAACCCCACCTTTTTTGCCGTGCGGGTCGAGGTCAGGACTACACCACCAGCCGCTTGCCATGTCACGGTTCCTCCTTTCAAGGCCAGAGCAGATGAATGTTCTAGAGTTCATGGGCTGAGAGGTACCCCCTTCTATTCTACCCGGGCACGAGGGTTCCAAGGAAAATTTCTTTGTGGCAATGCCCATGGATCAGCCTTCCAGCACCTCTTTCTGAAGAGAGCCTTCACCATTTTTTCCACGTAGAACTAGGGATTAGGATTCAGGTTTTTGCCCACAACTGGATCTCCATCACCAACGATGTGTGGGTTCTTCAGACCATCCAAGGTTTTCAACTAGAGTTCTACGAGACTACAGTTCAGATGAAATCTCCTCGTCAAATCCACTTTTAATCCCACAAGAGTTATTTCACAGATCAAGAGTTGGAGCGAGCCATAGCCCTATGTCAACTTCATCCTGCGGGATTCCTCAGCAACATCTTCCTAGTACACAAAAAAGGCAGAGGCTGCCGCCTAGTCATCATCTTCAAAGAGGTAAATCCTTTACCATCATTTCAAAATGGAAGGGTTTCATTTGCTATGAGATTTGCTGAAAGACGGCGACTACATGGTCCTCTTGGACCTGGAGGACCCCTATCTAGAAGTCTCAATCTTCCCTTCTTCACCGTCGATTTTTGATGTTTCAATGGCTGGAGACGATCTATGAATTTTTGGCAATGCACTTTGGGCTATCATCAGTCCCTTGGTGTTTTACCGAACAACTCAAGCCAGTGGTAGAGTTCTTGAGGGAGAGAGGGATCCGGCTGATCTTATACATAGACTACTTCCTCTTGATGTCTCACGATACCAGTTTGCTCATGAAGCAACTAAGTTTCACAGTAACTATTTTAGAATCTCTCTGCTTTGTCATCAATTACAAAAAGTCTGACATTCTTCCTGCACACCAAATGACTTTTCTAGGATTCTCCATCGATTCTGTATCAGTCATCCAAGCTCTTTTACCCCAGAAGATAAGAGCTATAAAAAAGGAAATCGATCACACTTTGTTAGTTAGCATGGCTTATGGGCCTCTTGGCATCATCCATCTAAGCCATCTTTCCAGGGCCCCTTCATTATCTGGCTGTAAGAGTCTGAAGATCAGTCATCTGCACAAGGGCTTGAGCTATTTAGACCAGATTGCTCTCACTAAGGAGTTACGTCTCAAACTTTAGTGGTGGCTCAACCAAATGGGCGCCAGGAATGGGAATACCATTTTTGGTCTCACTCTAGACATGGTGGTGGAATCAGATGGCAGCTGTTGTGGTTAGGGTGCATGCTGCAGTGACATCTCAAAAGGGACGCTGGTCCAAAGCACAGCTCTCTTTTCACATCAATTGTCTAAAGTTGCTGGCTGGTTCTTTTACAATTCGCTCCTTTTCACCCCATCACACGAATTGACGTATTCTTCTGAAGATGGACAGCATGTCTGCAGTCCAATACATGAACCGCTTGCGGGGCACATGCTCACACCTACTAGCGGAGATGGCAAAGGATTTCTGGCGTTATTGCCTTATGAAGAATCAGATGTCAGTCATAGCTATTCACCTCTCCGGCTTTCAAAATTCAGTGGCTGATTGGAACTCGCAGTACCTCTGGGATGCCAGTGAGTGGAAGTTGGAACTGAACCTGTTCTCAAAGCTAATGCTGAGATAAGGTCCATGCCAGATGGACCGGTTTGCATCATGCCTTACGTTCCAATTACCATCCTTTTACAGTTGGAGCCAGACCTGCTAGCCTTAGCGATGGCTGCAGACTTGGACTGGACTGAACTATGCTTTTCCCTCCTTTTCAATTCTGTTGAGATTGACTGCTCAGATCAGACATCAAACTGAAGAGGGGATCCGTATCTAGCCCCTTTGGAGAACCCAGTGTTGGTTTCAGAGTTTGCAGGAACTGTCTTGTGATTGCCCTCTGCTAATCCTTGGTTTACAATTCGCCTACTGGATTCTTTCAGGAATCCGCATTCTTTAGTCACATCCAATCAACTCAGATTAGTAGCTTGGAGAGTGTAGGAAACTGTTTTTTGTTGCAGTACCCCCCACACCCACCCCACGCTTTTTGCCTGGCATCTGGTGAAACTGACTTAGTGTGCTGGGTTCCTCCTAACCAGGCCCCCAGCACCAATGTTCTTTCCCTAAACTGTACAATTGTTCCACAATTGGCAACTGCTTTAGGCCCCCTGTAAGTCTCTAGTAAGAGGTACCCTGGTACCTAAGGCACTGGACCTAAGGAAGGTCCTTAAGGGATGCAGCACACATTGTGCCACCCTAAGGGACCCCTCACCAAGCTCATGCAAACTGCCATTGCAGCCTGTTTGGTGCAGAGAAAACCAAAGTGTCAGGCGCCGAGTCTAGGCGCCTACTGCGGCATAGGGTGTAAACTACAATTCCCAGACACCCGCCGCTTGATGGGCGGGGCCTCCTCGTCATAGCTAGGCGGCACGAAGCATCCGCGTGCGTAATCCTGCCTATTTCATGCCGTGAGGATTCGCGGCTTCCCGGTTCCCGAAACGCTGATTTTGGAGACTTCCTCCCCCCGCGTCGCCTGGAGAAAACCAACGCTGAGGGAAGCGCCGCAAGGTGGAACTCTGGTGCAGAGACCGCGCGCTGAGATAAGCGCTGCCGTCTCTGCTGTTTGTCACTCAGACCGCTGGACTTTGTGTTTGCTAGGGGTTGCAGACACGTTTTCAAGCCAACGCTACTTAGACTGGGAGTTGTGCGTTGCCATCCATTGGATCCTGGTGTTTTCCTGTTTAGCAGGGCAGTAGAGAGCGCTGACATAAGTGTTCTCCTGCCCTGTCTTCTTGACTCCCCTCTCCTTTGTGGATCCTGGCGTTTTGCTGTCTTGATGGGCAGACATAGAGCGCTGACGTAGGCGCTATTCTGCCCGGCCTCCCTGGTTTCCTTCCTTTCTGGAACAAGGTCAGATGTTCAAGTGACTTTTCTGCAAAACAGGGAAGTGCTTCTTGGTTTATTTATCTATACTTTGGATTACTTTGGCGTACTGTGACTTCTTAGCCCGAGAGTATTATGGGCTGATGAGGGATGCATTAGTAACCTTCTCTTTTGAACACACCTTAACTGTGAGCAGGAAAGGAATGAGTATGGGTATGTATGTGACAGAATGTTCGGGTTGTAACTGTTAGTATGATTGATGGTGGTTTGACCGGTCTTGCTTTCTCGTTGTAGGTATACAGTGTGTTTACGGGAGAGACGTATTTCCATGTTGGTCCATGTGTCGTAGCAAGGAAGGACGGCTCCCTAGGTGATAGACAGGGTTAGTGAGACCATATGAGTGTAGCAGAGGTGTATGGACTATGTGTTAACCGTGTGTGTTCTTTTGTTACAGGTCTCCTCATCCCCGCTGTTCCTACCCCAATTCCTTTCCCTCGCCTGATTGCCTTAATACTCTGTGTTGCAATATTCAGAGTTAGGGACGTCGGGAAGTGGACCCCTTTGTGCTTCGCCCGGATCCTAAGGAGTCACAGTGGATCTGACACAAAGAGTAGACATGACACTCGTCCCTGTGTGCCATGCCTGGCAGCACTACATGTGGCATAGGTAAGAAACCTCTACACCAGGCCTTACAGCACTAAGGCAGGGTGTACTAAACCTATGTGAGGGCATATCTGCGAGAGTGGATATGTCCCAGTGATATCGGAGTTCATCCTTACATATTTCCAGTGCAATGAGAAGCCATAACAAGTACATGAGCTGGATACTCTGCATTACGCGTTCCCCAGCTACATGATGGCTTCACTGTACCTCAAGGTCTTTGGTACCGAACACCTCATCTCTTAATAAACCCACACTGATGCCAGTGCTGGATTTATTAATAAATGCATACAGAAGGCACCTTAGAGGTGCCCCCTGAAAACCTGCCAACTACTAGTGTGTTGACCGACTGGTCTCGGCTAGCCAGATACCTTAGACAGGTTTCTCAGCTCCTGAGGTGCAAACCTTCACTCTTGGAGGACAGGAACAAAGTCTGCTATGGGCAGACAGGTGTTCACAACTCCTCCAAGCAGGATGGACATTCCAGGACAGGAAGCTTTAAAGGTCCTGCTGCTTTTGATATAGGACCCATGCCTCTCCAGACAGTGGAGGTGCCCATCCCTGTCCTGACTCCACTTGTTGGCAACAAGTCAGTTGGGAAAATTAGCTAAATTAGGTGTGTCCACATTCATTCAGTACCACCCCTAGGGTGGGCCACCTGATGTGGACCCGACTTTTCAGAATCCTCCATCTTGTGTTGGAGAGAATTAGCCTATTAGGGTTAGGGTAATGCCCACTTCCCATAGAAAGTAGTCATATAGAGGGTGCAGTCATCCCACAGGTAGGCAGACCATTGGCTACTACCTGGTACTCCCCTTAACATCCCTAAATTGAGTATTTAGGTGGCACCTCTTGACCCAGAACTTCTGATTCAACTGACCTAATGACAAAGAGGACAAAGAGGAAGCTGCTGAACCGGAGAACTGAGTGCCTGCCCTGGGGTTTTGGTGCAAACCCCTGCCTGCCGCTTCAAGACTCGACAAATCGAGGTGAACTGTCAAGACCTGCTGCGGTGTGGCCTCTAAGAACCCCAGAGGACTACCAGCCTTCGCAAACTGCACAAGAAATAACTCGGACTACAGGAGCTACTCAACTGCAGAGTCCACTGACTTGCAACTCCCAGGCCCGAACGGCCGAGCAACTGACCCAGAAGAGATCCCATCTGGGAGCTCTGACTTGCCCGCAAGTCCCCATGAGCAGCATATGTTTAGAGGGCCCCCTTACCCAAAACGTGCCAGCTACCAACTCCCTGCTCCGGGTGGAATTCGGGACACACCAGGCAAACTGTTGGTAGAACATTGGACCATGGCTTTCTGCTACTCTAAACCTGGAAGATGAACACCCTACAACTGTCTGTGCTGTGTGCTTTACCTACCTGCTTTTTCCTCCCATAGGACTGCATTGTGCGCAATTGCCGATGACTTTGATCTATTCACTTGTCTTTGAAGAATCATAAGAAATACAGTACTTACCTTTGAATGTAGTTCTTGGTTTGAAAATATATATTTAAAAATCCAATTTTTTCTAAATTGGTCACAGGTTTATTTATTTTTAGTGTGTCTCTCATTTATTGTCTCTGTGAGTATAACAAATGCTTTGCACCACCCTCTGATAAGCCTAACTGCCCGCCCACACTACCACAAGTGAAAGTGTTCGTATTATCTGCTTTAGCCTCAGTAAACCAATTGGGGAGCCACTGGACTTTCTGCACAATGAACTTTGTTTTAGTACGCTATATAGAGAGCCAGCTTCCACAGAGACGTTCCAGAGATGCTGGCAAGTGTCAGGACTTTTGGAACAGGCTCTTGACCTCATTGACAAAGCCTGGACAGATTCCACACATAAACTAAACCAAACGGCATGGAAACAATGGTCTGTCTGGTGTGTGGAACAGGGTTTGAATCCTGTGGAAACAGATGTGATTCAAGTCACCAATTTTCTTGCCTCCCCTGTCTCGGACGGGCCCTCTTATTGCACTATAAATTCTTACCGATCGGTGGTTTCTGCAGGCCACCTGTTGATCGCCAACAAACCTGTGGGAGAACATCCAAACTTCTCAAAGGAAAACGTTTTTCTGCTCCTCCACCAAATATTCCTCTCTTTGTGATGTTTTCATTAACTCCTGGATTTGGTTGAAAACTGTTAAATGTCTTTAACTGGTCTTCTACGTGACTACTAGCTCCTGGTTTCAAAGACCTAGAAATTAATTCACATCAAATCTATTTGATCAAAAATTAAAGTAGACTGTAGAAAAGGTGGTTAATAAAAGTGTGCTATTACATGTCCAAAACACATCACAAAATGATTAGCGAGGATTTTATGAATTCAAGTTTTTATTAATATCACTGTTCTTGTAATGCTTGCACCTATCCGGTAGCTATTGCCTTCGTTCCTCAATGTCAATATCTTTAGGACTGGTCTGTTAGCTCAGGCTCCATAAAGTCACTTTTCAATACGGATTACAGAGCAGTCTTAAAGGTTATCAGTTCTATAGTGACAGACTGTTATGTGGCAACAGCCATGACTTGGATCAGTATCGGGATGGGAAACTCACCATGAACTGGACTGTTGATATTACACCTTTACAAATTGTTATTTGTTTGGTTCACATGACTATTGCAGAAATATATCCATTAGGTATGATATTGGAATAGCCAGTGATGTCAGAACATGGTGTCTGTAACTTGTAGTGCATTTGTACAGAGTTGTGCTATACCCCTCATGGCTTGTGGAGCTCAACATTTGTGTGGATTCAAGTGTCATATATAATTATGGACCAGAATGAGATATAGTACCAACTGTTGAGCGGAATAGTGACGAGTTGTGACTACAATAGATCCGTACCTCCAAGATGGCGGCCTTACACATTATAATAAGTGCCAAAAAGTTCTTGAGTACTTCAATTCCAAGCATGCCGACATTGCCCTCCTCCAAGAAACGCACCTCACTGAGACGGAGGCGGAAAAGCTTTGGTGAGATTGGGTGGGTACGGAGATTCACAGCTGCTGCCCCCCACCCCCCGAAGGCGGATGACCCAGCGACCCCTCCCTCCTACCCCTCCTCCCCCCCAGAAACAGTGAGTGGCCATCCTGATGCGCAGAACCCTGCCTCACACTGTGCTCAAATCCTGGGTTGACTCGGAAGGTCGCTATGCATTTGCCAAACTGAAAATTGCGAAAGGGTACTAGGTATTGGCTCGGTTTACGCGCAGACTAGAGCAAAATACCCCTTCTTTATTCAACTCTCACAGGTCTGGACATAAATCACAGACACAAATTTCCTGGTGGGAGGTGACTGGAACTTAGCCTGGGACGCGATCTTCGACTGTACAGGCCCTATGGATGCGGGCAACAATGCACACCTAATTGACCAAGACTGGTATAATTGCACACATAAACTATACCAAACAGCATGGAAATGATGGTCTATCTGGTGCGTGGAACAGGGATTAAATCCTGCGGCAGCAGATGTGATTAAAGTTGCCAATTTTCTGCCCTTACTAGTCTCGGACGGCCTCTCTTATTGTTCCATAAATTCTTACAGATCCATGATTTCTGCAGGCCCCCTGCCAGTCACCAACCAATCTATCGGCGAACATCCAAACTTCTCAAAGAAATACGTTTTCTGCTCCTCCTCAACCAAAATATTCCTTTCTTTGGAATGTTTCCATTGTACTTGGGTTTCTTTAGTCTTGGCCAGATAATTGTCTGTTGTTAAGGAACAAAATCACAGTCGCCACTGTTGTTGTGCCTTGTTTCCTGAAAATGGGTCTCTGATGTTCGAGCAATTGATCTTATAAGTAGGTCTTTTACCCCTGAAGGTGTTTCCGTCCTGATTTCCAAAAGAATCAAATTAAACATCAGACAGGTGGTATTTCCAGCTCTTCCATGGCACAGGAAACTCTGTGTGGTTCAATGATTACAAGAGTACAAGAGAGTTAATGGCCATTTAAGAAGCTCCCCTTCTGGTCCAGTATTAATTTATTTGTTACAACCTCATGCCCCAGTGTTTTGCTACACTTTGGCACGTTGGGTGAGATGGCTCCTTTCTATCTTTGATACTCACTCGGTTAGAGGAGCCATGGAGTCAAAGTATTTCGTAGTTGGAGTTCAGTTAGCGAAATTATCCGCATGCCGGATTAATCTTCAGATTCCATGTTTAAAGAATTCTAATATAAAACAGTAAGTAAGGTTTTTTCTATGGTGGTTGATAAGCATTAAACTTGCAAAATCTAAAGCCTCCAGTCCCTACACAGAATCAAACATTTTATAGTGTTCGTGAACAAGAATTTTCAGTTCTATTAAGGACATGGAGGTGAAGATTATCCCACCTGCTAACTGTATACTGGAACAATTATGATTTTGTTAACCTTGCTTGATGGTATTTTTTAATTTTGTACCCAGAAATGTTTAGTAAATTTACTTACCCGGTTATTGAATAGATTTTAAGGAATTTATTTTCAGTTTCAGATCTAAAGCAGGAATGATATTGTGAGCTTCAATACCAAGAACAGTTTTCCTCTAGTAGAGTAGGCGGAGCTAATATGGTTCATCATGTTTATACACTGATGTCACAGCTGATTGGATATTGGACATTTTGTTATGACATATGTGGTTACGTTGGAACTCAGAGATTTGTAGTTTTGTATTGCATCTCTATGTTTTCTGTGTGTTCACATGGCTGCTGTTAAAAATAAAGTAAGAGGAGCATGCATAATCTTCACCTCCGTGTCTTTAACAGAATTGAAACTTCTTGTTCACGAATGCTAGAAAACGTTTGATTACGCTTTAAATATAGAGTTTCTTATTGTCCAAAACATTAATTGCTTTACATTACCAGACTAGGAACCTATCTGTCCATGTAGTTTAGATATGGCTAACACATTTTATATACATGTTCATGTTCATATATAAAGACAGCAGCTTAGATAGGACTGTACAGTAGGTCTGTTCTCTTTTATATAAGATTTATGTTAGCGCTCTGACATCTCTTTCTATCATTCATCATGCAATGTGATGTCATTTTCAATTACTTGTGCTAAAGTCCGTCCACTATTTTATTTAGGATGTGTGTGCTGACACAGATGTTCAATCTTAGATAACTTTGAAACAAGGCAGTCTCCATATCTTTTGGTGGACATCTGTTAATATCTAGCTAGTCATAAGTGGGCGACTAAAACATTAGTACCTCTTACATTCTTTCTAATAGCAGGTGGAAGATGCAAACTAGCTTAGCATGACAACATGCAGGAATAGTCACTACGTCAAAGAGATGGCTTCTAATGATAAGTTTTTGAAGATAATGGAAAGTCAGATGACTTGAAGCCTCTCTGCTTTGGATAACATCAATACACAAAGAGTCAATAAATGGACTTCCAAAAATACATAAAGTAGGATGTTACAACATAATTAAAACAAAAACACAAAATTTGAAATTACCTCGGTTTCAAGCCGCTGCGGAAGATTAGCTCTTGATGGCTGTTTAGTCCTGGATGCCTTTGGTGGTCTTTTTGTTGTTGGCAATGTTTCCTTTGCTATCTTCGTAAGTGTTGGAGCAACTGAATAGAACCTCTGTGAGACTTTCAAGATCCGTCTGTAATAAGTAGCACGGTGGGCACAGTATGATAAACTTGAAGGAATATAAGGTTCAACAAACACAGGCCTAGGCTGTGCAGCCAGGATTCCACTCGTTATGGTGGCAGAGAGACATGTACCATTCGCAAACCTGCTCAAATGAGCTTGATATGAATTATTTTTAAATTCCTCAGCCCCTTTTGAGCACAAGTTCAATCTTTTTTCATTTATATATCCATGAGTTTCCCCCAGAAAGTCACAATGTTGTTTCCGAACAGTCTGAAGATTTGTATTCATTCTTTGACCATAGCATATTTTAATCACAAGCCAAGGAGACCTGGTCAAGAGTCTTGTCATGTCTTCAGGTTTGTCTCCCAGTTAAACTGCATGGAAAAACACAAGTGTTGGGGTGTTACAATTTGAAAGAAGACAAAACTGTTGTATATTATTTATGACTGTCAATTTAAGAAAACATACTCATCCCATCAATCAATGTTGCCTTTGAAAGCTCAGTAGCAGAAAATGAATATTAGTATTGCACTGACTGTCATTTTAGGACTGAATCCCATTGCTATTACTTATACTGAGAAAGGTCTTTATCACAAATGATGAAGTGGCATCACCAGTTTCTTCATTACGGAAAACTTTCTTACCAAGTGGGTGATTTCTTTTGATCAAACATTCAGTGGGTTCCACCTGTAGGGCAATCTTTATAAACATACACCCAGTTTTGTGTAGAAAAGAAACAACAAGATAAAAGGGAATATTCTAAGTTATGGGGAAGTGAATGATTCCAAGTACGCAGGATATCAACAAACTTAACTCCTGCAATCTCTCTACCAACTGGACTATAAGATCAGGGTGCAGCTTGGTTTGTACAGCACACTGGAACAAGGATGTTATTTATGTGATTGGGAATCAAATAGTCTTTTTGTTAAACTAAAGCCAGTCTGTGACACAATAGCATTTTAGTTGTTGGTTTATGGATTTTTAATTTAAAAACTGAGGCGGATTGGATACCTTAGTCTGCCATTAAGAGCTATACATCTTGTTTGCTCAGACATGTGTGCTTTAAAGACCTTTTATGGTCAAACTAAGGTATTCTGACAACCAATAAAGTTCTCTTTAAAGCACTATTGGTGATCACTTGGATCATAAGCATTACCGAAGGTGTTGTAATTGGGGATTTAAAGATACAGCAATCAATTCAGGAATTAACTGCTTAATCTCAGGCTACCTCAGAATCAGCTCTCGTCTTTAAAAAAATAGAAAACCTGTTGCTCTCATAACTCCTGGATTTGGTTGCAAACTGTTACTTGACTTTAACTGGTCTTCTACGTGGCTATGGGCTCCTGGTTTCAAAGCCTTAGAAATGAATTCACATCAAATCTATTAGATCACAAGCATTGGCATAGCCAATAGGTCTCGCCTTTGGGACCTTATAAGTGTTTAGACATGCAACAGTTGCATAACTATATACTTATAAGGTCCCAAAAGCGAGACCTATTGGCTATGCAAAGCGGCCACGATCAAACATCAAAGCGGCCGTGCGGCCACGAAAGTGAAAGTAATCGCGGTAAAGCGCAGGGCGCGCGCCCGCGCACATGCACTGAAGCTCTAGGCTGGCCTGGTAGCACTTTTTGGAGCCCTCTCAATAAGTCTCGCCAGACCCGCGCATGCGATGGGTCAGGCGAGACCTAAAAAATGAAAGTAGACTGTAGACAAGGTGATTTGAGCTATTGACATTGCAAATAACAATGCCTATTGGCATTGTCATTTACAATGCCAATAGCTTTAACTCGTGTAACTGCGAGACCTATTGCATTGCAAATGCTTGTTTTGTTCACCGAATATTTCACCTATGCGTTGGACCTCAATTCGATTTGTAACAATAAAACAGAATAACGGGCAGAAAGTGGCGCACGGGGTGCAGCGAGGGCGTTCATATTGAATCTAGTCAGGAAGCAGTGGCAACATTTCTGCATTAATTGCGCACAATTGGTGCATGAAAAGCCTTGATAAAATTGATTTCGGGTATGTTGCACATAGAAAGCGCAGTCAAGTTAAACCGGTCACAGTTTAATTGGTATGTTGTGACTGCGGAACAGAGAGTCCGGCGCGCGCGTTTCAGTGTTTTCAAAGAGGGGCTCCGACTGGCGCACATGGCAGTCTGAACTATTTACAGGATCGGATCGGCAATCCCCTGAGGGGTGTCACGCTGTGAGATGTGCTGAAAGCAGTCGGGTCAAGAGTGATTAATGGCCCGCTGGTCAGTGTAGTAACACGGTCCACCGAGGAACAAATTATATCTCAAAGCTATTATTATGAAATTCATTGACAACGCGAGCAGCCTCCCGAGGGCATGTCGGGAAAAAAACGATGTTATGGAATTATATCACACGAACCAAACATAAAACAAGCAGGAAGTGGGATAAGGGAGGGGGTGGCAAATGGTGTGCACTTTTGCGGCCGCTTTGATGTTCTCAGTGGCCGCGCGGCTCACTGAGAACATCAAAGCGGCCGCGAAAGTGATTAGCAGGCTGCCAAATGGTGCGCGCGCCTGGCGCACATGCACTGTAGTTGGCGGCCTGAAAGCACTGGTTTGCACTTCCAAATCCTCCTTTTACAAAAGCTCTCGAGAGACCAGCGCTAAAGCGCTGGCTCAGGCGAGACCTAAAAAGTTTGTTATTACATGTTCTAAAACATCACAATATGGTTAGCCAGGAATTTATTAATTAAGGTTTTGGTGAAACCACTGTTCTTGTAATGCCTGAACCTATCCGGTAGTTATTGCCTTCGTTCTTCAATGTCAAAAACTTTAAGTGATCTGTCAGCTCAGGCTGCATAAAGTCACTTTTCAACACTGATTATAAAGCAGTCTTAAATGCTGTCAGTTCTACAGAATCAGACTGTTATGTGGTAACAGCCATGACTTGGATCAGTCTCAGGGTTGGAAACCCGCCATGAATTGGACTGTTGATATCACACCATTACAAACATTTAGGAATGCACTCGACGGTGTTCAGCCATCCAGCTTGAAAATGCAGCCTGCCTTCCAGCCCCGCATTTCATTTCTCACTGCCAACGCGTTTCAAGGCATTCAGCCTCTTCTTCCTGGGCACAAACAACACACTGGAGGCTCGCATGTTTGACTTTACTGGCTTTATTTCTTCTCATGCCCATCCCCTCTGGGCGTGTGCATCGTGCCTTGTCCCACGGTGCATTATGGGGCATGAGGTCCTTCATGCGAGAAGTAATTAGCTTTAAGTAAGTTCGAGCGTGCGTTTGAAATTACGTTTAAGTTTTTAATCCTATAGTAGGGAGCGGGACTTCAAGATAGGCTTATTAAGCAATAAGAACGCTGTGCCGTTCGTCTTGAAAAGTTCATGATTACAGCCTCTCCCAGCTGGTGAGCGTCGTCCTCCCCCTGCTGGCGATGGTGCACTACCTCATGGCCAGGCTGCGGTGTGCAAATTTTGAACAACAAAGTGCCCTGAAGCATTTCGGAATGCACTCAACGGTGTTCAGCCATCCAGATTGAAAATGCAGCCTGCCTTCCAGCCCCGCATTTCATTTCTCACTGCCAACGCGTTAAAAAAAACAAAAAAAAAACTTAATTGCGGGGCTTGAAGGCAGGCTGCATTTTCAAGCTGGATGACTGAACACCGTCAAATGCATCAAAGCTCCAAGGTTTAACTGAGGCACACACCACTAGACCCACAAACCAACGCAGACTCATTCGAGTCGCCCATTGGAGGGCTCATATTTCAAAGTGGGAGGTGTGGCCTCTATGCCAAAATGACTGTCGCGCCTCTGAAGAGTGCAATGAGCACGAAACGCGTCAGTCGTGAATCGACAGGCATGCTGTAAACTGGATCCGCTCGCCGATCCGGCTTTTACCTCATGAAGGTTGCTGCAGTGGATGTCAGAGTGCGTCTCCACAGGTGGGAACCTTGGAGCTTTGATGTACACGCGGCCTCCCAGCCGTGGGAGATGCACCACCCGAAAATTTGGGGCCACGGAGCTCTGTATCACGGAGTCTCAATGTGGAGGCATCCATGGAGGATTGACTAGTCGGATGTGCAAGTGGAGGCCCATTGGTGGGCTTGAAATGTCGCAGACAGCGGCACATAACTGAGGCACACACCACTAGACCCACAAATCAACGCAGACTCATTCGAGTCGCCCATTGGAGGGCTCATATTTCAAAGTGGGAGGTGTGGCCTCTATGCCAAAATGACTGTCGTGCCTCTGAAGAGTGCAATGAGCACGAAACGCGTTAGGCATGAATCGACAGGCATGCTGTAAGCTGGATCCGCTCGCCGATCCGGCTTTTACCTCATGAAGGTTGCTGCAGTGGATGTCAGAGTGTGTTTCCGCAGGTGGGAATCTTGGAGCTTTGAGATGTATATATATATATATGTATATATATATATATATATATCTGGAACAGCCAGGTTAAGTCAGGACATGGTGTCAACATTTGTGTGGATTCAAGTGTCATATATACTTATGGACCAGAATGAGATATAGTACCAACTGTTGAGCGGTATAGTGGTGAGTTGCGACATCAATAGACCCGTTCTTCGAAGACTACGGCCTTACTGTTAAATGCAAAAAAGTTCTTGCTTACCCAAATTCCAACCACGCCGACATAGCCCTCCTCCAAGAAACACACCTCACTGAGACGGACGAGGAGAAGCTTCAACGAGATTTGGTGGGTAAGGAGTTTCACAGCGACCGCTCCCCCTAAGAAAGGAGTAGTGGCCATCCTGATGCGCAGAACTCTGCTTCACACCGTGCTCAAATCATGGGTTGACTCAGAAGGTTGCTATGCGTTTGCCAAATTGAAGATAGCTGAAGGGGTACTACGCATTGGCTTGGTTTCCGCCCCGACAAGAGCAAAATGCCTCTTTTTTCTTCAACTCTCACTGGTCTTTACAGAAATCGTATACACGCGTTTCCTGGTGGGAGGTGACAGGAACTTGGCCTGGGATATGATGTTGCACCGTACAGGCCCTATGGACGTGGCCAACAATGCACACCTCATTGAGCAAGCCTCGGTGGATTCCACACAAACTATACCAAACAAAATTGAAACTATGGTCTATCTGGTGCATGAACAGGATTTAAATCCCGTGGCAGTAGATGTGATTTGAGTCACCAATTTTCTGGCCTCCCTAGTCTCAGACGGCCTCTCTTATTGTACCATAAATTCTTACAGATCGGTGATTTCTTTGGGTCACCTGCCGGTCCCGAACAAATCTGTGGTAGAACTTCCAAAGAAATACGTTTTTCTGCTCCTCCTCAGCCAAAATATTCCTCTCTGAAATGTTTCCATTGTACTTAAGATTTCTTCAGTCTTAGCCTGATAATACTCTGTTGTCCAGGAAACTAATCGAAATTGACACTCTTGTGACTTGTTTCCTGCGAACAGGTCTCTAGATGTGTGGCACTTGTTAGATACAGCGGACCATGAATATATACCCATCTTTCCCAGGTACATGGCATGTAGTCACGCTTAGATTCCTTCTTTGTGACCCACCTTTTCTCCTCCTCATATGTGAGACCTCTGTTCTGGAAGGAACCCTTTATGACTACTCTCCGATCAGCTTATCGACCGATATGGGCTTGGCCCAACCGATCCGGAAGCCCTGGTGCCTAAACCTATCCAGCTACATCCATCCCGCAGGCAAAGAACAACTCGCAGTCCAAGTCAAGACCAATCGGGAACACAATCGAGGCTCGGTTGCCTCAGCTCTGACCCTTTGGGCAGCGGCAAAGGCAACTATCAGGGGGTCAGCTGATGAGGGATGCAGCCCTGTCCAACAGTCGGCCGAAGGAGCAGCAAGCAGCCCTGGAAGGGGACATAGCCTGACTCATGTGCATCTATACGTGCCACCCCAAGGATACTACTAGGCATAGCCTGGAAAAAGCATGCATGGACCTCAATAGTCTCTTCATCTAAAAGGCTGAATATGCACTCCAAAAGCGGAGGCTCTAACATTATGAGCAGGGGGATAAAGCGGTTAGGTTACTTGCAGCACAGCTGAGGCAGAGAGAGGCGCGTATGGTATACCTGCCATCATGTCGGACTCCGGGACCCTACTCACTAAACCGCTGGAAATAACGGACACGTTTGCCTCATACTATAAGATACTGTACTCCCTTGAAGTTACTCCGGAATCGGCGCAGGTCTCCACCTTCCTGGACAGTGTCTATCTCCCTTGCCTCACAGAAGAGGGACGAGAGTTGCTCAGGGGTGCAAATACCAAGGAGGAGAAAGCCCAGGCCATATCCAACCTGCCCTACCATAAGGCACCAGGAGAAGATGGTTTCCCTGCTGATTTCTACAGGTGGACTAAACCAGAGAAAATTGATCTCCTCTACAAGGCCTTTGCTGAAACCGAACGGGTGGGCGTCCTGGGTTTCGGCTTCAACAGGGCCCTGATCTGGGTTCTCCCTAACCCCGGGAAAGACCCTCTTCTCTGTGGTAGGTACTGCCCCATTTCCCTCCTTAATGGATATATTTACATTTTGGCCAGTATGATGGCTACACGCCTCAAGAAGGTCCTCCCCTCCCTCGTCCATCAGTCACAAGTGGAGTTTGTCCCCGGCCTCTCATCTCGCAACCCCCTTCGGACCTTTGCTTATGCGGTATGGTCAGGTGTGGACCTGCCGGAGGAGGCTGTGGCTTTGTCTTTGAACGCTAAACAAAGCCTTCAACAGGATAGAGTGGGATTATCTGTTTGCAGCGCTCCAGAGATTTGACCTCAACACACACTTCATCTCCAAAGTGTATTGGCTATATGACTCTCCCGCAGCACAAGTAAATTGTGGTGGCTTTCTCTTTGAGGCCTTCCCAGTTCGCCAGGGAACGCGGAAGGGCTGCCCTCTCTCCCCTCTACTCTTCCTCCTCACCAATGAGCCCCTGGCAGTGGCCTTACATCAGTTGGAACAAATTGTGGGCATTCTTACCCCCGGTGGACCTTCTAAACTATACTTGTATTCAGACGATATTCTGCTTACTCTCTCAGCCCTGCCCTCTTGCATCCCCACAGTTCTGGAGACCATTGAAACGTCTGCGGCTGTATCTGGTAACAAAGTCAGTTGGTGTAAGAGCGAGGTCCTCCAACTCTCGAGAGTTACCACCTGTGCTGCCTTCACTAGATTCCCGTTTTAATGGCTGGCTGTCAATCTAAAACACCTTGGCGTCAATGTCAACAGGGGCCTGGATAGCATGATACAGGGCAACCTCGAACCACACATGGAGCACATGGGGCTCGACTTTGATAAGTGCTCACACCTGAACCTGTCCCTCTGGGGCTGCGTGCAAGTGGTGCAAATGGTGACCCTCACCCGCTTCACCGATGTACTGGGCATGCTCACCCTGCTACGCCTCTCTCGAAACTCTGTCTGGGGGCGATTAGCCATTAAGAAACTTATCACCCACAGGGGGCCTGGGCCTCCCATCTGTGGAGCACTATTGAACGGCTCTCCACCTCCGGCAGTTGGCATTCATGCACACCAGGGTTTCAGATTCCCCGTTAAGGGTGACAATAGAAAACTGGCTCATCCATGGTTTGCCGAGGCTGCTCCACCTCTACCTACACGCACCAGCAAGAGCACTGAACCTAATAGCCCAGGTTATGTACAGAACCAGGGCACAAGCCCCTCTCGGTGGATGCCACCCCTTCATGGTAAAGCACTCACATTGTGGACACGTCATCCGCTTTGTCGGGGTCATGCTCGATTGGACTCCTTGGCACACGCAGGTATATATACCTTGTTGCACCTTCTCATTCAGGGTGAACTCAAGTCCTTGGCTGCATTGTGGGAAGAATTTGGCCTGCCACAAGCCCTGCACTGGCGCTATATACAGCTGCGCCACTGTCCAGCGAGTAGACTAGGCAACCAACCCTGGTCTGTCCCCCCATCCCCAGGGCTCAAGTACATGGATACATGGGGCCAGTTTAAGGATGTTCGGACTATATAACCTTCTGATCCGCTATCTATACTCACAGCTGCAAGTGGAGCGCCTCAGAGAGGTCTGGCAGACCCGTCTTCAGGTGGAATACCAGGATGAGGACTGGGTGGATACTGGACTGGAGAGGGGACCAGAGAGGCCTGGATGAAGTACAGTCTCTCTAAGACTCTGCAGGGATGGCATTGGACGCCTGCATAGCTATGTGCCGTAGGCCTCCTGACCCACTCTTCCTATTGGAGGTGTAATCATGTGTTCTGTGACATGGTTGACCTTCTCATTGAGTGCCCCCTGATCTGTCCTTTCTGGTCCGAAGTAGGGTCTATGTAGAAGGAGACCCTGAATATACCCGCTCCACTATCAAGTCAGCTGCTCCTACTGCATGACCTGGGGAACCTCCCTCAGCTAACACACCATGCTCACCGACTCCTCACTACCTCTCTCATGACGGCCAAAATCTGTATACTGCGTCATTGGCGCTCACCACAGGTCCTAACCCATGAGAAATGGCTCCAGGCCATGCTCAGGACTGCCTCTTATGACAAGGTGATCCATAACCTGATGGACAGGACTGATGAATTCCTTATTTGGATCCCCTTACAAGGGAAAAACTGACCCATGTGCCCCCCTCCCTGCCTTTGTTTGTCCAGTCCCCTTCCCTTTTCTCAGTTTCTCACCTCCCCTGCTGCCCCCGCGTCCCCATCTCACTTTTTTTCTGCTTGCGGGGGGATGTTGAAAGAACCCGATATACCACAGATTTGGGGGGGCGATTTAAACTGTGTCCTGGACCCTTCCCTGGACCGCTCTAAGGGCTCTCCCCAGCGCCCCTCTGTGGCTGTTAAAGCCATAAAGGACATTAATGCGCAATTAGGCCTGTTAGATGTTTGGCATAGGAGATCCCCTGGAGCAGGGGGTTTCACCCGCAATTCAGCCTTACTCGACATCCACACCAGAATTGATTATTGGCTGATTTCCAGATTGCTCTTTTCCCGCGGGGTCGCTTGCACTCCGTTTCCCCACTCATTCGTAGATCACTCCCCCATACTGCTGGACATTGATATTCCCCCAAAGAAGAACACGCCCTTTACATGGAGGTTTCCCCCCCATATTCTTTATTAGACACAGTCTTTAAAGCAGAGTTGGCCTCATCCATCGAAGACTTTTTGAGCACGAACGCTGGGCCATTTCTCTAAAGTGTGGGAAACGATTAAGGTATTTATTAGAGGGGTCGCCATCTCCAAACGTGGGAGTGCTCCGCTCATTAAGGAATAGGCTGTCGACGCTCGAGGGGCAATTGGCTCGGATGGAGCGGACCCTCCTACAGAAGGTGATGCTTGGGTCTTAGAAGACCTGAAAAAAAACTCTTGAGGAATACCATGAGGTTGCGGATAGCAAGGTGAAGCACATGGTTAAGTATGCTACAGCTAAGACGTAGGGTGAGAGTGAGCGTTCTGGCTCAGTTCTCGCTGCACTGTAGCAACGTAAAAGAGAGTCCGGTCAGATCGTGGAACTATGGGCCGAAGACGGCAGTTTGTTGCTTAGGCCCTTGGAGATTGCCGATAGATTTTGCAGATATTACGCAGAGATGTATAGCTCCAAGGTTGTTCCAAACGACACTGCTACGCAAGACTACCTAGAGCACATAAAAATGGCAATGGCTTACCAACACCCACAGAGAGCACCTTATGGGCCCCCTTGACCCCAACAAAATCCGCACTGCACTTAATGCTATGCGGGACGGCTGTGCTCCAGGCCAAGATGGGCTTAAAGTGTCCTTCTATAAAGCATTTAAGGAATTGCTCATACCGCATTTAGCCGCACTATTTGAGGAAATCGTGGAGGGAGGTGTGATGCCTCCCTTTATGAGAGAGTAATTGATAGCGACCCCGCTGAAACCAGGAAAGCCCCCAAATGAATGCTCATCCTATAGGCCATTGTCACTCTTGAATGTGGACACAAAAATCTTTGCTAAAATTCTAGCGAACAGATTGGCTCCGTTAGTCCCGTTCCTAGTCGAGCCGGAACAAGAGGGCTTTGTCCCGGGACGCACCTTAACGTATAACCTGAGAACTGTATTTGAGGCCATTCAACATATACAACCAGAAGTCAAAGCTACTGCCATCTTCCTAGATGCAGAGAAGGCATTTGATTCAGTGGAGTGGGCATTTATGAAAGCAGTGCTGCAACGGGTTGGTGTGGGGGATGTCTTCCTCAATCTTATACAACACACCGATAGCCAGGGTTAGGGTTGGTGATACTGTCACGTCTCCCATTGCGATTTCCAGAGACACTTGGCAGGGCTGTCCACTGTTCCTGCTGCTGTATGCCATAGTGGCGGAACCATTGGCATGTGCACTAAGAGAGTACCATGGGCACAAAGGAATTTGTTTCCCTAATTACCATCTCATTCTATCTGTCAGGATGTGTCAGCAGCGCCAAAACAAGTAATGCCACTAACCTTTAGTACCACCAGCGGGGACGACGGAGTGTAGAGAAGTCCCCCTACTTCCCTGAGCACACCTAGAAACCAACAAACTGTTGGATCCTTCTCAGTCAGGATTTAGAGCGTTTCACAGCACCGAAACAGCTCTACTTGAAATGGTGGACAATATTAGACTCACCCTTGATGTAAAACAGTCCTCCATTTTGATACTACTCTATCTGTCTGCTGCCTTCGACACCATCTCACATAGTATTCTTCTAAAGCGCCTGGCGGAGATAGGTGTCGAAGGCTCAGCTTTACTTTGGATCAAAAGTTTCCTGACTGGACGTAGTTCTAAAGTTCAAATCGACAAATTCTCCTCTATGAATCAGGAAGTAGACAAGGGTGTGCTACAAGGCTCCATATTAAGTCCCACGCTTTTTAACCTCCATGTGTCTCCATTGGCAAGATTAATTAAAGCACATGGTTTCGAAACCGTGTCCTATGCTGATGACACACAAATCCTTATCACCCTGGGAACTGATCCCACCAATGTTAAACCCAGATTCCAACATTGCATGATTGCGGTAAAAGTGTGGATGTCAAACAATTATCTGCTACTAAATGCAGACAAAATGGAGATCCTGCTTTTTGGAAACGCATGCAACTATTGGACTGACGATTGGTGGCCGTCAATGTTGGGATTTTGCCCTCCACCCAAAACGTCAGCCCGAAACCTAGGGATATTGCTAGACAACAAACTCTGCATGTCTGACCATATTAATAACATTGTGCGCACCAGTTTCGGGCTTATGCGTAACCTCAAGAAAATGTTCAAGTGGATCCCCCTTCCCTCCCGTCTGCCTTTAGTCCAGGGACTAATTATCAGCCACCTGGACTATGGAAATGCGCTCTTTGCCTCTATAAATGAAAATCTTCTGAATAAACTCCAGGTCTTGCAAAACACTGCAGCCAGGATGGCCCTCGATCTCCCCTCTCGTACTTCCTCCGCCCCCAGTCTGAGGTCGTTACATTGGCTTCCCATAAAAAAGCGCATTAAGTTTAAACTCTGCTGCTTGGTTCATAAGACTCTAAACGGCAAAGGCCCATTATACCTCGCCAATAAGCTCATACGCTATCATCCGGCTAGAACACTTAGATCTTCCGGCAAGCACCTCCTCTCTGTCCCCAAAGTACGAACTGTCAGAAACGGAGACAGATCTTTTTCTAAAATAGCCCCTGAGACCTGGAACAATCTTCCTCTACCTATGAGGCTTGAACCGAACCACCTGAAATTCCGTAAACTCCTGAAAACCTGGCTATTCTAACGCTGTTTGACCACACGCTCACCATCGGAGTATCTGCTGGCGCTATGAAACCTACGGGTGATTTATGCGCCTTACAAATGCCAATACAAATACAAATACAAAATACAAATTCAACCACACACAGAGTAGATATACAATGCTATGCAAGGAAGCATCCCGGGGAATAGGGAAAAGGGATAAAATAATAAACTCTGCTGCTGTGCTGGAGTCTTCTTACACCTTAAGTCTGGTCTATATCTCGGGGTGACTTCAGAAGTCACCCCACAAACATAAGCTGCAGATGAAAGAACAGAGAGGGATATGAGAAATAACTCAGGGATTCATTTATATCACACAACAGGATGTTCCTATAGTCAGATACTCACAATATAACAAGCAGCAAGACTCTTAGAGAAGGTTCTGAGACTATCCAATCCCAGTGAGACCATACACTGAGAGACGATGAACTGGAATGCCAGGGAGTTTATGAGCTCACTGAACCCAAGGATGATTTCAATCAACAAAGTCACGGTAATGCTGCCTAAAGAGGACTATGAATAGCACCATAAACAAGCATAAAAACGCTGTTAATAGCATAGCATAAGAGCGAAGGAATAAAGTTGTGCACGCAGTAGTCACAATCTCAAGTTCAATACCACTGAGCAATTGCGCGCCAAACCACTGTTGTAAGCACAGTGTAGATTGTAAGCACAGGCTCCAAAAGAGAAGACCAGCGTGGAAATAATTACGAAATTAAACTGCTTCAAAAAAGCAGAAGGAGCACTCCAGCCCTTCCTTTCCGAGTGAGGTTAAATACCTTGTGTTTCCAGCATTGGTACAAAACAGAATCCTCTGACCTTGAAAGCAACCGTTCAAACACTTCAGAACGAAGAAATGTCAGCAACGGTGATTAATGTGAACCACCTGGAACACTCTTCAGAGAAAGCCCGGGCCTCGGAAAGCAATTGCCTTGCTTGACGAAAATAGTTCATGTGAACCAACTGGAAAACTCCTCATAGAAAGCCTGGGACTCGGAAAGCAATTGCCTTGCTTGTCGAAAGAACTTCAGCAGGAAACAACAAATCCAAACCAGAAATCCAGTGGGGAATACCATCCACTTACTCGAACTCAAAAACAGGTGAGATTGTCAAGCCCCGACCCCAGGAAGGGGAGGGGCTTAATAGGAGCATAAATCCAGGCGTCTCCTTATCCATCTACCAGCATTCCGTCCCAAGGGATTCTGGGACATGTAGTCCGCTGTGCACCATTTGCCAATAGACCTGGTAACATGCATACAAGGGAAAAGAGCCTTAACTGTAGGTGCAGGGAAACCCATCTTTCCTGATCTACGTTGAAGAATCGTGACACTATCTGCGTATGCTGATGATATTCTTTCACACATTCGAGAGCCAGGAACCAATCTAATCCCTGTACTTAATGAGGTCATGCGATTTAGCACCACATCAGTCTTCAGAGTCAACTGGGCTAAATCCATTATTTTTCCTCTGACCCCGTTCTTGACACCAATTAAACTGGACTTCCCATTGCAGTGGTTCTCTGATCCAGTTCGCAACTTAGGCATACAAGTATACACGTACTCGGAACTGGTGCTCACCGAGAATTATGGGAAAGCAGTCTCCAGGCTTGAGGATGATGTCAATCGTAGGATTTGTCTCCCATTATCACGAATAGGCCGCATTTCCCTTATGAAAATTCTAGTTCTCCCTAGATTTCTATTCCGGTTTCAAAACATTCCAATAATACTCCCGAAGCATATGTTCAAAGTTCTCCGCTCATTATTAATTAAGCTGGAACATTCTTACATTGTGGCTTCAACGCGCCTGATCTGGAATTATATTATATATCTGCGCAGTGCTCCCATGCGCACTATTGGATTCATGGCCCACAGAACCTTCTGCATTTGCAGATTGAGGGTGGCAGCTGACCCTCTCACACTCTATTAATTCTACAGTCCATGCTTGGCATGATTTATTAAACAGACAGGCAGGAGCCCTCATGTACTCTTCCCTGATACCGGTGGAGTGGTATCAATGGCTCTCAGTTAGTAGAGAAAAAGAAGTCATACAAGCTCTAACGATTCTAGGCATTAATAAGATGGGGATTTATTTTCAGATGGTGGGGTCCGTGGGTGGGCAGACATTGAGGCCGGGGGGCATGACACCACCCCACTTACACAATATCACTATTATAGAGTCAGACATGCTCTACATGAACTGCTCGGGGGCGACATGCAGAAACCCCCAGAACAACTGTCCCTCACTTTCCTTCTATGCTCCCCCTCCCCTCTAAAGCTATAACTAATATTTATGTCTTGACGCAGGAAACCAGGAGGACACAATTCACCAAAGCCAGACTAGAAAGGCAGGGTGACCTAGGGATAGTTATAGATGATAGCACTTGGCGGTATTGTTGAGAAGTGACTTAGCGCATTTCACTAAACGGAAAACATCGACTCATCCATTTCAAATGCCTCAACAGGGTCTATTACATGCTATCGCTGCGGGGAGGGAGAAGCTGGGTTCATGCATGCTGCTTGGTATTGCCAGACTATTGCAGAATTTTGGGACAAGGTTATTCCTACACTAAACGAGGTCACAGGGCTCTCGCTAACGTTAGATACGCTGCTTGCGTTGTTGATTATACCAAAAATCTAAAGAAGGAAGTCAGACCTTTCACTGCAATGGGTTTACTATTTGCCAAGCGCAGAATAGCAATTTGCTGGGCTAGGGGCCCAGTTCCGAAAATAGCAGATTGGTCCAAAGACATGTTATATTGTAACACACAGTCTGAAATTTACAATGAGCTATTACCTCCTCAGAATCGTCCTAAACGTTTTTAGGGTTTATATCAACAATATCTTGTGGGAAAGGAAACTGGTGAACCGGAAGGAAACTATGTTGATTAGACTTGCTAGACCTCAATTTGTATCGTAACCCGATTGCTGTTGCATATGTGGGGGGTAAAGTAGGATGTGTTTTGGGAAATTCAATGATAAGTATCTTGAATGTATGTATTTTTAATGTACGTTAATAAGCACCTGTAATGCACCATCTCTCTAATTGTGATGTTAATTACGCTTCAAAAACTTGCTGAGAGTCTAATATTGTAGTATACTGTTAAGAGCTCATGTAATACTGTAAAAGGTTTCAATAAAAAAATTAAAAGAAATTAAAAAAATAAATATTAGTATGCTGATTTGTAACATAACATATTCTCCTACCACATAGGTTGTGCTGATGTTGTGAGAACTACAAGAAAATTAGCCATTGGCTAGAGGGTCCGTAAAAAAGCCAGATTTTAATAAATTCCTCGAGTGCATGCAACTTTGATTCCTTGTGCAAGGCTCAGCAAAGGTCATTCCACTGCTTTAAGCCTAGGAACAAAGAGGAATAGACTCCCATGCAGGTATGCTTGATCTTGATGACCTTCAAAAAAGCCTTACAGGAACAGAGGGTGAGAATGGCATGATAGATGGAAAATAGAGTAGCCAAGTCAAGTCAAAAAAGCTTTATTATCGGCTAAAAACCATAAAAGGACATATTTACAAAAATGTAAATAAAACATACCAATATTCCACAATGCAATATATTCATGATGAAGAGGAATACTCCTAAAATAGTTTTTCAATACAAGTATAAAACCAGGAAATAATCCTATGCAATTTAAAACATAACAGATAAAAGAGTAAAATCAATCCCTTCACAAGTTAATATCAGGGAATCCCAGTGATAAGCTGGGTCTGTGGTAACGCGGATGTAACAGATAATTATTTTTTAATTTTTGCTCCTCTGGCGCACCACATGGCCCAGAGGTATCTAGAGGTCGCAAAGACAATCAGGGGGGTGGTGTCATATTTAAATATTCTAAATGCTTCCCTGTAATCCCGGAGACCCAGTGACTTACAAAGCTGGACAATCCATTTAGCTCTAGCCCTGGTGTAAAGAGGGCAGAAGAGCAGAACGTGCAGATCCGTCTCTTCACAACCATCACATCCAGGGCATGAGCTAGAAACGTGTGAAGCGATTGACCACTTGTTTGTCACTGCCCTCAGTGGGAGTGTCCCATGTCTAAATTGGACATAAAGTTTCTTCGCCAGTGAGGGCTGAATGTCATCCAAGAATTTCTCAAAGCGGTAAATATCCTTCACCTCCAGAAATCTGTTGGTCAACTTTCCCAGGGATGGACTAGAACATACAAGATCCATTCGATATTGATTGAGTAAGTTGACCAACACCCTTTTAGGCATCAAAGGACATGTCTGCTCCGGAGAGAGCCAAATGTCTCCCCTACCCAGTACATAGCAGAGCTGCTTAACATATTTTAGCCAGGGGATTTTCCCTACCCCCCTTATGGTCATTAAATCCCTTAGGTCATCCCGGCAGCTTAACAGCTCTGGGGTAGGCCATAGTCGCCTCCAGTACATCACAGGTCGGTTCGAAATGATCCCCTGTATGGGGGCCAGACCCAGATCTAACCGTAAAGGAATCAGAGGTGTGCTCTGCGGGAGACTCAATAGACGCCTAATAAAGCTATTCTCAGTAACGGACAAGGGGGTGGCACTAAGATGGCCCCATAGAGCGCCCCACCTCTCGCCTGGGCCTTGTATATTTCTAAAGGGGATCCCAGGGTTTTAAGTGAACACACTTTATGGACCTTTAAGATACCACCAGAGGATTGGGCCAGCTTCATGTTTGCCTTGGCCATCTGCGACCCCCAACCCATCTTATCGTTGAGTGTTACTCCTAAATAGTCAAAGGTGGAGACTCTTTCCAACACCGTGCCATCCAAATGGGGGTGGGGACAATTAGGTGATTTTGCATTAAAGACCATGAATTTGGTTTTGGAGAGGTTGATCTTCAGATTGCTTGTCTTGCAAAAAAACCAGAACGCCTCCAGTGTTCGCTGAATACCCATAGAGGATTTTGATAACAAAAGGGTGCCATCAGCGAACATCAGGGCTGGTATCTTGCGGGCTGCTAAGCTAGGAGAATCTAAATCCCTCGCCCCCAAAAGATGGTCAATTAATCAATTAAGAAACAAAGAGAAGAGAGTAGGGGCCACCGGAAAGGGGGCCGAAACCTCCCCATTTCTCCCATACCTCACCCTCGCAAAGGTGCCTTGATGTAGACGTTTGAACAATTGGCACAAGTATGCTGGGGCACCCATCTCTATCAGTATGGCCCAGAGCCTATCCCTCTGGACCAAATCAAATGCAGATCGATGATCTACAAAGATCAAGTACAGGCTACCAGCCCCCAGAGTCACCGTCTTCCAATAGACCAATTGAAGTCTAAACAGTTGGTCGATGGTAGAGACCTTAACACGAAAGCCCGCTTGGAGGGAGGTCAGGATGTGTTGATCGTCCATCTAGCACCGCAACCTCGTTAGTAAAAGGCGGGAAAACAGTTTCTGCAAGACATCAATGAGGCTAATGGGACGGTAATTAGCCGGATCAAGTGGGGATGCCTTTTTATAGATGGGAATGATCTCGGCCCCAACCAAGTTCGGGGAATTTCCATGCCATGTAAGATGGCATTAAAATATAACCAGATGTAGGGAAACCAAACCTTCTGCTCACTCTCCTGTGATCTCCTGGGATTCTGTCCAATCCCGGAGCCTTCCCAGAAGACAAACTTTTAAGGGCCGCCTTAATTTCCTGCATAGAACAATATTGACAATCGGAGTCCTTCACCTCCGATAATACTAAAGGGGATGTGCACTTTGCGGGGAGACCTAGTTCTACCGAGGAAAGAATGTCAGTGTGGGAGTACAAGGGCTTAAAGTGGGCTATCCAAACCTCTTCGCTCGGATTGGGTGTTATAGCGGGCGTCCCTTCTGACGAGCCTGATCTCACAAGGTTCCAAAACGCGCCATAGTCGCGCCTGTCAAAGGCTTCTTTTATACTTGCCCATCTTAGGGCCTCCCATTCCGACTTGGCCTCCGCGATTATACTTTTATAAGCAGTTCTGGCCACTCTAATACTCTGCACAGAACCTCGCTAACAAGTGCGCATTTCGCCTCCCTACAAGCTTTATTAAACCACTGGACCTGTTTTTTTGTTCGTGTCCTATTATTCACTGTGGTATAAAAATAATGGACCATATTGGCGATTAGGTTAGTGTGAATACAGTCCAGTGCTTGAAAATAAGAAAGATCATAATTCACAGGTGGAAGTTCAAAGGCCTCTTCTAGGGAGCGAGCTACATGTAAATATAGCTCAGCAATTTTTTCGGGTGCTAGCACAAGCTTGGCCCACCTAATGCGTCTGCCACCCGCTACTGAGATTAAGTTCCTATCAACACGGATCTCCAACTCCCCTGATCCACGTGGGTGACCCAGTGAGTGTTTTAGTTCTAAAGACAAAAGATTGTGGTCACTATCTACCCTTTGAATTACACAAAAAGCCCTTATTTGAGACCAGAATTCTACATTGACCATAATGTAGTCAATAGTAGTGCTTTTCCCCACTCTATTGAATGCAAAATTCCCTGGAACATCAGGAGGGAATCTGCCATTGCAGACTCTAAGAGAGTGGGTTACTAGAAGCTTATTAATCTGTATGGCCACTGGCATTAAGCGCATTGCTGGGTACATAGAACACTCCGGGATATGCCAGGTGGAATCCTATTCTAAGGTTACAGAGGGGATCGCCACAAGAGTTTCGAAGTGACAGTTAAAGTCACCCCAAATAATTCTATGTGTTGACGGTGAAGAAAATGAAAGGAGTTTGTCAAGAGCCTCTAACATAGATAGCCCCAGCTCGTGGGGGGTAAGACGCAAATATATGTTAGCAACCATCACCTTCGAGCCATCCATAAATTTAAGGACGATAGAGAGAATGTCCGGGGAATGAGAATCTATTACTTTCACTGTACACCCCAGGTGCGTAGATACCCAGATGCACAGTCCCCCCGAAGGTCTTCCTCTAGGTCCCTGTACAGCGGGTAGATGAAATGTTGCAAATCCCACCCTTGTAGGGGCAGTCACCATCCAGGTTTCTTGAAACAAGCACAGATCATACTGATCCACCAACTCACCCCATTCTGGATTGGATAGCTTAGATCTCAGCCCTGCTACATTCCAGGATCCTAATAAAGATCTTGGGGGTTCCACCCTATGAGGACTGGGTGAGGTGGAAGAGGGCATGTTGATAGAAGGAGTCCCTGCAGAATTGTCCAGTTCAAATCCATCTCTTGACAAGCTTGTATCTGCACCTGGGCTTAAGGGGATTATTACCAGACCTACTTCCTTAACCCCAGAAACCTCCACGGGGCACCCAGCTACGTTGGAATTCGTTTTTTTAGACCCCGATGAGTACAATAGTCAATCTACACTATTCAAGGCACTAAATCCGTTGGCTGTGGGTATATTATATTCCCCCTCCAGGCCACCTTGATGAAAATGAGTTGATTCAAGTCCCCCTGATACTATTTCCCGAGAGTAGAAGTACCTCAAAGGAAGTGGAATAATTGCACCCATTTGACAGGGTCCTCCCCAATCAAGGATGTGCTTAACTACTCCAGTATCCCTAAAATTAACAATCACGCACTCCCCTCCAATATCTTTTAGCTTGGTCCCCAACCAGGTAACTCTTCTAGCAAATAGTATTTCCCCCTGACCCGATCTCATTAGTGGTCTATGTCTATTTAACCACGAAGTGATTTTATTCTTCAGCGCTATGTATGTTTCGCTTCGTTCGCCCGACAGCGGAGGGACACCGGTTAATACCACCACGTACGGAGAAGCCTCCGGTGGTAGCTGGGGGTAAATTAATGATTGTCAATTTCCATTTTTGGAAAAATTCATGTTGGGCTTTTGAGGCGCCGGACCCCCGTCCGGCTGCTGCTTACTGGTGGATTTTTGGAATATGGGTGGGTCTAGAGTGGGAAGAGTAACTTTGTCCGGGTGCACCCTGGGACAAGTGTCAGGGCTGGGACCAATGTTGTTAGGGAAGCGTCTACACGTGTTCATTGATACCGATCCTTGTGCCTGGACGTCAGATCGAGACCCTTCATTAGGACTAGGGCCCTGAACCACCTGGTCAATGTTACCTGCAGCCAATGTCGCAGAGTTATTCCCAGTGCGTATGGGCAACTGTTCACCCCCATGACTCTTATTGTTAATCATTGAGACTACTTTATCAATTCTACTCATCAAGATTTTAAACTGAGATTTTATAAGCTGTTCCATTTGGGCCTGAAAATCGATTAATAAGTGAGTGGCCCAGACCGGGGGTGCTAAAGTAGAAAAAGGGGTGCCTAAATCATCCTGAGAGGTGTCTAGGGCAGATGTATTAGTCTTCGGTAGTTTTTTTTTCGTTTTTGATTTCTTATTTCTGGGGCGGTGCTTAGGTAACTTTTTAATCGCCTTAGGACCGGTCTCAGTGACCAAATTAGTAGGATAGCTAACATCTTGCACTACCTATGCGCAAGGTAGTTCAGCAAAGGAGGAGGCTAACAGTGAGTCAGGTGAATTACAAGTGGCTAAAGATATATTCCAAAACGGCAAAAGGGGGGGTATAGCTGGAGTAAGGGAAAGGCGTATTTCGGTATTCTCAATAGCCGATGCTACCACCCCTATTGTTTTTTGTAACATTTTATCTATAGCTGTTAAACTTGGGACTGGGGGTATTAGGGCTGCTTTTTGTCGTGTGAAAGGGCGAGAGGTTGGAGGATTTGTTTTGCCCATGATGCAACACGTACAATGCTTAATCGTTTAGGATAGTAGTAACCCAATACTTCACAATTTGCAAAGGGTAGTGGTCTTTAAGGAGTTAACAATAACACCATTAAAAACGCGAGTCATATGAAATAATCACTTTAAAGCCTAACTTCGACTGAACAACATATTAAAATTACCAGAAAACAGTCCAAGTCCAAATGCGGTATGTCCCGCATAGAGGGATGGCCCGGCCCGGCCTCTGACGGCCACAGACGACCCGTCCTTTGCCCGGGCTTAGCCCGGCGCACATCCCGCGCTGCGGGGCACCGGCTCTGCTTTAATGCAGCCCTGGCGCTGCCTGGTGACGCTGGTGTCAGGCGCCTGGGCTGGGGCTGCTGGGGAATGAAGTCTTCGTTGGCCGTTTCCCTCACGGCGGGCGAAAAACAGTCTATGGCACGTCCCGCGCTGCGGGGCACCGGCTCTGCTTTAATGCAGCCCTGGCGCTGCCTGGTGATGCTGGTGTCAGGCGCCTGGGCTGGGGCTGCTGGGGAATGAAGTCTTCGTTGGCCGTTTCCCTCACGGCGGGCGAAAAACAGTCTATGGCACGTCCCGCCCAGGCGCCAGAGTAGCAAGGAATGTAGGTTTAGCAACAGTATAGAGCATAGTGACAGACACACGGAGCTAAAAACAGAATTATCTAGTATAAGGGGACCCAGTGACGTTTGGCAGAGAAAAGTAGGCTTTCAATAGGAGCCAAGACATGTCTGAAGATGCAAATTCATACACTTGGGAAAACCAATGTACATGGCATTACATTAATCAAGCTACAAAATAATGACCACTTGAACAATTTCTTTACAATCTCACTTGAGAAGCATCTTAACAATCTAGGGAGACTAAATAAGGAGGCCCTCTGTTGCCTTACCAAACAGAATCTTAAACATTCAAATACTGGTTTTAAAAGACTTAATTTTAAGAGTACCATTTGCCAATCAAGTGGCGATATAGCCCATGTACTTGTGAAAGAGCTCATTGATGATGCAGTGGTCGTCATCCAATCGCACAGCAATCTGGGCACTTTGTGTGAAAGAAAAAAAAATAACTAAAAACAAAGGTTATGACTACAGAGGGTAGAAACATAACTATAAAAGAGGGTAGGACTGAGGAACGAACCCTGATGTTCCCCACGATTAACAGTATATCTATTGTCAAACACATGCATTTGCTTTATTTTGAGGAATTTCCCATCCATTTCAAAGATCAGGCCTTTCGCATAACTTTAACCAGGCTATTGGCACTTTCAAGTCTATCTCAAACAGGGTGCTTCTAGCTTTACTCAAACAATGTAGGTCACGTGAATGTGAGCTGGTGAAGAATTCCTCAAACTATCGAAATAAGGCCTTGGATATGCCCGAGTGGGTGCAGAAAGGTTTCAGTGCACATATATGAAAGTAAACTAGATTTTCCTATTGAGCAACGTTGCAGGAGTCATTCAGAGGCTGGAAATTGTGAGCAGTCGCAGCAAAAGCTGCCATTTGAAGTCTACAAAAGAGGAAAAAACTATGCCATGTTGAGGTCAATAAAACAAAAAATGTGTGCGTAAAATAACAATCTAAAGTCCAATCCGTTAATGGCTTATTCAGCAGTTTTGAAGAATGTGTTCAACTTCATCGAGGTCTCCACACAAATATACAGTTATGGAGTATGAAGATAGTTTTTCAACGTTCAACTCATCTTAAATTATGTTAATCTACACTGGAAATACAAAAGCCAGTCGTCACATATATAAACATTCAAAGTATACATCACACCAGAATAGTATCCCTGCATGGGTTTTCTTGGCTGCTTTTGTGGGGCATACCAAATACGACTGCTGAAACATAACTACAGCATTTGGTGTCACGGTTTTCAAGAGAGCTTTTAGAATAAACACTAGTAAAATGTGCCATATTATGTGATAATCATAAAAGTGATTTATTACTTACCTGGTTTTCACCATATTTTTAGGGGGCAGGGGAGAACCATGTGACAGATTCTCCTCTCTCTAGTTCAAACTAAGTCCCTCTTCATGTATGGTGGTTGGTGGAAGTATGTATTCATGTGAATGTATGGTGGCTCTTGACTACTGGATGTCGCCCACCCTACAAACTCAAACTAAACTCAGATAAGGATAGAGTACATAATGCTCTGGGTGTGCCAGGGCGCAGTGTAAGAAATAAGAGCCAGGACAGAAGCATGAGAGGGAGTAAAAGGAGGAGAGGTTGTGAGCAATAAAAGGTTTAGGGTCAGAGAGTGTATTTGACATGGGGGAGCAGGGGCAAGACATTTCTGAAATGAAAGGATATTCCTTGGCAGCTTATGATTCAGAAACTAGTCGAAAGCCAGGAGTCTGAAAATAGGGAGCATGAAATGACCCTAATCTTGGGGATCCTTAATAATTCTGAAAATATGTCAATAGCCATACATGTGAAAACTGGAACAGGTCATGATGCTAAGATTGGGAGCTCTTCATAGACCATGAAATCGAAGGGAAAGCTAGCATCCTCAATCTAGTGGTAAAAATTGTTTCTGAAACTGAGGGATATTCCATGATTCTTAAATGAACTTCTAAGACATTATTCTCAAACTGTGGGACATGCTCCGGTTCTAAAATTGAGGAACAGGCCTTGGTTCAGAAACAGGGGAATGGTTCATATTAAAGAGATGGGTAGCATACAATTATCATGTTGGAAAATAAGACAGGATTCTGAAACAATAGGCGTCCAACATTTTGGAACTGTGTGATAGCAGGTAGTGACTCTGACACACCATGATTCTCAAACAAAGACAGGCTATGTTTCCGAAACAGGTGAAGTAAGCTAGTATTCTAAAGTCTTGATTTTGCAATGTAGGACGTCATGGTTCAGAGATGAGGAGGCAGGTCATAAATCTGAAAAAAGTGAGAACATGCCATGATTCTTCTGGAATTAGGTGATAGGGCATTATTATAATGCAGTGCAAAACAGGCCATAATTCTGAATCCGAGGAACAAGCCCTAAACCTGTGTCGCTAAAAAGTGACAAATTACAGATGACTAGTTAGAAAGGATTCCTATTGGATCCAAGAATATGCGTATATAGTTTTAGGGCTGTTCGAAGAAGGCAGTAAGTCACATTTTAATAATGGTTTGATTTTTTTTAAAAAAACAACTAGCTGAAGCATCAGCGACCAGTAGACATCAATAAGTAGTTCCAAGATGCAACCCCAACATTCCAGCAACTGGACCCAGTACATATTTTTTACTCACAGAGGAATTACCAGTATTGGAAGAGCATGAAGAAAATCATGTGTTCCCCCTCTTATTTCCCTCAAAGACTATGTCATGGAAAATGTCTTGTAAATTGCAACATTTGGTTATGTTTAAAGGAAAAAAGGTTCTGGTGAAGGATAACCCCTTAAGCCCTTTAGTAAAAGACTGCTTGTTCATTATGTATTACAGATTAGCATATCAAAAACTTGACAAAAATAAAGAGCATGTTAAGTGCAAGATGATCGTTTTTATAAAACTTCTGATTACCAGCCCATGCCACGTGTAGTATCGCAGGGTAAATAAATTAGCTTACTGTTCTCTTTACTGGCCAGCTGAATGTCACTAACTCAGCATCTATCTGTATGCTGCCCCGCTTCTGGGTATTGCCCTTTACTCAAACACAGAGCCAGAGAAAGGCTGGGGACCTTACCTTAACAGATCAACCCTGATAGTCAACCAATACCTATTACAGCCGCATCATTCCATTGTTTCTACGTGTCTTTCTTTGAGAAATTAAAACCATATAATGGACTTTCGTGTAAGATGCCACTGGGCTGACAGACTCTTGTGACACTTTTATATCAGTGTTGCTCTCTGTTCGCTTCAAACTGTTGTCAGATGGTGTAGCCAAATACCAGGGTGCCAATCGGTGGAAATGGGAGGCACCCATCCTGATTTGTACACTGGCACCAACTCTGAGGGGAGGCGCTGGCAGAAAAGCCAGGTGCAAGGAGCTGACTCCAAAAAGCAAAATAAACTGCTGGGTGGGGAGCAGACATGGGCAGACAGGTGCTCAGGAAACTGGCTGGATGAGCAGATTTGCTTTTGTAGAGACACGTGTTGAGACTCGCTCTCCCCCAGGTCCACGAGAAAGATAAATAAACGAGCATTTGCAATGAAATAGGTCTCACACTTACGCGAGTTTGAGCTATTGGCATTATAAATGACAATTCCTTTTATTTATGTTTTGTTTTTTAAACCATAAATAAAAGGCATTGTCATTTACAATGCCAATAGCTTAAACTCTAGCAAATGCAAGACCTATTGCTTTGCAAATGCTCGTTTTTAATGTTTGGATCACTGTTTTGTTTAAACTGTGCTGTGGAGAGAGGCCTGCTGGACAGACCTCAGCCACGTCCCCTATTTTTAGGGGCATCATCACACAGCAATCTCTGTGGCCTGGGTGATATGAACGCATGATAAACATGCACCACAGCACTGTCCATGAAAACCTGCACTGTTACTTCCTACCAGTGTACAACCACAAGAAGTAAGAGCTCTCAGCTCTTACAATATCACATCTTGCAGTAAACCATTAGAGACAGCTACAACCTTGCACCCTTAGGGTATTAAGTCAAGCGCTCCGACACCTTCGGGTCGAGTGCCCACTGACTAAACATGCAAAAACAAAATAAAACAGAGGGTGAAGAAGACAGAGGGTGAAAAAGGCAGAGAAGGAGGCAAAAGTGCAAGAGAGAGTGAGAGAGAGTGAAAATGAGAGGATAGATGAAAGGGGCAGAGCGAGAAAAACAAACGGTAAAGGAGAGAGGAGTAGAAAACTTAAGTATCGGTTGATGAGACAATTCAGTAAGCAATGAGCAGGTACTCAAGTGCACCATCTGAGAAGGTACACAGGCCGCCATGGCAATAAAAAAAAACATGGAAGCGGGTGTCACGCTTTGTTTCAGCACGGTGCCCGCTTTCATGTGTTATTTTATTACCATCCCCTGCAGCTCCACTCTGCCTATTGCTTAAAGATTCAGCCCCGCCCCCCCCCCCCCCCCCCCCCCCGAAATCAGCTCCAGTTCGAGCGGCAAACAGTGTGCCTCAGTGTGCGCCTTGGCATCAGCAACGTGGTGAAGCACGGAGTGTCAGATCCATGCCAGGACAGTGGTAAACAGACGCACGCGGTGCTGCCAGCAGGTGTGTGCGAGGTTGGGTGGCCCATGCATGACCGTTTTCGAAGCTGGGCTGGCCTACGAACAACCGATGTGGTCAGTTTTGGTTTGGGTGTTAAAACACTCTCTTTACCTACGTCAACTTCCTAGCATCTATCAATATTCATCACTTCCTACAAATAGGGAGACCAACTGGCATGGGTGCAAATTCAGGACAGTGAGTGTAAAAATTCAGGACAAAGGGTCAAAATTCAGGACAAAAATTCAGGACGGGAGGTCAAAATTCAGGACAAAACTTCGGGACAAAAGGTGTCGCGTAATAGTGTATAAGTAATTCCATCTATATCCAAACATTCATCCACTTGAAAACGTACGTAACTTTCCATCCATCATTTCACTCATCCATCCCTCCATCCACACTTTCACTCATCCATTCATCCACCCTTTCACCCTATCCATCTGTACACTCATCCATCCACTCTTCCACCCAACCACCTACTCATCCATCCAGCCATTTATCCACTCACCCATCCAGCCATCCTTTCACTTACTCATCAAGAATTTCGCCCTTGCTGTCTTCCTAAAGCAAGGGGTGGGGTGGGGGAGGGTTCACTATGCACCTGCACATAGGCAATCTGAAAAAGTGGAAGTCATGAGTAATGCTTGATGCACAGTGCCAGGCCATGAGGTGATTGTGACATGGTGTTTCCAGGGCTTTAAGCGGGATGAAAAAACTGGGGGTCTCTCCAAGGGGCGTGTCTGATGTAATTAATGGTGTTGCTTAAAACAACTAAGCTAAAAATCTGTGCTTAGCAATGTGTGTCGCCGGACTGGTATTTTGCCTCTTCTGTCATTGCATCCAGATATATATCACAACAAGTAACGTTACACCTACAACAAGCCAGAACCATTTGCTTTGTTAATAGTTGTTAGTTCCATAAAATAAAAATGCAGCAACCATGGCTTAATTGAATATAATATTGAAACTGCACTTTTCTAAAATGATTAGACGGAAAGAATTCCCTGCCCCAATCTCCACTCTGTCTATTGCTTAAAGACTCAGCACCCCCCGCAAAAAAAATTCTTACACCCACCCGCCCCCCCCGCCTGAAATTTGGCTCTAGTTGCGCCTCTGACTCACTCACCTGAGGTCGGGGCGGGCGTCGAAGTCCGACTCCGGACTCAGCAACTGGCCTGGGTGACCACCAGTGGACCACAGTGGGCGGCAGCAGCAGGGACACCACGTGCGTCCGACTCCAGTCCGACTCCATAGTCTGGGATCCCATTTTCCTGGCTTGCACTGGGGCCCATAGCACCCTCCTACACCACAGTGTGCACCTTCCTTCCTGGATGTAGGGAACTTTCAATATGGCAGACAGTCCATCAACAGAGGAGCAGAGAGGCCAAGATCTCCGTTCATCTGGCGGACTGCCACCTGGGACCTCCTTGTTCTGCACAGGACTCAGCAGAAGGCTCCTTTAACTACGAAGCTTTCTCCAGGACACAAACAGACCCGCCGGGGACACAGTGGCGTTCTTTTTTACCCCTCCCTCCTCCTCCTCCACACGTTCTTGTTGATTCTAACACTGCTGATGCAGTTCAGAACAATGTGTTTATACCATCAAACAGAACCATACACCCAGCGTTAAGCATCGCATTCATGAAATAAAAAAGTTAGATTACCCCTATGCAGGTAATCTCTCCCAGATCAACCGCCTGCATTGGTACAAAGTGTTCTCGTGGCCCAAGAAGCAGCTGGCCTATCCCGGCCCACCCCTATAATGCGTCTCTTGCCAGATGCTTTCGAGGATAGGTCAGGCTTCAAAGACGCCATTTTATATGTCGCCTCTCAGGTGTTGTGCGGCTCTTTTCTAGTTGAATTAGGGCAGTGGTTCTCAAACTTTTTCGACCTGTGGCTCCCTTGACCTAATTGGCAGTTGACCATGGCTCCCCACCATTTTTTGTACCGGTGGGGTAAAGTAAACCCGACCTCGGGAGTATTTCCAGTTGTCTCCCTGAAATCTATTGGGATGCGATGCAGGTATTATAATCATATTTGTAACAAAATAAAAATATAGCAGTTGTTTAATAAAAGCTTTTATAATTGCGGACCTGGATTAAGTGAAATATGCTTTATCAAGTGCACCATGATTAGACAGATTGAAGCATTCCTGCCATCACCTTCTGTGAGTATGACACCTCCGAGCAGTCCAGGCATTTTAGCTAAAAGCTCTCACTTGCCATGAGTTGCGCGATAATACTCAGCATACTAATGTAAAAAAGGCAAACTACAAGCCCAAGAATGCACTACTAAAAGCTAAAAAAAAGAGAAGCTATATATATGTGTGCCTGTTGGGTGCTTTAAGGAAGCTTGCATTATTGCAGCCTCTGCTGTATCTGTTTTTGGTCAGTTAATGACGCTTTGTGAAACTTTCAATTCTGAAAAAGCCTGCTAAAGCATCTTCTATTCCCTCATTCTTTTCGTTTCTCCACCTCTTGTTGCTGCCTTTGCTCTTCAACATTCTTTGTCTAGCCTCTCCCAGCCTTTATGTCCTGCTTTCCTTCTCTTTGATTCTTTCGCACTTTGTTTTACCCCCGTGTATTCCTTCTTTCACCTGCTGCTTGCTCTTGTTTTCTCAGAGTGAAAGTTTTGGTGTCACTTTTAGTTTCCTGTATTTCCCATCCCTCTGCCGCACTCCTCTTCATAGAAATAAAACATACGTGGCCCAGTCTGGGTTGACTTAACAGCCTCTCCGATGCCCAGGTTGCTGCAGTCTGAGCTGAACTTGCATATCAGCGCTGTGATGTCTCGTCGGAGGAAAGCGCTAGGCTGGTAGTGTAAGAACTAGGGACGGGTAGTACCAGTTCCAGAAAATGTTTTATACTTATTAATTTGGGAGGCCTCTTATGTTGTCATTAACATGGAGAAATATACGGAGGGAACAATGATGAACTGCTTTCACTGAGGCTGAAAGGTAAACAGGTTATTTCAGTTATTACATGCTTCCTGCCTGGCCTTGGCTGAGGGTCAGACTGGGGTCGGGAAATTAATCCTGGCTGCAATGCGGCCTATTTCCAAAGCGAATCTGCCCACTGGAATTCCTGGTTTATAAAATCCAGCGCGGTGTTTCTTCAAGTTCAGACAAAGTAAGTGCGGGAACAACATCCAACATATAAATACACGGACTGTGTGAAGTTGTAGCAATCTTTGAAATCTTTATCTTGACTTGAGTGAAAATGTCACAAGTCTGTGTTTTCCCCCTACATAACTCTTGCTCCCCAGGAAGCCTTACTGCACCATAAATTTAATTCATATGCACCTGTTTGCCTAATTTGTTCTGCTAGGAGCCTACGTGTTCATTAAGATGCACTCCTGTTTTCTGACAAGACTGTGGGCCACTGCACATTTATTTAGCTTGCCCCTTTCAAACTCGACATGTCAAATTAAAATAGTCAATGAGCAAGCAGTGATTCAGCCCTCTTACCTTCTGTTAACTTGTGAAGAGGGTCGTCCGAGGCACGGCAGAACACGGCGGGCAGTCATTGCTGCGTATGCAGTGGCTACGTCTGTGAAAGCAAGTAAGATGATGCGTCCTGGCGCCAAGCCGAAAGTAAGAGCTCCGTCAGGCTGTGGTCACGCACCGTGACGCACGCACGCAGGGGCTGGCCAAAAAATGATTCCCAGGGCCGTCATTGGTAGCGTTTTCGCGCGCTACTGGATTGACGGCCCTGGGGATCTCCACATTGGCCCGCGCACTCACGCGACGGACTCCTCCTTGTCGGCGCCCGCCCAGGCCACAAAATTGCGCACAACCTTCCAAAACTAGCCCAAAAAGTAGCCCCCCGCCAGGCATGTTTTTTTCCCGCACAACTGGGAAAAAAGTCGCCCAATTGTGCGCGAAATAGCCCAATCTGGCAACTTCGACTGCATGAACGAGACAAGAGGCAGGAAAGAAGAACTACTCTAGAATTGACTAATCCTAAGCAGGAGACAGGCATTAAGTGGTTTTATCAAGTACAATAGGTATTGCAGACAGCGCATGCGCGCTGATGCGCACGGCGGCCGTCCACATGAAAGTGATATGGGTGGAGGGCTAATCACGTGATTAGAGGGTGGAAGCAGAAGCGGAAGTTAAACGGTGAAAGGCATGAAAGCAATAAAGAAAAAAGTTCACTGAAACAGGAGATAACAAGGCAAGTGAAAGTACACTGTACTTTAACTGTGCTCTTGAGCCTTAGAAGGAAGTGAGCTCTCGGTTGCACGAACGAGACAGGAGGTAGGAAAGAAGAACGACTCTAGAATTGACCAATCCTAAGCAGGAGGCAGGCATTAGTGGTTTTATCAATTACAATGGGTCTTGCAGACAGCGCATGCGCGCTGATGCTCGACCTAAAAAGTGGGGGTGAGGAGGGGCTGCATTAATGCCCTTGATATGGTGTTGTGTGCAGTACGCATCATCCATTCAAGTAACATATAGTCATCTTTTGCCGTGCTGAGCTACAAATGAAGAATGAAACCGAGATAGCATGTAGTAGTGGTTTAATTGCTCCAAACCAGGTACCCCAGAGAGGAGAGAAGATCCTAGCAGGCACTATGTGGCTGAGAAGTAAAACCAGGACCCCTCCCTCTGAGAGATGCCACTGGGGGACATAACACCAAGTGTGAAAACTAACAGAGTAATATTCACAGCTTCCTCCAACCTTTGGTGCAGCTGGGAAATAGTGATCCTTGTGCTCCTCTGAGGGGGACCTCAGAAACAACCAGCATGGTGGCCAGACAGGTTCTGGAGCAAGCCAAGAGCCTCTCACTCAGTGTCTGGCAACATTCAAAACACTCTAGCAGTAGAGATGTTGCGCTCTGACATTTGGAGAGCCATTAAATATCTTACAACAGATATGCAGGGCCTGCCCACATGAGTGGTAGACAGTGAGTGGTTTATGCAAACACTTTGGAGTTAGCAAAGCCATCTATTACCATGCTGGAGACAAACACTCTGGGAACGTTTTCATAAACATAAAGACTTGAAGTAATTACAATATTCACATTCCTACCCTGAAGGGAGAAAGTGAGGCAGGAAAGCTCAATTATGCTCTCTAACAAAAGGGGGGACTGATAGGGCTTGTTAACGGGGTCCAGCACACGTGCCCAGACAATATGTTATAAGAAGAGTATGCTGTTCCCTAAGGATGGACAACAAGTAAAGAGGCCAGAGGAGGGAAATACTCCTATTCAGAACTAGAGTCCTCACACACCCAGCAAGCTAGGTGTAATGCTTCATCATATGGACTTGCTCCTTGTCGGGTTGGCGCTGCAATACCCGACGGGCACCCATAAAGGGGCTCTTTAGCGGAGCTCTTCTGTTCCTTGCAGTATGGTGCTGTGGGTGTAAGGGCCCTAAAAGACTGTGTAGATGTGACGTGGGTGAGTGATGTTAAAAAAGTTTAGATAATCCAAATATCTTATTTATTAGGGTGGTTATCCACCTTATTAAAAGAATAGAAGAGTGGCCGCTCACTGGCTCAACGGTCCAGTGGAGCTATGCTCAACTCTTACAAAGTGGTCGACATGTTTTATGCATTGCGGTTAATACTGATCCATCGCATTTCATCAGGACCTAAGTGAAAAACTATCTACAAATGGCAGTGGGCAGAGGAGTTCCTACCTACCACTTTTCTTGGTTGAGAGCATGAGGTCCCGCCATTACTAGTAGTAACCTAAACAGGGATGACATGAAAGCAAGACAAAGTAACTCGATACAATGATCTAGCAAAAGAATACCGTCATCCTGACAGCCTCATACAGTTGGCCATCTGGTGAGCGCATAGTGGTTATGTAATGCACCCCTTATTAAAACCACAGGGTATTTACAAGAGAGTGACTGGATTAAAAACAACATTAAAAAGAGAGACAATTGGTAAGCACCCCTAGAAAAAGGGGGAATTGGTAGACCAAGGCGCAGCTCACCTGTCTGGGTGGTAGCGCTAACTCCATTCAGTCTTCTCAGATCCAGACACCTAAAGTGGTGGTGTCCTGCAGAATGGAAGGTAAGGCAGAAAACAGTGTGATGACTCTCGTCACCTGTTTCAACACCGTAGTGCAGCAAGGCTTGAAAACGGGTCCCAAACGGGGGGGTTAGGCATCCAACCGATCACCCTTCCCCTGTCGTAACAGTCGTGTGAGCTGGTTGGCCCCCGTAGAGCAAGAGACGGTCCGTGGAGATGACGGCCGGCCCACCCCCAGCGTGGCTGTAGGGGTGGTCCATCCTGAAATAACCACAACCGCCAGTGTATCTACGTAGTCAGTCATCACCCAAGCTACACAAGTATCCGAGGCAGGGGCCCGGGAAAGTACCAGGCATCCAAAAGCCAAACCAAGAAGGACCCATTCAGTCCCTACATCACTGCCGTCAACCATTTACCATGAGGAAAGTCCCCTCGCTCACCTGTCCTTGGAGGACGCGTGCCAATAACCTACCCCGCGCCGAGCCAAAAAGCTGGATACTGTGAATCCCGACAACCAAGTGGTTGTATATGAGGCTTCCTCATTTCCTGCGGCCAAGGAGCATGGAGAGTCGACGTCACATCACGTCGAATCACGTGGTGAAGGCAGCGTCTCAGGAGTCTATGTAGTGCCGGCTCTGGCATGTGGCGGTCATCTTCGAGTGTAGGGGCATTGTGTAATAATAGGTAACGCACGCCTGTGGCTAGTGAATGTTCGTGTCACTACTGGTCGTGTAGTCGGTATTGTTAGAAGAACAAACACGGTGGTCATGCACTTGGCCAAACATACAATGCGTGTGCGTAGTTACAGAAGTGCTACGCTCGAAAGTTAAAAAGATGTATTACGCATAGGTGAAAACAACAATTAATTAGCGACATAGTAATGTATACAAAGGAATTTGTATACAAGCACATAATTTGTCTAGGAATGTTGACAATGGGGTCCCAATAACAAACGTGGAGTGCGTTATGTGTATGTACCCAGGTGTTCTTGTGGTACACAATGTGTAGGAGGTTAAAGCAAGAGATTCATGTTTTCCAGCAGGAATGTGTCAAGTCTAGTTTCAGGGAGGTTGCTAAAGAAATTGGTCTATACAAGGAAAGGGCCCAAGTAGGGAGTGTCAGGATTCTATGGCCAGACAAAAGCTACATCCTAGTCAGCGCAGCCCAAGGTATGTTATCATTGAGACCAAGCGAGTCAGTAGATAGGCGGTGTACCCATCTCTGTTCGATTCTGAAAAGGGCCTGGTGCGTAATCCTGGGGTGTGCCTCAAGTATCACCCATTTGAGAGAATCTGCCAGGTGGTTGAGGTCCTTGCACTGTGTGTACATTTTAGTGGTTACTTTCATACTCCTCACGTCGCTTTTGTGTTCAGTAATGCGCAACTTCACCGGCCTCATTGTCATCCCTACATACTTTTTCTCACAGTGACATATGATCAGATATATACATTTTGGTGTATTGCAGTTAGTATGTCTCTTGAGCCGCCACGTGAATGTGTCAGTCAATGTGATCTCTCTGACGGAGCTTGTTTGGTCACAGTCCGAGCACATACCACAAGGATAGTGGCCAGTCACAGGTGGTAGGTCCCACAGAGTACTCTGGACCCCTTGTTCCTTCATCTTGGGCCTGGTGTGTATTAAAATGTCTTTCAGATTTTGTGTGCGCTTGATGACAAATCTGGGTCTAGGGAGGCTCAGGTCCCCTGTGTTCACTATTCCCCAAAGCTTATTAATGATTTTCTTGATCAGTGAGGAGTGAAAGAAGTGACACATGTTAGGACCTCTGTCTGTTCTTTGGTTGTGACCTGAAGTAATGCCTCTCGTGGGTTGTTCATTGCCCTCTTATAGGAGTTTCTGACCTGGTGTACCAGGTAGCCTCTCTCTCTCAGGTTGTGTTGTAGGTGTTGGGCCTCTGTTTTATAGTCAGCCAAGGTACTACAGTTTCTCCTAATGCGAAGGAACTGCCCAAATGGTACATTGTTCGTGAGGGCCCTATGGTGGTGACTATTGTATAGGAGGAGACTATTCCTGTCTGTGGCCTTCTTATACAGGGTCGTACTCAAACCTGTTTTGGTAAGCAATATCCTCAGATCTAAAAAAGGGATGCTCGTGTCTGATATGGTGTGTGAGAAATTGACGAACACTTTTTGCGTATTGACCCATTGACAAAACGCCTCACAAGTTGTTAAGTCTCTTTTCCACAGAATGAGGATATCATCTATGTACCTCTTCCATAGCGTCACGTTTTCTCTTTGGGGTTGTTTGGGTTCATGATGACTTCCTCCTCAAAAGTTGCCATGTAAAGGCAGGCTACGCTCGGGGCGAAGGTACTCCCTATGAAAGTACCCTGGTTCTGGTGAAATAGTTGTTTCTCATATTCGAAGAAGTTTTCAGTTAGTGCTAAAGTGGCACAACCCATAATGAAGGAGACCGTGCTAGGTGAATCCCATTCCTCCTTCAATAGACTGGCCTCAACGCATGAAACATCACTTTGTAAGAGTTGAGCATAGCTCCACTGGACCGTTGAGCCAGAGAGCGGCCACTATTCTATTCTTTTAATAAGGTGGATAACCACCCTTATAAATAAGATATTTGGATTATCTAACCTTTTTAACATCACTCACCCACGTCACATCTAAACCGTCTTTTAGAGCCCTCACACCCACAGCACCAAACGGCAAGGAACAGAAGATCTCTGCTAAAGAGCCCCTTTATGGGTGCCCATCGGGTACTGCAGCGCCGACCTGACTAGGAGCAAGTCCATATGATGAAGCATAACACCTAGCTTGCTGGGTGTGTGAGGACTCAAGGTCATACAGTTTTTCAAACCAGTTTTACGAAAATGCTAAATTCCACATCCCTTCTGTGCACACACATCAGGTTGACCTTAACACTACAAAGCCCAAAGACAGGCTTTGTGAAGTCTCAGCAAAGATGAATTCATACCCACTGAAATCCAGAGAAGAGAGACTGCAATTACTTAGTGACCACAATCAGTTTCACCTAATCTTTGCTCAAATGAGATCTAAAAAGCTGAAATAGCATTGGGCACATCGTACTGGGCTACAATTCTTCAGGGGTGGCACTGAGTAACCATTTCTGTTCCTGAACGAGAGAAACTGCTTGGACTGATCACTGTCGAAGAGGAGCCAAGCAAGAGGGACATCTTTTAGACAGGTTGCAAGAGGTCAAGGAGGTGCTGGATGATCCAGGTTTGTTATAACTAAGGACAAGAAAAGGTCCTAATCTCTCTATTAAACCGCATTCTTTGGGTATTGAGCTTATTAGGGCAAGTCGGGAATCTAATAGGATTTCTCCTGAAAGTACGCAGAGGGTGCTATTGGGGGATACTCACTAATGTTTGATTTGGCAAGCGTATACAGTAGCTGTGTGGGTAGAGGTGACCACATACATTATAGCCTGAATTTTTACCCTATTACCTGGTTACCACTGAATTCAAGGAAATCAATGGGCCTAATACAAATAGTTCAGGATGGCGGATCCTTTAAAGGTTTCTTTGATGTGTTCTATTTTTGGATTGTTAAGAGAGAAAAAAGAATAATCTAACATAAGCAAACACTATGCTTGCTGTCTTACTGTGGTAACCACAGTACAAGTGACATCTTTAATTGAGGCAGCATAGCAAGACATTAGAAACACTGATTTTATTCAGGAAACAAATTTGTCAGGTAAGGATCAGAACAAGCTGGGGCACAGAAGTTTAAGACAGCAGTTCTGGACCTTGGCACAGTCCAAGACAGTTGAGGTGGCGATCCTAATTAAGCATACCATGGCTCCCACAGGGACAACTTTTTTAGTTGAGGCTGACCTTGCAGTTAGGAGAATTACACTGGCAAACAGTGGACAGAAACAACTTTTCACCTAAGTCTTGGCAAATCTTTCAGAGCTTTATTATTAGCAGGAGACTTTAACCTAATTTAGGATGCTTCCATGGATTAACTGTGGACATAGATTGGGCTGGTTAGAGGGGCTAGCAAGCACCTAATGGGAATCTTTAGAGGCCTAGGGTTAGGGGGGGTCATATGAAGATCTTACCTCTGTAATAAGTGGTCTACTGGTAGGAAGGATGCAGATACATTAAACTCTTTAGGGATTTATAGAACTGAGTGTATGCAAAGGGTTCTGAAACAATGTCTGGTGCAAAACATTATTTAGATTTTCTATTGATTACTACAATTTTGGAGAACAATCAAGAGGACCTCAGTCGTTTGATTAGGACTGATGACGTCTGAGAGAAGGAAGGCAGGTTTAAGGGCATGCAGTCTAATGAGGCTCTGGGCGCCAGAGGCTTTACCATGGGATAGTAGATGACTTTCGCAGATATACTAGCCAAACTACTGGCCCCCCTCTTCAATACTTTTGAAGCAAAAGATGGAGTGATGCTGACAATGATGGAGTAGATATCACTTTTAGCCCTAAGTTTGGAGGAACCCCTTAAAATGCAACTCTTATTGGCTAATACATTCTGGCATGAAAACATTTACCCAATATTGGTTGGAATATTGAACAGAGGTCTTCCATTTTTGGTCAAGGCTGATCAATCTGGACTCTTAGTCGGGAAACAAGCCCGGGGGATGGATGGATGGATGGATGGATATATATATATATATATATATATATATATATATCCCAATTAATTGATAAGATACTATGAAAGTATCTCCCTATAGTCCTGTCAGCTCTGGGACCACTTAACAGCATTATAGGGGTGCTTCCAAATTCAGTAAGTGATTGTCTGGGGCCTCAAATTGTTAAGTAGATTAATGGTAACTGTAAAGCCCACACAGCTAGAATTTTAGTTAGCGTAGGACAGTCAGAACCAATAGGCCTCCTGAGGACTCCTCACCAAGGCTACCCCCAACCCCTTTTTTCCTAATGATAGAGCCATCCACCACTAAAATTCAACCGCATTCCTGTGATTTTAGGACATACTGAGGGATACAGCATACAACTTGAGCCCCTTTGTGGACAATATTCATCTTACACTGGGGAATTCATGTCTTCATTGCCATGCCTGCTGTGTCAGGGTTGAACACCGATAAATTTGAGTGTGACTTTCTGAAACACAAGACAAGGGAATTCTCGACTGTTACTGTTCCATAAACTAGGAGCAGCCAAGAAATCAATTGCAGGACAATGAACAAAATCCCCACATTTCAAGATTATTAATTGGTTACCGAAACCCTAGGCCCTTGATAAAAAATAAAAAAAAATGATGAACTTGTAAAAGGAATATGCTACTTACCAGTATGCATCTGTTCTTGGCATGTAGAGCTGCAGAGTTGTACACTTAGCATAGGTCGCCATCTGGTGTTGGGCCCGGATGTTTGCAGTTTGTTTTTCTTCTTGGACAGTCTTTGGAAGTCACGAGTTTGGTGACTCCTCCTTCGGTCCGTACTGCGCATGGGCTTCGGCTCCATCCTCAGATTGTTTTTCGCCAACAGGGAAATGATGGAGCGTAGTAGTAACAGTGAGAAACCCATGTGTTGTATCTAAATAAGATGTACTGGAACGGATACAGGTAGCCGGGGAGGCGGGTGGGCGTGTACAACTCTGCAGCTCTACATGCCAAGAACAGATGCATACTGGTAAGTAGCATATTCCGTTCGAGGCATATGAGCTGCAGATTGTACACTTAGCATAGATTATATAGCAGTACCCAACCTTAGCGGCGACCACCGGTATCCGTTGCAGCTGTTTGAAAAAGTGTCTTTAGTACAGCCTGGCCCACCCTAGCTTGCTGCTTGGAATGCACATCTACACAGTAGTGTTTTGTGAAGGTGTGCGGTGTAGACCATGTGGCTGCCTTGCAGATGTCATCTAAGGGTATATTCCCTAGAAAAGCCATAGAAGCCCCTAACTTTCTTGTAGAGTGGGCTTTAGGGGGAACAGATAATGTTCTCTTTGCCTTTTGATAGCAAATTTGTATGCATTTTACAATCCACCTAGCTATCCCTGATTTTGAAATGGGGTTGCCTTTATGTGGTGGAGAGAAGGAAACGAACAATTGTTTAGTCTTCCTGAAGGGTTGCGTTCTTTGTATGTAGTATAGTAACGCCCTTTTTACATCAAGTGTGTGTAAGGCCCTTTCTGCAACAGATTGGGGTTGCGAGAAGAAGACAGGTAATTCCACTGATTGATTGAGGTGGAAGGGGGAAATGACTTTGGGCAGAAACTTCGGATTTGTGCGAAGTATGACCTTGCTGTGATGCATTTGTATGTAGGGTTCCTGTATGGTGAACGCTTGTATTTCACCAACCCTTCTAAGGGAAGTGATAGCTACGAGGAAAGCTGTTTTCCAGGTGAGAAACTGTAGCTCACATTTGTGCATTGGTTCGAAGGGCGGACCCATTAGTCGTGTAAGAACTAAATTTAGATTCCATACAGGGGAAGGTGGTGCCCTGGGAGGAATTACTCGTTTAAGGCCTTCCATGAAGGCTTTAATAGCGGGCACTCTGAAGAGTGATAAATGCTGCCTGTTTTGTAGATAAGCAGCGATCGCTGCTAGGTGTAGGCGTATGGATGAATATGCCAGGTTACACCTGTGAAGATGGAGCAGATAGCATATGATGTGCTGTATGGATGCATCTAGAGGGTTGATTGTATTGTTGCGGCAGTAAATTACAAATCTTTTCCACTTTGCGGCATAGCATGCTCTAGTGGTAGGACGTCTGGCTTCCATGATGATGTTCATACAATCAGGGGGAAGGTTAAGGTATCCGAATTCTAGGATTTCAGGAGCCAGATCGCCAGGTTGAGCTGAGCTGGGTCCGGGTGCCTGATTTCTCCATGGTTCTGGGTTAGGAGGCATGGGGATAGATGCAGTTTTTGATGTGGTACCACTGACAGTTGTAGTAGCGTGGTGTACCACGGCTGCCTGGCCCACGTCGGAGCTACCAGAATGAGTGTGAGGGAGTGCTGTTGTAGCTTCCTGACCACTAATGGAATTAGTGGGAGAGGTGGAAAGGCGTATGCAAATCTGCCTGACCAGTTCATCCATATCGCATTGCCCTTGGACAATGGGTGTGGGTATCTGGCGGCGAAGCTTGGGCATTTTTTGTTTTCGTGGGTGGCGAAGAGGTCTATCTGAGGATGCCCCCACTGTTGGAAGAATGGGTGAAGAACTTGTGGATGCAGTTCCCATTCGTGTATTTGTTGCGTTTGTCTGCTGAGCAGATCTGCCATGGTGTTTTGTACGCCTGGAACGTGCTGTGCCAGGAGAAAGATGTTTTGAGGAATTGCCCATCTCCATATGCTCTGGGCTAAGCGGGAGAGCTGGGGAGAGTGTGTCCCCCCCTGTTTTTGGATATAATACATTGCAGTCATATTGTCTGTGCGAATGAGGACTGCTTTGCCCGAAATCTGTTTTTGGAAAGATTTTAGGGCTAGAAAGATCGCCAAGAGCTCCAGATGGTTGATGTGGAGCGATTTTTGCTGTGGCGTCCATAGACCTTGCATGGTGAGGTGTAGAAGGTGCGCTCCCCAGCCGGAGAGCGATGCGTCCGCTGTTAGAGTCACTTGAGGAACCGGGTCCAGGAACGGCCGCCCTTTGGAAAGGTTTGTGGTGTTCCACCACTGCAGAGAGTGATGTGTGCGGCCGTCCACCAACACCAGATCCGTCAGCTGACCCTGGGCCTGGTTCCACTGTTGTGCTAGGCACTCTTGAAGTGGACGCATGTGGAGTCTTGCATGGGGCACTATGAAGATGCAAGACGCCATCATTCCTATGAGCTTCATAAACACTCTTGCTGGAAGAGAGTGCTGAGGAAGGAATGTTTTGCGTAAGGCTTGAATGCTTGTGATTCTGGCTGAGTTTGGATAGGCAATACCCTTGGAGGTGTCTATAGTGGCCCCGAGGTATTGCTTTGTGTGAGATGGTATGAGGTGGGACTTTTGGTAGTTCACCGTGAAGCCTAGCTGGTGGAGCAGTTGGATGGTGCTGTTTGTATGCTGCACACATTGGTCGTAGGACGCGGCTTTTATCAGCCAGTCGTCTAGGTAAGGGAAGACGTGAATATGTTGACGTCTGAGGTGTGCTGCTACTACTGCTAGGCATTTGGTAAACACCCGTGGTGCGGTGGTGACCCCGAAGGGGAGAACCATGAATTGGTAATGTTGCCCGTCCACCACGAACCTGAGGTATTTCCTGTGAGAGGGGTGTATTGGAATGTGAAAGTATGCGTCTTTCAGATCCAAGGTTGTGAGAAAGTCTCCCTGGCAGAGGAGTGGGAGGACTTGTTGTAGAGTGACCATGTGAAAATGGTCTGAGTGTATGTAGGCATTTAGAGGCCGGAGGTCCAGAATGGGTCTGAGGGTCTCGTCTCTCTTTGGTATTAAGAAATATAGAGAGTAGACCCCTAGATTTCGTTGGTTGATGGGGACCTGCTCTATAGCATGTTTTTGCAGGAGTGAAAGTACCTCTTGTTTGAGCAGTGTGGAATGTTCTTGAGACATTGGACGGTGCCTTGGTGGGATATTGGGTGGGGTAGATGTTAGCTCTAGACAGTACCCTGACCGAATGATTTGGGTCACCCATTTGTCCGATGTTATGGACTCCCATACGTGGATAAAGTTTTGTAGTCTGCCCCCGACCGGAGTGGAATGGTCTGGGGGGAGCGGAGGGGAGTCATTGTGCGGGGGGGGTGGCAGAACGGGTGTTGTTGGTTTTGCCCCTGCCCTTATTGTTGTTACCCCTGTAACCACCTCTGTGATTGCCCTTTGAAAAGGTATTTTGAGGAGGGGACTTGTAGGAGGTAGAGGCGTTATCGGTGGAGGAGCCTCTACCTGTGCCACGAAAGGACGAGCGTCGAAAGGAACGTTTGGAGGCTTGTGTTTGGAGTGCCCCCATAGACTTTGCTGTGTCTGTGTCTTTCTTCATCTTTTCGAGCGCTTCGTCTACCTTTGGCCCAAAGAGTGTTTCCTGGTCAAAGGGGTGATTGAGTATGGATGCCTGGACTTCAGGTTTGAACCCTGAGATCCTGAGCCAGGCGTGGCGGCGAAGCAGGACACTGGTATTTATGGCCCTAGAAGCAGTGTCGGCTGCATCGAGGGCACACTTAATGGAGGTGTTTGTGATTAGTTTACCCTCCTGTATAAGGTCATGAGCCTTGTGCTTGTATTTTTCTGGAAGGTGCTGCATAAGAGCCTCTAGTTCGTCATAGTGTGCTCTATCATATCGCGCAAGCAGTGCTTGTGTGTTTGCAATGCGCCACATGTTTGCAGCTTGGGAGACGGTGCGTTTACCAGACGCGTCCAGAAGTTTAGATTCTTTGTCTGGCGGTGGGGCATCTCCTGAGGATTGGGAGTTAGCCCGCTTTCTAGCTGTGGAGACAACTAGGGAATCTAGGGGAGCAGGGCCCTTGATGTAAGCAGGGTCTGTGGGTGCCGCCTTGTACTTCTTCTCTATTCTAGGGTTTAGTACTCTGGCTCTGACAGGGTCTTTGAACACCTCTGTAGCGTGCTTGGTGACACCCTTAAGCATGGGTAAAATGGAAGTAGATTTGTCTTGTATATCAAATGTATCCAGTAGGAAGTCTTCTTCTACTGGTTCACTGTGCATGTCCACCCCATGGTAGTGTGCTGCTCTCTGCACTAAATGATGAAACCCTAAGGAGTCCTCTGGAGGAGACGGCCTTGATGGGTATAGGTCGTCCTGAGGTACATTGGGTATATCAGGGTTATTGTAATCCTCCCATGGATCTGGGGTCCCTGGTGGAGTGGGATCCATTGGGGCGTCCGCCGGGTAATTGTCCGGATCCCCATCATCCGGATCTGGGGATGGGGCCGGATCGTAGTGAGGTAAAGGTGGCGGAGACCTGTGAGGTGGAGGCGGTGGAGGAGGTGGAGTGGGTAGGGGAGGCGGTGGTGGGGAGGGCACTCTGAGGGGAGAAGTAGCAGAGTCCTTCCTTTTGGGTGGAGGAGGAGGAGCCGGAGCATCAAGGCGTCTTTTCTTGGTAGTTAAAGTCAAAAGCCCAGTCTTTGGATCTTTGGACAAAGTCTTTTGTAAAGGGTCTGGTGTAAACAGAGCCAACGGTGTCGAGTCGTCTGTCGGCACCGGTGATTTCGGAACCGGGGGTTTCGATGGTCTGTGTGCGCCATGCTTTTTTGAGGTCTCCGGGTGTTTCGGCGTCGAAGGATGTTTCGGCGCCGGAGCGTCGGTGCCGACAGATTTGTGTTTGTGTTTGGTCGGCACCGAGTGTCCAGGCTTCGGCACCGGTGGTTTCGGAGTCGAGCTGGATTTTGCAGTCTTCGGTGCCGGATGCTGTTTTTCGGCACCGGGTGTCGGCTGGCTCGATCCCGAGCTGCCATGAGACTTTGGGTGCTTCGACACCGGGCCCGAAGGTGGGGTGATCGAAGTTTTGGTTTTGGTTTTGCCCAGGCCGGCAGGCGAGGGAGTAACCTGAGTCGCTTTGGTTTTCGGCGCGGGGGTGGGAGGGGGCATAGTACTCACGGCCCGCTGCGCTGGTGTAACGTCCTCCACGTCGGAGTCGTCGGCCTCGGAAGCGCTGACGATGTCTTCCTCCTGCTCGGTGTGTGTTTGCCCCGAAGCTTCGGCGTCGTCTCCGAAGATGTCCGGTGGAGCTGCCGAGGATGAGTGCGCCATGGTGCGTCGAGCTCTTCGATCTCGGATGGTCTTCTTCGATCGAAAAGACTTGCAGGCGGGGCAGTCTCTAGCCTCGTGTTCCGGAGAGAGGCAAAGGTTACACACCTGATGGAGGTCGGTGTGGGGAAATTTAGACCCACATTTTGGGCACTTTTTGAACGGAGTCCTTTCCATCGGCCGGGACCGGAGTCGCGGAGGGCCCGAAGGCCGGTGTCGATGTACGGGATGGAGAAAAGTGCCGCTTCGAGAGATGAAGATGATGAAGGAACTCGAAGAATCGAGGATTTTCCGTCGAGGCTGGAACCGTAGAAGTTCGAAGCCGGAGCACGAAGTATCACATCCGAGCCCGATGGCGGAAAAAAACAATCTGAGGATGGAGCCGAAGCCCATGCGCAGTACGGACCGAAGGAGGAGTCACCAAACTCGTGACTTCCAAAGACTGTCCAAGAAGAAAAACAAACTGCAAACATCCGGGCCCAACACCAGATGGCGACCTATGCTAAGTGTACAATCTGCAGCTCATATGCCTCGAACACATTTTTTCAGGATCTGGAGTCCGTTGCTGTAGTTTTTCTCCAGAAAGGATCCTGCACTAATCTGACCGCAGAAACTGAGGGCTTTGGTCTTATGTTATTAATGCAACAGTGAGCTCTGGTTTAAGTACTCATGGAACATCTCAGCAAGCGATCGACCACCCACTGTTACAATCTCAGGAGGGAGAAACTAGGTGGCAAGTTTTCTCTTTCTTTATGATCGTATAGGAACAAGTGTAAGATCTCCAATTGGCTTTCTTTAGATTCTTGAGGTAATGTCAAAGAACACCACACAAAGAACCAAAAATACACTGTCAATGGCCTCATGAGATTTATGATCCCCAGCACTATCCTAAATGTCTCGGGGATATTGACAAAGCAAGAACAGATGCTGACTGTTTTCAGGAGGAAAAGATTTTATGATTTCTCAAACTTGCAACCCTAGCAGAAACGTTCAAATGTTCAATACTATGCAGCCTGCCATAGTATCTCTGCTCTTGAACCCCTAATTGGCCCACGATAAAAGAGTTTCCTTTACACCACTGAGCTTGCAACCAAGGTGCTAGATAACTGCACACCCAACTATCTTTCAAGGAAGTGTTTCTTACCAAACAATTAGATGCCTCAGCACTGCCAACTAAGCATGCTGGTGCCCCAACCATTTAGGCACATTTAAGTGAGGTCATCCTTTTCACACCCGTTTGCACTCATTTGGAACTCCCTGTCCCTTCATATGAGACTGTAAAATGAATAGCTCAAATTCAGGAAATCCTTAAAATGCACCTCCTTATCCTGGTATTTGGAAAATTATTCTACTACCATGATGGCCAACAGGATAGCCTACATAAGCTACCTTTAATGTCCTGTCGTTTTAGCTGCCTTTGATCAGCTTGCCCCTTCACTTCGGCTACCAGGACTCTTGCACTTTCATGCTTACTAGTCATCTATTTGGGACCATATATAAAAGTGGAATAGCACTGTCTGTTGCGAGGGGATCATTCACTGGTACCCTGCAACCACTTTCAGTATTTGTACTTTAATTCTATGTATATCTCCCTCTTGTATGCACCCACTGTAAACCATTCTGAAGCCACCTTGGAATGGTTAGAAGTCGGTTACTAAAACCCAAACAAAATAAATCTGAAATAAAATCATAAGCTTCGGCAGTGAAAAGCACAACTCAAGACAGCTTTCACTATCTCAATATTCAACAAATATTAAGATAGTGACAACAATGAACAGGAAATGTCTGAAGCACCATGGAGCTTGAACAACATTTATAGTGTTGAGGAAGAAGACATGGGAAAGGCTGGAGCAAACAGCAAATGCAAGATGTGCGCTGTGACAACTCAACTCAAGCCAATAGCATCAGCAACCATAAACAAACAATGAAGGATGGACATGAATACTGCATAAAAGCTGTCTTAAGTTATCTACTGAGAAAACATATTCACTTCTTCTCACTCATCACAGACTTTACCATTTTAATTATTTTATATTTTATTCCTTGGTTCTGTTTTTTGTCAGTAAACGTTATCTCTAAGAGGGTACATACAGGTGACTTTATCGGTTAAGAAGGATACAGATCTTACTGGAACAACGAAACATGCATCCGAAAATTCAGACATTGAGCTGCAGACCTAACAAAACGACGTCCCACAGTTGGGGCAACAGTTTCAATCTGAGCAAAGATTGTGCTTTTCTTCCTTTCATGACTCGGGGTTTCACAAATATCTCCCACGTTTTAACCGTAAATTTGTTACTACTCAATGTGATTATGTTGGTCTTCTCTGTCAGATCGTGCCCATTCTTACATCTATTTGTAATTGTGCATGACTAGATATATTCCTCTATGCCTGCTCCTCACTGCCTATTTCTGTAACTACTTCTGTCTTTTTCTAAATCTTCCTACCAAAGAAAGTAATTGCGACTCACCTTAAATGTACCTGTCTTCCTTGTACATGTGCTGACTGTCTGCGATTGAATGTGTTAGTCTTCGAGAGCGGCTATTCCTACACTTGCACATGCAGTGCTGGACTCAGTCTATTCCTGTATTTATCTACCACAGCATTTGGCTTTACTGTGTGTGCGCATTTCCCTATGTGATCGTGTTGATTCCTAAAAACCCTTAGCCAGAATACAGGGTGGCAGCTTTTTGCATACTCATATACTAAAACTGTGAGGAGAGTGAAATAAATATATAGTGCTTCGAAAATGCTTAAAGATAATGTCCTGGATTGTTATTGTTTGATTGACAGTACAGAAACACTTATGATACTATTAATCGGTCCGGGATTTCTGAGCCTATAGTTTCCACTGTGTTATAATTCTGTGACTATATTCAGGTTTATGAATAGAGGCAGATTCTAGAATATTGTGGTGGAACCTTGTGGGGAGTAGGATGATGTCAGAGTGGCAGGTATTATACCTACCAATCGCTTCTCCGTTTATTCACAACATCTTTATTTGGCAACAAGTGCAGAGGAGTCACCGCTAGAATCAAACCGAACGCTTGGCCCACAACACAGTCTAATAACACGGTGCTCACTCCAGTCGGGACAGAATTGGGCCGCACCAGAACGCGACTGCGCTGTGCCTCATGTGTGTTGGCACAGGAAAGTTTATTCTTCCCTCAGTGGCCAAGCGTGGTCTAATTGGGGAGCCTGGGCTGTGCTGATGGGCTGTATCTGTGCCGGAATACAAGCAGCACCACACGTAGAAAATTCAACGTAGAGAAAAAAGCCAGATAGTCTCAGGAAAGGAGACTAGTTGTTTGACGGTAGCGATCTCGTCAGTTCGGAAATATTCAAAGCCTGCAAGTCACGTCTATGGTTTACGTGACGACCATATTTGAAGTTTAGGTTAGTTTGCCCATGAACAAAATCAGGTATCTGCAGAGAGAATTAAAAAACAGGAGAGGGTGGCAGGGGAGGGCCTTTGAGTGGGCGGGAAAGCTTAGCATTGATTGGTGTCTGGTGGAGTCCAGGAAAACCAACTGACGAGCCCATAGACCTGATGGAACACCTTCACTTCAAGATACTGGCCAGCCCTACCATCACCCTCCGAGGAACCCTCATCTACCAACTCCATCACGGACATCATCTCCCCGCATGCCACTGCATCCACCAACTACACCCTACTGGGAGACCTCAACTTCCACCTCGACAACCAACTGGACCACAGCACCCCATCCTTCCTGGACAACCTCCACAACATTGGACTCCGTCAGATCGTGACTGAACCCACGCGCTCAGCAGGACACACCCTCGACCCCCTCTTCACAACAGGTAACTCCATCACCTTCAGCCACACCATCGAACTCCCATGGACTGACCATCGATGCGTCCACTTCACCCTCAGAACACCCACCATCCATAGACACCTGCACCTGCTCCCACGAAGAAACTGGACCAGAATCAACGACGACCAGCTAACCTCATCACTCAGCAACTCCACCCCAACCATTGCGGAAAACCATGACCCCAACACCGCAGCCCGAACCCTGCACAGATGGATCTCCAACAGCGCCAACAACATAGCCCCCCTCAAGAAAAACAACACCCATGCTAAGAAAGCCAGATGGTTTACCACCGAACTTCGAAAGTCCAGACGCACTTTCCGTTGCCTCGAAAAGGCCTGGAGGAACACCAAATCCACAGAAGCCTACAACAACTTCAGAGCCGCCACCAACGCCCACCACCAACTCATCAGAAAAACGAGGAAAAAAGCGTTTGAAGAGAATCTCCACTCACGCACACAACAGCAAAGAACTCTTCAACATCATCAAGGAGTTCGCCCAACCCACCAGCATGTCCACTGACATCCCTCCCTCACAAGACCTCTGCGACAAACTAAGCACCTTTTTCCACCACAAAATCAAGAGCATCTACGACAACTTCGACGAAGACAGCCAACACACTGAACCCTCACCAACCACCGCCGACACCCTGAAGCCAGCGATCGACAACTGGACAGCTCTCACCACCGAAGACACACTGAAGATGATGTAGTCAATCCACTCCAGGGCCCCCCCCCCCACGGACCCCTGCCCCCACCACATTTTCAACAGAGCCATCAACACCATCGCACCCATGCTCTGCCACACCAACATCCGCTCCCTGGCAACCGCCACGTTCCCCGACGACTGGAAACACGCCGAGGTCAACCCCCCTCCTGAAGGAACCCAGGGCGGACCCCACCGACCTCAGAAACTACAGACCCATCTCCCTGCTCCCGTTCCCAGAGAAAGTCATCGAGAAAGCCATCAACAGCCCACTCGCCACATTAATCGAAGAGCACAACATCCTCGACTGCTTCCAATCTGGCTTCAGAAAAGACCACAGTACGGAAACCGCCCTCCTCGCTGCAACAGAAAACATCCGCACTCTACTGGACAAACGAGAAACAGCAGCCCTCATCCTCATCGACCTCTCAGCGGCGTTTGACACAGTCTCTCACCGCACTCTAATACGCAGACTCCATGACGCAGGTATCCAAGACAAGGCCCTCAACTGGATCTGCTCCTTCCTCTTCGGCAGAACGCAGCGGGTCAGACTCCCTCCTTTCCTCTCCGACCCTACACCTACCACCAGCGGAGTCCCCCAGGGATCCTCCCTCAGCCCTACACTCTTCAACGTGTACACGGCTCCGCTCGCCCCCATCGTCAGAACCTGCGGACTCAACATTGTGTCATACGCAGACGACACCCAACTCATCCTCTCCCTATCCAACGAACCCAATACCGCCAGACACAATTTTCGAGACGGCATGGAAGCCGTCGCCAAATGGATGAAAAACAGCTGCCTACAACTAAATACCAACAAAACAGAATTATTCCTCATGGGCCCAAACCCCGACGCATTGAATGACACCTGGAGGCCCCCCGCCCTCGGAAGCCCGCCCACCCCCACGGACCACGCACGCAACCTGGGAATCATCCTGGACTCCAAGCTCAAAATGGACCTCCAGATCAACTCTGTCTCGTCCTCCTGTTTCCACACCCTCTGCCTCCTACGTAAGACCTTCAAATGGATCCCCCTCGAACACAGAAAGACCGTCACTCTCGGCCTGGTCACCAGCAGACTAGACTACGGCAATGCACTCTACGCCGGAATAAACAAAAACCTCACTGCATGCTACGGAACCTCCAGAACGCAGCCGCAAGACTGGTCCTTGACCTGCGCAGACACTGCCACATCTCCCAGCACCTGCGCACACTCCACTGGCTCCCCATCGAAGCTAGAGTCACCTTCAAGATGCTCACCCACGCACACAAGGCCCTCCACGACACCGGACCAGCATACCTGAACAGCCGACTCAAATTCCATGCACCCCAGAGGACCCTACGATCTGCCCAGCTATCCTACGCGGTGGTCCCCTACACCAGAAAGACCAGATCGGGAGGACGCTCCTTCTCCTTCCTCGCAGCCCGAGCCTGGAACGCACTGCCGCTCCACCTCAGACAAACAACATCGCTCCCCATCTTCGGAAGAAACCTCAAAACCTGGCTCTTCGACAGACACCCCCCCCCCTTGATGGACTGGAGCCTGCTACCCTCCCCCCCAGGACTTTGAGACCCTTACGGGTAAGTAGTCGCGCTTAACAAACGCTTGATTGATTGATTGACTGACTGAATTTAAGTGAGGAAAGGACATAGAGGTAATGTATTAAAAACATTCAACTACCTAATAACTTTCAGTCAGTTTCTACAACGGACACAATCCCAAAACCTTAATGGTCAATATTGTGAATGATGCTTACCAGACACTTAACACAAAAGAGACATCATCCTAGTTTCTTATGGATCTCAGAGATGTGTTTTACATTCTGTATTATGAAATCTTGTGGAGCACTTGTTGTGATCTTGCTTGTACGGTTCGGTTCTGTTGACTGGTAGAACCTTCATGTATGGGTGTTCTGTTGTCATGGTGCTGTCCTCGCAGCTCAGCAGCTTTGTCAGTTGCCGCTGGCTGTTAAGAGGAGCACCGTGTTTTGAAGAGCTGTCAAGGAATATACTATATATGTACAACCTCATCCGCTTCAGTACTGAAGGTACAACATATTTTGGAGATGATCTTCGTCAAGCGGGCGTCACGCTCACGAAACGTGGTAGAGGACATTTGCGCCGTAGGAATTAGCAGATAAGTGCTTATGTACGTGGAACTGTTCAAAATGACTGTTGCTGTATTTGACCCCTGCAGTGGGAGAAACATGTGGTGAGCACTGTTGTCGGCTCGGAGTAACTGTCAAGCGAGCACCAAGACTACAGAGCATTTAACAATGCTTAGTTGTATAGCGGTATGGCCTGAGAGGAACGTTCGATTTGGACCTACAGTTAGTGTAGAGATGATCATCAGCTGCAACAGCACAGCGCAGCAGTTGGAAAGAGACATAATGCGAAGGAAAAGCTATCTGTTCAGAGCGATGAAGGGTGGAAAAACGTTTGCGTCTTATCGTCATGCTGAGCGAAGACACCATGTGGTGTGGCTATTCAGCTGAACGGGTGTAGCTGTGCTGCGACACGCACACTATGGGTGGAGCTGCCATTCTTAAAGGAGATTTGCTGAAATTTGATGTCTAGAGTGCACGTGAGTCGGCTGTGTTAGAGATCAATGTCTTACAGGGAAAGTGCAGTTTCCAGGATGGTGTTTTTTTTTTGCGAGCTTAAGATAAATAGACATCCAGGGCAGTGTAGTGATAGTAGTCAGTGTGTTTTTTCAGTTTTTAACTAATATTTTTTTTTCTGACAATTTGCTGTGAGCTGTCACTTCTGGTTGCCTATTGAATGTATTGATTGACATGGATGTCACAGCACTGGATGTCAGAGCAGTTTTTGCACCGCGACATTTTTTATCACAAGCTGGCACTCCATCCTTTGAATGGGTTGAAAGTGTGGATCTCCTTGACAACTATTTGGAAGCCTCGGATGCACGAGATTTTAGCTCAAGTAGGAAAAGGGCGTTTCAGCTTACAAGTCTGGGGAAAGAGGGTCAGCATATATTTAAGTACCTCCTGGCAGCGGTGGATGATCATGGGACAACCCATCGAGGATGTGTTAGAGGAGACACATAAGAGATTGGAGAGGACATTTGCAAAGGAGACAAATGTAGTGATGGGAAGGTTGACATTTTACACTCAACCTCAGAGAGTAGGAGAATCTATAGACAATTCATCACGAGACAGCGAAAACTATCACTCAAATTTAGGTTTGATGCGATGGCTGACGAGATGATACATGATCAGTTGATAGTCCAGCATAGAAGTAGAAAACTACAGGAGCGATTGTGGGCTGCTAAAGATCCGACACTGAAGGATGCAACTGAAACTGCAAAAATAGTGGAAGAATCGGAGAACTGCATGAAGGAGATGAACAGTAGAGACTCTAAGAGGAGCACCACAAGTGTGGAGGAAACATGGGTGGTGGACAGGGTGGTTGGAGAAGTAGCGGTGCTCACCAAACCAAACTCGAAAAGTGGAAAGTTTTTTTCAGGAAATAAGACCTTTGCAAACAAAACAGGAAATAGGGTGTGTAGCAAATGTGGTAGTAGATACCATACAGCTGATTCAAAGAATTGTTAGGCTTTCGGGAAGGAGTGTGGGAGGTGTGCCGCAAAGGTCATTACGACAGGATGTGTAGAGAAATCAATAAAGGCATAGTAGCTATGTAGTCAGAGGAGGCATCTAGCGGTGACTATACAGTTAGGCCTGATAGTGTTCTATGGGTTGGATCATCTCAGGAGGATGAAGTGGTCAAGAACGAGATTTTGTTTGCAGGAGGGTCAAATTTAGAGGAACGGAGAAGGAATAGGCCAAAGGCAGAATTTATCATCAGGAAAAGGAAAGTTGACTTGATGGTGGAATCATGGTTGTTCTATACCTTAATACCCAAAAGGGTGTTTCAGGAGGAGTGGTCCAGTGTAAGACATACATCCTGGAGGGTATCAAGGAGAACAGATTGATATTGTGGGTTACATGCATACGGACATTTGTTTTAAAAAAACGATTAGTTAAAGGCAAAGTTTACATAGCTGAGTCAGGGCCACCCAACTTAGGTTGGTATCACCAATATGATCTCCACATTAAGAGTTATCCCCATGCTGCAGAACAAGTAATGGTAGTAGACGACTTGACTGTGGGGGACATTTTAGAGGGAACTAAGGAGATTTTCAGGGAAGAGCTAGAACACTTGGACTGGATGGACATAAAATAGAAGGCAGACCAGGGGCCATACCAGTTGAGCTTAAGGACAGGAGGGTCCCAATAATAGTGAGCGATGAAGTAAGGAAAATGTTGGACGAAATGTTGGGTAATGGGGTCAGAGAACCAGTGGAAACTACAGCTTAGTAGTCATCACTGAGAAGGCTGATGACAAATTGCGTTTCTGTGTTGACTTGAGAAGTCTAAATCAGAACATAGTTTCCGATACATTTCGGTTGCCTAATATAAATGAGCTGGTGCAAGGTGGAAAGTATTTTTCCAAAGTGGCTCTCCGGCATGCGTACCACCAAAATCGATTGTATGATTCTTCTAAACACTTAACATCATTCATTGCAATGGAAGGAACTTTTCACTTCACCAGGATGCCGTTTAGGCTATCCTCAGCTGCAAGTGTTTTTCAAAGAATGGTGTCGTAAGTTTTCAAAGATTTAAAGATTGTGATCTGTTTCCAGGATGATATCATGTTTTTTGGTGATAGTGTGTGCACTCAACCAAAAAAAGATGTAGTTGCCTCAATAAGATTGGCTCCAGTTCTTTGTAGTAAAGACCAGTTACGTTCATTTCTAGGTCTAATCGAGTATTACTCAAAGCTTGAGTTTTTTCAATAATACAGCAGGCACATGGAGCAAAACAGAACAAAAAGAGCAAAGCACAGTCAATGGGCATACAGATGTCTTGGGTCTACAGAGGATTATAAGATTCACATGCAGTGTTGAAAAAGCATAGATGCCTACCCGGAACATGTACAAGATAACAAATACAGCAATCCTTCAATAATTACATAAAATAGAACATCCCTAGCAGACTATTTACTTAGATCTTGTTTTTACCTTAACATGGAAAGCATTAATTGTGGTACTGATCTTAGCTATCTGAGCGGGCACATGCAGTCTGTCAATCTGAGTTTTTGCGCAGATACGCTAATAGGGGATTCCAAACATTTCTGGGGCAGGACGAGGCTGGTATGAACTCTGCATAAGTCGACAGCTGCTCTTTACAGTATATAATATCTGAGAGCCAGTCTTTAAACCAAGGGACTCGCCCTCTGCCCGCCCCATCTGCATGCAACCTTTCGCTTCGCCAGTAATAGGCCTACTGCAACAAGCTTTTTAAATGGCGTTAATAAATCTGCAGTGTAGCCAAGCAACACAAGCACCGGTGACATAGGGATAGGGGACTCAACCATCGTGGAGAGGGCTGTTATTACCTCCTGCCAGAAGCTATGTACCTCCCCGCATTGCCATGCTAGGTTTAAAAACCCCGCTCCCTCCTGCCGGCACCTATCACAGCGGTCGACTGCTTGTTGTAATGGCCCCTGTCTGCATACAGAAGTACACCCACTGTTTATCTGTCAGCGGCTCATCTAAGTCGTGGTCCCATGCCTCCCTAACGTCATGTTGTGCCTGTGGTCTCTCTAGCAATGCAGTGCGATACAGTATGTGCCATATTCAGCATAGTAAGCTGAGTGTCTGGCGTGGAAGGTTCCCCAGCAAAACTAGGGATGTTGGCCCTGTCCTCATGCCTAGGCCTGATGCATAAGAAAACCTCTAGTGGTGTGGTGTTCTCGACACTCAGAAGTGCCTGCCAGTCTTTAAAAATACCCTCATGGTAGAGGTCACCCCTAAGTGTTCTGGCCTCTTTTTCGGAGCATATCCTGGCACGCGGTCTCACGGGTGACTGGCTCAAGAGAAAGATATGGGAGAGGCAGCAGCAGCGAGTACAACACCGGTTTACCTGATACCTTGACTAGCCGTTCCCATGCTAGGTTGGTGCAGGTCACTGTGTAATGGGCGACCCCTTCTCCGCGGACTCTCGTTCCTAGGAAGGAGGTCGTGGGCGTGGAAGCCATATATCCCTGTTTGATGACCAGATGTGGCTTGAATGGTGGTGGATGGAGCCAGTATATTGCATAATGGGCTTGGGCACATAGGAAGTATAGTTCCATGTGTGGTGCTTCGAAGCCGCCTTGGGAGAATGGTTGTCAGTCTGCCAGCCTACCCGGGGCTGCACTCTCCCCGTGCCAGTTTAATTAGCAGCGACCAAAGTGTGCGAAAAAGGGACGGAACGGGATGATAAGAGTATGTTAAGAAATAAATATAATAGTTTAGGTAGGATAATCATCTTCAATAATGAGATTCTGCCTGCTAGAGATAGCAGCAGTGTAATCCAGCTGGCTATCCAGTTTGTAATCACTTCAATGGCTGTGCCGTCGTTTGCCCAGAGTGTTTCCACTATATCTCGAGTTATCACCACACCTAAGTTTTTTACTTCCGAATCACACCAGCTTAGGGAGTAGTATAGGGGGAATTTGGTGGTTTTGGACGTGAGGGGGAATATCTGTGATTTGCCCCAGTTGATATTGATCCCTGACAGGGTGCCAAAGCGGATGTACTCCCTGAGGATAGGGTTTAAGCTTGTGTGAGGCTTGCGGATATAGAGAGTAATATCGTCTGCGTACAGTGAGACTAGTATTTGCCTTGAGGAGTACTGTATCGCATATTCTCTGTGATGTTCCTGGAGTTTGGCCGCAAGCAGTTCAATTACCAACGCAAAAAGTAGAGGAGAGAGAGGACATCCCTGGTGGATGCTCCTTGAAATGGGGAACGGATTGGAGTAGAGGCCGTTAATCTGTGCGATGGCTTCCGGTTGAGAATAAAGTAATGCTATTCATCATAAAAATTGAAAAGGGAGGCCCATTCTGCCCAGTACCATGAACATGTAGTCCCATTCCAGGGAGTCAAACGTTTTTGTGGCATCTAAAAAAATAAAAAACACAGCTGATAACTCCGGATCTATATCATGCATCAGCGCAAATATGGTGTGCAGATTATGCAAAGTTGCTCTCCCGGACATACAGCCCGCCTGATCTGGCAGTACCAGTCCCTCCATCCACAGTGTCAGTCTGTTAGCTAAAACTTTAGCCAATATCTTGGTCTCGCAATCAATTAGTGACAGGGGTCTGTAGGCCTCGAATGTGGTGGCGTCCTTGCCTGGTTTGAGCAGGGAAATGATCATGGCTTGCCACATCGTCCTGAGGAGGGCGCCTTTCTCTCTGGCATCCTCGTAGACTTGTTTAAGGATAGGGGCTAGTTGGTCAATATAGTATTTATAAAAGTCTGCAGCAGACCATCAGGGCCGGGGGCCTTGCCTGAGCGCAGGTTCATTATGGCAGCCCGTATCTCATCTTCCTCAATATCGTCTGCCAGAAACTCTCTACGGGAGTCGCCGATCCAGCCAAGGGCCATGTCTTTCAAGTAAGAAGCAATGTCAGGTGGGTTCCCGCTATGTGTTCTGTATAGCTGAGCACAGTATTCAGCAAAGATGCTGAGGATCTTACATGAGTCAGTATGCCTAGCGCCGTCCCTGTCTACTAATTCTAGAACCTGATTGACAAATCTAGGGATGCAAGTTGCCTCGACTAAGGCCTTACCAAGGTGTTCACCCTCCCCATATGCCGGGGCATTGTGATATTTAGAGTGGAGCTTAGATTCGGCTCTGCCTCTTCAGAGTATTCTATTAGTAGTTTGCTGAAGTGTGCCCGCTGCTGAGGGGTCGAGTCAGCAGTCTGACAGTCCTCCGCTCTTTTAATGTCACCATCCAATCTGTGCAAAGTCTGATATCTCGCAAGAGCCCCCCTCCGTTTGCTATACAGAGGCCCCTGATAGTGACCTTAAAGCTTTCCCAAACACAAGCCAGCAAAGGGACACTATCTATGTTTCGAGGAAAAAACTTAAGAATTTCCTGGTGAGTTTCCTCGCGGAAGCAGTCATCTACTAGCGTGGTGGGTTGGAGCCTCCAGGAGTGATATGGGGATACATCCCCTATTGGAGACAATTTCTTCAATACAGGTGAATGGTCCGAGAAAGTGAGCGCCAAATGCAACGTGTCTCGCAGCCATGTAATTAGGCCTTTCGAGAGCAATCAGAAATCCACACGGGACCAGCTGGAATAGACACTAGAATAGAAGGTGCCCTCTTTTCGCGTAGGGTGAAGGGACCTCAAAGCGTCAAATAGCTGATGGTCTGTGATAATACCGTTGAGGTGCTTGTCTGCTTTTGAGTACGGAGAGGGGATAGCATGTGAGCAGTCAATCTTGGGGTTTAGTACTACATTGAAGTATACTCCCCATTTGAGGTAGGTGGAGCCAACATCCAGGATGTGCCACAGAGTTTGTCGAAAAAAGTAGCATCATAAATGTTGGGGCATAACAGTTTACTAACGTAACGGAATGATCCACCAGCCTGCCCCACATTACACTACATCTGCCCTGCGCGTCTTGATATGCACCAATCGGAAATGATTTTACGTTCGATTAGGATTGCCCTGCCCCTGGCATATGTTGAGTAGGATGAAAAGCATCTGTATGCAGACCATTTCCTTCTAAAACTGGGTGGCGTCTTAGGATCTAGGTACGTTTCTTGCAGCATTGCCACTTGCACATTGTGCCTATCAAATTAGCTATGGATTTGCCTGCGCTTGCGGGGATTTCGGATACCTCGTACGTTCCATGTCAGAAAGTTATAGACAAGATCTGTATTCAGTTTAGGTGCATCTACTGATCCAAATGTGCCCTTTTGACTGCAAGGACTTGCTAAGTCCGCTATTACTCAAACTGAAGTGATTGTCTGTGCCCAATTTATTCTGAGCAGAAACAGGACTGTGACGTGCAATGCTGCTGTATACAACAATAGAGTCCCTTTGCCCCGTCCCACCCACACCCACGGTAAATTCCCGTGGGCGAACATTAACCACCCAAAATCTCATTGAACAATCAAAAGTGGGGTATGCTCCAAAGAGGAGCTTTGAAAAAGGAAATTAAGGGTTAGGGACAGGGGAAGAAGAGGGACAAGAAAATAAAAGAGTAGAAACAGGGAGCTGGCAAGATAGGCCTCCACAGGGAAGAAAGAGAGGGGAAGGAGATCCAAGTCAAACCATTGCATTGTCCTGGGACTTCCCAATGGGGATATGCGCCTGAATAAACCCCGTGGAAGCCTTGCATTGCGCCTCGCTGGTGCGAGGGTGTCTGGGAAGTTAGTGTTAGGTGGAAGTCTAGCTGATCTCAACAGCGCCGTAGACATGAATCCAAGCAGGAGGTATCTATGAGTGTTCCAGTGGGGTTAAGGTCGCAGCCACGACAGGCATGCAATAAGGTAGTCCTGCAATCCCATTAGGGGAGTATGGCCTCACAATCTGTGCGAAAGGCTCCGTTACTCCTCTTCTGGGGCTGGAGATGGTATTCTGGAATCAGGATCATCATCCCGGGTGGTGGGTGCCCGCCGTCCTATGGTTTTTAGGGAGTCCTGAGTTTTCTATGGAGTATCAAATATGTTTATTTTCCCTTGATATGGGACACAGAGACGAGCAGGGTAGCGCATAGAGTATGATATATTAGCTTGCTGGAGCTTGCGTTTGACAGACATAAATTTATTTCGCGCTTCTTGCACGGCAATAGTAAAGTCTGGGTATATAGAGATATTGTTCCCCTCGTCCACAAGTTCTCGCTTGTCCCTTGCCAATCTCAAAACCACGTCCCAGTCCTTATAATTAAGCAGGCGCGCCAGTATAGAGCAGGGAGGTGCACCCGGAGGCGGTCTGGCAGAGAGTGAGCGATGAGCCCTCTCTACCACCAGCACTTTGGAAAACACCTCCGCACCGAAGAGCTCCAGCAGCAATCATTCAACATATTCCTCCATGCGGCCCGTGGCAGTGGACTCTGGAACACCCACGCAGTTATTTCTGCGCGATCGCGCTCCAGGTCCTCACTTTTAGCTGCAATAATTTTCAGGAGTTTTTCCATACCTTGGAGTCGCAATCTGCCTGCTGAGGTGGTGTCCTTGAGGGTGGAGATGCGCTGCTCACCCTCAGTTATACAGCCATCATGTTTCTCCAGCCTTTATGCTATGAAATCTATACGCGTACTCATTGCGTCCACTTTAGATTCGATGGATGTGAGGCTTTTGCCACATGGTTAGGAGGAGGGATTTTATGTCTGAGTCCAGCGAGGTGAATGAGGGTGGACTGTCCTCCTCGCAGTGAGATTCGCTATCTTCAGCAGTGTTAGAGGCAGGTTTCTGTGCCTCAAACTGTAGTTTTGCCTGCTTGCCCTCCGTGCGCCCATGTTCTGTGCTGCTGTATGTGTACAATAGGCACTACATATTACACCGAGGGGTAGGGATGCCATTGGGGAGTGGAGCAATCCCTGCTTATTTCATGCCCTGCTGCGCAACTCGTTGTGCCCAGTGAGTTCCAGTGATTGCACGCTCTTCATACCCAGGGTGTCACTCCAGGCTTTTCCCAGCTCCCTGCAGCAATGGTAGGCCTTGGGCACTGGGCATTAAATGGGCCCTTTCCACAGTGAGTTTTTTTTTTTTACAGCTTTGCAGCGCCCTCTAATTTCTCGAGGGCCAGCTCGGCAGCGCAATCCCTCAGCCAGCTGGTAGGTAGGCGCAGCCTCAGCAGGAGGCCTCACCTTTCACCCTTGAGAGGTGTCGGAGGCACTCCTCGTCCGCTTCTGGCTGCAAGCCCCCTCCTCACCGTTTCCTTCACCACTGTACAGGCCTTGGAGCTCCTCTTACTCGCTGAGTAGGCCTTCCCCATCTGGTCCAGGATACGTTTCAGGCTTTCGCAGGCCGTCACCCGCAGCTGCAGCAGCCCCTTGTTCGTAGCGGCCTCAGGGAAACAGCACTCGCAACGGCGTCTTGTAGGATAGGGATGCCTGCCCCCTCAGCAATCTCCAGCATCCACGGGGAACGGATGCGCGGACGGTTCAGTCATGGTGTACAGTTTGTTAAAGCTCACCAAGGCGGGTCTCGCCTCTCGACAAAGCTCCTCGTTGCAGGGAGCGGGACGCACTCCCCAGTCAAACGCCGTGGAGGCAAATCCCCAATGTCTGGCAACACAAACGATAGGGATCGCTGCCCAGCGCGGCCAGACAGCTCTCACGGCCTCCGTGCAACTCACTACTCAGCAGGGGTGGCAGTCATTACCTCAAGCCACAGGCCGCATTCTTTCTCACACGGCTGTAGTACATGCAGCTTCACTCGGTGTCAGGTTTCGCTCACCGCCTTGGTGCCTTATCCGCACCGGACTGCAGCTTCTGCAAGGTTTCTACCACCGTTTAGGTAAGGATTGTGTCAGAATATGGTCCCGGGCTGCCGGGGGGACCTAATATGGGGGTCGAGTCTTGGTATAGCTCCGGTCCCTCGGGGGTGTTTTACTTCTTCTGTGCCGCCTTCCCCGGCCAACGGACGACCGGGTATATCAATACCGATGCGCTGGAGTCCCCTGCTTTGCTGTGTGCCCTGAGTGACCCTCCAGACTGCGACGGAGAAGGGTTTGGAATCCAGGCCGGTTCGCCGCTGTGATCGGGCGAGGCCTGGGCCTGAAGTGGAATGCGGGCTCGCGCACGACGCAGGCGGCCCTGCGTGCCGCGGAGCGAAGCCCGCTCAGAGATCAGAGGTATCAGGTGTGCTGTGGAACCTGGCCGAGCACTGTGACAGCCGTATGCCCCTTGCCCCTAAACAGCGCCATATCCCCCGTGTGGCCCGCTCCAGCTCTTACAAGAGCCACGGGTGGGCAGGCATGCCGCGCGGCGACCCCCGCAAGGCAATTGAGGACGGCCGCACGGCCTGAAACCTGTGCCGCCCCTGAAACACCCGGCGGCGGGGAGAATCGCACCGGTGCACCAGGAGGATCCATCAGGGATATATGCGGTGAGTTGCCACGCCCGCATTGGCCCGCATTGGCCTGGACATCTCGCCCCATGCCTGATCTCTTTGCCAGGGCACGCCGCTGAGTCTCCCCTCACAGTCTGGGGCTGCTCCGAAGATTTAAACATGGGCCGGCAGCCCCTTCGGCGAGACTGAACACTTTCCCGATCTCACCCTGCAACTACTGCAGGCCTCTCCCCCCCCACAGCGAGCGACACCACTGCGGAAGCCCCACACTACCCGACGTTGGTCCTTGACGTGCCGCAGTGAGCTCACGCGCGCCCCGAGGTGGGGCTTGCATCGCCAGCACAGGGCCATCATACCGGCGGGGGTGACCTTAGGAGACCCCGCCGCGCTCCACGGTGCTGTGCGTGAGCTGGGAGGGGCATGACTAGACGAAATCAGACAGCACCATCACCAAGCAGCCTTTCCCGGACCAATAGCTGTCTGTACCTGGCTTCGAGACTTGCACTAGCCTACTTGACTTTGTCAGCTATAGTACGGTCCTTTTGTCTGCCAACCCCGACTGCAACTCTGCGGGGAGAGTGCTTTCGCCGTTTCCTTCGCAGGACCCCCCCAGCCACCTGACTCTTTTTCAGACGGTGTATTTCTGACAGTGGCATACACGCACGGCCTACTAAGGGGTGGTCTGGGCCTACTCCTACAGCCGCACGGAGTCCCGCCAACACCTCTTATAATCACCCACTTGGAAGAGACCACTCTACGCCAACACGGTGAGCTCGCATCATGGGCAGAGTCAGGGCGAAGACGCTAGATGGCCAGCAGGGGTCGGGCCCCCCCTCCACCACGGCAGAGCTCTCCAGTCGGCCTTCCTCACCAAGGGCCGTATCCTCAGAACTGCTGGAGAGTGAAGCCGACAAGCTGGATCTAATTCTCAAGGAAATCCGCGATTCCAGGGCAGCACTCGAACTACAGATTGGCACGCTCACCACAGGCCTTACATTACTCAGGGCGGACTACGGAAAACTGGCTGACACCATCAAGGATCACGGACGATCCCTCAAGGACCTAGACCCTCGAGTCATGGCAAATTCCATAACTTTACGACAGCTACAGCAACAGATGACAGGCCTCCTAGATCAGGAGGAAGATGCGGAGGGCAGAAATAGACGCAACAACATCCGCATCATTGGCCTACCAGAACGCAGTGAGAGTGTTAAGGCAGCAGAATTCATGGAGGCATGGTTCAGGGACCATGTAGTGCCGGAGGGACTCTCTCCATACTTGTGTTGAACGGGCCCATAGAATACCAACCGGGCCGCTAAGGCCAGGCGCACCACCTCGCCCACTAATAGTGAAAGTCCTGAATTATAGGGACCACAATATGTTGTTACAGAAAGCGAGGGAAAAGCACTGATTCAGTTAGAAAACCACCGCATTTCGTTGTACCCCGATTACACCATCACGGTTCAGAAGCAGAGATCTTCCTACCAAGCGGTAAAAAAGAAACTCCAGAAAGCGCAACTCAAATACGCACTTCAATACCCTGCTAGGCTCAAAGTTATTTATGACAAAAAAAACTCACTTCTTTGAGAGCCCCGCGGACACCGAGGAATGGCTCGAAGTTATGTGCCTTGGTTCTAGCCAGATCAGCCACTCAGACTTCTCTTCGCAGGGCTCCGGCAAACTCCCGAAATTAGGATCTCGCCGATCTCAGACTTGCTGCCCCCGCTGTAAAGGGGACGAGGCGGACTTCCTTCATATGCTGTGGTCCTGCCCCAGCCTTCGGGGCTGCTGGAAGGGAGTTCATCGATCCCTGAGCGAAGTCACACAAATCCCTGTCTCATCCGCCGCCCTGAACTGCCTCATGGGTCTTCGTAGACGCACAAAAGTTCAGAAGGTACGACTGAGATTCCTAGACTTGGCCCTCATATTGGCAGTAAGAGCCCTCACCATGAGGTGGAATACCCCAGGTGTCCAGCGATCTCCAGTTGGCAAGATGACATGATTCAATGGGGAAAGGCTGAAGGTGCAGCCCTTCGGAGGGAAGAAGAGAGGGGGTTCCGAAAGCAACCCATTTCGATGGAATGGGAGATCATGCTACATGAGTTCGAATCACTTGACTTACTACCCCCACAGGGTACCCCATCCCCATAACACACAGTCACTCTGCGACTCTTTCACATTAGGTTCCAAGACTCAGACCAAAACATTATAATCCGCGGTCACTGCAGACCCTCCAGAATTGCACTACTGGCATGCCCCCTTAGATTACAATGGAAACTAAAGACACCGGCTGACCAGGAGTATGGGTAGGTAGGGTTAGGGAGGGAGGGGCCATGGTTGAATCTGTTATTCATGTTAATTGGAAATGTAAAAGCTTTATGATGTAGTTTTATCTGCCATAACTGCAATGATCTGATATTCACGTTGTCACCAGATACCATGTGTTCTTCATTTCCTGTTGAATAGTACGGAAAATGTATGGTAGATTCATGCAACCTATATGTTGTACCTATTGTAAGTGCAAAAAAAGACTGTCTCTTTATAATACTCATTGCATTGGATTTGCTGTCTTGGTCATCAATAAAGTATGTTTAAAAAAAATGGTCCTGGGCTGCCAGAGCTTCATGAGAGTGCAGCCATCTTGCTTGCCAGCTCTCAAGCGCCCCCGAAGCTTGTAAAAAAATTTGCAAGTAAAACTGAACTGTTGAAAATGCTCATGAGGAAGGGTGCAAATTGTTCATGGGGACCGGGGCAACAGAAGTTAATGGCAACACTACTGTGACGCTGTATGCAAGTGACATAGGCACTGCAGCAGTATTGTCTCAAAATGTGGGTTCCTCTGAGAAAACGGTGGCTTTTGCTTCAAACACTCTGACTGCTGTTGAGCTTAGCAGTGGTTGGGGTGTATATTTTAGAACATATATGTGGGGACGCAAGATTATTCTTTGCACTGATCAGAAGCCTCTGTTAAAAATGTCATTAAGTGGGGCAACGAAAGGGTCTGCCAGACTGGCTCGATTGGGTCCAGCTTGCAGGAATACAACTTTCAGGTGGAATTTATACCTGGCTGGCAGAATGTGCAAGCAGATTTTTGTCACGACTGCCCTTGGATTGGAAGAGTGTGGATGAGGTAGGGGTGACTAAGTGTGCATGGGAAGAGGGCAATTGCCAGTGTGGAAGATGTGGTCCGGTAGAGTCGTGGTGCTGTTTGTACAGATGAGTGGGTGGTTGCTATGGAGAAGGATGAGGTTTTGAAAGCAGTATTAAATCTCAATCTTAAAGGTAGGAGTAGGGAGATCACTTTGCCTAACACTGTGAGGCCATTTAATGCAGTAGTGGATGAATTGTCGACAGTTGCTGACCAAATTGTTATGCAGGGAGATAAAATTGTCCTGCCATTTGGCGTCCGCAGGAGATTGTTTGTCACAGCCCATGAAAGGACACTCGGGCAGACAGTAACAAAGAAGAGGTTCAGATGTGAATTTTGGTGGCCGGGAATGTATAGTGAGGTGGTTGACTGGTTTGAATGGTGTTGCAAATGCAGTGCATGTGAGAAGAGGTTGAAGGTCGGAACAGAAGCTCTACCAATTTCTATTCATGATCTTAGACAGGTGTGGCATAGCGTGTGTCTCAACTTCATTGGTCCCATGGCGAAGTTGAACATACCAAGAGATTTGGTATTGTTCTAATGGATGTTCATTCCATGTGGCTGATTATACGTTTATTACCTGAAATCACTGCCAGAGTTACTATAAAAGTTTTGTATGAAATATTTAAAGGGGAAGGCTACCCGGCTGTTCCTATAACATAAAACGGCACACAGTTGACTTCTGGAGAGATGAGCGAGTTCTTGGATTTTTGTGGAATCAAGCACTCTCGCACTGCACTTTATAAACCACAAGCCAATGGATTTGTGGAAAGAGTCAACCGCATGTTAAGGGTGCGATTGAGTAAGCTTTACCCAATAACATGGATGTGGAGGAAGCCATCTGTGACTTGGTGTGGGCTTATCGCATCACTGAGAATGCTGCCACCAGTGTGGTGCCTTTTGTTCCCATGAGAGGGAGAAAATCTTCAACTAATCTATTACCTTCTTGGATAAGGAAGTTGGACGAGAGGAAAGGACAAAGTGTCAGTAACAAGAGTTTTCGCCCCTGTGTTCCTGGTGAGAGTAAGAGTCAGTCGAGCATTCACAAAGGGGATTGGGTCAAAGTAAGGTCTGGCCATTTGCAAAGTGGTTTGAGCAAATAATGTTGTCCTTTTCAAGTTAAGTAGGTCCATCAGTGGCATGTGGTGATCAATGGGAAAGATGCAATTTGCATAGGGTGGATAAATATTGTTCAAGTGACAAATCTCCCATGAGGAGTGAAGAGGGAGGTGCGTGTTCTGGTTACATGTTAGCGCAGGATCACTGGTTGTTTGGTAATCCTCACATGAATGAAAGTGAGAGTTGTGGGACCAAATGGTGATAATTTGGGAAACTATCGGAGTGTCAATGTTAATAACCAGGATGTACCTTGTCGTCAGAATACACAATGTTGTCAGAGACCTCTGCGAGTCAGGAAGCTTCCAACTTACTTGCAAGATTCTGTGGTGGAGCAGTTCATTCCCTGTTTGCTTCATTTTGTCATGTACCAATGGTGAAAGTATCTGAAGCAGCGTCATATAGTTGCTTAATTGATATTGAAGTTTCACAACATATATTTACACATGTGGGAACTTTATTCTGTTTATGCCATGCAATGTGGGTTTCAGATTTGTTTTCTTATATTATATTTTACTTCTATTTCCATGTTTTCTGTTTTCTTTTCCTTACAGGATATGATTTCGGCTTTAAATTCTGTTTTCTGCCTTTGTTCTTTCTTTTATACTAAAAGCCATTACAAGCTTATTAGTATTCTTCCTCCTGTGCACTCTCCACAAGATTCGGTTCTGATGGGCCAGTTAGATGCTGGTTCTCATCTTATCACTAAAAGTAGAACCAGAAAATGAATTCTATGTCAGGACTGGAGGCGAGGATTATGCCTTCTTTCTCCACTTTAATCATACAGCAGCACAGAAAGAACAACAAAGACTACATTTCCCATGAACCATAGGGAAAAAAGTAGTCAACAACATTGTGTCAACAACCAATCAACAGAGAGAAAAATGTCCAATCAGAGCCTCTCCAGTTACTGATAGTACCTTGTTAGTGTCCAGATCTCCTCTTTCTTCGCTGCTGCGCAGCCAGTTAAGTCCCCTAAGGGTTTCTACTGTTTGGGGGGCTTTGTTATGTGCTTTTATGACTGCTTTGCTGCTATATTGTGCCCTATCAGGGCTTATTGCTTGAATCTATTGTCTTGTGACAAGGTTTGTTATTTTAAATTATAGCGGATCCTATCGTCAGTCTGACACGTTTGCTGTGGTAATTTTTTCGATTACTTTGCTGGTTGCAGCATTTGCTTTCATTTCTTTTTTCCCCCGTTTGTAGAGTTGAGGGGGTTTTTTTGTTGGTACAATTGGAATTCTTCTTCACCGCGGGACCGAGAGTCATCTCTCACTCCTACGCGGTGGTGCTGGCGCGCTCTGGTCCTCCCGCCGCCTGGGGGCACGAGAGGCGGTGTTTGAACGCGACGCGTCTCTGGTTTTGATCAGTTTCCAGAGACGCGCGCGCGTTCGACTGCCACCGGAGCCTGGGCTGAGAGAGACACCGAGTTTGGTCTGTACCGGCCCGCGAGCTTGTTTCTTCGCTCACGGGCCTAATTTGCATACCTGACGCTTGTATCCCGGTGCTTAAAGGGATTCGAGTCTTGTATTTGCACGAGTGTGCTGACGCCTCTCTGGAGGTTGTATTTTTGCCGTTAGGCTTGCTTTGGGGGACACTATCCAGCCCAGTTACCTGCATAAATTTAAAATTGGTGTCTGCCAGCCTTTTTATGTCCCCTCAGGGCTAGTCACCCTGCATGAAATTGTGGTTTGACCACGTGTAAACATCTCAACTGTCACCCAGTTGTAACAACTTACTTGCGAGAGCAGCGCAAAAGTCTTCTTGCCCTTCCACCTGTTATGGATTTTTACGGTGATTATCAGGATGAAGAGGAGGATCCTCTGGCGGATATGCCATGGGGCGATGCTTTCTATGAAGCAGTGGATACCTCTATTTATAGGGCAGTGGACCAGGCCATCTCTCCTTTGGAGGACAGGCTGACACAAAAAATAGAGCAGGCATTTTTACGCCTTGAACGCAAAAGTTCTCTACCATCCCATGTCCAAGACCTTTCTGGTCCTCCCCCTCCTATCCGCCCCTGTGCCCCGGGTGTGGACGTGGACGCTTTTGAGCGGCTCAAACAGGCCTTTATTGATAGCCATCCTATGGAGGTACCTGCGACTCGCTAGCTCTTAACCTCTCTCCCTCCCCTGCACTTCCAGGTCCTTCAGGGGATCCGGATGCCAGCCCGTCTAGACCTTGGCTTCCGACCCGACCCTCACAGGTCCCTTTGGCGCCTTCTGACCTACAGCCACCTCCTACACCTTCCGACATGTTGGACCCCAATGATATTGTCCATCCTCGCTCCTCAGACTGGGTTCCAGCGGACAAAGTGGCGACTTACGTCGCAGAGCATATCCGGCGCCCGCTCGAAAAGGAGGCCCGCAACTGTCTCCGAGCGGAGTGTCCTCGTCCTTCCCTGGAGGGCAAAGTTGCCCTGACCCCGGATATTGACCCGAGAATGCTGACGTTCCTGCAGAAATTTATTCGAGACCCCAAAAAGGGCATAGATAGGTCGTGGCGGGCGTGCCAAGATAAGCTCTTGGACGCCCTGGGGCCCGCCACAAAAATTCTTGATATGGCTGAAGAAGCGAAGGCTTCAGGTTCGATGATATCTCCCGAAACGCTTTCAGGCTGGACTCAGCGGGTAGTGGTCTTCCTAGGCAACGCCAACTGTGCCCTCTCCACTGAGCGGCGGCGATCTCTTCTAATCAAAATTGACCCAAAACTGGGTGACCTAGCAGATTCCGAAGCAGGGGCGATTGCCCAAGGGGGCCTTTTTGGTGAGCCCTTAATCAAGGAACTGGGCAAGTTTGTAAACACCTTTACGTCATTGGACAGGGCGCAGTCCACCATTAAAAAAGTGTTCCCTCGGGTTTTTCGAGGGGCCGGTCGAGGAAGGGGCCGCTCGACCGGTCGACAAAATCATCAAGCCAACCAGAGAGGCTCCGGTCAATATCAAGACCAGTCAAAATTTGGAAATTTCTACCCCACAAGAGGACGCCGTGGCATAGGCAGAGGTCACAGGGGAGGAGCGTCTAACGCAAACTCTGGTGAGTGTTACCCTTTCTTCCCCACAAAGCATAGGGGGATGTCTGGCAAGCTGTTACGGGGCATGGTCATCCCTCACGCGCGATGCATGGGTTCTTCAGACTATAAGGGGGTTTCACATAGAATATTGCGGAAATCCTGTTCAAAAGACACCCCCGCGCCCTATGCAATTTTCAATTCACTACGCTTTCCTGGTGGACGAGGAGGTCGATTCCTTGCTTCGCAAGGGCGCTATATCTCTCGCAACACGCAACCCAAGGGGTTTCCTCCGCAATCTCTTTTTAGTGGACAAGTCCGATGGAGGCAAGCGTCCGGTCATAAACCTCAGCGAGTTCAACGAGTGGTTGGTTTACCGCCATTTCAAAATGGAGGGTATTCACCTCTTGCGGGATGTTCTTCGTCCTCACGACTGGATGGTACGTTTGGACTTGAAGGACGCTTATCTGGTGATTCCTATCTTTCGGCCTCACTGCCGTTTCTTTCAATTCGAGTGGCGCCATCGCATTTACGAATTCACTTCCCTCCCTTTCGGGCTGTATTCCGCACCCTGGTGCTTCACAAAGGTGCTCAAACCAGTGGTGGAATTCCTGAGAGTTCGTGGGGTCAGGCTAATCGTCTACTTAGACGATCTCCTCCTGATGGCTTCCTGCCCCAACCTTTTAGCCGACCAGCTACAGATGACGGTGTCCTTGCTCCAGGACCTCGGGTTTGTGATCAATGGAAAGAAGTCCCTTCTTCAGCCGGCTCAGTCCGTTACCTTTTTGGGGTTCGTCATCGACTCCAGGGCCTCTACTCTAAGCCTGCCGTCCAGGAAACTTACGAAGATTCGCCACGAGTTGCGTCGCGTTTTATCTCAACAGCGCGTCTCTCTGCGCCAGTTGGCCCGGGTTGTAGGTCTTCTATCTGCGTCTATCCAGGCGATTTTTCCGGGTCCGCTCCATTACAGGGCCCTACAGCGCCTCAAGGCGTACTTCCTGCGGAAAGGGTATTCGTACTCCCACAAGATCCGTCTATCCGACGAAGCTCGGAGCGAAATCTGGTGGTGGTTAACACACATGGAGGCATGGAACGGCAGAGCAATCTTCGGTTCCGTTCCAGATTTGATCATCGAATCAGACGCCAGCAGGCTTGGTTGGGGCGCCTGCTGCGGGGATCTCTCCACGGGAGGCTTGTGGTCTCCCGACGAACAAAAATTACATATCAACTGTCTCGAGCTTCTGGCCGGCTCGTTTGCAGTCAAATGTTGGACCAGAGACTCAGTGCAGTCTTGTGTACTTCTGAAAATGGACAACGTGTCGGCTGTCCGTTATATCAACCACCTCGGCGGCACCAAGTCGAAAGCCCTCTCCGAACTGGCGGCGAGCTTCTGGCAGTATTGCCTGGACAGTCAGGTATCGGTCACAGCGGAGTATCTTCCGGGCCAAGACAACGTGGAGGCCGATTATCAATCACGCCACTTCCGCGATTACAGCCTCTGGAATTTGGATCAGTTGGTGTTTGCCTCCCTCAGCCGGCTTTGGGGTCCGTTCACGGTGGATCTATTTGCATCTCGCCTGGACCACCAGCTGCCGAGATTTTTCAGCTGGAAGCCCGACCCTCGGGCGGCAGCCACGGATGCGTTTCTCCAAGACTGGAGCGTGGATCGGGGCTATGCGTTCCCTCCGTTCGCTATGATTACCCGGACAACGGCTCAGGTCCGCAGGCAGAAGGCAGACTTAGTACTCATCACGCCTCTGTGGAGGTCTCAAGTGTGGTTTCCAGTTCTTCTGGAACTTTCCTGGGATTTTCTGATCCTACTCCCCCGGTTTCCGGATCTCCTCACGGGTCCGTACGGCGATCCTCATCCTCTAGTGTCAGCGAACTCGCTGTGGCTCATGGCATGGAGGATTTCCGGGGTAGATGGCAAGCCCCGGGCCTTTCGCGATCAGCTGAGGAGCTCCTTTCTAAAGCCTGGGCGGATAGCACCATTAAACGATACAAATCTGCGTGGGGCAGATGGTCCCGTTGGTGTTTGCGACGGGGTTTCGATCCCGTGGTCACGGATGTGGTCCACGTTGTAAACTTTCTGGCGCATCTGGCTTCTAATGGCTTGGCATATAGGTCCATTAACACTTTCAGGTCAGCCATTTTCTCGGGCCACGTCCCGGTTGGTGGGTCGGCGGTGGGTGAACACCCTTTGGTCTGCAGGCTCCTTCGGGGCATTCGACTTTCCCTACCTCCAGAACCGCGGTATTCGGCCCTATGGGATGTTAATCAGGTGTTAAATCTCTTCCTGTCTTGGCAACCAAATAGGTTTCTATCCCGTAAGGAGTTGTCGGCGAAGCTGGCAATGCTGCTCTGCTTGATCTCTTGTCGTAGGGTGTCGGATGTGCGCGCACTCGATATCTCGGGTCGCATCTTCACTCCGGATGGGGTGACGTTTACCCTTTCCCGCCGGACAAAGTGCAATACAAGAGTTGTCTCTTACCCGGCCTTCGCGGATTCTCCAAAGCTCTGCGTGGTCTGTTGCCTCAAGGCCTACGAGGAGATGACGGAGGAGTATCGTCCTCCGGGGGAGCGTCAGCTGCTCATCGCGCTCCGGAAACCCTTTAAGGCGGTTTCCTCCCCAACGATCGCCCGTTGGGTGCGTTGGGTGATGCAAGAGGCGGGTATTAGCCTCCGGCATTTTGGGCGCATTCCGCGAGAGGGGCTATGGCCTCGAAGGCGTTTGGTCTGGGTGCCCGCTTGGAGGATATCCTCAATGCGGCGGATTGGTCCTCGGATTCCACCTTCAAGAAGTTTTACTTCAAGCCAATTCTCAATATGGCTCATCTGGTTGTGGGCAAGCTTTAAACAAGCATAATCCTCGCCTCCAGTCCTGACATAGAATGAAAATTTTCCTAGCTATCGTAACGGAAAGTTTCAATTCTATTAAGGACTCGGAGGCGAGGATTATCCCGCCCGGTGTTCTTAGAGGAAACCCCTCCCCGTATGACAGTAAGTAACTTCTTTCCTTCATGTTTACGCCGAAGGAAGTAGTGCTTGATGTTATGTTCTAACTACCTTTACATTGGTTTCTTTACTGGTTTGCTACCTAGGGTGGTGTCTTCCCCTTGGTAATACTGCCTTGTTTGTTGCAGGTTCGGATACCCACAAACAGGACTCCTGAAGTTGAGTGCTGGGCTGTCTTCGCGCTTCGAAAGAGGAGATCTGGACACTAACAAGGGACTATCAGTAACTGGAGAGGCTCTGATTGGACATTTTTCTCTCTGTTGATTGGTTGTTGACACAATGTTGTTGACTACTTTTTTCCCTATGGTTCATGGGAAATGTAGTCTTTGTTGTTCTTTCTGTGCTGCTGTATGATTAAAGTGGAGAAAGAAGGCATAATCCTCGCCTCCGAGTCCTTAATAGAATTGAAACTTTCCGTTACGATAGCTAGGAAAATTTTCATTACACACTGACACTGTCCATGCATTGTTCAGATTCCGATCACCCTTTCTACTAGGACACATCTTTGGAACTCAGGACAACCTCATATCAGAGTTTTCCCCTGACCTAGTGAGTTCTAAACTATCCTTAAATGCTCTCATAAAACTGGAACGAAAGAACACCTAAGGGCACTGGTGATCCCAGTGTTTAAACGCTAACAACCATTTGTCAACTGTGTAATTATGTAATTATTTTTTGTTTTTGGTGTGCAGTTGATATCAGTCTGTCAAAGTACTAGAAATCTAACAGCAACACCAGATGAGCATCAATAACGACAGCACATAAAATAACTTGCCAACGTGATAACTTGCCTCAGAAGTTAAGGGGTTAATAATGTGTTTGTCCACCATGTTAAAATGAGCACAGCCTTATAATTTATTATTACTCTGTTTAGATAGGAAAATAACAACACAGGGCTTCTTCAAACAAGAAAAAACTTACCTATTAATATAATCCTTTCAGCCGGCGACAACTAAATGTGTATCGTTTATTCACTAAAATGCAAATTTGCAGTGGTCGCCTCCAACTGCGCGCTTCCTGTTCCATGACCAGTTGGGTTAAGGGTCCTTGACTTCAGTTCCAGACTCTCGTCTCTTGCAGGAAATGCCTTTCCCCTTAACAATCACTGCATAAGGATATCTCACGAGGTAGAAAGACAACAGTCTCGGAACAGCCACAGTCGCCAAAGTCGAGCCCCACGCAGTCCAAGGACCGAACTGGACAGTAAAGTTGGTGTAGGCACAGCCAGTCCTCCGCCGGCCGAAATACTGGAGTGGTCTTGCATCAGCCCGCAAACACCGGCACAGCTTCCTAGATATCGCCACACCGTGGCACGGAGTTAAGCGGAACTGCACTGGGGAGGAGCAGCCAACCACGCGGGACAGCATTGGCCCTTGGACACTGATGTGCTCCAAAGCTGACCCTGGCCTCTAATATGAAGTAGGATGGGGAGGTGCAGGGGTGTGGACCGAGTCTTGTGGACCCTGGCAGGGATGCATTTTGGCTCTGTGGGCCTGAGATGAGGTGCCTGACCTCGGAGGCCATTGAACAGTTTTCTCAGGGTCACCTGGCTTACCCTTGCTACCACTGTATGTCTGGGAAGCTTTCTTTTGCATTGAGGAAGACCCCTGGATCATAGAGGGACCCTGCATCGGCACAGACCAATTACCCGAGAGGGACTGGACACCTTCAGTAGGAGACAATACATCAATTTAGTCGGGTCCCTGGGTCGCCTCTCAACACGTGAACTACGCCACGCGGCCTGCCAGTGGACTCTTATCAATGCGGCACCGAGTAGTGGACCTGCCTAAGCGAACCATGACTGGAGGCAGACGATGGAAGGAGATCTCTATAAAGACCATGCTGCAGCAGTCCTCTACTTGCCGCCCCAGGACAAACACTTCTAATAATGCCCTAACCGGAGACAGTAGCCTCGACTCCACCTCGGGAGACCCTAGAGTCACTAAGGACTTCCTTCTAGCAGCATTACAAGACTTTAAGGATGAGATCTTTACCTTCAAGACTGACCTTCGGAGTGACATTCATTAAGGACGCAGGCCGATCTCCGACTTAGGTGACAAGTAGAGGAAGTGGAGAAAGGCCTGTACGGACAGGTGGATGACTGTGAAACATCCAAAGTGAATACTACTCCTTCAACAACAACACCTGCACCTCCAAGATAAGTGTGAAGATCTGGAGAACAAATCCCGCCCGAACAACATCCGCAGTTCCCCTAGAGATGGGTTCCGCAGCCTTCCCCGAATATGTTCAAGTCTTGTTCGAGGCAATACTGGAAGATCCACCACATCCACGCAGCCGCCTTGACATAACGCATCTAGTAGCTCTAGGTGCAAACATGGAGGGTCACCCTCAGACGCCCTTATGCAGGTCCACTTTTTCGAAGACAAGTAGACTTTTATGACAAAGGTACAAGAAGGGGGCAAGATCTCCTTCAACGGTGACTCACTGCTGCTGTTCCAAAATCTGCCAGTGGAGCCACCCATTAGGACTCCTTTTACAGTGAGAGAGCAGGGCCAGGTCCCTCCCCTCCTTAGAGGCAGCGGAGGAGCTTCTGGGTATTCCCCCTCCCTAGGAGGACTCACTGGGTCCCCGGGACATGCCAGAGAAGCTCCAGTTATGAGAGAAGTGGTCCACAGTACTGGGTGGCCTCCGGTCTCGAAAGCCAAATGACAAGGAGATAGAGCCAGCAAGGAGAGCATCCTGGCGTTTGTGACGAGCTACTGGAGAGAGTTGTGAGTCCCAGGAGGAGGGGCGCGATGCAATCCTGTCATAGCACACCACTGAGGCACCTTGAGGATTGCGCCACCAGGCCCTAGATAAGGATTTCCGCTGTCTTTATTCATTTGCTCTTTGGTTTGGAGGAAACCCGGAGGGTAATGGTTGGAATGCCCCCCTAAGCCTGTTACTCACCTTTGACTATTACACACTTCCCAACTGTGGCACGAAGGTCAAGTAGGGACCTGAGCCTTAGTGTGAGGCGCTCTTCCACCATTACTACTCGATATTAGTTATTCAGTGTTGATGTTTAACGTTATGTTAGTAAGTTGGGATACATTAAGGGGCACAACACCACCACCTAGCACCAGGCACACATGCAGGGCAGCCTGTTCGCCTAGCACAACCAGAGACCCACATCAATGACGCCTGCTCAACTGATTTGAATACACATGCCACTGACATTGAAAGTGCTTACGTACAACTTTAGAGGGTTTAACAATCCAACAAAACAGCTCAGTATTCAGGGGGAACTGAGGAGATCCGGGGCAGATATATGCCTCTTCCAAGAGAGCCATATACTTCAGGGAGACCTAAACCGGCTTCGATCTAGAGTCTTCTTGCTACAATACATGCCTGGGCCCCAACAAAGACAGCAGGGGTGGCAATCCTATTTTGGGACATCACAAAATTCTACGAACAGGTTCTGACTGACGACTGGGGGAGATGGTTACTGGTGAGGGTATCCCCATAGTGATCGGTGACATTTACTGCCTGAACACAGGCCAAGAAGCCTTTTAGATACCCTTAGCACAAAAATTCACTTGAGCCACACGACATACCCTCTTAATCGGGGGGAGACCAAACAGCGTCATGCAGGCAGCACTAGACTAGTACCAACAGAGAGTGGGAGGGACAGGGTCTCTTTCAGCAGCTGTTAAGGCAACCCTCGATGAACTGGGCATGACCGACGCAGGTCCTTATCGCCACCCAGTAGAAACTGATTATTACCATTTTTCTGCGGCACATAATATTCATGCCAGAATTGACTATCTCCTCCTGGATCAACGATTGCTGGGCCAAATGGGAGAAGTATTTTAAAAGCTGAAGACTATCTTGAATCACAGCCTGGTCCAGGTTACCCTATGCTGGCCTAACACCAATGCAGCATGCAAAAGGGGATCCTGGAGACTGAGCAACACCCTCTTAAGGGATCCTGTAGTGGAACTTGAGTTTATGACTGCAGTGTGTAAATATCAGCATCATTGAGGGTAGATGCTGCTTTTCCTTGATGAGGCAAAAGCCTTTGACGAGAGCGAGATGTTAGGGGTGTGGGTGGGATGTTAGGGTGTTGAGGGCCACTCTGCACAGGGCAGGATTAGGACCTGCTTTCATAGGGTGGGTCGAGGCACTATACATTTCTTGATATAAAGGGGCAACTACATTTCCAACCCCCTTAGTCCTATACACAGGAACAGGGACTTTTCCCCCTGCCTGGAGATACACCAGTTTCAGACATGGTTCTCGAATGGCTGCTTTCATCTCAGAAACCTAGTCCACAAGGGTTTCATCTGAACTGTTGAAAATATCAAACAGACATACCATATACTGGAGAGAGAAACAGAGAGAGAGAGAGAGAGAGAGAGGTTCCAATATTTGCAAATCAGGGACTTGGCCCTTCACCCCTTTCTGAAAGCAGCGACCAAGAGACCCCTCACATATCTAGTGAACTTCCTACAGGCCTCTCAACATCCCACCACTTGATCTCCCAAATCTACAACACCCCGCAATCCAACATTCATCAGCCACGCCCTCCTTACAAGATAGCGTGGGAAGAGGACCTAGGCGTGGCATTAGAATATAAAGAATGGGAGACCATCCACACCAGCACAGCCAATTTTGCAGATCATGAACAGGGCTTCCACACTTTATAAGATTATTTACAGATGGCAATAAACCCCAGCTCAGCTTCACATCATGGACGATAGCAGACCGAGGGTAAGCTGGAGAGGATATGGAGGGGCGGGGATCATTTATCATATCCTCTGGTGGTCTTGCCCATGTTTAGACCAATTCTGGAAGGATGTCCTGACCGCCATAGCCACCTCTCAAGGGAAATCCCTGGTTAGGGACCCTGTATCAATCCTACTGGGACTACCTCAAAAGAACACAAATCCCCACAACTCCCCTAAAGGGAAGAGGATCTCCCACCTTCTTCTAGCACCAAAACAGACCATACAGAGTAACTGGGGTAAAGATCTCATCCCTAATACCACATTAAGGTTACAAAGGAATGGCAATAACTAGCCTATGAAAAGATAGCATGTGATCATCAAGACACATCGGATACGTTTACGAGAACGTGGGATCTAATACTGGAGTATCTCAGCTATGACAATAGAGGCCTTACATGCCCAATAGGCTGCGAGCACTGAGCTTGCTGTCCAACAGCAGATAGCTGACTGAAACAGACACATGAGCCCCTTGAAGGTCATAGACCGTATTTTATTTTATCTTACCCTTACTCCAGCTATGGTGGTGTTCGCGAGAGCGGAATATTAGGGGTGTGAAATAGTTTATCAGTTGGAAGATTTCCTGTTACATGGTTGGGAATACCTGCCTTGTTGATGTGTGTACCTTATAAAAACAATAAGAAGCATTTGAAACTAAAAGTAGTGAAATATAGGTTTGTGTTTATAGGTTGTTTGTTCATATATTTCCATAGAAGGAAGTACTACTGTGGCATTAATATGCAGTCTGTTAAAATGCAGTCTGTAACTCTTCCACCTCTGTTTTTAGCAACACCAGGTCTTCCTCCTACTCAGTGGAAACAATGGTTTCAAGCATTTCAGATCTACTTGGATGCAATTGGAGCATCTCGTTTTAGACCTGAAAGAAAAACATTTCTACAACTTAATTCTTTAGGGTTCAAAGGTGTAAACATTTTTATTTTTTACATTTTCCTGCACTAGAAGTGGTTGATGGTGAGGAACTTGATGAATTTCAAGAGGTGTTGAAGAAATTGGAAATAGGAGTTGACGTTCAACTGTGCAACATATGTTTTAGATTTGGCAATCCGCCTCATCCAATAGGTTGGAAAACAATACCCTACCAAAAACGTAATGCATATGCTTTGTTCTAAAATGGGAAATTTTGCAAAAGTTTGCAAAGTGCTTGCAGCAACACCACCAAAGTTGCAAGCATCAAGGATGGTTCCAACAGCGTTAGTGAGGAGGATCAATGTAAAAATGTAAACACACATTTCAGCATATAGTTCTAGTAGTCACAGAGAAGCGAGTTTTCAAGAGTGATTCAATTGAATACATGGATCCTGATGTTAACATCATGGTTGGTGATAAGTGTTGAAAGTCATGGGTAGATTTGAGTGCACAAATCACTATAATCACCTCATACCTTTTTTCATGAGAAGTGGGGTGATAGGAGATTATTTCCACCAGATACGTCCCTTATTTCGTTTGAAGGCAGTACAATTGATTTAGAGAGCTTTATTGAGGACATTTTAGAATTCAGGGGTTGAAAAATTCAAGGCAAAATTTAAGTTGCTGTCAAAGGTCTGAACAAACTGGGTTGGTTTCACCAAGGATTCTTTGGTATTGTCCTTAAACCCGATCCCAAAGATCAAGTAATGGCGGTCAAGGAAAATACAGCTCCACAAACTTTCTGTCTAGTTTTGTCAATACTTTAAGGAAGAATAAAGCTTCAGACACAAAATCAGGGTCAAGGAAGAAGCAATAAAAGTTAAAGTAATCTCCCATTTAGTTTGAGAGATGTTTAGAAAAAGAAATAAAAGTTATTAGACAAAAGGTATGAGATTGAACCTGTTGAATTCTCATGATGGCTTTCACCTTTAGTGGTTGCCCGGAAAAGGAGATTTAAGGGGGTCTGGACTTGCGCAGCCTGAATAACGAAATTTGGATAGACTCCCATCCTCTTCCCAATATCGGTCAGTTGTTGGGGAAATTGGGAAGCTAAATGGGTTTCTAAGAATGACCTAGCATCAGCTTACAATCAGGTTGAACTAGATGAAGGGAAACATCTATTACAACGTAGGCATTACATCGTAGTGCCTTTACAACGCAGTCAGTATGACTGTGACGTTACCACAACAACTTTATTGATTTTCCAAGGAGGAGGTGGCGTTGTAGGTGGTGGTGGTGGGTGTGTGTGATATATAGTTGATTCTTTTCAATTTTTCTCACCACAACATTGTTATGCATTAGTTTTATTGGATTACTATAGTAAGTGGCTTGAAGTATGGTATGTACCTGATCCCATGGATAAGAAAGCAGTTGAATTTTTGAGGGAGGCTTTTTTTTCTAGAGAGGGGTTCCCAGAATTTGTAGTCTCAGACAATGGGGTTCAATTCGTAGGCACAGACATGTCTAATTTTATGGCAGAATCTGGTACTAAGCATCTCGGAAGCTCCCTCTATCATCCACAAAAGATTTGTCTAGTAGAACCCATAAGCTGCCTGTTAAATGATTGTATCATGTGGGCCAAAGAAAAACAAATATGGCATAGAAGAATCGGTCAGATTCAGGTTACAATTCTATCGTACAACTCCTCATTCAGTAACAAAGGTATCCCTGTTTGAATTGTTAATAGGTCATCAGCCAATGTCTATTCTCTTGCCTGCATGGATGGCTAGGAGGCTCAAGAAGGGGGCTCCGAAAGATGGTTTGGATGAGGTTGTTCAAAGCTCAAAATAATCAGAAATCTGACTATATTGGGAAACAGGTTGGGAAACAGGTTGAGCAATTTGTCATACGCGTCAAAAAGCCTGAATTTGTATTTAAAAAAAAATACCTAATGGGTGGGGGGTATTGTGGCAATCCAGTGGTTACTGAGAAGGACTGTGGTAATGCAGTTAGAGTTCAAGGGTGTTAATAATGGAATGTGAAAAACACTGTGAAAATTGGTTCTAATTAGGTAAATCTTATGGTCAATGATAACACTGGGTTTTAGGATGTCTCTTGTGAGTCAACATTGCAACAATTTTCCCGTACCACACAGGTACCGTGGAGATACAGATAAATAGGACTGTGAACTGATGCTGTTCATTTCATACATATCTGTTCATTTTATGCAGTTATTAAAATTCCCGTGGAGATTTAGATATATACAACTATCGACTGATGATGTTCACAACACACGGTTTTGTTCATTTTATGTAGTTTGTAATTTCTCCTGTGTTTCATCTCATTGCTACTTTTTGTTCACTATTTTGTATGTCTGTAAAGGCTTGTGGTAATTAGAAAAAAATCTGTTGTCTGCATTTTTATATGTGTATTGAAAAACTTTTACTTTTATCTAATGTTTGTTTTATTTATGTCTGTACTTTATGAAAATATGTTTCAATTTAATTATCTTTATGAATCGTGCCCTAACATGCATTTAATGAATTTGAATTAAAGAAATGCATTTTTTTTAATTAAATAAAAGCATTTGTGTTTACAGTGAGTTCTCCATATCATGTTGTTAGCTAATATGGTCTGTTGATTGCTATAGACTGTCCAATGCCTAAGGATTTTCTCTTCTATTTGTTTATATTTTAAACATCTATTTTATTTTAGATAGTTCTTTTCCCTTATAGTATTAGACATCTTTTTGATGCTTATTCCTTGGTGTCAACAACTGTATTTTTGCACACGTTTAGTCTGTAAAAAAGAAAAGAAGATGTTATAATTCTGTGGGTATGTTCAGCTTCATTAAAATGTGTAAGCTCTAGAATGTTGTGGTTGGAGCTCGTAGCATGTAGGATGAGGTCAAATTGGCTGTTGAAAGCAGCTACTGCAGAGCCGAGGAGCAGTGACTTGTAGCTCTTGAATAAACAAGATGTTTAACCTACCAAGCACTTTTCTGTTTATCTACAACACACTGTCCTAGGGGCTAAAAAGCCAATTCTCACGGAAGGTTTCACACATGAAGAAGGACAACTTGGCAGCTATGGAATAACATGAAGAAGCAGAATTGTGGCAAAAGGGGCAGTATTGCCAGCCAAAATGTAATTACACTGGTTCTGAAAACAACCACTTCCATGAACCATCCAGACCATAAACATACTAAATATTTCTCAAAAAAGGATCACATCTCTAGGAACTGTTAAAATGCTGATAATCTTACTTTCAGGGCTACAACTATTGCTTGGTGTCAGCCAACAACACTGCCTAATGAAAGAGAAACATAGGTCATGAATAAAGAAATCCCTATTGAAGAAGCCAAGAAATCTCAGCAACCCACATACAATGTAGTGGTAGAAGGCAGGCAATAAGTAAATAACTGGCAGACACAAAATCACATGAGTTATAACAACCTGGAATTTAGAATCCCACAAGGTAAGAATACAAGGCTGAAAATCAGAAGTGTAAGATGTACTTACAAAATAAGTCAGTAGTTCTGCTTAAAGGAGGAGTTGTGCAGATGGAAGAACAAACAGGTTCCACATATCTCTTTCCCTAAAATTAAAAACAACATAAAAACAAATAAGTGAAACTCACATAAGATAGTGTTGAAAACTCTTTGGCATACATGACTTCAACTGTCGTCAATGTATTAGTTCGGAAGTCAGCAAAAACATCAGACTAGGCAGCACTAGTCTATAAAACAGTATTGCCTGAAAGGACTCATTGTCGTTGGAAGAACGCAGATCAAGAGTGTTAATATGGAAATCGATGCATTCATCGATGAAAATGAAATATCATCCTTATTAACAGAATCGCCCGTTGTGAACTCCACATCAACCTCGATTTGCAAATATGTAGTCAAGCAGTCTCTGAGAACCAAGTCCCGACCAAGATTGCCGATTGATAGGTCACAGGTGGGAGGGTTTGCAGCTCCCAGGCAAATGCTCGGGCAGGAAACTCTTGATCATTCCCATGGATAGGCGCAGCGACATTACATGGGTCAAGGGAGCTTGCCCCACTAAAGCACACATTGGCAGGAGGGGGTATGCATGCTCCTAAAAATACCATAAAAGGTCAAATGTCACATTAGTTAGGAACACATAGCCAATGAAGACCTAGCATACACAGTGATCATGTGCTCCCCATGCCGGACATCTGGTCACATTATCCACTGGTCATATTGGGTCCTGTGGTAACCATTAGACAATTAATTTACAACTTCAAAGGAAGCAACCAACATTCTTCACCATATATGGTACACTGAGGATCTTTATAACCCATCATGTTTTGTATAAAAGAAGGACACATATGGATTGTAAATTGAGACAGCCCTCAGACTTTGTGCCTGTAGCTGCTCTCCCGCCCATAATGTTCAATTAAACAAACTGTTCCTGTAGTGTAGTTCCTATTTCCCTTATAGGCTCTGCGCATTGGAATAATATACACTATAGTTTGGTGCATAGGACTGAGGTCAGTATGCTCCTATCGAGTATATTAAACTTAATTACTTGTGTGCCAGCTAACTCAGAGGTCACTAGAAACTTCTTGAATGAACAAGAAGGGATTAGTTTCTGACAACCGCATAAACATGACAACTTTGCTTCCTTTCAGAATCAGAACGTGTCTCAGAATCATGGAAACAATAGATAACAGTTTCACTCAGTCAATCGTGCATGCTTAGTTTCTTCAGAGTTACACAGAAAATAGGAAGATGGGCGTTTCAAATCAAAAAAGGATTTATTGAACAGTCTTCATTCTCGTGTAAGAGATATGAGCTGTCACGATCATTAGACAGTAAGCAAGATAGAATATGCACAGCGTCAGCAGTAAGAAGTAAAACTGCAACAGCATTGTATTTTAGTTATGACCTCTATCTATATACATACACATAAATACACAGGCTAAAAGTGGATTCTCATCTGGTGCTTCTAAATAATTCTACCCCAGTGTACCTAACTTGAATGTAGTGCGAGGTAGGAAGTAGGGGCTGATTTAAGCTATAGTTGGTCTGAGCTTAAGTTAGTATTTTATATGAGATGCCAATAATTTCCTTAGGTTATAGTCAGCTCCATACCTTAGAATGAGAGAAGTGTGAATCTCTCTCCAGAGAGTGAACTCTAACACCCCGCAAGGGGAGTTGGAACACTGGAAGCTGGAATCTCTGTGTGCAGGGAAGACATTGTCTGTTCAGTGCATCAGGCGGGGACTCGAACTCCTTCAGGACTTGCCGTGGTGAGCCGTATAGCCGAGCTGTGCCGTGCCGTGAATTGCTAGGGCAAGTGTAGGTATATTTATACCTGGAAGGTGTCTAGGAATACTAGCATTGACGTAAAGTCAGGCAGAGGAAGACGTCATGAATGAACCCCTGAGGAATAGTAGTTCATGCATAATAGATGAGTTCTTGGAGAAATCAATAATCCCAGTAGGGAAAATCCCAACAGCTGAAGGGTCTGGTTTCTAAGAACTCGTTGTGACGTGGGATGGACGGATGTAGGTGACCATGCCTGTATTTGAATCTGCATTGCCAATGCCTAAATAAGGACTGGAATATTATACCTAAATAAGGACAAATCGAATTTTGCCTATATAAGGACATGATTCAATAGACCTATATACGGGTATCTAAAGTGACAAACAACACCCATTCCACTTTCGATAGAACAATATTATAAATGCTAAATATGATAAATATGTAAAAATAGAGTATCACATGATTCACTAAATACATATCTAAAAGCATAAAAACCGTCTTCTAAAAACAGTGGCTATGCATTAAAAAGCAATAGTGCTGTACATAATTGAAGCAAGTCTCATTCTAAGCTAAACATGTTACATCGATCGCTAAATGAACGAGCACAAGTATATATAAATATACAGACAATGAAATGGTTCAATGGTACAGAAAGGAAAAACAAACCATTTCATGTCATGAGTCCATGAGCCAAAAAAAACCCCAAAAAAACGATAAAGCTAAAAAATGAAAAGTTCCAAGCTTTGTCTTTTTGTTTTTAGAAAAAATGAAGGCCAAATTCAGTGATTGTCTGGTACAATGTGAGTCAAATCAAAAGTTAGTGGAAGGTGTCGGAGAGAACATGTAATCCTCCAATCCTGTAGACAAGAAGTTGTCCACCGATATTGGTGACAGGTCAAATACCTCATTTAGAAGATTACCTGCACATATGTTATGTTATGTTAATTACATTTATAAAAGCGCACGATTACCCTAGATGTGGAACATCGTCAGTAGCAGTATTCGATGTTACCTGTGCGCCTGTTGATCCGTCTCGTACCTCAGCAGTAGCATGTCGAGTCTGTGAGAGCTCAATGAATGCCGTCATCAGGATTGGTAGCCGCTGGGGACAACACAGAGCATGGGCCGTTATCGGGTCCAGCAGAGTATCGATATCCATAGGCATGACTGATGGAAGTGTCAGACATATGTCTAGCATGCATTCTTCACCGCAAAGCAGGCAACGCAGAACAGGTAAGATGCAATCCTGCCAGATTGGTCTGAATGACAGAAACCATGTGGCATTCAGTTCTCGTAGACGAGATAAACCCAGTAGTTGTACTATGCGCTCACGACACCTCCTCTCTAGGAGCACTTTCTCCAAATTGTTTGGAGTGACGCTGGTGGATAGGCTTGCCATAGCATAGCAGGAGGAACAAAAATAGGATTCCCACAATGAGTGCTAAAAGAAGCGGCAGACCACCAAACACCGAGTGCATAAAGTTTGGAATGATTCCGAGGACTGCTTGAAAAGGTGTTAACAGTCCTGAACATATGGTCTTAAATACATGCACAATTCCGCTCGTATCAGACATGTTTAAGATACGTCCCAACATTTCCGTGAAATGTGTAGGGCAGTTGGTACGTAAAAGAGCCTGTATCTCAGCCGAAGTCCTTGCAATTTGTAGATCATAGGTTTAATTTTTCTGCAAAAGAATGGCTTTCATTCTGCTTAGAGTATCAATTCTTATAGAAGAGATGTTTAGTGAAGGCCATAAAGACGACTCCCTGAATGTGTCTATTTGGGGGAACAAGACTTGCATACAACAAGTGACCCTGGAAGTAACCGTTACTAGATATGGGATACCTGGCAGCATGGCACAACAGATCTGATCATTCAACATGAGGTAACTCCCATTTGAAAGTTGTCCAAACGTTTGATTAATCACAGCGGCTAGTGAACCCTGCAGGTGGCAAGATAAGTTTGAAATGGAACCGCTACAGGCCCCGTGTAAACCAATATCCCTACATATGAGTGAACCGCTCAGTGCATTTTCACAGTGTGTACAGCTAATAAACACTTCACGCCCCCCACTCCAACATCTGTGTGTGTAACGTAAATCCCAGGATGTCCTGATGTATTCTTTACCCAACCTTTCATATTTGCCTGCTGGTATGTATTTGAGGCAATACTGAAAATGGAAGGTTGTAACAGGCAGAGTTATTTTGCCATGAATTATCCATTCAGTAGCTGTTTTTTCTGCTACCGTAAATGGCATTTTTTCCAGTTTTTCAATACTCAGCATTGTATACTTAGCTCCCCTTTATCCCAGTTCGATCTGTTTATCAGTGAGATTGTATTCTGAGAACAGAGAAGACGTGTTAATGAAACTGCACGCAAGTTTTGTAGCGTCCAGACTAATGACAGTATAGAACGTAATTGGGACTGGCCTTGTTGCAACTGGACCAAATCTTGTTCTACAACGTCTATTGCTGAGGATACAATGTTGCCTAATGAATATATCCTGGATGACAGAGTCGTTAACCCATTGTCGACTACAGCGAGAGTTTTCTCTAAAATAATACGATCAATTTCTCGTATCCTTTCTGCAGCGTCTGCTTGGGTAACCTTCCATATTTCATTATAAGCAGAATAGATACCTGTATATATGAAAGATTTTTGACACAGTTTTCTTGGTCCTAGCAAGAAATCCATAAGGTCTGCGTCGTCTTTAAGTAAAGGTAAGTGTTGTTTCACATCCTTTAGTGTAGATGTCTGCAGCCAGTTGAGGCATAATTTTCCTACACTGTATGTTGTTACTACCCCTGGATGCTGTCTATGGACATAGCGTGGGTCTGGCCTACTGATTGTGAAACCCTGTGTTCTGTTCAGGAATCTTTCTTGACAGTTGTTTGTGTCTATGGGCCAGAGCAACCATTTTTCCCATTCGGTATCTGTTCTGTTTTGTAGAATTTTATGTACGTCGACCTCCTCCTGTGTAGTGCTACCACTGGCAGGTTTAGGTATGGATGGAGTGTTCATGTATTTGATCTTGGCTAATCCAAGGCAAGACGTTTGTTGGACAGTGTCATTCAAAAATATTATGCTGTGGGATGGTGCAGGTTTTAAACAAAGCTTCTATCCCCTGAACTTTCCAATCTTTTGTACCCCAAACAGATTTTGTGTCGATAGTTTGTTTCCAAAAATCAAAACCCTGTCTAGACAGTTGGTCAATAAAGGATGCAGAATAAATCTGTTTTGTAGTTGTTAACATATTTTTCTTTCCTGTTTTGTTAACACTTTTATAATAAAACGTTTCTGGGATGGATGTATTGTATCCTGAAAAATATGGAAACTTCTTTTCAAATATTTTTGAGCTACCCCTCGGTGGTGTAGGACAATGTTCCCATTGGTTATATAAAAATAAATTTCTAGTAGTTGTAGTTCTATGCAAGAAATGATTACCATAGTGGTTGTAACAAAAAAGCTGTTCATAGCCTGTTGAACCCTCTAAATATTCATGGTTAGAAAATGCATCAGACCTTTCTAGATCGACATCATGTTTTTAACAGTCTCAAAGTCCCAATCATCAGAATAGGTACTAGAGGTAATAAAGTCACAAATGATATTTTGAATAAGTGTGGAATCTTCACTAGTTCAGATGGACCGAATATATCATAATCCATTTTGTCCCAAACTATACCATCTTGTATAGGAACGGCTGTGATGTTCACTGCTGACAAGTCTCTTGCTTCACGATGGGATGATTTGTGTGGTTTCAAAAGTAAGTTCACAGTTCTGCTTTCTGTGTCCAAGTGAATATATCTTCCCTCTGTCAACATGCGCAGAGTTATTACCAAAGCAAGCCAAAGTAGAAAGAAGAAAATTCCAGAAATAATCCATTGTTCAATCCATGGTGAAACCAGATAAGTCTTTTTCAAGTGATGAAAAGAGTCTTGTACTTGTTCTTTCAATGTCTTTTTTGCTGGCGTTGTTTCTGGTTCGCTGGGATCCTCAGAAAACGTATCAAAGTTAATGAAATAGCCAGAGGCAGTTCTGTCAATGGATGGAATTGCTTCAGGATCGTTGAAATCGCTGGCACCAGCTGATCACGGGTTACATTGGTGTAGACAGGTGTATCAGGGCGAACTGTTATTTGGGTTTCAAGAGGAACGAGTTCCATAGCATTGTTGCTTAGTCCTTCATTTTTTACTGTTGGAGTCTCAAAGGTGATGAGTCTTTCAGTTTGAACCTCTTGGATAGTAGCTAGAAGATTGTGTCTGCTACTTGGTTGGAGTCCACTTGGCCTACTATTCAGTATTGGCCACATGGTGTGGTTTGATGTGGTCAATTGACACAAATCTTTTCTCCTTTTTACCAGCAAGGGGCAGCAGAAGTACTGTTCTTGATCCGTGGATTGCTAGGACAGGTACTGGTTGTCTGTAAGAAGGCCCAAATTCCTTCTTATCCGCGATCTTTTCTCTGGCTAGATCCCCAAACTTTGGGATCCAGACAGGCCTTGCTGGGACGGCTGGTTTTTCCCCAGTGGTGGTTGGCTTCAGGAAGACGTTGCTTTGTTTTGTTCTCAATTCATTTAAGTCCTGTAAAACAGCCAAGCGATATCAAAAGGTTTATTTTCCACCACTGTGCCTGCACATTCTAGATCTGGGACCCACATTCTTGTCCCAAATAGGACCTTATATGGAGTGATTCCCCCTAGAGAACTTCTTGGCAAATTGTCTAAAGAGCGTTGGACCCCATAAAGATGTTTGACCACCCGTCACCCGTACCTAATACTCTAGCTGTTACAGACCGCTTTATGTCCCAGTTTTTTCTTTCCACAACAGAATTTCCCTCAGGATGGAATGGAGAAGAGTACCGCTATGCAACGCCCAAACTGGCCATGGCTTCTTTGTAAGCTCGAGAGCTAAACGCAGGGCCCTGGTCAGAGTGTAGCGTGCCAATTACATATGTGCAAATAAAGACTCGCAAATCTTTTATAACAGTTCGAGCATCAGCCGAGCGCTGTGGCCACATCCATAGGAACCTCGAGCACGAATCTACTGCGACCATGATATATTTATAGTTACCATCCCTTTGCAAGGGACCGCAGTGATCCAGGTAAACACAAGCTAATTGTTTATCTGAAATTAACCGGGGTGTCTGCGCAGGACGTTTCACTGTAGAGACTTTCATCTTCTGGCATATTTCACATTCCAAAACATAGTTTTTGGTTTGTTTCCTAATGCCGGGCCACCAATATCTCTGTTTTAATAATGATACAATAGCGGAAACACCTGCATGGGCAGAGACTATCCCTTCATGTGCTACTAGGATTAGTCCTAATCTATGTTCCAGGTTTGGAATTACCCTATCCCCCACTCCAGGGATTTGAGCAAACGGAACATTGCTTGCATCAATCATGTATGAGTATTTGAGTGGAAACGTTTTAGGTAACACTGCACCGCTGCCTTTGCTTAAAGCATTGACAGCCAGTAATATCTCACTGTCTATTTTCGTTTTTGAACAGGGTGATCGCAGCTACGGAAGCCGTTTGCACAGCTCCCTTCGCGGCTTCGTCAGTCAATGAATTCCCTGCAACATGAACGCCATCACGTTGATGACTCAGCGTGTGTATCACGTGAGTGTTTTGTAGTCCGTCTCTCAACTGAACTACTTGTTCCCAAAGCGTCTTATGCTTAATTGTGCCACCTTTTGCATCTTTGAAACCATTTTGAAGCCAATTCTGTAATTATTCATTATATGATTGTACACAGTAAAAGGAATCACACACTATCAGTGTGGGGAATTCGCGATCCATATTTTCAAGTGCCAATTTGAATGCTTGTAGTTCAGCTAACTGAGCTGTACAGTCTCCTAGAGACTGTGTTTTAGTGACCATTGGTCGGAATTTACCATCGCACATACGACCTTTAACGATCGCGCATGCTGCACTGTGAGCTTGCTTACTCCTGGGAGCGGGTTGTGCTGATCCGTCAGTATAAATTATAAATTTGTACTGGTCAACAGTGAGAATCTCAATAGGCAGAGGACATTCATGTTCATATTACAGGAATGCTTGAGTTTTCAAATAAGGATCAAAAACATATTCAACATCTGTTGCAGCAAGATAATTAACCCACTGTATCCATCTTGGATGTAAAGCTTTTGCATTCGGAATGCTCGCTTTTGTTACAGCCTCTAAGGCTGGTACCGGAGTTACGACAATAATGCGTTTCCCCTGAACTAGAGCTCTTTCTTTTGCTACAGCGGTTTGAACTGCTGTCAGAATTTTTTCTGTTGAAGTGAAGCGCATTTCCGCTTGTGTGTACAAATGGGATTTGTATGCAATCAGTACTTTTTCACCTTCATTAAACGTTAAGTAGGTGAATCCGCATTGACCCGGTATTATTCGCATCACTAAGTTACGTATATTCCAAAATTCAGGAAACCTAGATTCAACTAAGTTTTTCAGCGTTTTTGAGGTTGGAGCAGTGCACATTTGTCTAAAAAGTTTGCTGCCAGGCTTTTGCCTTCACTTGAAAGTTCATATCCTAGAAAAAGGACATTGAGATGGGCAATTCTTGATTTTTTTTAATTGAATTTGTAGCCCTCAGAGGCAAATCCCAGTATTATGGTATTTACCCTGTTCAAGTGCCTATCCAGGTCATCGTCTGTTAAGTATATGCATCGACAAATGACAATGCCTCATCATCATAAATTTGTAGTAACTCTATTACTCTTGCTGAGAATAACCCCGGGCTGTTCTTGAACCCTTGTGGGAGTCGATAAAAGTGACGCTGTTTGTCCATTATTGAGAAAGCTGTCAAGTACCTCCTTTCAGGTGCAATGTTCGGACAAAAGAAACTATTTGAAATATCCAATGTGGTTTTATATTTTTAACGCACAATGTTATTCATTAATGCTGTACTGTGTGCAATTTGCACTGCAAATGTTTTATAACAAGTGTTCAGGTGTCTGCAATCCAAAACTAGACAATATGTGATGTCTGGTTTTGCAACAGGAAACAAAGGATTGTTCATTGATGAGGTGCATGTTTCAATCACCCCTTGATATTCAAGTTGATCTAAGATCTCCCTGACCTGTTTTTTAGCTTCTTGCTTAATAGGGTACTGCCTTTGTGCAGTTGGTTGAGTTTTTAATTGGATTTTATGGTGAGGTGAATCCTCATCCCATCCGACATGATTTTTATATAATGCAGGAGCTTGGGCTACTGCCCATTTCCTGGCATAAGTATATTTTAGATGTACTGGATCATGGTTAGAGAAGGCTGGCATAATGATGTCTTCACCATGTGGGCACTCCCTGACAAATTGTGGTGGCCAGTCTTTTTCTGCTATCTTCCAAAAGAGTGCTTTCACTTTTCTTGGTATGTCTCCCTCCATCCGGAGTGTTATTTCGTATAACTTTTGTGGAGAACTAACCCTGGTGTCTAAAGTTTCAACTGTTATGTATTCATTCAAGTCCACTATCTCCAGAAGTTCCTTCAGGTTCTGGCGAGCTATGGTTACTTCTGCTGCACTGTTCAGCATTGTCTGAGCCCATTCTCCGTTCTTGAGTTGTGTCCTCAGGATTTTCGGCAAGTCTGATCTTCAGACCTGCTACCTTTTTCTTGGAGAACTGAGGTTTTGGTTTATTTTTCTGAGCGTGTTGATCGTCTCTGGACTTCACGCGTTCTTCTTTTTGTTCTGACTGTCCTCTTCTTTCGGATGTCTGTGAAGATGTCTGCAAGGTACGAGAGGAACATTTATCAGTATCTTGATACCCGTCAGGTTTTCTCAAACTGTCCCTATTCCTGAGGTTATACCTCCTTTCAGAGGGCTCCTTTTGAGGAGACCTACCTTGGGATTGAGAACGTTTCTCCTTTGAATGTTGTTTTTTGTTTTCCCACTTCTTTTTAGAAGATGTAGGATGGTGTTTAATTAAGTCCTTTTCAGGATCGTCAGACAGTTGTGGTTTAACTGTGTAATTCTATCAATTCTTGTATTTGATTAAGTAATTCCTTATCTGACATTGCTTCAATGTCAGGATGAGGTATGTAGCCGGCTAAAATGGGCCATGTTGCTCCTGGTCTACCTAGTGGACCGAGCCTGGTTATGTGAATTTAATGTTTTAGGGCGCATTTTAACCAGAGATGATGCTCCTGGTATGTTAGTGGAATTTCAATATCCTCGAAGGGAACGTATTCCCTCAGGTGGTTCATCTTTGAAGAAGTGAAACACATGTGTTACTGGATTTGATTCTGGGAATGTAATCCATGAATAGAATACCTCCGTCTGAAAAGATTCATGTGCCTCTATTACAAAAATTGCTCTACCACCTCTTGGTGTTAGGCCATGTTTTATAAGTTTTAGAGCGATGGCTCTCCTTAAATTTGGATGGATGTTTACAACACCCTCATCAGTTTCATTTTTACCTGTAGTATCAAAGGTTGCTACGGCATGGTCAGCCGCATCCTCTGTATTACCTCGTTCTGGGACATTGTTTTTTGAAAAATGCAGAACCAGTTTCAAGGAAAAAAAGATAAGGTGCACAATATTTTGGAACACTGAATCCTTCAACGTTGAATAAACCAAACAGCTAATACATAGGATTTTTAGTCCTACTTAGCTATGGCGGTTATTATCCCTACCCACTCCAGACGTCTTATGGAGTATTATGAGTAGGGGTCTCTGAGAAAAGCACGACTGAGTTACTTCAGTATCTAGCATTAAATTAGTGCCTTACCAAACTGTTGGGCGCCATGTAGTGTAGTTCCTATTTCACTTATAGGCTCTGCGCATTGGAATAATATACACTATAGTTCTGTGCATAGGACTGAGGTCCGTATGCTCCTTTCGAGTATATTAAACTTAATTACTTGTGTGCCAGCTAACTTAGAGGTCACTAGAAACTTCTCGAATGAACAAGAAGGGATTAGTTTCTGACAACCGCAAAAACATGACAACTTTGCTTCCTTTCAGAATCGGAACGGGTCTCAGAATCGTGGAAACAATAGACAACAGTTACACTCAAGTCAATCGTGCATGCTTAGTTTCTTCAGAGTTACACAGAAAATAGGAAGACGGGCGTTTTCAATAAAAAAGGATTTATTGAACAGTCTTCGTTCTCGTGTAAGAGATAGGAGCTGTCACTATCATTAGACAGTAAGCAAGATATAATATGCACAGCGTCAGCAGTAAGAAGAAGTAAAACTGCAACAGCATTTTATTGTAGTTATGACCTATATCTATATACATACACATAAATACACAAGCTAAAAGTGGATGCTCATCTGGTGCTTCTAAATAATTGTACCCCAGTGTACCTAACTTGAATGTAGTGCGAGGTAGGAAGTAGGTGCTGATTTAAGCTATGGTTGGTCTGAGCTTAAGTTAGTATTTTATATGAGATGCCAAGAATTTCCTTAGGTTCTAATCAGCTTCATAACTTAGAATGAGAGAGGTGGGAATCTTTTTCCAGATCGCGAACTCTAACACCCCGCAAGGGGAGTTGGAACACTGGAAGCTGGAATCTCTGCGTGCAGGGAACACAGCGTCTGTTCATTGCGTCAGGCGGGGACTCGAACTCCTTCAGGACTTGCCGTGGTGAGTCATATAGCCGAGCTGTGCTGTGCCGTGAATTGCTAGGGCAAGTGAAAGTATATTTATACCTGGAAGGTGTCTAGGAATGCTAGCATTGTAGTAAAGTCGGGCAGAGGAAGACGTCATGAATGAACCCCTAAGGAATAGTAGTTCATGCATAATAGATGAGTTCTTGGAGAAATCAATAATCCCAGTAGGGAAAATCCCAATGGCTTAAGGGTCTGGTTTCTAAGAACTCGCTGTGACGTGGGATGGATGGATGTAGGTGACCATGCCTGTATTTGGATCTGCATGGCCAATGCCTAAATAAGGACTAGAATATTATGCCTAAATAAGGACAAGTCGAATTGTGCCTACATAAGGACATGATTCAATAGACCTTTATACGGGTATCCAAAGTGAGACACAACATTCCTGTTTTGCCAAAAGCCTACTGTCTTCTGCTTTTAAGGGATTTCGAACTTAAGTAACAATTTGGCGAGCCAGCCAGGAGGGATTGGGAGCTCGAAATCGACTGTAGCTGAAGGAAGGATACCTGCCCGGGCGGATTCACGATTGTGCAACAAGAAAGGTGGGAAGACACCACAATTGATTGGAAGTTCTGCTGAATCACCAGGCAGAGGTCCGTCATGACGCAGCCATCAAAGAGGGTAAGAGACTACATCAGAACCTCAAACATAGTCGTAAGCATTTGGTGTATGGTAAACTAGGGAGAAGCATAAAAAGATAACCCAAGTGCTTGCGTTACTGATATGATATGGCAGATTACCTATTTTATATGTCCTAACGGAATCAGTCATAAGGCGGCCTTAGAGACGTTCCTCTGGAAGTCACCTTTTTTTGATAGCTGAGTAGGCTAGTTAAGGTAAAGATAGCCCTTGAAAACTCTCAGGATGTTGGTTTTTGAGAAATAGTTATCCTGATTGGGCGGAATGGATACCTCAGTTTCATCGTTTTTTAGTTCAACGATTTCTCAGTGCTAAGAGGTTAAACACCTTTAGTATCTGGAAGGAGAGTAGGAGGCACATCTAGCTTGAAACCTGGGTGTTTAACAAGATGAAATTCAGACATAGGGAAATAAATTGGACCCAAGAAACTAGGAGCAACTTATGTGTGAACAAAAGGGGCTGGCAATTCCAGAGTTATTACGATATGGTTTCTATGATTAACTCCTTTGTTTAGGAGCAGATATTGGCAGACTATCCAGCTCACTTAGAGACATGTTCCACACAAGTCTTTTATTTTTAGAGGATAACCTGCTGAGAGAGTTCAAATGTTTTTGACAAAGTAATTTTTTCTGTCAACCATTATTGAACAGTATTATGTATGTGATGATGTTGCATTGATTATTGATTGAAACTGTATTTTGTGGAACAAATGAGATTGTTCAGATGCTAGTCTAACATATCGCATATTTGCCCTCTGTTGTAATATACATATGCATTTTTATCTTGTTCTTATTTAAATGTATAGTTGAACAGTTTGATGCAAATATTGTAAAAACGCTGAGCTCCTAATATGTTATTTGTAAGAGTGCACCACGTACGATTGCCCCCACGATTAGACAAACAAAACTACAAAACATAATTTTAGATGTATTTATCCAAATTACTAAAATTGCCATAGATTCTCCTTGAAGCATATGGAAACTAGGTTCCCCAAACAGATGAATGGAATTGATAAGTGTTGATAACAGTGGCATTTACACACAAAGGCACACATATTTCCCTGGCCTAAGGAGGGAAAATTAGACATGTATATGATTGAACATACTAAAACATGTATAAAGACTAAATGTGCAGGACAAAAGAAAGACAAAAGAGAGTCAATGTCAGAATTATGGGCCATCTTTGAAGAAGCTAAATTCGATAGTCCCAAAATGCCAATAGCGAGCAATGTATCGGTACCTTCCCCACCATATGGAGGGATGGATGTACTCACGCCAGGTCCCCCTCCATTAGGATATTCAACAATAGTAGAAGCAGATGAGCGCCCAGCCCGCCCCCCTCCCCCCATCGTAAAAAAGACAGTTAGGTCTAAGCCCGAGGAAACCAAAAGCAAGCGAGCCCAGATGCCTCCAGCGTAGTCCATGTTCCTAGGGAAGGTCCACAAAAGCTCTACTCCCCCATCCACCGCGATCAACATGTGACACCTCAAAGGAAAGTAAAATTAACTCTCCCGCTGGTTCAGCTGAGCGTAAAGGAGTGTCAAGGAAGTTTGTGGCGATTCTCAATAGCAACTCAGCGAGCTCAGGAAATGAAGAGAGCTCCATTCCCCAGGGTACCAGTGGCGTAACTAAACTTGAAGGTGCCCCTCTGCAAAGTACATAGAGGTCCCCCCTCCGTGGCCCACCACCTTCCACTTTTGCTAAGGGTCCCACATGGAGATCAGGGACCACCCCACACTGTGGGGACTGCGGGGGCTTATGTTACGGGACTGTGGGGGCTTATGTTATGCCACTGCAGGGAACCAATGACGAGGGTGGGGTTACACGGATTGGCCAGGTAGCCGAGGAGGAAACCCAGAGTGAATTTGAAGATAAAGCTAGGCAAATGAAAGCAGCACGTAGCCCAGAGCAAAAGAGAGGCCAGACGGCGCAAGGAAGAGAGGAGTGAGCTGCTGCTTGAGAGAGAAAGGGCACACAACCAGGAGTTAGAGCAAGAGTACACGAGCGGGCTCAGGTATTGGGCACCGCACTGGGAAGAATCTACTGGCAGGGCTCAGCGTCACATCGTCCAATCGACAAAGAAGCGGGGCTGACCAAGAAATAAGGGAATAAGGCAGCCTGGTACTTACCCACCCACACATTACTTTGTTTTTCCTCTAAGATTAGATTAAGGATGCTTGTACAGGATGTCACATAGAAGAATGCTGGTGAAAGGTACGAAACAAAGTACTTTAACTTATTCTTGAAAAAGGAAAAATTTAACTTGTGCTGCAGAATGTCACAAAGAATTACACAGGGCATCCCAAAGCATTGTCCATCTGTGAAAAAAGCTGGTTTTGGCTAGCCTAACAAAGTCATCAACTGCAGGATATGGCTGGATCGTGCCCAATCATCAAAGTGTTATAAATATAAATCAGTTTCCTCACTGTAGTGACAGGCATGGAAATTTGGAAATAATTATTTCTATCATTATGAGCAGCACATTGAGGGCTGGGCCTATTGAGGAAGCTACAGCCTATGAAGAGATCACAACACCAGGATGTCCAGTGCAAAGAGATTCACTTACACATTCAGCTATTATACAGAGGTGTGCTTCTGTTGTTGACACCTCACTACATGTGAAATTCAATTTTTGTCCATTTTATATTACACTTAGGGAAATTGATCTTGTCTTTTTTTTTTTTAAATCAACCTTTCAGCAGGTCAACATGGTGTAAATTTGGGGTCAAACATTTTAAGGAGCACACAGGATTTTGTAGGAACATAGGATTGGTGATTTTTCATCTAATGAAGAATCCTCTGGCTTTGATCAAGCTGGTAGGTGGAAAAGCATCACATACCCTTACCCCTATCCTTGGCCATGTTAAAGGTAAATAATGACCTGGGGAGGAGGCACACTCAACACGTCCATACTTGGGTAATTTGGTGCGGTGAGGGGGAGCAGAGCTTGCCTGACTTCAAGATGGCCGTGTCTTGAGGCAGCTCTGCCGATCGCTACCAATGATCCTCCACAATTCTTGAATAAACCTAGCTAGAACCGACACTGTGAAGGGGAATTAATTTGCCTCTGACTAGCACTGCTCGGCGCACCCCTCGTCTTCGAAAGTGAGGCAGCCAAATCAAAGATAACAGCAGTGATGCACCTCGAGCACGGAGGTATACGAGGCCCTCAGGCCACGCCGGCAGCCGAAAACAGACAAGCTACAACCCAAGCTGCAATTTGACCTACGTAAAACCCTTAGGTCTAAAGAGTCCACACCTGTTGAGCAAGATTGCACCTCCGACTATCCGGATGCAGGTGCAGATATAGATATGAAACAGGTGTTCTGTACTATCCAACAAAGCCTCTCAAAGATAGACAGAGAAATAGATGCGCTATCATTCCAAATGGACAGGATGTCAGAGAGGTTGGACAAGCATGGCAGCAGGCTCAACGCTGCGGAACAGCACATATCAGATATTGAGGACGTTGTCAGAGCAGACGCTGAGACCGATAAAGAGAGGGAAAAAATGTTGCAGACATTGCAGTCAAAGGCCGAAGACCTCAAAGCGAGATCTAGGCGGAACAATGTCCGAATTTTGGGAATTGCGGAGTCGACTAATATCGGCAACATGGAGCAGTATGTAGAGAAGTTACTCATCAACTTGCTGGGCAGGAACACCTTCTCCGAGATACTAGTAGTAGAACGAGCGCATCCCTCCCTGGCGCACAGGCCGATACCAGGAGCGCCCCCCGGCCTTTAATAGCAAGACTAATGAATTATGGGGACCATGATGCGGCATTACGAAAAGCTCGAGAACTGGGAACTCTTCACCATGAGGGTGCGGAAATATCTCTGATTCCCGACTTTACCATGCAAGTACAAGAAGCGTGAATGCTTTTCATCCCAGCGAAAAAGAAACTTTGAGACTTAAACCTGGAGTATAGCATGCTGTATCCTGCTAAGTCAGAGGTCTTCAATCTGTGGGACGCGACCCCCACGGGGGCCGTGGTTCCATGGGAAGGGGGTCGCACATCCCGGGCCGCACTTCTACCTGGACTTTCGAAAAAGCAAACCGGCCCCGGGATAAAAATACTTCAAGCTGCAGTGTTCTCTTGTGCTGTGAAACCTGGAGCTGATCAGACAGCTAAATAAGGTTTCCTTCTTACCAGGATGCCTGCTTGTCTGAAAGGAATGGAAATATGTGCTTCGAGTTAATCTGAAAATGTAAAAAGGCAATTTGAAGCCATAAAGAATGCTTGGGAGCTAGTACTGACTTTCATTGATAAAATCACTGGAAGCTTTGTGATGAGCTGTGAAGTGCTTCTAATTGTAAATATATTTACATAGCGCTTACTATCCCGGTGAAAGTGTTGAAGGCCAGTAAGGAGCAAGATCAAATAGGGAATGCCAGGGTAGGATGGGCAGGCTGGCAAAGAAATTGTGGTGAAATGTGTTGGAAGAATAGGGTTTTTTTATATCTAGAGAAGTGCCCAAACACCTGGTAAAATACATTACAGATTGCTGCTGTAAACTGTCACTTACCTGGCAGGTATATTACGAATTACTATTCCGACTTTCCTGTAGCTGACTTTTTATCAGTATATCAGTATCTGATGCATTTTATGGGAGCTGATAGTAAGTTAAAATGTTGAGGTACTTCAGTTTCATATTCAAATTAATTCTCACAGAAAGTCTCAATGTACCTTACTAGTAAAAGTGTTTCAGAATAGACAACTGATCTCTGAAGTGCGTGCTTTTAATTGTATTTACATAGTGCTTACAATCCCTAAGGAGTCGTTGAAATGACAGTTATGTACAAAAATTGCATTGTGTATGGTCTGGGTATTACAAAAATCTATATTTTGGAAGCACCATTTTATCGTAAAACGGTTTGCGCATTTTGTAGCAGTTTATCTTATACTGTGTGTAATGCTAGTATAATAATGACTTACACATTCACAGTGCTTTCTGTCACAGACTGTGACCTCGTAGCACTAAAAATACACAAATCACTATTCTCCACTGCACCAACCAAGATTTATTTCTGTGGTTCTCTAGTTACACACAGACCATTTAAGGTGGATTAACTACTAAAGGTTTAATAATGTACTATATTGCATTGCCTACTGAGTAGCACCTTTTTTATTTTTTTTATTTAAGCTGACCCTTAATTTATATGAAGCTACCTGACGGTGAAGGACCTAAACAATGTACAAAATATTTTGTTTTTAACCACACCTTTGACCCACCCAAGCGCTCACGCTCTCAAAGCCCTCCAGCTCCCCCAAACATGACTGAAATCAACAACAGCAGCAAACTAATATAACTAGGAGTCAGTTTTTGCTAAAATAGAAATGTCTGTTTTCATAACGTTAAATCCTGCAAGAGACACATCTTACCCCAGAACGCAGCAGGGAAGTGCAGCGTAAGTTACAGGGGGATATGCTACTCTGCAGACTACACTTCCCATGCCAGGGGGGTCCTGATATGGATAGATAAAAAGGCGGGGGTAGAGATGACAGGATTGCTGAAGGACCCACAGGGCAGATTCGTGGTAGCCCTTTGCAAATGAAGTTCGTTCTGGTGGGTGTGTATGGCCAGAACTATGATGATCACCAATTCTATACTTCATTGGCGGCCAAATTGGTACAGTGGAAGGGTCTCTCACAAGTGTGAGGGGGCGATTTTAAATGCATATTAGACCCAGGTATAGACAGATCCCAGGGCCCGCCAAGGCGTCCAGCGGCTGCAGCAGCAACCTTACACAATATAATGCACCCAGGCCTCATAAATATTTGGAGGCATAGATACCCTGTGGAGGGGTGTATGTCCATTATTCATCGGTCTATTACACACCTGAATAGATTTTGGGTTTTTGTCCGGGGGGCTGGATTCTAGAGTTGTTACATGTACACACCTTCCACGAACATATTCTGACTACTCTCCTGTCCGGCTTGTGTTACATTTTAGGGCTCCACAAATTCTGGCATTCATATGGCGTTTCCCACCTTATTCACTTTTAGACTCTGTATTCAAGGAGGGATTAGCAACAGCAATAGAAAACTTTTTTACTGATAATATAGGGTCGGTACAATCATTTGCCACAGTATGGGAAACACTTAAAGTCTATATTAGAGGGGTGGTGATCTCCACATATGCGGGTGTGCTGCGCTCTATCCAAAGCAGACTATAGACACTTGAACGAGAAATAGGTCATCTGGAGCAGAACTTAAATGGGGTGGAAGCTGCACAAATTAGTGCAGACCTCAAGCAAAAATTGGTAGAGTTCCTAGATGAAGCTAATGCGGAGATCAAACACATGGGGAAATATGTGACGGCACGTTGCTACGGGGAACGTGAAAGACCAAGAGCCACTTTGGCTGGAATACTGAGGCCCAAGAGGGAATTAGATGGTATGGTGGGCATGATGGATGAAAATGGGAGCCCCTTACTCACTCCAGAGGAAATAGCTGCCCATTTTCGAGCTCATTATCAAAAATGTTACACTTCCCACATCCCCACAGACAGAGAAGTGGTAGAGGAATACCTATCATATATAAAAATGCCATGGCTAGTGACTGAAGACAGGGAACAACTGATGGCGCCTCCAACAAATGATGAGATACGAGATGCGTTGCGTGGAATGGCAGCTGGAAAGGCACCAGGAGCGGACGGATTCACGGCAGCCTTCTATAAAGAATTTCAAGACCTACTGATTCCCTATCTGAAAACGCTTTATGAGAAGATGGCGGAGTCTGGTATCATGCCACCCTCTAAGCGCGAAGAACAAGTTACTTACCTTCGGTAACGATGTATCTGTAAGAAACATTAGTTAGTTAGATTCCTCACCTTAGAATATCCCCAGGCGTCACACTGGATCCGGAAGATTTTTCGTCAGCAATACACCTTGCGCGTCGCTAGGCGTCGTCTGCGGCTCCGCGTCCGTCGTCGGCGTCGTGCGCCGGAATGACGTCGGAGTACTTAGACGCCGCCCTCGCACGCTGACGTCAGTTCTTGTACATAGCCTTCCGCGCCAGGAACGCAGAGCCATGCAAGATACCGACACTGGTGCCAAAAAATTCTAGGGCCCTGATAGGGATAGCCTTAACCCTAGATGTCAGTTCGCAGAACGGGGAGGATGGGTGGGTCGGTGAGGAATCTAACTAACTAATGTTTCTTACAGATACATCGTTACCGAAGGGAAGTAACTTGTTCATCTGAAAGAAACAAGTTAGTTAGATTCCTCACCTTAGAATAGATACCCAAGCAATACCAACCCCGGTGGTGGGTCTGCGAACCAAGATCACACCAGAAAGTCCTGGAGGACAGAACGGCCAAAGAAGCCATCCCTCCGGACTTGGCTGTCGAGGCAATAATGCCTGGCAAACGTGTGAAGCGAAGCCCACGTTGCCGCCTGACAGATGTCCTGCAAAGGGACCCCCCGTCCCAAAGCAGTAGTAGCCGCTGTGGCCCGAGTAGAATGGGCGCGCAGCCCCACAAGAGGTTCCTTTTTTGCCAAGGAATAACAGATTTTTATACACAAAACGACCCACCAGGAGATGGTCCATTTGTGTACAGCTTTTCCCTTCTTTGCACCCACGTAGCCAACGAAAAGCTGGTCGTCCACCCGGAACTGTTTAGTGCGGTCCAAATAAAAGGAGAGCGCACGTTTTGGGTCCAGACGGTGGAGCCGCTCTTCCTCTTTGGAAGGATGCGGAAAGAAGGTGGGCAAGGTGACAGATTGCCCAAGATGAAAGGGGGTCATCACTTTCGGTAGAAACGAAGGACGAGGCCGAAGGACAACCTTGTCCGGATGAACAGATAGAAAAGGAGGCTTGGACGACAGAGCCTGGAGCTCACTCACCCGTCTAGCCGAGGTGATGGCTACCAGGAAAGCAGTCTTAAGAGTCAGAAGACGAAGAGGACAATTGTGAAGAGGCTCAAAGGGAGCGCACATCAGGAATGTTAAGACAAGATTCAAGTCCCACTGAGGCATTACGAAAGGGACAGGAGGGAACGTGTGAGTAATGCCTTTAAGAAAGCGTGACACTACAGGGGACTTGAAAAGAGAGGGCTGATCTGGAAGCCGTAAGAAGGCAGAGAGAGCAGCAAGATAACCTTTCAAGGTGCCCAGGGCAGAGCCCTGCCAGGCCAAAGAAAGAAGAAAGAGGAGAACCTCAGAAAGAGGGGCGGAAAGGGGATCCACAGCCTTTGCTGTGCACCATGCCACACATTTGTTCCACCGGCAAGCGTATACCGTCTTTGTGGAGGGACGCCTGGCTGCCAGAATGATATCACAGACTTCAGGAGGCAAGTCAAATGGCATCAACTGCCGCCGCTCAATCTCCACGCATGGAGGTGGAGGCTGGACAGGTTCGGGTGGAGGACCGTCCCCCGCTGCTGCGACAGAAGATCCTCCCGAAGGGGCAGACGTATCGGAGGATCGGTCAACATACTGAGTAGCTCGGGATACCAGTACCTTCGTGCCCAATCCGGAGCCACCAAGATGACTTGGGCCCGGTCACGCTTGATCTTCTTCAGCACTCTGGGCAGAAGTGGTATAGGCGGAAAGGCGTACAACAGACCGCAACTCCACTCGTGACGAAAAGCGTCGCTGAGCGAGTGCCGCCTTGGAAATTCCAACACGCAGAACTGCTGACATAGCGTGTTCTCGTCGGTGGCGAATAGATCTAACCAAGGCTCTCCCCACTGCTGAAAGAGACCTTGCGCCACCTCGGAGTTCAGACGCCATTCGTGATCCATCATGCACCGGCGGCTGAGTTCGTCTGCTCTGGCCCGCCAGATGTTGAACCACCAGGGTGACGCCCTGGTGTTCCAGCCATGTCCAGAGGCGCAGAGCCTCCTGACAAAGGGTCCACGACCCCACCCCGCCCTGTTTGTTGCAATACCACATGGCGGTGGTGTTGTCCGTGAACACCTGCACGACACTTCCCCGGACAGAGGGAAGGAAGGCTTTCAGTGCAAGTCGGAACGCTCTCAGCTCCAACAAGTTGATGTGGAGGCGCGACTCCGCCGGAGACCAGAGGCCTCTGATCTCCGCCTCTCCCATATGGCCACGCCATCCCAGGAGGGACGCATCCGTCACTACGACATGCTCCGGTAGGGGTAGGGAGAGGCTCTTGCCCATGACCCAATCGCGGTCCGTGAGCCACCACTGCAACTGCTGTGCAGTGCCCTCCGAGATCAAGACATGGTCGGACAGGTTGCCGTGATGCTGGGCCCACTGAAACTTCAGGTCCCACTGCAGAGCCCGCATGCGCCGCCTGGCGTGATGCAATAGTAGGATGCAGGAGGCCATCAGCCCCAGACGCCGCAACACTAGCCTGACCGAAACCCAGGATAGAGGCCGAAAGATGGGAATCAGGACCTGTATATCCCGGACCCGCTGTTCCGGTGGATGAACCCGGAACCGCGCCGAATCGAGAACTGCTCCGATGAAAAGGAGCTTCTGAGAGGGGCTCAGTTGTGACTTTGGCACGTTGATGGAAAACCCCAGCAAATGCAGGAGATCCGTCGTAGTCTGGAGGTGGGAGACGACTGTCTGGGGCGAGCCCGCCTTCAACAACCAGTCGTCGAGATAGGGGAAGACTGGAACCCCTGATCTGCGCAGATGAGCTGCGACCACCGCCATCACTTTCGTGAACACCCGAGGGGCACTGGTAAGGCCGAAGGGGAGCACGGTGAACTGAAAGTGCTCCTGACCCACCGTGAACCGCAGGTAACGCCGGTGGGCCGGCAGGACGGGGATGTGGAAATACGCGTCCTGCAAGTGCCAACGCTACCATCCAGTCTCCAGGGTCTAGGGCAGCTAGAACCTGAGCCAAAGTCAACATTTTGAACCGTTCCTTCCGGAGGAAGGCATTGACGTTCCGGAGGTACAAGATAGGGCGCAGGCCCCCTTTGCCCTTCTTGGGAACCAGAAAGTAGTGGGAATAACAACCACGACCTACTTCTGGGCTCGGAACGCGCTCGACGGCCCCCTTGGCCAAGAGGGCCGAAACTTCCTCGTGGAGAAGATTCAAAGGATCCCCCGAGATACGGTGGTGCTGCGGAGGCATGGCGGAAGGGGTCGTCTCGAAGGGGAGGGAGTAGCCCCTTCGGACGATTTGCAGCACCCACCTGTCACGTCCGCGACCGCGTGCAGGCTGGTTCTGCGGCCAGTGGCTAGGCGGACGTGAGGAGGTGCCCCTTCCTTGGCCACGAAAGGAGCGAAAAGCGGAAGTTTGTGGCCGCGGGGCCGAGAGGCCCAAGGACGTGGCCGTAGCCCGAGAGTCCTTGAAGCGAGCCAGCGCACTGTCCGCTTTCTCACCAAAAAGGCGAGCGCCATCAAAAGGCATGTCCATGAGGGTGCTCTGGACATCCCCTGAAAAGGACATGGACCGCAGCCACCGTGGTAGAAATCGCCCTACCCAGTGAGTCCGTAGTGTCAAGCCCACATCGGATTGCATGGCGCGCTGCATCTCTCCCATCGGCCAGGGCCGAGGAAAGCCGCGCCCGGGCCTCCTCCGGGCACAGTGGCAGCACGTCCTCCACTGCATCCCACAGAGAGTGGGAATAACGGTCCAAGAGACAGGCGGTGTTCAAAGACCGCAGGCCCAAACTGAGCGAAAAGAACAGCTTCTTACCAAACTGTTCCAGTCTCTTGGAATCCCGGTCCGGAGGAGCGGACGGGAAGGAGGATTGGGAGGTAGAGGCCTGGATAACCAGACTCTCGGGAGTGGGGTGTTGGGACAGAAAACTGGGGTCGCCCGGAGCAGGGCGGTGGCGCCTGGCGACGTTCCTATCCACAGGAGGGACTGTGGAGGGCTTGGACCAGGTGCCCTGCAGAACGTCAGTGAGGGCCTCATTGAATGGCAGCAGAGGCTCAGTGGAGCATGCAGCAGACTGAAGCACCTCAGTGAGGATGTTAGTCCTCACAGCCACGACAGGCAGCTCGAGCCCAAGGGCTTGGGCCGCCCTGCGCAGCACCACAGAAAAGGCTGCACCCTCCTCCGAAGCCACAGTCTGAGGAGAGATGAATCCAGTGTCTGGTGAGGTATCCAACCCACTGGCCTCCCCCAGTTCATCTGCCCAGTCCTGTGCAAGTTGGCTCTGAAGGGCCATAGGGTCATCAGACCCCTCCCAGTCGCCCCCGTCATCCGATTCCTGGTAAACAGGAGGAATGATCGGAGCCGGTCGATAGACAATATGTGTCTCTAGCGGCGTCGGATGCGGCGTCGGGCGGCGCCGCATCGGCGTCGGGACCGGACATGGGCTGAACCGGGGATCGACGTCGACCGGAGCCGGCGTCGGGGGTGGTATCGGTGTCGGCGCCGGCGGAGGAGGCGTAACGAGGTCGACCAGTGTCGACGGGGGCCCAGGCTCGGGCCCCTCGGGGACCTGCGGCGTCGGGGCCGGAGCCTCCAACGGCACCGGGGCCGGAGCCGCCGGCATGCGAGGTCGCCCAGTCGAGACTGCGGGGCCCGAAGGCGCGCCAGCGGGCGTCGACGGCGGGGCCAGGTTCCTCATGGCCGAGAGGAAGACACTGACCTCCGCCGGCGTCACGTCAGTCCCAGGGACCGTCGGGTATGGGGAATTGCGCGGCGCCTGCGGCTCCTGTGGAGCCGCGGGGGGTGGAACCACCCGGACCCTCGGCCGAGTCGCGCGACCGGCGAGGGGAGTCCGAAGAGCGGTGTCGCTTCTTGAACTTCTTGGAGTGCCTCGACTTACCCGAAGACTTCGAGCCAGACGAGTGACGATGTCGAGTGCGGCTCCGCGACCGATCCTTGGACCTCCTCCTGGACCGGGATCGAGAGCAACGCGGAGCCGAGAGGCGAAGCTCGAGAAGCTTGCGGGACCGCTCCCGCCTAGCTTTCGAGGTCAGGGCCATACAGTCGGAGCACGACGCCGCGTCGTGGTCGAGGCCCAAGCAGCACAGGCACCGGCTGTGATGATCGGTCACCGACATCAGTCGGTGACAGTCGTCGCAGGCCTTGAAACCAGGCATCCTACCGGCACCAGAGTCGATAAGTGACCAAAAAGAGTAAAAAAACTTAGTCAAAAATTGACTAAAGGGGTAGCTCTCCCGGATCTGCGCTTACTGGCGCGGAAAAAAGAAGAACTGACATCAGCGCGCGAGGGCGGCATCTAAGTACTCCGACGACGGACGCGGAGCCGCAGACGACGCGCAAGGGGTATTGCTGACGAAAAATCTTCCAGATCCAGTCTGACGCCTGGGGATATTCTAAGGTGAGGAATTCAACTAACGTGTTTCTTTCAGATGCAATTATCGTCGCTCTATTAAAACCGGGAAAGTCGCCTAGTAATTGCTCCTCCTACAGGCCGTTATCCCTGCAAAATGTCGATGCCAAGCTCTATGCTAAAATCCTGGCTAATAGATTGGCTCTACTCTTACCAGGGATTATCCGACCAGAGCAGGCGGGGTTTGTCCCTAATCGTAGCCTGTCTCAAAATATGAGGACTTTGATTGGCAGGATACAAAGCTAGAATCCAGAAATCAAGGCAGCTGCGGTCTCTCTCAATGCCGAAAAGTCATTCAACTCTGTGGAGTGGAGTTTTATGTTCGCTGTACTACGCAAGATAGGAGTCGGGGATATATTCCTTTGTTTAGTGGCAGTATAATACACTTTGCCCGCAGCTTGAGTAAGGATTGGAGACAAAGTTTCCCAGTCCTTCAACATCACCCAGGGAATGCTGTACTGTATGCGATAGTTGCCGAACTACTGGCCTGTGCCATTCGTGAGTATCACGCACACAGAGGGCTGAGATTCTCTGAGTACACACTAAACATTTCAGCCTACACAGACAATACTTTATTATACGTTCATAATACAGAAGTCTATTTGTCTCCAATACTGCGAGAGGTGGTGCAGTTGAGGGATCAATCGTGGCTGCGAATCAACTGGGAAAAATCCATCATATTCCCACTTACTCCCAACACCATGGAGCCAACTATGGAGTTTCCACTGCGCTGGACCACTGAGGCAGTTCGATACTTGGGCATTCAATTCCATACAGACCCTGCAATGGTGATGCGGGAAAATTATGGTAGGGCCACACAATGACTAACGGACAATACAGATAAGTGGATTAAGCTTCCACTCTCATTGATGTGAAGAATTTCCATCATGAAAATGGTGATTCTACCACGATTCCTCTTCTTGTTTCAAAACATACCTATACTCCTGTCGAAACACCTATTTAAATGCTGGCGCACACAACTGATACGGTTCGCTTGGGCTGGTAAACAGGCTCGCATTCGGTGGGATTCACTTACTTTACCTTACGGATTAGGCGGGCTGGGAGCTCCTGATTTAGAGAAGTATCATAGAGCCGCCAATAGCATATTCGCCCACTACTGGATACACGACCCACACGATACACTGTTTTTGTACCTGGAAAGGAATGCGGCGGAACCTCTCTCTCTGCCCCAAAGGCTCACCCATCAAGCACCTAGGAGAATGCGAGTCTTTGATTCCATAGCTGTAACCACACAAACCTGGCAAACACTACGACATAGGCAAGCAGGCACCTTCCTATATGCACAGGAAATGCCCCTCCAGTGTGTTTGTGGTTCCCACTAGCCCAAGATGGGGGAGCAAGACAGGCACTGCAACCTGTAGGCATTAATAAGATGGGTGATTTTTTCAGAGATGGTTCGTTAGCGACCTGGGAAGCATTACAACAGCCAGACAAGTATCCGGGGGGCACAGCATTATTCCATTTCTTCAGAGCCAGGCACAGTTGGCATGCCCTTATTGGCGATCATTTGCTGGAACCGCAGGCTATGGAGGCACTCGCCACTCTTATCAAGGTCGAGAAACCTCTTAAGCTGATCACTAAATTCTACACGAGCTTGCAAGTCACTTACAAGTCTGAAGTCCTAAGAGTAAGGTTAGATTGGCAGCGTGACTTGGGCACTCCTCTCAGCGATAAAGAGTGGCACTATTGCTGCACCCGCACCCGGTCGGTCCCTCTCAACGGGAGGCACAGACGTATTCATTTAAAATTCTTACACAGAGCTTACTGCACCCCTGAGCGCCAATTCCAGTATGGACTAGCGGAAAGCTCCCGCTGCCACAGATGCAGTGTGGAAGGTGCGGGGTTCTGGCACCTAGCTTGGCAATGCCCTGGGATATATGCATATTGGAGTAAAGTGTTCCAGGAATTGGGAACTATTATTAGTGCAGACTTGGAATCAGACCCTAAGATGGCACTTCTTGGGTGAGATCTCCCTATAGAGAAGAAATAGCATCCATTGTTGGCTATCGCACTTTTACTGGCTAAGTGCTGGGTGGCGCTGCGCTGGATGAGATGCCCGCTTCCAAGATTTAAAGAATGGAATGCAGACATGCTGTATTGCAATACGCAGCCCGATATCTATAGCGAATTTCTTCCCCCCAGAAGCAGACCAAGGAATTACTGGGGACCATTCCAGACATACTTTTTAAGCAAAACTGATGATACAGTAACAGATCAACAGACTGCGACTAATGAGGCACTGTCACAAGAGGCAGGAACGTTGGCTGTTCAGGGACACAGGAGGTGGGGTCTGACCCACACCAGCAGGGTCATTGAGTAGGGATCAGACATCACATGAGACATTGGTCAACGGAGTAACATGATAAAACCACGCAAGATGATATTCTACCTAACGATTTAATAGTATTATGGAAATTCCCTGAAAGCCTGATTTATGCTTTTGAACATCATTGATCTTTTGTGCTGTTGTGATCTGTTGTATTGATATGCCTACTAATGATGCTATTGTGGCCTCCGTTGTATGTACTTTGTTCTATAATGAAACCAATAAAAATAATTTTAAAAAAAATTAAAATTGAGTGCGGTGAAACAATACACCTCCCTTGAACTTGGCAGGGTTGGGTTTAAAGAAAGGACCTCCACGTCCTTGGGCAAGACAAGTTGGGTGTCAAATATACACCCCTCCGCAAAGCAGGAGCAGTCAGGTACAATATACCCAAGGGACAATAATTACTTTCCCACACTACAGGAAAAGGGGACACTAAATACAGTTCTGGTCTTGGGCACGGAGGAGGGCTCTACATAATACAGCAATAACAAGTCTATTATTCCATGTGAGAGCATAAACATTTCTTATAGATTCAAGCAATACTAATGACAAAGCTGCCTTGAGCTTTAGACATAAAACTGCATTTAAAAAAGTGACACGCAGACATCTGGTGCTGGAAAAGTGAAAACAGGAGGCCTTAGTCAGACGCTTTCCATTTAATGCATCGTGTAACAGCATAATGTCAGGAACAGCTTGCAAACTACTGGGATCTTAAGCCAGTGCGTTTCCGACCCAAGGATATTTGGGGCCCACTGGTCGTGCGTCTGGAGCTACGAGGAGCGGATGTGTCTCCGGGAGGACACGATGGCCCTGAACATTGCCTCCCGACTGTGAGCAGTCCCCAATTGAGTCACACCTCGTAACTACGGCTATCCTTCTCAATTGGACCTCTGTGCCTGACCCTGATCTGCCAACTGTTGCTATGGACACTGTACTCAATGTGATTACCAATCGTGTATAACTTTTTAGGTGAAGCCTGAGTCAGCGCACATGCGCTGCTCTGGGGAACTGCTGTAATTGAGTATGGAAGAGAAGCCCCGCCCACTCTCCGCCCATATTTGTCATTGGCTTGTACTGTTGTCCTTTGTAAATGCAGGCTACTGATTGGGTAATACACTTGTTAGTCCTTCCTTAGTACCGCCCTGTCTTCATTTGTAACCTCCCGAGGCTACTGGCCCCTTTCCTTGGGTTGTTACACAATACCTGTTATTTAGTCTTGTAAGCACTATTTTCTTGATTGAGTTTCTCTTCCTGCTGTCACGACATGCTCTGCGTAGATTCAGCGCGCCACACATTTAAATGCGAGACCTATGGCATTGCAAATATTTTTTATTGTTCATGTTAAGCCTTCCCTCAAACGCTACTGCTGTTGGTGTACTTGCTAGTCGTGGTATCTAAACTCGGTTATGCGTGTCCATCTGCCTCTCTTCATATCGCCACAGACTGGCATTTACAGATTACCCAATGATGCAAAAGAAACCACTGCTGATAGAAATAAGCAACAGGAACCCCGTCTTTTCGTGCTTGCGTGCGATGCTCAACCTTGGTGTCTCAACGTGCAGACTCGTGACTCTTGCGCCAAAATGAGTGGACGAAACACACTATGGTATCGCCTACACCTAATATGGCAGCCAAAGAGTTCTTCACGTTACACTTCAGTTCTAGGGTTTTAAAGTTTTGGTGTAGGACTAATGATCTGGTGCATTATGACGCTCTTTTCGGCTGGTACTCGGGGGATAGAGTTCTCTTACACCAGAACGTGTGCTGATATGGGACTGCCAGCTTTACGGTACCCCAGACTCGTAACATCGAAACGTCACATGCTTCCCCTCTTTTCCTAAAATTGTCCGTTACACAGCTGCAGGATGGTGATGCCATGATTCAAAGGGAGGAGCACGATCAACCCCTCCACGTTGTGGAAATATGGATTTTTCTGATCAGTTATGTCCCCTATCTTGGACCCCAACGGTTCTATGTGCATGTTACAAATACATGTATGTTCCCTCCAGTTCCAGTTATGAAGACGCAAACACATGTGCGTCCACCGTTAACATGTCCTCTGTTGATCCGCCATGAATGGGCCGGATATTCCATTCCTAAGTACGAAAGGCCACCGCCTTTATATGGTTCACTTATGCCATTTTACAGTCCAGGCAAGTAGGCCCTGATTCTGTCATCAAACTCTTCTTGCCTTCTGCCTCTGAAAGCTCCAGTCTAAGCCTGCATCTGTGACCATGAACTTTGTCTCATTCTCTGCGCGGCTCACGAAGCCTGACATCAGCCTGCTGTCTGCCAAAAACTGTATTTCACCTTCGAAATTATCTGCTCCGTTCCCTGCCCGATGCATTCCTGTCTAGTAGTTTAAGTAAACATTCTTCCAGCTACCGAGCAAAGGCCCGGCTTCTCTGTCTTTATGCAAGTAATTCATAGCCCTGTTACTATGGAAGATTCCGCCCTCGCATCTAGTGTAGACATTTAGACGCTTGTACACGCACTAACAGTCAGTATAGTCAGTATAGAATAAGATTCTACTCGAAGAGACCTCTCTTTTGGATAACATAGTTCTTTAAACATAGGATGTTAGATATGATTTGGGATTAGGTTGACTTGACCCTCCAGACTTCTGTCGCCACATGTAGAGCCAAATGTCAAGTCCCCTTCACCCCCTAGTTACACGTCAATCACACGTCATGCTGCTGCGCGCGCATATCTGTCAAGTATTTCTGCTGACATTGCGAAATTCTTTCATGTAACCGCCCTCTTATGACATCACATCTGATGACGTTCTTTAAATCATTCCCAGTTACGCCTATTTCAGCTACGCATGCGAAATGTTATCTTTGCTATCAATTGTTACGCCTCTTGTATTTGCTTCACTGTAATGCCTATTGTATAAAAGTAATTGATTGTCAATAATGTATGTACTTCACTTCCTGAACCTTCGTGGTGATGGAACTTGGAGCAACCGATTATAATCGACCACTGGAATAAAGCCCATTCCGAACCTCTAATACCACGGATTCTGCCTCTTATTTACTGAGCTATTTTATTATGTTTCTGTATCAAATTAAGTCCCGGTAATGAAATTATTTACCACATGAATGGCGCCCGAACAGGGACACTTTCTCATCTCACGCGCCGGCGGTGCGTTGCAGGCCCGGTCTCCTGCCACAGCTGGACGGACAATAACGCGTACCAGCAGGATTTCCTGTATCTCCCTCCGGTTAAGCGGGGGCGACTGAGGCTGCGATCAACACCCAGACGAGGCGGTGAGAAGTGCGAAGTATCCCGACCAGAGCCTAGCTGAGAGAGCAAGATCCGAGGTATACAGAGGCCCACCAGTTTCCGAAGTCCCAAGTCGAGTCCAGTGTCCGAAGTGTTCGAGTCGAGTCCAGTCTGGTTCAAGTTCAGTCCAGTTTCCGAGGCCTTCCGTTTCCGAGCTACCCGGTGAGTACCATTACTGGGGAGGCGTTCTGGCGTGCACATAAGTTGTGCCGGTCCAGACGGGTTTGGGTACACAAATCCGGTCTGCACTGTTCCAGCAGTGTATCTGTACTGTTTAGCAGTATATCTAGTATACCAAATATATAAATTCAGAATGATTCAGTTAATGTCGAGTATTATGTTAGTGATTAAGTTTTCCTTAGACCGTCATCATCGTTGCTCAGTTAAACGTTAAATGTTAAATGTTTTCTGCATATTGTGGTATGAATGACTGTTCCTTATTGTGTTTAATGTATTAAGTTTGTTCAAAATCAAGTATCAGATCAGTTTTCAATATGCCGCTCTTTTCGAAATTAAGACAGATCACAACTAGAAAAGGGGTACTCGAAGAAGCCGTTCCTATTCCTCCTAGGGACACTCCAGGGTACTTCATGTATCATAAACATGGCCTAGATGCCATATTATTTCTTGATTTATGGGTAGACTACACTAAGGAATTACCAGAAAGTCAGAGGTGGCCCGCGGCTGGGACCTGGGATGCAGAGTGCATCGTGAAAGTAGAGGAAGAATTATGGAAAAAGAAAGCTAGACAATCACAGAAAGACGCCATTGAATTATGGCGTAAAGAATCGTATAGACGTACAGAAAAAGCACGTAGACAGGAAGAGAAGAGTAAAGAGAATTCAAATGAAGTCCGAGAAAATCTATTAATTGAAGAAGGTGCACGAGTGAAATCAGAACAAGTAGACAGACAAAGACATGCCCTTATGAAGGGTATGTATCCCCTTCTGGCCGAAGGATTACCTAAGGCTACTCCGGGGATACCAAAAGACTTGCCACCCCCATTATTTCCAATAAAGGTACATCCTAAGGGGCATCCTAGAACCGCAGAAGATGTTTTTCTTTCCTCTTATTTAGATGACGCAGCTCCCGAGTATGCTAATCCCGCCCCACATAGACCGCCTGCCAGGGAGGTTCAACGCCAAGATCCAGTACCCGTATCCCTACAGCAACAAGTTCTGACACAAGTTCCGGCAAGCACATCTATTTCTGCATCTGTTCCTACAGCTACTTCTATAGCTGTATCCACACCTATAGTTGCTGTATCACGTTCAACGAATCCTTTCACACCCGATACCCCAGACGGGGCTACCGGAGGTGCTACCAATATTTTTTCTACGCCACCCAGAATAAATAAACTTACTTTTCAAGAATCTGCACATTCACGTACCCCCAAACTCATAAATGCCCGTACGCTTAAGGAACTTCTTATAGATTGTAGATATGATCCTGTGCCCGGAAAAGAGGACGAAATGACCCTGGCATCATTACGTATCAGACGAGCCGCGGTGTATTTAGGGAAGTTACCAGGAATGACTGCGCATCTAGATAATATATACCATTTTGTCCAAACAGGGCGAGATTCTGAATGTATTAACAGAGCTATGGAATACCAGAAAGTGGAAATACAGGGGGAACTGTTACGTTTCCTTGTAAATTGTGTGATCCGAAATCAAGACCGACCGGGGGTAGACCCGGAAGCAATGCAAATTCTTGCCAGATGGAGCCAGAATATATCAGAAGGGAGACATGATAAGCGAAACTGTATAATAGCCATGTGCCGAAAGATCCGTAAAGAAATAGAACGCCTACACGAAGAAAGATTAGCGGTAGACCAGTTCGAACAAAGCGAGGAAGAAGGATCAGGACTGCCCACAGGACAGTCAGAAACTATAGCCTATGTAGGTAGAGGAAGATCTTGTAATAGTACTAGATGTCTTACTGATCCGATACGTCCGATATGTCTAGAAAATAACAGGAATTTTCAAACACCAATAATAAATATAAGGTCTAACGAGCATTCATTCCAAGCAGCTGATAAATTACTCCGAGAACGAAGGGGTTATCATTTTCTCGATTCTATGGATGAACAAGAATTAGCCAGGTCAGCTGTCCATTGGGTTGACAGTCCCGGGAAGTATAGTGATGATACAGTAGCACACACATTTTTGAATCTCACCCCAGATGAACAGCGTTTAGCTGGGATTTATATGATTCAACAACTTCTTATACTATATAAAAGCCAACATTCAGATCCTGGTCCCTTACCTGATATATTGACTGAATTACTCACGAATAGATGGAGAGGTTCAGGTACTAAGCTAATTAAAGAAATACTAGAATCAAGAAAACAGTACATTCTTTTTGTATGCCCAGAACATGTCTCATTGCCCATCAAGGAAAGAACCACGTATTACATGGACAGACAGAATCCCTTACGAGAGGTACACCCAATAAAAGGCGAGGACAATGAGTTTAAACGTGTATTTGTATATACACCCATATCGAAAATAGAATTGCTAGAAATGAAGAAAGTGGTACCCAGTCATGACAAAGACCCAGCGGGTTTCCACCGAGAAATTAAAGACATGTTACTCATGGGAGAGTATACCTATCCCGACATTATGACCATATTAAAGGTATTGATGCCTGCTGGCATTTATGAAAAACTCAAGGAAAAAGAGTGGGAGGTGGGAGACCAAAAGATAGACTGGACAGCATTAGAAAATGAAGAAAAGGCCCGAGGTCCAGGTTCGGGGCTTGGGGACAAAACTAAAGCACTACCAGGTCTACTAGTACAGGTACTGCCACGCTTATTAACTACGAAAAAGGAAGACTGGGGTGCAATTTCAGCCTGTAAACAAAAGCAAGATGAAGACACTAGTGATTTCTATGCGCGATTCGAAAAATGTTTCGGTATAAATAGTGGCATAAAAGCAAGTAGCGAATCATACCCACATCTGTTTGTGACAAAATTAGTTGAAAATTCCTTGCCCCAAGTGAAGAATAGAGTATTAAAATTCGAGAGTACCTGGCAAGGTAACACTCCATCACAAATGTTACAAATGTTACAGTATCATCACAATAGAATTAGAGAGGAACAAGATCATGAACAAAGACGCATGAAAGACACGAAAATGAAAATGCTAGTCTCCCAGACAGTTCCAGCTGAAGGACATAAAAAGGGTACGACACATTCCGGTGATTCAGCAGGACCTGTAAAAGGGACATGCAACTATTGTAAACAACCAGGTCATTATGTACACGATTGTCCAGTCCTGAAGCGTAATATCGCCACAGGTATTACAAAAGAAAGACCACGGCCACTTAGACAGGATCAGAATGAACAAGGAGCCTTGCAGCATGCACAGTCCATGCCAGCTCCACAACAGTCTATACAGTTTGTGCCAGCTGCACCTGCGCTGCCTGTTGCTGCCACACAAACCACGACACGACAACTGTACCAGACCGCACAGTATGACTATCCTGATTATCAACGATACGCATGAACAAGCCTAGAGAGGGAAGTAGACTTACCCCTTATCGAGATCCCTGTAGATCAAGAAGGACCTTATGTACATAGTGAATTATTAGGCCAAGACAGAAAATTTTTACTCGATACAGGGGCAAGTCGAACAACTATAAAACGTAGTGAAGTTCCAGGGGTACCCCTCTCAGGCTCGCAGAATATTTCCCTTGGTTTTTCAGGAAAACCTATTGTTAATGAAGTGTCACAGCCTCTTCCACTTACGATAGGACCTTTGACCCGAACTACAGATTTATTGCTTACTAAATCATGTCCAGAAAACCTGTTAGGAATAAAAACATTGAAAGCTCTAGGAGCTATAATATGTTGTTCTCCGGAAGGAGTAAGATTGTTTTTACGTGATTTTAAAGGTCATTATGTGTCTAGAGACATGGATCCCCGATTGCAGACTTTACCTACACATCTATGGGCACAAGGCCCTACTGATGTTGGTTGCATGAATATTACACCATATCGAGTTACACTAAAGGCAGGAGTGGTACTTCCACGAATGCGACAATACAAGTTACCACCAGATGCTGTAGTGGCTTTACTACAAATCATTGACGAGCTCATTGCCCAAGGAGTGGTTGTAGAAACAGACTCCAATGTATGTAATTCACCGATAATTCCGATTCTCAAACGAACAGATCCGAAGGCCCCGCCAGTATATCGATTGGTTATTGATCTGCGCGAATTAAACAAATGCATTGTGCCACAATTCCCTGTGGTCCCAGATATCTCATCATTACTGACAGCTATTGATTCCGAAGCAACATTCTTTACTGTAATTGATCTCAAGAATGCTTTTTTCAGCGTCCCAATAGATCCGGAAAGCCAATATTTGTTCGGATTTAGTTTAAATGGACGTAGCTTTAAATTCTCCCGCGCACCTCAAGGATTTACAGAAAGCCCCAGCATCTATAGCCAAGCACTAAAACGAGAACTCGACAGTATCCGCATGCCAGTTAACACTGCTCTGCTTCAATATGTCGATGATCTGCTGATCACCGCTAGAAGCGAACCCGAATGTGAGAAAGCATCACTGACAGTTTTACAATTTCTAGCCGAAAAGGGGCACAAGGTGTCCCCTTCTAAGCTGCAATTCTGTGTCCAGCGAGTTGTTTATCTTGGACACTCGCTGTCCAAGGAGGGGAGGCAGCTTACACCCGACCGCATTCAGTTAATAGCTAACATGCCAATACCCAAGACACAAAAGGAGGTGCGGGCTTTCATAGGCCTCACTTCATATTGTAGACAGTGGATCCCTCAGTATGCATTTCTAGCAAAACCACTCATTCAGTTGACAACACAGGAGGCAGCCACATCGACTGTTCTCCCTTGGACTCAGGAACATACACAAGCTTTTGAAAGCTTAAAGAAAGCTCTATGCCAAGCACCTGTTTTAGCAACACCATGTTACAGAAAACTTTTTACACTCTTTGTTACAGAACGCGAAGGTACTGCCTTGTCAGTACTCACACAGGAACAAGCAGGAGCACACAAACCATGTGCTTATTTTTCTAGTACATTAGATCCCGTAGCTCAGGCTTTGCCTGCGTGTCTGAAATCAGTGGCAGCGACAGCTTTAGCAATCAGACAAAGCGATGCCATAGTGTTAGGACATCCATTGACAGTTCAAGTACCACATGCAGTAGAGGTTCTTGTGAATCGAACGCAAACACAACATTTGACTATAGCAAGACTTACAGGGTACGAACTAACACTGTTTCAGCCACATATAGAAATCAGACGTTGTAACACATTGAATCCTGCCACACTTTTACCTGTAAATGGAACAGACCCACTAGCTCATGACTGTATTGAAGTTACTACAATCACGACGAAACCCAGACAAGACTTAACCGATGTCCCATTGTCAGACCCAGACCTGACGTTGTATGTAGATGGTTCATGTATGAGAACTAGTACAGGAGAACTAGTGGCCGCTTACGCAGTCACAACAGACACTGAAATCATTGAAACAAATTGCATAAATACCTTGTCCGCTCAAGCAGCAGAGCTCGTCGCTCTGACACAAGCCTGTATTCAAGCCACAAATAAAAAAGTCAACATATACACTGATTCACGTTATGCATTCGGAGTTGTACATGACTTCGGCGTGCTGTGGCGAGAGAGAGGTTATTTAACTTCTCACGGTGCCCACATTCAGCACGGACCCCTCATTCATGCTTTATTAGATGCAATACATCTACCCACTGCAATATCAATTATGAAATGTAAAGCTCATACGAAAGTTACTGATATCATTTCTCAAGGCAATGATTTAGCTGACAGAACAGCTAAACAGACTGCTCAAACTCAAACATCCGACATGACAAAGACAATAGTCCTGACGCCAACACATTGTATGACGGTTAAAGATCCCGCTCTTGACGTAATCGACATACAGACACATGCTACACCAGACGAAATAAAGAAATGGACTGAATTAGGAGGGATCCAAACGGATCAAGGATGGTTGATGAAGGAAAAGTCTGTGTGGTTCCTTCCTGATTCAATGGTCCAAGTTATAATTAACACTGTACATAGTCCAGCACATCTAGGAGAAAAAGCTATGCTAGATAGCATTCAACACATTTGGTTCAATAAACATTTACGAGCAGCAGCCAAACAAAAAGTTCGTACCTGTATGATCTGTTGCCAGTTCAACCCAGGAAAAAGCGTTCCCGTAGAACAGGGTGGATTTCAGCCTCCTGATCATCCTTTTGAAGTCCTCCAGATGGATTATATCCAGATGGAACGATGTAGAGGATTCAAATATGTTCTCGTAGTTGTGTGTGCTCTTTCCCGTTGGACGGAGGCATACCCGGTTTCAGATTACACTGCCCCGACTACTGCCAAACAGTTGGTTCGAGAATTCTTCCCACGATACGGTTTACCACGTGTTGTTCACTCAGATAACGGCCAGCCGTTCTCGTCCGAATTAATGAAACACGTTTCGCTCCTGTTAGGCTATCAGTGGAAATTCCACTGTGTTCGACACCCCGAGGCAGCGGGTCTCGTAGAAAGACATAATCAGACTCTGAAAATAAGATTGTCCAAAATATGCAGAGAGAAAGGTGTCGACTGGGTAGTAGCATTACCAGTTGCACTCTTTTACATGAGAATGGTAGCACACTCTCGAACAGGGCTATCCCCGTATGAAGTGATCTTCGGCAGACCACCAAATATGTGGGGGACGCCCATACCACGCAAAATAACTGATATTGACTGTAATATGCTGACAGATTACTTGGCTTCCTTGATGTCTGCACTACAATCTTGTCGTTCACAGGTAGCTGCAGCTTTTCCTGACAACACTGAGGTGAAACCCCATGACGTAGTTCCGGGAGACTTGGTCCTCGTGAGGAACTTTGATCGAAAGACTCAGCTGGAACCTAGGTGGAGGACGCCCCAGCTGGTGTTGCTCACCACAAGAACAGCCGTGAAGATCGAGGGCAGGAAAGGCTGGATTCATTCAAGTCATATCAAGAAATTTCATGGACCACAATCAGAAGTGAATACCACACCTTGTGTGTCTTCACCCATTGACTCAAAACTTCCTTTTGTGGAAAAAAGTGATTCCGAACATTATAAATTAAAGCTCAGGCCCAATCAGTCGAGCAATTTGATTGTTTAAGTCCTCTCCAAGGTGAAGCGGTTGAATTGTCTCTGACATGTATCCCTTGGACCTGAATAGAGAAAGCACCCGAAAAATGTTGAAACGACAGGCGTACTGTAAATCACTGCGTAGTCATTGCATAGTGACGTTATTAATTTTGTTTTTCTCAAGTCTTTTAATAATTACTGCAAGTATATTGTTGCACATATATTATCCTATTTCTAGACATGTTTACAATGTTACTGCCGAACATTCTTTTAGTGAATTACCTCCGCTTGAGTTGTCTTATAGATTTGCGCTGCGCAATAACACGTTTATTAATATGTTACATCATTCCCATCAGGTCAGCAATGCTACAAATTGTTGGATATGTGGCCGACTCCCTCCCTATCAGAAGTATAAAGGAATTCTACCTCTCTTTCCATACCCGTTCACACACAACGGCTCCTGTGGAGCATGGTTTAGTCTAATTAATTCTCTAGATTCGAATTCTGCAGTTTATCAAGATAACTGGGTATGGGGAAATTTGAATTTAGTTTTACTTAAGGTCTGCTATCCTAACAAGGAGGGATTTCCCCAGAGAACAGGAACTGATCTCGAAAATGAAGTGTATGGATTAGGTAATTTTACGCTTAATCTTATGATCCTAAACGTCGAATCCGAAGCTACTCCAATTTTGCCCGCTATGTCAATATTTCCAGTAAAAGGTGAATTATGTGTAAGAAAGAAAGGTTCCATACATATGGGCCATAGTAGATGCACCACTGTAGTAGAATTTAGTGATCAAGGCAAGTCTACATTTAGAGCTTCCCGCCATTCCTATTTCATATGTGGTCAGACGGCATATGTACGTTTGCCTCTAGATTGGGATGGTACCTGCTACATTGGATTTCTTTTGCCACCTGTTTTTCTAGCTCCTCCTGATTATCACAGAAATACTCATTTAGTATATAATAGAGTAAGGAGAGATCTCCTAATAGTCGATTATACTGAAACAGCATGGGAAAAATACACAGATTTCAATAAAGGTCTCTTTCCCTATATAGGTACAGTTACTAATAGTAAGCTGATACGTAGATTAACCAGAACCCTTGAAGCAGTAGTGAACGAAACTATTTCCGCCTTAGGCAATTTAACAGAAGAGCAGTCTGCTATGCGGATTGTTGTGCTTCAAAATCGTCTTGTCCTTGACGTCATCCTGGCCGATAGGGGCGGAGCTTGTAGGGTCATCGGATCAAGCTGTTGCATTTTCATACCAGAAAATTCGCCATCTGTATATAAAGCCATAACTCGCCTTCATAAGATTGTAAGCCAGATACACCAGAATCCAGGCACCTGGACTTGGTCCGGTTGGTTTTGGAATGTATTATCTACCTTTGGATGGAAGGTCCTATCTTTCCTAGGTATTGGCCTTCTCATACTATTCAGTTGCTGTCTATGTCTACAATGTGGACCAGCGATTTGTGGTCTGTGTGCCACATCGTGCATTCCACATCAAGATTTTCATTCAAGATCCCGGAAGAAGAAAGAAGAACAAATGATGCTATATGAACAGATCAATGGATTAATGAAGATTGATATCTCTTGACGGGCAAGTAGGGGACAAGGAGGGAATGTGGAAATATGGATTTTTCTGATCAGTTATGTCCCCTATCTTGGACCCCAACGGTTCTATGTGCATGTTACAAATACATGTATGTTCCCTCCAGTTCCAGTTATGAAGACGCAAACACATGTGCGTCCACCGTTAACATGTCCTCTGTTGATCCGCCATGAATGGGCCGGATATTCCATTCCTAAGTACGAAAGGCCACCGCCTTTATATGGTTCACTTATGCCATTTTACAGTCCAGGCAAGTAGGCCCTGATTCTGTCATCAAACTCTTCTTGCCTTCTGCCTCTGAAAGCTCCAGTCTGAGCCTGCATCTGTGACCATGAACTTTGTCTCATTCTCTGCGCGGCTCACGAAGCCTGACATCAGCCTGCTGTCTGCCAAAAACTGTATTTCACCTTCGAAATTATCTGCTCCGTTCCCTGCCCGATGCATTCCTGTCTAGTAGTTTAAGTAAACATTCTTCCAGCTACCGAGCAAAGGCCCGGCTTCTCTGTCTTTATGCAAGTAATTCATAGCCCTGTTACTATGGAAGATTCCGCCCTCGCATCTAGTGTAGACATTTAGACGCTTGTACACGCACTAACAGTCAGTATAGTCAGTATAGAATAAGATTCTACTCGAAGAGACCTCTCTTTTGGATAACATAGTTCTTTAAACATAGGATGTTAGATATGATTTGGGATTAGGTTGACTTGACCCTCCAGACTTCTGTCGCCACATGTAGAGCCAAATGTCAAGTCCCCTTCACCCCCTAGTTACACGTCAATCACACGTCATGCTGCTGCGCGCGCATATCTGTCAAGTATTTCTGCTGACATTGCGAAATTCTTTCATGTAACCGCCCTCTTATGACATCACATCTGATGACGTTCTTTAAATCATTCCCAGTTACGCCTATTTCAGCTACGCATGCGAAATGTTATCTTTGCTATCAATTGTTACGCCTCTTGTATTTGCTTCACTGTAATGCCTATTGTATAAAAGTAATTGATTGTCAATAATGTATGTACTTCACTTCCTGAACCTTCGTGGTGATGGAACTTGGAGCAACCGATTATAATCGACCACTGGAATAAAGCCCATTCCGAACCTCTAATACCACGGATTCTGCCTCTTATTTACTGAGCTATTTTATTATGTTTCTGTATCAAATTAAGTCCCGGTAATGAAATTATTTACCACAACGTCCAGCAGCAACCCGGGGGAGCAAGCAGCCATGAAAACAAGACTATGTAGATCTAAGACAGAGAGGAAGGCCTGTTACCAAAACAAGCAATGCACAGCCTGTAGACATAAAAGACAGAATGCACAGAGGGAATTGAAAATACAAGAAGAATAACAACCCGTAGATAGGGCATAGATTTTTTTGTACTTTCAATGGCTTTTAGACTAAAGGCAAAGAAGGCTATAACCTACAGATAGGACAGCTATTATGTTGTGCTTTAAAGTCTGTGAATCGCACGTTCACATATGCTTGTCTTTTTTTTATTTTTTATATTTTTATTGACATTCTCTCATTGCAAAACAACAACAATGAATACCAATTAGATACATAAACATTTTCCAATAAACAGCAGCAGCGTGTCCAATCAGCAGTAAAGAGGAATCAAACAATACTATCATGTGTCGGAGCATTATTTCGTATCCCGTCCCACCCCTCCAACACATATGCTTGTCTTTTAGCGCTTTAACCATGAAGAAATCGTACCTAGACATAAGGTACCAAATTCACCGTCGCAAAATGTATCGACGGATTGCCACTTTCTGATTCATACTATTGACTGTATACGGTCAAGGTACATCATTACTCATTGCTGATCGCTCCCTTATGCACCGTGCTGCCTCCAAAACTCGCTGAATTCACCTCCTAACCCCTCCCCCCATTAAAAAGTAGCCTCTTACTCTATCTCTTTACCGACAATATATATGCATGTTTGTACACTTACTAAGCCTACATAAAGTGGATGTGTCCCTTGTTTTATGCCCTGCACTCCAGTACCTCTCTAGACTACGCACCTACTTCATAACTGCTCCTTGTAAAATACATATACATTATATAAGACTGTCTCAGTGAGTAGACATGAATGAGTGTCAGACACAGACCGCCTCAGCAACACAATTACTGACACAGCCTAATTCGTACAAAAAGTGACTAGTGCAGCCTTATCTAACAACAAAAAAATCGGAACCCATAGACTTTGACAAATGGTGGGTTCAAACCACACAGTATCTACTTACTTGGTAACCCCTCTACCTGAATACTCCGGCCAGTGTGCCCTAAATTTTCAATCCAAGCTAATTCCTGTCACACGTTTTCAATGTGGGAATCCTATTCCCAAACGACTTATTTTGGAGAAGATCTTTAGCCCAGTGGAGGCACCATGGCGAACCATTTGCATTGCAAGCCTCTTCGGTACAGTTTTCTGACCAACTTTTGTCCACTGGGCAATGCCATCATGTTCTCTAAATTCAAAGTGTGCAATAGGTATGGAAGGTATCTTTTTAAAGGACAAGAAACAACTGGGGGCACACACCTATAAATAAATGAATGGTTTAATCTAGCTCAGTGTTGTGCCGTTCAGTCGTAGCAGCCGACAAGTGTTTGCACTTAGTAAACCTTATTTGATTTACTTATTGTTTTACAAAGGGAAACAAAACAAACAGTTTTGGAAAACATCATCATAAAGAAAGCTAGATATGTTAGATGTGATGGTGCACATCAACACAAATCTTTCCGTGCTACAGATCTGTCCCAGAGAGACTTCAGTTCCACTAGTTGTTCATCAAAGAATTGTTCATAATTCTATTTTATAAATCAACGCTTTTTTAATCAGCATTAGTCACTAAAGCTATTAAGAAACAGAAATTATATTTTAAATGCGTATGAAGCCAAATCCTCCTTGAAATCCAACATTTAATTAGTAGAATTTTTAGATCAGTGTTTTTATTTTTTCTTTAAAAGTTACGGTTTTTTGAAGCAATAAAATAAATTAAGCTGGTAAATTAACCTGGCTTTCAAGCTACATCCAGGCTCTCCCTTGTTAGCATTCACAGATTCGTAGATGCAGAAAAGCTACAGAAAGTCCAAACATAAATGAACCTTGTTTGGAAAAAGGAAGAACGTTGAAAACAAAAATAGTATGAATAAATGCAATAATTTCAGAAGTCTAAAGATTCGTTGTTGAAGTAAACCTGCATTTTATGTGGTTTCCATGAAAGGTAGACATTCCCCACAGCAATTTTTATTTTCCTTTGAAAAAGTAATTGCATTAATTGGACAAAAATAATTATTGTGACCTGTAAGTGTGTTCTGTACTGTTTAAAGTTTCCTATGGTTTGCTCTCCTGCTGTTTGATCTCTTAGACTATTCTCTCGAAGACGAGGTCAGATTATATGTCATTCACCGCTGATAGGCAATATTTCTCTACATGTGTTTCCATAACTGGCGTGTTCCGCAGTTTGGTGCTTACTTTCCCTCCATGTTAAAGAACAGTAGATGTGTCAGCACCCAGGCTGAAGTGTTGCATAGTTAAATACATATATGGTCCCAAAGGCGAGACCGATTGCTTGGCAAATGCTTGTTTTCTTTTCTTCTTTGCTATAACGTGATGCTATCATGTATGTAAGGAATTACTTTTCTTTCCCCCTTATTCTCCCTGTAGCTTCCCTTCTTTATTTGCTGTTTAAAAGTTAATAAAAACAATTTAAAAAAATAATGTCCAAATAATCAAGTTAATTCTGAAATGCGACATAAAATATAACTACAGAAAAGCGAGAGGCTGTTAAGAAAGATTGAAGTGAGAATATAATTATAATCAGAACTGAACGCTGAGAAAGAGATTGCTGTATATTTTAGCAAGGGGAGTGTACTAGAATGTGTGGAAGAATGAGACACAACTTGGTTCGACCAGGAAACAGTCCCCAGTATAAGCGTGATAAAAACTACAGGAAGGTGAAAGCTGGAAGAGAACTGAGATTTCACTATTGGGAGAGGTGAGAAGAAAGATCTAGTCTTTAAAAACTTTGCCAATTATTTTTTAAATATAGACAATACCGTTGAAACAGAAAAATACATCCCAACAAACATGAGCAAAAAAAACAGAAATTTAAATTATCAAACACAATGAGACAATGTAAGATTACAGTAAAGTGATTTATTGATTTTGGCATTCAATCTACCAAAAGACAAAGGGAGTCCACCAAGCAATTTTCCACAATGTGAGAGTGCAGCAGAGTGAACAAAAAGAGACGTACATTTAATAGTCGGTTGTGGATTGGTCACTATCAGCCGTCAGCTATCAGCCATGAAATCTGACCTGATGTGTGGTATTTCACTTCTCTAGTTATTTAAGCATTTATCTTATTAATACTTTTCATGGCATGTTAGAGTGGAATCCTAGACATGTCATGATGTTTTGAGCATGAAAAGGTTCTGTTTCAGATCAGTTAGTGCTGTTGCCTGCTTGCTGATGGATGGGATTATTCTCTTGGAATAAACTTCTTGAAACTAGCATTCCTAAATCCTGAATTTATTATCCAGGAATGCTTCACTGGCGTAGTCGGCAGGATAAGAGAAGATCCCAACACGAAGGATTGGTGAGAACTCTATTTTGCTATCTACTGTATTTTGAAGTCAAGAACAGGAGAACATTTTATCTCACTCAACTGGCAAGCTACTTAATATTTTGCCTACCTTGAAATTAGGAGCTGGATGTACTCATAAATAAGCAGTAAACAAGCTTATTTATCGTGACTTTAAGAGCATTAGTAGCTCTCTTTTATTTAACTGACAATTTTAATCTATTGTGAAATTCCTCATAATTAGACTTATGATTTTATTTTGAACTCGGTAATTTGAGTGTCAACTGATATCCCAGAGGTCTTTGATTTGAAGTAATCTTTCTGTGATTATCACTGGAGGAACTTATTATAAGCGTGCAGTGTTATTCTGAATGAGCTTACTTTTCAAGCTCTTTACCAACAATTAAAATATTGAATTGAAGCAATATAACAAGTTTGAAGTGAGTGATAAGACGCTTGTTATAAGGCTGCTTGAAGTGCAGTGTGGATTCACTTTTTAAAGTAAATGCGGCTTCCTTAATTGGAAGGCTGTTTGAGGCACGACGCAGCTTCAATTTCAAAAGTAAACGCGGCTTCGTTAAGTGCAAGGCTGCTCGAGGCACAGCACGGCTTCAGTTTCTGAAGTAAACAAGGCTTCAATTCTAAAAGTAAAGCTTTCATTAGCGCTTCTGTTCCTGCGTGCGTTTGGAGCGTTCTTAGAGTTGTCATTCTTCTGTAATCTGTTAGACTGTGCTACGTGTTTCGTCATCACGCTGTTCACGTGTGCGTTGCAGCCATCTTGCCTTTGTTGCTTGGAAACAAATAACGCTGGAAGCAATTTTTGCCGTGCCCTTCAACGTGATTATGGAAATTCTTTCTGTGACGCGCTCACTCCAGTCAACTCAGCGTGTTACATGTGACATCAGTGACAAGCACACTTGAATTAATCCAGCGTGTTACGTTTGCCATTGCAGTGACACACACACTTGAATGAATTCAGCGTGTTACATTCCTCATCACAGTGACACGCACACTTGAATTAATCCAGCGTGTTACATGTGCCATCACAGTGACACGCACACTTTTAATTAGCGTTCCTTTTAAGGCTATCTACAGTATCAGTGGCACGAACACTGTTTCGTACTAGTGACCTGAGGAATGTGGTTTTCTTTACTGCAATAGCACGCCTCAATGTTATAATACTGAATAATGCAAAAGCAACAATTGATGGACAGAATGCAGAACAATGTCATACATTCACCCCAGTACAGAGATCTGGGCCTAAATCCATCGTTTTTTTGCTCACCATGCCATTCCAGTTTGAACCCAGCCATATGCAAATCAGTCTTGACCCTGTGCCCCATGGGAACAGTCCAGCCCGAACTGCCAAGCCAGGTCCTCCCTGGACTGGAAACAAGCATCCTAGGACCGGTTTCGGGCTTTCAGCCCTCATCAGCCAGGATAGCTTGATTCCAGTGGCATGGAGAGCAAGGGACTCACGTCTGAGCATACCCTTCCCACTCGGGGTGACAAATGCAAAAACAACAATTGATGGACAGAATGCAGAACAATGTCATACATTCACCCCAGTACAGAGATCTGGGCCTAAATCCATCGTTTTTTTGCTCACCATGCCATTCCAGTTTGAACCCAGCCATATGCAAATCAGTCTTGACCCTGTGCCCCATGGGAACAGTCCAGCCCGAACTGCCAAGCCAGGTCCTCCCTGGACTGGAAACAAGCATCCTAGGACCGGTTTCGGGCTTTCAGCCCTCATCAGCCAGGATAGCTTGATTCCAGTGGCATGGAGAGCAAGGGACTCACGTCTGAGCATACCCTTCCCACTCGGGGTGACAAATGCAAAAACAACAATTGATGGACAGAATGCAGAACAATGTCATACATTCACCCCAGTACAGAGATCTGGGCCTAAATCCATCGTTTTTTTGCTCACCATGCCATTCCAGTTTGAACCCAGCCATATGCAAATCAGTCTTGACCCTGTGCCCCATGGGAACAGTCCAGCCCGAACTGCCAAGCCAGGTCCTCCCTGGACTGGAAACAAGCATCCTAGGACCGGTTTCGGGCTTTCAGCCCTCATCAGCCAGGATAGCTTGATTCCAGTGGCATGGAGAGCAAGGGACTCACGTCTGAGCATACCCTTCCCACTCGGGGTGACAAATGCAAAAACAACAATTGATGGACAGAATGCAAAACAATGTCATACATTCACCCCAGTACAGAGATCTGGGCCTAAATCCATCGTTTTTTTGCTCACCATGCCATTCCAGTTTGAACCCAGCCATATGCAAATCAGTCTTGACCCTGTGCCCCATGGGAACAGTCCAGCCCGAACTGCCAAGCCAGGTCCTCCCTGGACTGGAAACAAGCATCCTAGGACCGGTTTCGGGCTTTCAGCCCTCATCAGCCAGGATAGCTTGATTCCAGTGGCATGGAGAGCAAGGGACTCACGTCTGAGCATACCCTTCCCACTCGGGGTGACAAATGCAAAAACAACAATTGATGGACAGAATGCAGAACAATGTCATACATTCACCCCAGTACAGAGATCTGGGCCTAAATCCATCGTTTTTTTGCTCACCATGCCATTCCAGTTTGAACCCAGCCATATGCAAATCAGTCTTGACCCTGTGCCCCATGGGAACAGTCCAGCCCGAACTGCCAAGCCAGGTCCTCCCTGGACTGGAAACAAGCATCCTAGGACCGGTTTCGGGCTTTCAGCCCTCATCAGCCAGGATAGCTTGATTCCAGTGGCATGGAGAGCAAGGGACTCACGTCTGAGCATACCCTTCCCACTCGGGGTGACAAATGCAAAAACAACAATTGATGGACAGAATGCAGAACAATGTCATACATTCACCCCAGTACAGAGATCTGGGCCTAAATCCATCGTTTTTTTGCTCACCATGCCATTCCAGTTTGAACCCAGCCATATGCAAATCAGTCTTGACCCTGTGCCCCATGGGAACAGTCCAGCCCGAACTGCCAAGCCAGGTCCTCCCTGGACTGGAAACAAGCATCCTAGGACCGGTTTCGGGCTTTCAGCCCTCATCAGCCAGGATAGCTTGATTCCAGTGGCATGGAGAGCAAGGGACTCACGTCTGAGCATACCCTTCCCACTCGGGGTGACAAATGCAAAAACAACAATTGATGGACAGAATGCAGAACAATGTCATACATTCACCCCAGTACAGAGATCTGGGCCTAAATCCATCGTTTTTTTGCTCACCATGCCATTCCAGTTTGAACCCAGCCATATGCAAATCAGTCTTGACCCTGTGCCCCATGGGAACAGTCCAGCCCGAACTGCCAAGCCAGGTCCTCCCTGGACTGGAAACAAGCATCCTAGGACCGGTTTCGGGCTTTCTGCCCTCATCAGCCAGGATAGCTTGATTCCAGTGGCATGGAGAGCAAGGGACTCACGTCTGAGCATACCCTTCCCACTCGGGGTGACAAATGCAAAAACAACAATTGATGGACAGAATGCAGAACAATGTCATACATTCACCCCAGTACAGAGATCTGGGCCTAAATCCATCGTTTTTTAGCTCACCATGCCATTCCAGTTTGAACCCAGCCATATGCAAATCAGTCTTGACCCTGTGCCCCATGGGAACAGTCCAGCCCGAACTGCCAAGCCAGGTCCTCCCTGGACTGGAAACAAGCATCCTAGGACCGGTTTCGGGCTTTCAGCCCTCATCAGCCAGGATAGCTTGATTCCAGTGGCATGGAGAGCAAGGGACTCACGTCTGAGCATACCCTTCCCACTCGGGGTGACAAATGCAAAAACAACAATTGATGGACAGAATGCAGAACAATGTCATACATTCACCCCAGTACAGAGATCTGGGCCTAAATCCATCGTTTTTTAGCTCACCATGCCATTCCAGTTTGAACCCAGCCATATGCAAATCAGTCTTGACCCTGTGCCCCATGGGAACAGTCCAGCCCGAACTGCCAAGCCAGGTCCTCCCTGGACTGGAAACAAGCATCCTAGGACCGGTTTCGGGCTTTCAGCCCTCATCAGCCAGGATAGCTTGATTCCAGTGGCATGGAGAGCAAGGGACTCACGTCTGAGCATACCCTTCCCACTCGGGGTGACAAATGCAAAAACAACAATTGATGGACAGAATGCAGAACAATGTCATACATTCACCCCAGTACAGAGATCTGGGCCTAAATCCATCGTTTTTTGCTCACCATGCCATTCCAGTTTGAACCCAGCCATATGCAAATCAGTCTTGACCCTGTGCCCCATGGGAACAGTCCAGCCCGAACTGCCAAGCCAGGTCCTCCCTGGACTGGAAACAAGCATCCTAGGACCGGTTTCGGGCTTTCAGCCCTCATCAGCCAGGATAGCTTGATTCCAGTGGCATGGAGAGCAAGGGACTCACGTCTGAGCATACCCTTCCCACTCGGGGTGACAAATGCAAAAACAACAATTGATGGACAGAATGCAGAACAATGTCATACATTCACCCCAGTACAGAGATCTGGGCCTAAATCCATCGTTTTTTAGCTCACCATGCCATTCCAGTTTGAACCCAGCCATATGCAAATCAGTCTTGACCCTGTGCCCCATGGGAACAGTCCAGCCCGAACTGCCAAGCCAGGTCCTCCCTGGACTGGAAACAAGCATCCTAGGACCGGTTTCGGGCTTTCAGCCCTCATCAGCCAGGATAGCTTGATTCCAGTGGCATGGAGAGCAAGGGACTCACGTCTGAGCATACCCTTCCCACTCGGGGTGACAAATGCAAAAACAACAATTGATGGACAGAATGCAGAACAATGTCATACATTCACCCCAGTACAGAGATCTGGGCCTAAATCCATCGTTTTTTTGCTCACCATGCCATTCCAGTTTGAACCCAGCCATATGCAAATCAGTCTTGACCCTGTGCCCCATGGGAACAGTCCAGCCCGAACTGCCAAGCCAGGTCCTCCCTGGACTGGAAACAAGCATCCTAGGACCGGTTTCGGGCTTTCAGCCCTCATCAGCCAGGATAGCTTGATTCCAGTGGCATGGAGAGCAAGGGACTCACGTCTGAGCATACCCTTCCCACTCGGGGTGACAAATGCAAAAACAACAATTGATGGACAGAATGCAGAACAATGTCATACATTCACCCCAGTACAGAGATCTGGGCCTAAATCCATCGTTTTTTAGCTCACCATGCCATTCCAGTTTGAACCCAGCCATATGCAAATCAGTCTTGACCCTGTGCCCCATGGGAACAGTCCAGCCCGAACTGCCAAGCCAGGTCCTCCCTGGACTGGAAACAAGCATCCTAGGACCGGTTTCGGGCTTTCAGCCCTCATCAGCCAGGATAGCTTGATTCCAGTGGCATGGAGAGCAAGGGACTCACGTCTGAGCATACCCTTCCCACTCGGGGTGACAAATGCAAAAACAACAATTGATGGACAGAATGCAGAACAATGTCATACATTCACCCCAGTACAGAGATCTGGGCCTAAATCCATCGTTTTTTAGCTCACCATGCCATTCCAGTTTGAACCCAGCCATATGCAAATCAGTCTTGACCCTGTGCCCCATGGGAACAGTCCAGCCCGAACTGCCAAGCCAGGTCCTCCCTGGACTGGAAACAAGCATCCTAGGACCGGTTTCGGGCTTTCAGCCCTCATCAGCCAGGATAGCTTGATTCCAGTGGCATGGAGAGCAAGGGACTCACGTCTGAGCATACCCTTCCCACTCGGGGTGACAAATGCAAAAACAACAATTGATGGACAGAATGCAGAACAATGTCATACATTCACCCCAGTACAGAGATCTGGGCCTAAATCCATCGTTTTTTGCTCACCATGCCATTCCAGTTTGAACCCAGCCATATGCAAATCAGTCTTGACCCTGTGCCCCATGGGAACAGTCCAGCCCGAACTGCCAAGCCAGGTCCTCCCTGGACTGGAAACAAGCATCCTAGGACCGGTTTCGGGCTTTCAGCCCTCATCAGCCAGGATAGCTTGATTCCAGTGGCATGGAGAGCAAGGGACTCACGTCTGAGCATACCCTTCCCACTCGGGGTGACAAATGCAAAAACAACAATTGATGGACAGAATGCAGAACAATGTCATACATTCACCCCAGTACAGAGATCTGGGCCTAAATCCATCGTTTTTTAGCTCACCATGCCATTCCAGTTTGAACCCAGCCATATGCAAATCAGTCTTGACCCTGTGCCCCATGGGAACAGTCCAGCCCGAACTGCCAAGCCAGGTCCTCCCTGGACTGGAAACAAGCATCCTAGGACCGGTTTCGGGATCAATTTATGTTTGGGTGCAGTATTGAAAAAGTCAGGGAGTAATTGTGGCAGAGAGATGTGCCTACTCTTGAAGAAGTTTTAACAGTTGCTAAGCGAATTGAGCATTCTCTTAAATGTGTAGCTGTCATAAAAATGGATTCTGAGAAGGATCTCAAAGTTCATGTGGTTAAAGACACAACTGAAAAGAAAATTTTAGATGATAAAAAAGAAGTTGTTAAAACATGGACGGAGAGAAAGTGTTATAGGTGTGGTAAAGCTGGGCATCTTGCCAATGACAAAAAGTGTCCAGCACTTAACCAAACTTGTTCTAAATGTAAAATAAAGGGACACTTTACAGCGTTATGTAAAACTAGATCCAACCCTAAGGTTAAGGAGATGAAAATGTATGAAGGTGCTATGGGTGGATCTAGCTCTGAAGATTTTGAATGTGGACAGATAATAGTTCAGGTCGAAAATAAAACCACTAACAAATCGTGTCCTTTTGATGAGATCATGGTTGAAGGGGAGAGGACTATAGTATTATTTGACTCTGGTGCTAAGATCACTATTATCTCTAATGAATTTTACAATAATAACTACATTAATGAAAGCTGACATCATTCCATTAGCATATGGGGGTGAGCCTATTAAACTACAAGAGTATTTTGTGGGGCTCATAGAATATAAGGACAGATTGGTATCTGGGCAAATTTATGTCTCGAAGAAAGGAGATAGTATAATTAGCTGGTGTTTCTAGATCCTAATTCTGATCCACCTATACAACTTAGAGACAAAGTTCAATCGGTGGAGAAAAACAGTGATGATGAATTTGTATACGATTTGAAAGCAGAATTTCCTGATGTCTTTAAAGAAAATGTAGGATGTTTAAAGGGCTACCAGCATAAAATTCAGTTAAAGAGTGATGCCATACCTGTGTGTTGTAAAGTTAGGAATGTGCCTCTCTCTTTTAGGGAAGACATGAAAAAAGAAATTCTAAAACTGAAGGATTGGGATATCATAGAAGAAGTCGAGGGATCTGAATGGTTGGCTCCGGTCGTTGCAGCACGCAAACCCAATGGGGATTTGTGTCCTGCATTGATTTGAGACAGCTCAACAAATCTGCTGTGGTAGATCGATACCCTTTACCTAATATTACTAAATTATTAGTGTTACTTGATGGTGCAAAGGTCTTCAGCACCGTTGATCTTACATCTGTTTACCATCAGATTGAGGAGTCATGCAGAGACTATATATATCTTTTATTACACCTTTCGGCGCATTTAGATTTATGAGGATGTCATTTGGGTTGGTGTCTGCTTCATCCGTGTTTCAGCAAGTGATGGAAAAGGTGTTAAAGGGCCTTCCTAGTGTATGTATGTATCAGGATGATATTTTAATTTATCCTAAAGGTGTGGTTGAGCTCGACTTAAGGCTTAAATCTGTTTTGAAGAATCTATGCAAACAATCTCACTGTCAAAGCGGAAAAGTGCAAATTTAGATCTAACTCAATTAATTACTTGGGACATAACTGGTGAAGGAGTTAAACCTAAAGCTGACTTGATTAACACCATCACAAAAATGTGTACATCTACAAATAAACCTGAATTAATAAAACTTTTCAGCATGATTGAATACTATGCAAAATTTGTGATGGGTTTTGCTAATGCTACTGTCAACATGAGACATTTCTTGCGCAAAGGTGTAGATTTTGTGTGGTCCGATCTCTGTGAAAAAGAATTTGTTGCCATCAAAGAAAAACTGAATCAAGCACCTTCTCTTAAAAGCTTTAAACCTGCAAACAATTCCATTTTAGTTACAGATGCGAGTGAGAAAGGCTTAGGAGCTGTGTTAAAACAAAGTGGTCCCAATGGTATGCAAACTATAATGTTCTTGTCAAGGAGTTTGAGGGATCCCGAAGAGAGGGAGTCTCTGGGAATAAAAAAACAAAAAAAATTATTTGGGGTTTAGATTTTGAAGTACACACAGATCACAAACCTTTGGTTGAGATTTTTAGTAAAAAGGGTTTGGATTTAATTTCTAGTAGGATAACTAAATGGATTATTGGTTTACAAGAATATAGTTTTATGCTCAAATACATTCCTGGAATTGACAACGGTTTAGCTGATGAGTTGTCACGTCTAGTTACCAAATGATTATATGCAAGACGATAGTTCTGATGATAATGATGAGTTGGTGTGTGTCGTGGATCATGATATCATTTTAGAGAAAAGATGGTCTGATGAATTGGCTCTTGATGTAACCTTGTGTGAGGTGATGTCTTTGGTTTATAAAAGGTGGAATAGTAATAAGGAGGGTTCAGAATTTACAAAACCATTTGGGGTCATACGTAATGAGCTGTCTGTAGAAAATGGTTTGTTGTTTCATGGCACGAGATTAATTCCACCTAACAGTTTTAGAAAGGAGTTGATTGACTTGGTGCACTCCTCTCATTCAGGTTTATCTAAGAGTAAAGAAAGATTACAGATGTCATATTGGTGGCCTGGAATGAATAAAATGGTGGAACATGTTATAAGAGATTGTATTCCATGCGCTCTGAGTGATAAGTCCAAGTGTACACATATACAACCCATGGTTTTAAGAAGGCGTCCTAGTGGGCCCTGGCAAGACGTTGTTTTAGACATGTTTGGCCCCATACATGAATGAATGAAATTAAATTTCTATAGTGCGTAGCTACCCTGAGGCCTCCTAGCGCTTACGGAGATGGCAGACAGATAGGCACGTCATGTTAGTGCGAAGTACTGAAATGATGGGTTTTGAGAAGTTTACAGAAGGCCAGTATGTTTGGTTCCCCTCGGAGAGTAGGGGGGAGAGGATTCCAGAAATTGGAAGCATTCAGGGAGAAAGAGCGTCCACCCCATCTAGATCTTCGTACTTTCCTTGGGGTGGCGAGAAAAGCGGAGTTAGAACGAAGACTCCTGGCAGGTTGGTATGGGGTGACCAGGGACTGGATGATGGCTGGGCCTGATTTCCAAATAGATCTATGGGCCAGGCACATGGCCTTAAAATGTATCCTAGCCCGAATTGGGAGCCAGTGAAGATTCCTCAGTGCAGGTTTCGCTGATTGTCTCCGAGGAATCTGGAGAAGTTGGCGAGCCGCACAATTCTGGATCACTTGTAGTTTCTGGATTGTGGACTGAGGGGCGCCCAGATACAGCGCATTCCCGTAATCCAGGCGGGACAGTATAAGGGCTTGCACCATAATCCTTCTTGCCTGGAAAGGGAGCAGGGGAAGGATCTTTCTTAGCATTCTCATTAGGCCAAAACATGGTAAGGAATCACAAACATTTTTATTAGTAATTATTGATATGTATTCAAGGTGGCCTGAGGTTTTCTTTTTATCTGTTCTGTTGTTGATTCTAATAGTGTTATTCAATGTTTGAAAAGTGTATTTTCTAGGGAAGGTTTGCCAGTATCCATTTTAACAGACAATGGTGTACAATTAGTTTCTAAGGAGATGGAAGAATTTTTATCTTCTAGAGGTATTGTGCATAAAATATATTCTCTTTACCATCCCGAGACAAATGGCATGGTTGAGAGATTTAACAAAGTCATAAGGGAAACCATTGCCCTAGCCAAATCCATGGCTTTAGACTGGAAGAAAGAGGTCGCGATGAAGATAGAAGAGTATAGGTTATCTCCACATGCAACGAATGGAAAAACGCCCCTCTTATTGTTTTGTGGTAGAGTGCCAAATACATGTGTAGAACCCTATTGGGTTAACAAATATGAATTGGAAAAGGGGAAGGAGAGTATATGTGATAAAAAAGTAATACAAAGAATGGAGGAAGAAAAGGCCAGACAAAGGAAAAAATATTTTGATGCCAAGAAAGTTGTAAAGAAAACTGAAGTAAAAGTGGGTGATTGGGTTATGATTAAGCATTCTGGTATGCTAGGAAGCTCTTTATCCAAATTCATGAAACCCATCAAAGTTATTAAGATTTTTAACAATGCAATACAAACGCAAGATCATCGCATTTGGAACTTATGTAGAGTGGTGGTGGATAAGGGTAATCTTGACAATGATGAAAATGTTGATTCATCTAATGAAGATCATACTTTCACTTATCCTAATCTCATTGTGGATAGAGCATCTAAGAATGTTAGAAGTTCATCCAGGTTAATTAAGCGACTTGGATATCTCTCAGCTTTTGTTTAAATATTAATGCTTTGTTTACTATTATTCTTATATTTAGTTTTAGGTAAGGGAGATGTGTGGTATTTCACTTCTCTAGTTATTTAAGCATTTATCTTATTAATACTTCATGCCATGTTAGAATGGAATCCTAGACATGGCATGATGTTCTGAGCATGAAAAGGTTCTGTATTAGATCAGTTTATGCTGTTGCCTGCTTGCTGATGGATGGGATTATTCTCTTGGAATACACTTCTTGAAAATAGCATTCCTGAGTCCTGAATTTATTATCCAGGAATGCTTCATGATGCTTTTAGGACTAGCAGAGAGTACCAATAGGGAACAGTAACAGTCCTCTAATTCATTATTATATATCATGTTGTGCCTGCACTCAGAGTATAGAGGGGCCCTAAACGACCGCATGGTGGCCCGTATCTCGGCTTTACTGGCTGCAAGCCATAACAAGTGCCATCAACTGGTGGCTCAAATTTAAATATTACCCAACAGGCAAGCCTCAGACATGCCAAGTAAGGAATTAGAAATCATCTTAACAAGGCTCTCAATACACTCTGTCAGAAGATGAAAACAGACAAACAAGATCATGCCAAGTGCAAGAACCCAGGCTTAGCAATCCTGCACCTAAAGCAACTATCAATTATGGAAGGATCTACCTTATGCAGCAAAGTCAATGCAAAGCAGACACAATGGAGGAAATACCAAATGTAGTAAATTGTGTTTCTATGTAAGAGACACTCTCTTGGTTTGTTGGCATGACTTAAAACCCATTGAGCATCCGTAAGCGGATATCCCAAGTCCGTTTCTCAGACTGGCCAGGATGGCAAATGTCTACTGTCAGACAAAATAGAGTACATATTGGATACCAAATGCTTGCGTTGTGGTACCGCGGGGATTTATTGGACCAGATTGTATGTTACGGTTAGCTCAAGGAACTTAGGAAGCATATCCTTTGTAGCATTATGTAGCCTAAAATAGTAAAATAGGGTTAGAGGGGAGACTTGACTTTTCAATCACAATTGGTCTAAATGTGTCAACATAAAATGACCCAGTATCTTGATTACGAGGTCCTCAAACTACTTAATGAATCTGCCTTCAAATGTCACTTCCAAGCCCTGCACACAAGCAAGATGAAAAGCAGAAGAGAAAGGTGAGGCGCCTCCCTTGAATTGTTGTAGCCTATACCAAGAAGTTAATGTGTATTCGCGGCTAATTTTGCGTCTAGAGCTTTGCAATTACTAAGTACGGTGGATAGCTGCATCCCATTCTATGCCATTATGAGCTCTATTTTAAGGTGCGGTAGCTGAAGGAACAAGGCACACATATGTGGAACTGAGTAAAGTAAACCTCTGCTTACCTATAATATTCTGGTGGAATACCTCTGTTGGCACAGAAGGACATCCCAAAGCTACAACTCTGGGGGCCTCCAATTTGGCTCAAAAGGACCCATGTATTTTCACTATGCAGCAGTGAACAATATAGTCATGTACCAAATACCGCTGGACGCACAGAGCTTAGATTTTGTCCATTAACCGGCAGAAAAATTTGTCATACACTAGCAAAGCAAAAATAGCAGAAATAGTAACAAAACATTGTGAACAGAAGGAAGGGGTGCATCAAACCAAACCAGCACTTCTTGAGAACAAATGTATATTTTAGGTTCACACGTGCGTCTCATAGCGAAATATCCAAATACATGTTTGCATATAAAATGGTGCATGCACGTCAGGTCTCATCTGAAAACGAATGCATTCAAAGTACCAGTACCAGATTAAAGACCAACACGGAGAATAGAAACAAGATGTAGGCATTTCTTTTTACCTTTTTTAGTATTACTTCGCTTGGAATGGTATTAAAATGCAGATAGCAAAGCAAATCAAAGTGTTGGAGTGCAGAAAACAAGCAGACCATAGCTGCGATGTTAAAGCAGGACAGTGGTTTGGAAACGGAGGAGCTCTTATGAATATACATGTCGCTGGGTTGGCTGTCCTAGCCCGATATTTCACTAGAAGTGATAAGGCACTGCTGTGTTACAGATAAGGAAATGTAAAGTAGGTGTGTAGAAGTGTGTGTTGCTCTTCTGTTTTTGGCAGGATATGACCTGCTGCTGAAGGAATGGATAGCGATTGAAAGGTGTTAATTGAGGAGCAGAGCACCAGCCGCAACTACCTCCACAAGAGGGGGAGTGGTGGGAAACTTGGACTGTGACAGAGAAGAGTAGGAATCGGGGAAATTAAGATTCCTGGGTAAAAAAAACAGCCATTTTCAAGTGTGCAGCGGAGCACCTTAACTTGTGCTACTTGTCATGCATTTGGTCCTATTCCGGCATCTGGCTAGTTATTTACCCACAGTCTGGGCTACACTTGCACGTTTCGAGCTAATTTATATCTTACAAATAGTGGGATCTTGAGCATGGCACGCTTGTTTCCCTCGCATAGAGGCAAGAGGTTGAGCTGCTGTTCCATTACTTCAAAGTAACCTATTTTTCACCAAGGGAGCAGGACGGAAAGTGAGGGCTGTGCTACATTAGAAGCCACTGTAAATTAGCAGTGAATAACAGAACTACCCCTGCCGGTCAAACGTGGCATCCGGGGTCAACTTTTCTCAGTTAAGAAGTATGCTTACAGCCTTGTTGCTCCTACATGTGGGCTAATGCATCAGTTTCGCCTAAGTGATGACTGATACGCTGTTTTATCAATCACCATCTGGGACGAAGGAAAGAGCTCCCTGCCTGAAAAGTATCACGGGAGTGGAGAGGATGTGGTGCAGCGGCCAGCACTGCTGACTCGAGAGCTGGGGATCCGTGTGAAGAGTCTAGGTGGCGCAACTTCTTGGGATTCTGGGCAAATCACTTAATCCCTCAGGGTGATGAATTGGGCTATATAAATCTGCTAATTTAAAGTATCATGCAAGACGATAAAAGCAGAAATAGGCAAAACTTTATGAAAAATAGTTCCACCAAAGCGGATATTAACAGTATTTCGGCTCAAGGAAACTGATAATGGAAGCAGATGAGAAACAGACATTGGTGAATGCAGGAAAATATGCTACAGCCAATAGAAATGGAGGAAAGGTAAACGGCAAGCACAGGATCCAAGGAAAAGCCCGTAAACCAGGGGGTGGGATGTAAGCCCCTTTTAAGATTTATATTAAAAACAATTGATTTCACAAGCACAGCGCAAGCGAAACCTAAAAAGGAATCTGAAGAGCTCTAAACTCCTAGATAATGAATGATGTTCACACACCATTTAAAATCAATATCATCTCCCAGGGGCATGCGCTCCGACATGCGTTAATGAATGCTTTGCCCTGTAAAGCTTCAGGCTCACCACTTAAATCCGTCATGATTAGGGATTGGTTAAATTGAGGATTTTTTTTATATAGAACAGTATCTCATCTATCTATGGACTTATAATATGTTTATTCAGAGTTGTAATGATTTTTCTATAGGAATTAAACTTGCATACAAGGCTTGCTCAATAACAAGAGTAACAAGCATTTGCAATGCAATAGGTCTTGCATTACTGATAGTTTGAGGTACTGGCGTTGCAAATAATAATGCAAAACCAATAGCTTATACTTTTAGTAATGCGAGACCTAGTGCATTGCAAATGCTAGCATAGTGAGCCAGGAACCAGCAGTTTATGTCTCAGAGCAGTACCACAAGCAGTTCCTAGAGGTCTCTAGTGAGCAAAGCACCAGCACTGCTTGTCGAGGTGCAGCACCACAAGCTGCTCCTAGAGGTCCCTAGTGAGCATCATAAACTTTGAAGATATGGTAAATCCATCCTACCCATTATGCATTGCATGCAAGACAGAACCACGAGTATATTCAAATAGCTATGTCCATATATACAATTAGTAGTTTTGAAATGTGACAAAAGAATTATATTAATTCCGGGTTAGGTTGTACTCTATGTGGAGCTGATGAAGGGAAATTTATAGAAGGCCTAATATAAGTGTGAGATGTGGTAGGTGTAGTACAGCAAGCTGCTCCTAGAGGTCCCTAGTGAGCAGCGCACCAGCACTGCCAGTACCGCAAGCTGCTCCTAGAGGTCCCTAGTGAGCAAAGCGCCAGCACTGCATGTCTAGATGCAGTACCACGAGCTGCTCCTAGAGGTCCCTAGTAAGCATCAAACTTTTGGTCACATATGGTACTCCCATAATGCATTGCATGCAAGACAGTACCACAAGTACATTCAAGTAGTTATGTCCATATATACAATTAGTAACTTTGAAATGTGACAAAAGAATTATATTAATTCCGGATTAGGTTGTACTCTATGTGGAGCTGATGAAGGAAAATGTATAGAAAGTCTAATATAAATGTGAGATGTGGTAGGTGCAGTAACGCAAGCTGCGCCTAGAAGTCCTTAGTGAGCATCATAAACTTTGAAGATATGGTAAATCCACCCTACCCATAATGCATTGCATGCAAGACAGTACCACAGTATATTCAATATATACAATTAGTAGCTTTGAAATGTGACAAAAGAATGATTATATTAATTCCGGATAAGGTTGTACTCTATGTGGAGCTCCATGCCGTCCACCTCTCTGATCACAGAGCAGTCAGTTTTGAGGGGGAACTTACAGGGAAGTGCTCTGCTGGCCCAGGATCGCGGAAGCTGAACTGCTAGTTGCTGGAAAACGAGGAGTTAGTGGCGAACCTCAGAACTGTGTATGTAGAGTGGAGGAACACGAAGGACTTCTTTCACACCACCAGCGAGTGGTGGGAATGGGTGCAGGACAGGTTCTGCAGCTTCTACCAGGATCAAAGTAGATCTGCTGCACGGGAAAAGAAGAGGGTGTTCAGGAAGCTGCAGAGCAAACTGCATCAACTGTACGAACTCGAGCTCAGGGGATGGGACATGGATGACGACTTGGAGGAAACCCGAAGAGGGCTCACAGAGCACTTTAGGGAGGAATCCAAGAAAATCATCTTCCGGACCAGAACCGAGAACCTCGAGAAGGACGAGAAATGCAACTCGTTCTTCTTTAAGAAACTTCACTCAGCCAACACACCACTGGTAGAGCTTCAGGACTCGGAGGGCAACCTCCAAAGTGAGAAGGAGGAAGTCATAAGAGTTATAACTGACTTTTATGGCGAACTCTACTCACCGAAGTTTTCTGATAGAGCCCAGGCGAGTAATTTCCTGGAGGGCATCTCAAAGACAATGGGTCCAGTAGAGAGAGAGGGCCTGAACATGCCCTTCACCCTAGAAGAGCTGCACTTGGTCGCCAGGACCTCCAAGAGACGCAAGACACCTCGGAATTATGGTCTCCCAGTGGAACTTTATGTCAAACTGTGGGACCTGATCGGGCTGGACTTGCTGGACCTCTACGAGGAAATGGTGGGCAAGGGCAGTATGCCGCAATCCCTGCGAGAGGGTATGATAACACTTTTGTACAACAGAAGGGAGAGAGAGAAGACCTCAAGAATTGGAGGCCTGTAGCTCTCCTCAATGTGGATTACAAGATTCTCGCGAAGGTGGTGGCAAACCGCCTAAAGAAAGTGATAGCGTAGTAAGTTCACCCTGGCCAGTCCTGTGGGATACCGGGTCGGCAAATCGCGGACAGTCTGGCCCTGGTCCGGGACACGATCGAGAATGTAAAGGGCCGCAGGGTCCCAATGGCCTTGGTCAGACTGGATCAGGAAAAGGCGTTTGACCGAGTTTCCCATGAGTTATTGGACCGAACACTCAGAGCACTGGGACTGGGGGACTTCTTCTGTGACGTGGGGATCATAATGCATAGAGACATCTCCAGCACCGCGTTGGTAAATGGCTGGAGAAGCGACCCCTTCCCCATCCTATCAGGGATGAGGCAGGGCTGCCCTCTTTCCCCCCTCCAGTTCATCTGTGTGATTGAGCTCCTCGCTGAACGCATCCGGCAAAACAAGAACATCAGAGGAGTGAAGGCACCAGGAAGCAGGGGACAAGGTGAAGTCAAGTGCTCCCTCTACATGGACGACGTCTCAGTCTTTTGCAGACCATCTGTGAAAGAGCTGGAGAGGACCTGTATCGAGTTGGGAAAGCGTCAGGAGGAAAGATCAACAGCGCATAGTCGGAAACCCTACTCTTCTAACACTGGACGCCCACCCGAGACCCTCTGCCATTCCCCATCAAGCAGGACTTCCTGAAGATCCTTGGAGTCTGATATGGCAGAGAAGGTGCAGCGGAAAAGACATGGGAAGAGAGACTGGTGAAGATGTGGCGGAAGCTAGGACTCTGGAGCCTCCGGAAGCTGACGATCGAAGGGAAGTCTTTGGTCCGGCAGAACGAGACCCTGCCAGTGCTCCAGTACATCGCTCAAGTGTGGCCTGTGCAGACCCGAAAGCCAACACAAGAATGATCTTCTACTTCATGTGGAGCTCAAAGATGGACAGAGTGAAGAGAGCGGTGATGTTCAAGACCCATGACTAGAGAGGCAAGAGTGTGCCAGACATGACACCATCCTGATGGGAATCTTCGTGTGCCACTGCGGGAGGAACCCCGAGGACCGAAAATGAGTGCCATGTCGGCTTTCTAATGGCACGCTTCATTCCGGTTGCCAACGTGGAGGCGCCAAACATGGGCAGAGTGGGTGAGCGCTGTTCCGTACAACTGGGAGACCCAGTGGTTCTAAAAAGAAGTGGAGAAGTTTGTGATGGAGTTCGGGTTGGAGACTGCCGACCCAGCCACATGGACCCCAAAGCTTGTCCAACGCCAGATATGAGCAAAGGACATCAGCGAACCGATCAACACCCTTCCCTCTTCCACAGGGGACCGTAGCATCCAAGCGCCTGATAAACCAGCACAAAGACGTCGCCTGGATGCCATCCAAGGAGGACTTCCCGTAAGACCCTTCATGCATGGAAGAGGACTCAACCAATTTCGGTCCTGCCAGAGAGGCTGCACCAGGGACGAGAGGACATACCATCTCTTCTGGAAGTGCACGTACGCACAAGACCTGCTGAAGGCCCTGGGCACGGAACTTAGGGCCTGGATACCTACTTCATGCATCACCGTGGACTCTGTGATGTATGGTTTGTTCCCAGGGACATATGCACTAGGTGACCTCCAGGGCTGCTGGAGGCTCCTGTGCTGTTTTATAGATGTTTTTCTGTTTTCCAGAAATAACCTGGTAGTAGGGAAGAAGGAGACATCGATCCTGGTGTGTCGTAAGATAATCCACAGCCTTCTGCATGACTATGCTGCACTGGACGGATAAGATGAAGATGACGACAATGACTGAGGACCCAAAGGGGTCCCCTTGTGCCTTTGCACAGGGGGGGGCCGTACAGGGGGCCACTAACCTGTTTTTGTCCTTTTTTTTCAACCCAGGATCTGGTTGGCGACTGGGGAGAGGAGATGGCGGATGAAGACAGGTGGAGCAAATGTAGTTATTTACTATATTACTAACGTGACCTTTTCCCTTCACAGGTAAAAGATCAATGGGATAGCTTGCACACTTGTTGCACGTTTGCTACCAATGACTGATGAATAAATAGGGTGTTGTGGAAGGTGACAATTGATGTATCTAAACCAGAAACGACGCACTGACAAGAGGACAGTACCACAGTCCATTCAATATATACAATTTCTAGCTTTGAAATGTGACAAAAGAATTATTATATTAATTCCGGATTAGGTTGTACTATATGTGGGGCTGATGAAGGAAAATGTATGAAAGGGCTAATATAGATGTGTAGGTGCAGTACTGCAGGCTTAATACTTCTGTGTCCACCTTTGTCTCACCTCTGACAGCAGGGTGAAATACTCACGGGAGTGTCAAGGGCTATGTGAGGAAGCAGGATCAGTTACAGTGTCAGGAGTTTTGGCTTAAGACTTGTTAGACCTGGCATCTTTGGCGTGGTTACCCCTGACTTTTTGCCTCTACCTCCTGTATTTTTGATGCTATGCTGGATTTCGTTTTTGCTGGTTTAGATGCTTTGGGCACTTTGCCACTGCTGATCAGTGTCAAAGTGCAAGTGCTCCCTTGGTAAATTGTTCTATTGATTGGTTATCCATGATTGGTATATTTGTTTCACCTGTTAGCCCCTAGTAAAGTGCACTGCGTGTGCCAGGGCTGGTGATTCAAATGCTACTAGTGGGCTGCAGCACTGATTGTGCCACCCACAGGAGTAGCGCTAAAATGATGTCTTAGGCCTGCTTGCAGTGCCTATGTGCAGTCCAGGACTGCCATGTCGACCTGGCCAGTGCACCCACTGACCAGGCCTTTTCCTTCCCTTTCTGTACATGTCAGGCATCCCTATGGTGGCCCTAGGTACCCCCCTGGGCTGGGTGCAGTGTATCTGAAAGGTAGGGCATGTACTGAGGTGTGTAACATGCCTTGGTAGTGAATTACAGCCATTTTCGTTTTTCACTGCTGAGAGGCTATCTTGCCCATAGGATAGAATGGGGAAGGCTGTTTACATGCCTATCTTCCCAGAAGGGCAAGATAGAAAATCCAAGTTTGGTATCTCTGTGTTCAGAATTTAATTATACATCTTTTTAGCAAGATGGTTTTTAAATTCACTGTGTGAGAATAGCACTTTTTAGAAAGTAGCTATTCTCCTGTTTAACCTTCCTGTGTGCCTGTGTGCTGGTTGGCTGACTGGTGTCATGTGATGGGCCAGGTGGCTCCAGGAGCCTGGATGAGTCAGCAGCAGGGTGAATAGGGAGATCTGCTTTAGATGGGTGGGAGGAGTAGTCCCTGGGTTTGAATAGGGCTGTCCCTGGCAAACACAAAGCTGACTCCACCCCCTGCTGGCCAGGCTGAGGACTCTGCCTCTGCTGGCACAAAGAAGGCTCCACCTCCTCCTGAGCGTCTAATGACCCTGCCCCTCACTCTGAAAGAAACCAGGTGCTCCAGGGCAGAGCACACCCAGGAACCGGTTTGAGCAGGGGAATCCCCCCACTGAAACACAGAGAGACAAAGACTTGGAGGGGTAGAAGAAGAGGACCCCAGACACCTAAACTTTAGATCACTTTGGAACTAAGAAGAAACCTCTGCCAAGGAGAAAGCTGGAAGGAACTGAAGAGGAGAAGACTGCCTGCTTGCTGTTTTGCTTTGCTGCCAAGGAGAGGGGAAGGACTTTGCTGTGTCCCCTTCTTTTGATTCTGATCTCCAAGGGCCTGAGAAGAGCTGGCTCCCTGTTAAGAAGTCCCAGGAACAAAAGGACTTCACCACCAGCTCCCCTGGAACTCTGCTGAGAGAGTTCTGACCTGCCTTGGAGTGCTTGCCCAGTCTTGGGGCCTCAGGAGGTCGTTTTGCTGTGTTTTGGGAGCTGGGAAGCAGAAGCGTGAAAAGAGTAACTGGTACCCAACGCATCATCCGATTGCGTGTCGCAAGAACGAGAGTGCGTGGAAAATTTCATCGCGGCACCATCGCAACACGCAGGGTCCCCGCATCGCCGAGTGCGTCGAGCATCGTCCCGAAGCGTGAAGATTCCTGACATTGCGAGGGTCGTCGCAGAACCAGTTTGCGAGCCGCACCACTGCCGGTGCGTGAAAGTCTCCAGTCATCGTGTGCGTCGACGCAGAGTCCCGTTCCGTGGCGCATCGAGAGTTGCGGCGCCGGAAGGCAACGCTGCGCCATGCATCGCACCACATCGAAGAGTGTCGCATCGAACCTGTGCGTGAAGCTTCCCCCCAAGAAACCTACGCAACGAAGGCCAAAGTCATCACATCCTCCCCTTACAGATCGGAGCCGGCGCATCCACCTCTGCTGCGTGAAGCAGGGCTGCTGCAAAGCCTCCCCAGGATCTCAGGAGTATCGCATCGCCTTTGCCATCTTCCTTGTTATAGCTTTTGGGAACCTTATCGCAACTACAGGTACTGTTGGGCACGAGAGTGTCGCATTTTGGGCATTGAGAGTCGCATTGTGCAGGACACTGATTTTGACATCCTGGAGTACTTTCTGCAAACTCTTTTTTTTTTTTTTTTTTTTTTTTTTTTGAAACCGTTTATTGCATCCATAAAAAGGTTACAGGTATGGGCCTACAACCGCACGGCCGGCCGCTAAAGCATCACAAATATAGTACATACAGACAGTAAAGGTCTCTCAGCGGTGTACAGTAGAAACACAGGAGTAATCAACGGTGCAGGCCTCACGGCGTCCTGCCACAGAGTACGGTTTCATTTTAAGGACTAACAACATCAACAAAAAACCACAACCGCAAGGCAACCCGAGATTCAAGATGACAACACTTGCTCCATAGTGGGGGATCCAGACTGGCAGGAAAGATCTGAAGAGGGGGATGGGAGGAGATCAAGGACTGGGGGGCCGTGTGCCCGCGGCCGAGCAAGAGGGTCCAGCTAGGGAGACGGAGCAGGCGAGGCAGCCGGCAGCTGTGGTGGCTCACAAATGCCCCCACGGTAGGCGTTCCAGGGGCCCCAGATTTTCACCCACGCCCCAGGCTTACCCCTCGCCACATACACCACCCTTTCACGGAACATACACCAATCCATGTGCTCTTTCCAGGCCGACACCGCAGGGGGCCTCTGGGATCCCCACAATTGAGCAATATCGCGTTTCGCTATCATGTATCCCAGAGTCACCCACCGCGTCTGCGGAACCGAGTAGTCATTCGGTTCCCATACATTCAACAAGCACCTCCTTGCTTCGGGCAGCAGCGCTACACGCGTGACCACACGCAGGACCTCATGCACACCACGCCAGAATCGCTCCACCTTCGGGCACTCCCACAGTATATGCATAAAAGTCGCCAACGCACCACAGCCACGCTTACACAGTCCGTCCACGGCAAAACCCATACGTAGAAGCCTCGGCCCCGTCACGTAGACCCGGTGAAGAATCTTGAGCTGGACGAAACGAAGGCGAGCCGGGATGGCCACCTCTTTCGGAGAGGCCACCGCGGACATCCAATCCTCGTCGTCCAGCTCCAGCCCGTCGGCCACCCAAGCCTCGCGTAGACTAGTTAACAGGCACGATCTATCATTAATCAGCTTCTTGTATATGAGGGAGATCGTGCTGTCCGGGACATGGCCATCCAGCACTCTGTCCTCCAGGGGGGAAGACTCCGGAATGGATGCAACATCCGGGAAGACGGAGCCCAGCGCATGGCGGACCTGCAGGTACCGAAAGTACTCACTGCCCTGCAGCTGGAACTCCGCCTGCAGCGTCTCAAAAGTTTTGAATCCCCCCCTCGTCCAGAGATCCCCCACTGTGCTGATTCCGATCGTGTCCCACTTCTCGAAGCCCTTCGATGTCCACAGGGAGCCCAGTCTCTCAGAGGCATACAGTGGAGACGCCCGGGTCAAACGGTCCTTCCACCCCATAGCTGCATTAGCCGCGTGCCAAACCCGCACCATTACACGCGTCGGTCCCGTCAGACGGGAGTCAGGCGCGCCAGAGTACAGCGCTCGATTGTAATCGCCACCGGGCAGGAGCATCTTGTCCATCTCGAATGCCGGGTTCAGGGCGGGCCCGTAAAGGCCATGATTAATTGCAGCTAGCTGGGAGGCCCAGTAATACCGTTTAATGTCCGGGAGGGCGACCCCTCCATCGTACCACGGGAGCGTCAGTTTAGCCAGAGCAATACGCGGCCTCCCGTCCCAGAACAGGCGCCGCTGAAGGCCCTCCACCTCACGAAAGTAGCGTGCCGGGACCATATCCATAGTGTTCTGGAGGGCGTAGAGGAAGCGCGGCAAGGACATCATTTTAAACAAGGCCGCTCGACCGAGCGGCGAGAGCGGGAGACGCCGCCAGCGCACCACATCCTCCTTCAAACGCTGGAGAGGGGGCAGCAGATTCCGCTCATAGCGGGCCTCCGGGTCAAGAGTGATATATATACCCAAGTACCGGAAACCCTGGGAGGCAATCTGGATCGGGCAGTCCCGCGGCAGGACCGGAGCCTCCCCGGAAAGCACGTAGACGCAGGATTTCGCCCAGTTAATGACTAGGCCTGAGTTGCGACCGAAGGAGCGCAAAACATCAACTAGGACGATCAGGGACTTGCGCGGGGAGGCGAGATACAAAAGGATATCGTCCGCGTAGAGGGACACGCGGTCCTCGTGCTCGGGGGTCCAGCGGAGACCACGGATGGAAGGGTGCCACCGCAGCCACTCCGCCAGGGGCTCCAGGGCCAGGGCGAACAGAAGAGGCGACAGGGGACAACCCTGTCGCGTGCCCCGCCCCAGCGCGAACGGGGTCGACACACGCCCGTTCACCACCACCTGCGCCATCGGGCCCGAATATAGTAATTTGACCCAGCTAATGAAACCCGGGCCGAACCCAAACTTCGCGAGCATCGCCCAGAGATATGGCCATTCGAGCGTATCAAACGCCATGGTGGCGTCCAAGGACGCCAAGATGGCTGGCTCCCGCACAAATGGGACACGCGCAAGCACGCCGTGCAAGCGCCGTAGATTAAGAGTTCTGCAAACTCTTGAACTATTTTTAAAGTAACCTTTTTAATTGTATGTTGGTTTGTCTGTAGTATTTGGTCTTGTGAAGTTTTTAGTAAAGATACCTTATTTTTCTAAAACTGGTGTGGAGTAAATCTGTGGTGTTTTCAATGTGTTACTGTGAGTGTTGGTACAAATACTTGACACCTTGCCTTTGATAGCCTAGACTGCTCAGGCCAAGCTACCTAGAGGGTGAGCAGGGGTTATCTTAACAGTGTATCCCCCTTTCCCTGACTAGAAGCAAGGGTCCCTACTTGGACAGAGGTACCTACCCAGCCAACTAGAGACCCCCATATCTAACAAGACTACAGCGCAGGGGCAATGTTTTGTACGCAACAGAATCTCCAATCTTCTTCGGTTTCTTGTCAAATTTGCCCATATCAGTGCAGGAAACCTAGTACTTTTTGACCAGGTCACTGCATGGCTCTCGTCCATTCTGCTTTTGCAGTGGGTTCATGTCCTATGGCTCTCTTGACCAAGTAACACTTTCATCCTGTCCGCTTATGCAGACGGTCATTCTTCCATAAAGATTCCACTCACTGGAACAAGGCTCTCAGCGTCTTTCATTTGCAAAGCTTCCCTGTTGACGTTCTATACAATGCTCCTGTTACATCTGTGTAATCCTAGGCCATGACACAGTCAGAGAACTCTACAAGTGCATTCCCAACCGCACAAATCTAAAAATAGTGTTAAAGCCTAAATTTTTATTTAAAATTTACCTTGGTTAACGTGGAAGACAATTTGCCCAACACTGTAAAATGTGTTTAAGTTTGTCATGACTATAGAGAAAACTATAGAAAATGTTTTCTTGAAATAGGAAAAATAAAACATGCAGCTTTAAACCATAGGAGAGAATGCTTTCTTGAACGTGTAGAACAAACGTGCAGCTTAAATAAAGTAGTAGGCTCTCATACTTAATGTGCTTCTATGACTAGGCCTGAAACTTTCTTTCGACTTCTGTTTCACATTTAAATAAAATACCTTTTAGAAATTGTTGAGCTAATCATCTCACTGCAAAATCGTTCATCACTTTAAAATGTGCTGCTCAAAGAGAAATTTATTTCTTGGCTTGCTTTACCATATGATTTCGTTATTTCTCTAAACAATGTACTTCGCTATATTTTAATAATGAATAGAGTATTGTATTGTTAATCTTACTGAATACATTGTTTTGCATAGTCTAATGAAGCCTTTACTAATAGAAATGTTTTATTGCTTTAGTCTAGCCCTTTGTCCACACAATGGGACACTGACAACAGCTAATAGAGTAGGCCTGCAGAGGTTCTCATGAGAACCTTCCCTCATGTATCTAGTGCAAGACATTTAGAAACTTTTAGAAAACTGCTCACCGGTATGAATTCTTACCCTGGGAAATGGGAGAAAAGACGTCAGACCATCGGAAGACCTGTTTTAATTGAGCAAGAATGGCTCAATCATGCTGAATATATACATGTTCCTAGTCAGAGAAAATTAATGCCAGAATGCCATCCTACCCTCTTTGCTTCATGCATTGTTTCCCTTATTCTTGCTTGAATTGCTGTGTGCTACTGATAATGGCAATTTCTTTTTACTCTGACCCTTTTGCAGGGAGACTTACGCCTCACGTTGATCATGGCTACTGTTTTTTTTTGTTTAACTCTCTTTATTGACATTTGTATTTAAACATTCCAGTACACAAATATGTCAAAAACCACAACTGCCAAGCGAGTACATTGCAGTAAACATTTGAGGAGTCCCTAATAACGATACCAAAAGTGCACCATATTGGTTATTGTAGGACTTGGCCTTTTTGGCTAAAGTTCCCTAAACTTTTTGCTTTCCCCCCAAGACCGTTTTCCTGACATAGAGTTGCCAATTTTGATGCTTTGGGTACTTTGACGCTGCTGATCAGTGTCAAAAGTACAAAAGTTCCCTTTGTAAAGTGCAATGGTAATTGGTTGGCCATGATTAGTTTGTTGGCCTTACTAGTAAAGTCCCTAGTTATGTGCACTATGTGTGCAGGGGCTAGTAATGCAAAGGAACGCAGAGAAGGGAACTCAGGCCTTCAGTGTAGTGCAAACACTTGTCAGGCTTTACTTTTCCTTTTGCATACACATGGGGCACCCCTGTGGTAGGTCCCAGCTAACCTCTGGGCAGGGTGGAGTGTAGGTAAAAGGCAGGAAATATACTGAGATGTGTGTTATGTCCTGGCAGTGAAAAACACTCCATTTTGTTTCTCACTGGTGAAAGGCCATTCTGCCCATAGGACAGAATGGGGGAGGCTGGGTATTGTGTTTTGGTAGCCTAGTTTCCTGTAAGTTTATAGTGGAGAGGTGAAGTTTAGTATATATGAACTCACAGTGTCATAACACATCTTTCTGTGAAAGTGGTTTTGTCACTGTGTGTTCAGAAAGCACTCTTTTAGAAAGTGGCTGAGTTTTGTGCTTTAAGCATTTCTGTGTGTCTCTGCTGAATGTGGATTGACTGTCTGGAACTGTGAGGTGAGAGGAGCTGGGAGAGGTCTTGACCCAGGGAGGGGTTGAGATGGCACTAGGCTGCCCTGCATCTGGATGGTAGAGGGGAAGGGAAGCCCGGGAGGTGAAAAGGTCTGGGCTGGTGCTATACACTAATTGAACCATCTCCTGCTGAGTGATTAAGGATCCAGACCCCCAGTATCAAAGGGAGAAAGGTGACACTGGGAGGGAGACACCCAGAACTGATTTAGGGAGGGGTCAGGGACCCCTGAGCACAAATAACTTCAAAGACATGAAGAGTATAACTAAGAGAACTGAAACCCTTTGAATTTGGTGCAGTTTTGAATGTCGAAATGAACAGGTAGAGTCTGCAAAGGCTTTGACCTCTTTCGTGGTCAAGAAGAACCTCTGCCAAAGAAGAAGTTGCTGAAGAGACTGCTGGATAGGACTGACCCCTTCTTCGTGATCTGGGTCTGGCCTGCAGTTTGTAGCTTTTACTAAGGAAGAGACTGAAGGGACATTGCAGTGGGTGGTGTCCGCCCCTTCTTGAACAGGACTGTGCTTTGTGCTGTGCCCTGAACCCCAAGGGCCCGAGGTGAGCTGGCTCCCTGTTTGGAAACATAGGAACATAAAAGTTTTCAGAGAAGTCCCAAGCAACACGGGGTGCGCGTGCTTTTGCAGCTTGAGACCCTCAGAAGTCGTGCCTTGTGATCGTGGGCACACAGGAGTAAACTGAGACGCGGATGCGCAATGAGCGTGTTGGGGTGCAGCCAGGGCGTTGGTGAAGAGCGCCTGGTCATTGTGTGCACCGAAGAAGAGAGGAGACTCAGATGCGCATGGTGCGTGTCATGGTGCAGCCCGAGGCGTTGGTGAAGAGCGCCTGGTCATCGTGTGCACCAAAGAGGCGAGTCTCGGACGCGCAGAGTGCGTGTCGCGGTGCAACCCGAGGCGCTGGTGAGGAGTGCCTGGGTGGGGTTTGCACTGAAATTAAATTAAGTCTCCACAGTGCTGAGGGCGGGTCTCGGTGTCTGCTGAGGGCGGGTCTCGGTGTCTACTGAGACCCCCGGAAGGAGGGCCAGGTCATCGGGCCCTTGGAGTGAAACAGTAGCAGCCCGGACCGGCAGCCCCAGAGGAGCTGAGCGGCCGGCCTGAGCTCGCCATGCCCATTTGACGGAGTTCTGGATCAAGGCCCAAGTCGCTGAAGGAGAGGAGAGTGGGGTCACCCCCCCCCCCCCCCCAGGTAACGTTGATCACCACCTGGGGTGGGGTGCGGGCCCGGGGGTCACTCTCTTGGCATCTCGCTTCTGTCAGCTACGCAAGCCTGTTGCTTCGGCTCGGATCTAGGCCTGTGCTTGCCCAAGGAGGGGCAGTACTGGGGCTGGAGTGAGAAGCGGTACTTTTGTGTCATCATTGATCCATGATTGGGGGCAACTGTTAACGGAGCACCTAAACTGTCACTTTGCATTACTGCTGCTAACGAACTATCGAACTGTCGTATCACGCCTGACCTCATTTGTGCCTGACGAACTACATGCTGGGTGCGCTACGCACTGCGTTCGTTTTCCCTTGCAGAGTACATGATTGTAACGTGGCGCATTGCATTATTTCTTCATCGCACAGTACAGAATTATTACGCAGTGCATTGCATTGTTTTTACATTGCACCGTACATGATTGTATATCGTGACGCATTGCTTTGTTTCGTCCTTGCACAGGGCAAACTGGTAGTGACACGCATTGCATTATTCCTTCTATTGCAAAGTACATGACTGTGGTGCTACGTATGGCATTGTTTCTCTATTGCACAGTACGAGGGTATATCGTTACGCATTGCAGTATTTCTTTCCTTTTGCAACGTGTGTGATTCTAGCAATACGACTTGCCTAACCTTTTGGGAACGGTTAGAAGTAAACTTAACTCTTGGTTAGAAGCGGTGGTTGGGATTAGAACCTACCAATCCACCAGAAGGAATACTACTCATAATTATATGTTGGTTTTGTATTGTGTGGTCATATCGTATATCTTCTTATATAAAGATTATACTAGTTTTATAAAAACTCGTGTGGAGTCTATTTCTGGTGACATCATTGGGTTGCTGTGAGTGTGGTTGCACATACTATACACTCGTGCCTTGGAGACAAACCTGGCTGCTCGTGCCAAGCTACTAAGGGGGTGAACTGGGCTATATCAGACGGTGTCCTTATTTAGCCAAACCTTGAAACGAGGGGTCCGGATCTCGCACCTGGCAACAGCGGTGTGGGACAGGGACTCCCGCCTCCAACATTTGTTGGCGGCGGTGAGGGACAAGGACCACCACTTCCAACAGTTATGGTATAGCAATGGTATCTACAGCTGAGGAGCGCTTGAGGAGCAGTGTGTTGAAATGTGTAGACTAAGCACTACTTATTGCGGTGTTGTAGTGTGCGCAACATTGCATCGTAGTGAACAGAGGGGATTGGATACAACATAATGAGGACAAAATAACTCGAATGAGGGAAAGGGAGAACCACCCTTGACCCAAGGCCCTTAAGTGTAACAACGACTAAGCAACTGCATGTGCAGCACATGAGGACCCCCTGTGTCAGAGAGATATGTAAAGATTACGTGAGGCAACCCCCTTTTATGACAACACGCTAGCAGGATTGGAGTGTACATGCGGCGCTGAGGTGACCTCTGCCGCTTCCCGCTTATCTGCTGAAGGCGTGGTTGACTTTTGAAATTTGATCACCATAGCCCCCCAATCTGTAGCAAGTGGGAACTTGCGAATTCCCAGTAAGTCCTCCCTTTCAAGTGCCATGCCCTCTGCCCTGGCCCAATTGAGCTGAGAATGGTGCCAGGCCAGCACTGGGGGCGCCACAGGGTTTTTACATCTTTTGGTGATCAGGCGCTTTGCGGTAAATAAACCCAAATCTAAGAATCGTGCAGCCGCCTTGTGTTTCTTGCTCCTCTTGATGAGATGTACACCTCCCAGAGGAAGGGTACTACTCGCTTGGTACATTGAAGCAAGGTGGTCGCCACGTCTGTTCAGTAATCCCCTAGTGCAGGGCAGGGCCAAAGAATGTGTAGGAGGTCTGCGTTGGTCAGGTGACACCTGGGGCAGACAACGGCTTGCCTATGAAATAACTTATTTATCTGGGCAGGGGAAAGGTAAGCGCGATGAAGAATAAAATATTGGATCTGCCAGAAGCGCTGATTGCGATGGACACTCGTGGGACTTTCTAATACGGCCACCCATTCCTTCTCTGATAAGTGTTTACCTAGGTCTTCCTCCCAGTATTGTTTCAAAGGGATAAGTGATATTGCCATGTGTTGGCGAAGTGAGGAAGCGAACCAGTGTATCAAGTACGCCTCTGTGCCCATTATATGCAGGTATTGCAATAAGGTGATGCGTGGGAGGTTCGGCCGCTAAATTGCCAACCTAGCTGAAAGTGAGGCTATGAGAGTGCGGTGCATCAGGAATTGACCCGGAGGTAGACCGTCATCGGAGATAAGGTCTGCATAGGCGATTAGTGCGCCATCCCTATAGCGGTCTCCTGTGTCATGTATGTCTGCAGCCTCCCATATACATAACTCAGCCGCTATGATGTGTGATCTCCCCTTTGGCGACCCCAGTAGAGGGATGGCAGGGGCATACGGTGTAGTGGCGTGAATGATGAATAAGCTTTCGCAGTAGCTTTGGAACCCTATGGAGAGCAACAGAGAATCCGGTTTCCTGGGTCTAGCACACGGGTGAAACAGTTGAAGCAAGTCATGAAGGGCAATGGGAGGTTGCAGTGTGGCGGTGTCTGTTAAGTGTCCTGATGCTAGCTATCTGGCTATCCATTGCAGCTGAGCTGCTAAGGAATAATGTTCCAAATTAGGCATTGCCAGTCCACCTTGTCCAGCCGTAAGGTGTAACTTCCTGATGGAGACTAGATGTGCCCCAAAGAAAATCCCTAACTTTTGCCTCAAGTTTTTTAAAATAGGAGGGTGGAATGTAGAGAGGTAAAGTAGTAAAGTAGGCGCGTGAGAACCACCATCTTTGCAAGAGCCACCCTACCTGAAATAGACAGTGGGAGCGTTTTCCAGAATGTCATCTGTAAGTAAATAGAGGAAGTGGCCCTAGTGATGTTTCCATCAAAGAGGTCAGTTTTAGTGCTGTACATGTGGACACCCAAATAACGGAACGTACCTGTGCACCAGGATACTGGTACCCCTCCCAATGAGTACCCCGGGTCTGGAGTGGACAACAAAAACGGGAAGAGAGGGAACTTCGCAGCGTTAACCTTAAGCCCGAATACTGTGGTGAACTGTGACAGTGCTGAATCCAGTGTATGGGGGATAGCGTGATGGTCTCTTGCGTATAGCAAAAGGTTGTCGGCATATAGGGAGATGGTATGTGTGCTGTCATCCAAAGGGATGCCCAAGTCCATTTGGGCACGAATAAATGCCGCTAACGGCTCCACTGCCAAAGAGAAGAGAAGCGGGGAGAGCGGGTATCCCTGACAGGTCCTGCGACCCACCCGAATGGATTCTGATATGAAGGGGCCCTGTTTTAACACAGATCCTTGGGCGCCAATATAATAGCTGCACCATACTGAAGACATAGGGACCTATGCCAAACCTTGGTAGCACTGCAAAGAGGTAGTTCCACTCCAGGGAGTCAAATGCCCTCAAGATTGAGCACAAGGTATCCCAAGTAACGCCAATTCAGGGGGGCGTATTCAGCTACCCTGAAGTAGCGTCAAAGATTAAGTGCGGTGTTCCTGGCAGGGACAAAGCCATTCTGGTCCATATGCACCAGGGAGGGTACATAGGGGGCAAGTCTGCTGGCAAGGGCTTTACCTAGGATCGTATAGTCAGTGTTTAGCATCGCTAGGGGCCTGTAGGATCTTAGGGCCGTGGGATCTTTGCCTGGCTTCAGCAGAGAGACAACGTTAGCTGTGCAAAGAGAGGGGGGAGGAGCGTGGCACTTTCAAGCGCTGCTGTATAGAGCTCATGCAAACGGGGTACTAGGATCTCCGCATAAGGTGTCCAGCTCCTGAAATTGGTCAATGGTTAATGAGGGCAATTGCTCTGAGTCGAGAAATGAGTCTCCATGCGTGGTAGATGTATAAAGTGTGTTATAGTGTTCAGTCATGGCCTCATGTATGCCAAGTTGTGTGTACTTCAACTGTCCGCCCTCGTCCCTGATTGTGTGTATGCGTTGATGGGGGTGCTCCTGTCTAATAAGGAAAGCAAGCAGTTTACCTGTCCTGTCAGATGAGGGGTGTGTGTGGGCTGAGTGGGCTAGATAATTGTGGCAACATAATTTTTTTAGCAGTTCCAAGCGGTCTGCCTGCAGCGTCTCAAGTTGTGCCCCTGCTTCAGGGTGTGTAACTATCTGTGTTTCCCACTGTAGGAGTCTCCACTCTATGCAGGCGAGTGGGGTCTCTAATTGCTTACGGATACTCAAGGTTAGACCTAGGCAGTGCCCCCTAGCAGTGGCCTTAAAGGTTTCCCACTCTATCTGGGGGGATCCAGTGGAGACATCATTGAGTGCAATTTATCCAGCCACAGCAGCCTCTAAGGAGCTGCGGAAGGACTTATCCGTCAACGCTGCCGTCTGCAACCGCCAGGCAGAGGTCTAAGGGGGTCTCGTCTCCTAGCTGAGTGTCACGATCTGCGGATTGTGATCTGAGTGGGTGCGGCCCAGTTAGCTAGTGTCACTAATCAAAGGGAGAATAGCTGTCGTTGTTAGGATGCGGTCCAGCCGCACATGAAGATATTGGACTCAAATATCTATGAGGGACCAATGCTCAAGCCAGTTACGCAGTGATTGTGCATAAGAAGAGGGCGAGGTGCGGGTGAGGGGTGGGAAGGAGCGGTCAAGTGAGACGTCAAGAATCAAATCAAATTCACCGCCCAATATTCAAGGGATACCTCCCCATCTAGAAAGCGTGGCTGAGAGACCATTGAGGAAAAGATGCTGTTCTGTATTGGGAGCATATATAGAACCTAACAGGAGTGGTTGACCATTACGCCTGCCCTTTGCACAAACATAATGCTCCACTGGCTCAATTATAACCTCCTCTTCTTCCCAAGGGACCCTTGCCCGCACCCAAATCAGGGCACCACTGGCCTGGGATGAATAGTTAGTGCAGTATACATGTCTGCGCCAGCGAAGTCTGCTTCCTTCCAAGCTGGTTAAGTGTGTCTCCTGCAGAAAAGCGATGCCCGTAGCTCTGCGCTTTAGGTAGGCGTATATGGCATATCTATGTGCTGGGGTGTGAATGCCCCTAACATTCCAGGAGATGATGTTAACGTCTGTCATGTGTATGGGATAGACCGTGGTATCTAGACTGCGCAGAAGATGGTGTATGTGATAGCTGCAGAGCGGGCCTAAGATCACTGTGATGGGCAACATATGAAGAGGAGAAAACCATAATATTCAACGTAAGATGAAGAACTGCATAAGAGCGAACACCAAACTGGGAATGACCCAAACTAATATGCCTAAACTTGGCGATTAACAAGTAGTCAGTTGTTGACTGCAAAGGGGTATGCCCGAGGAAGGAAAAGCATCCGGAATCCCATCCCATACCTCTTAACACCGAGAATTGGCACCCTAAGGCGTCTCTTGAGATGGGCTAGTGAATGCATGCGTGAGAAGAGAACCACCTGTGCGCGAATCTGAATTGTAATTACACAGTTCTGGCTAATCAACAACCCATATTGTGACAGTGGTTACAACAGGCAGCAACATTTAACAATAGTGTCTGACGTTTGAGGCGTAACATCGGGAGGCCGACGAGAGTCCGGGTCCACAGACCAAGCCTGCAAGGAATCAGTGTCTCCCTTGGAACTGGAAGGTGACAACACAGAACCAGGTGCCTCCCTAGAGGATTGCAGGGTCGACACAATATGCAGGGCATTCTGCCGTTTCGATTGGATCTGGTCTGGGTCCGGGGCGATGAGTGGTGAGGTCCGACGACGTAACCCCGCTCCTCTACCTTTCCGACACCTACTCTTGTGTCTTATTTGCACCATTGGCCTCTTCTTGTGGCCTTGAGGCTGTTGCCTGCCCTTTTTCTTCAAGCCAGTCCCAGGCGTCGGCTAGGGAGTCAAGGAACCGCGCTGCGCCACTATTTGTTACCCAGAGGTGGGCCGGGAATAGCAGGGAGTAACGTATGTCCTCATCTCTAAGTTGGCGTTTCACTGCTCCGAAGTTAACCCGCCTCCTCTGTACCTGGGCCGCATAGTCGGTGAAGGAGGAGACTAGGACATTTTGTACCTGGAGACCCCGATGTCTCCAAACCTCCCTTAGTATCGCATCCCGGTCATGAAAGTTCAACAGGCGGATTAGAAAAGGAGGTGCCCCGAGTGGAGGCCTACGGGCAGAGACCCTGTGTGCTCGTTCAACCACGTATTGAGGGGAGAGTGTTCCGGGAAGAAGCAAGTCCCTCAACCAGTTCTCTGCATAGCCCACTGCATCCTGGCCCTCCACCCCTTCCGGCAGGCCAATCACCTGAACATTGTTTCGGCGCGAGCATCCTTCAGCATCGTCCAGCGTTTCTGCATCACGGCCCTCCACCCCTTCCCGCAGGCCAATCACCCGAACATTGTTCTGGCGCGAGCGCCCTTCAGCATTGTCCAGCTTTTCTTCGAGGGTGTAGACGCGGTCAAGCAAATCCTGCAGCATCGCGGTGTGATTGCGTGTTTTGGGCTGGAGGTCTGCTAGCACAACCTCTGCTCACTGCACTCGTTCAGACAGTTTTTGGTGGTCAGTGTGCAGAAGCATGAAGTCGGAAGTGACATTTTCTATTCTGCCCTCAAGAGTGGTCCGAGTCTGGTCCAGCGCTGTGCCTATCCTCTCCACCGCAGCCAATATAGAGTCCAGTTTTGAGGGGAGATCCATCTGATTGGGCTCAAGGGGTTTCCCTGTAGTGACTGATACTCCCTTGACCGCGCCCTCCATCTTGAGTGGAAGCCGAACAAAGATGACCCATTACTAATTGCTGTGCACTAGGCATAGGGCATGCTGGCTTAATGTGCTTGAGGACCCCAGGACTAGAAAGGAGGGGAAGGCCAAGGCTCAGCCTGCGTTTGAAATGTGCTTAATAGTGCCTAGCGGACTAGGCGCCTCAGTCAATCACTGTAAGATACCTGTCCCGGGATTCTGTGGCCTCTGCAGGGATTTCGTGGCACCAACTATCAGATGGGCTAGAAGACAAGCGGGTGTCTTTAAAGGGCACCGCTCGTGTAGGTGACTGCGTTTGTGGGGAAAGTAGAAGCCGGGGCCCAACACGACCCGAATCAGTGCTATGCAGACCACAAGGAGGGCCTCTGCCGCCCCAGCACTCTCAATGCATCAAACAATCGGGTCAGGGATGATCAGCCCAGGCCCGACACGACCTTCGTGCTGCGTAGTAGGGCCTTGTGCACTGTGCGGAATCGGGCGCTGTCCCTGCATCGCACCTCCCAAGGGGCTTAGGCCCAACTGACACCCGTGCCCCAATCCGCGCCGTGGATGCATACCTTATGTCATTTATCCGCCCGACCATTCTGTGACACAGTTGTAACTAGGCACAGTCCGCACTCCCAGCTGTGTAGATTATGGGCGCTACAGTTCAGTCAGTTAGAGGAGTACCATAGCACCACAGCTGAATGAAGAAGGGCTAATGTGCAGCAACGAGGGGATGGGCACGCAAACCTCAATCTACCTGCAGCTCTACTGGGATGATAACGAGAGTGAGCTTAGGGCAGGACCACCACCAGTCAGGAGGAATTGCTCATGGGGTAGCCGGCCACAATGGTTCCAATGATCGTGGGCCGCCTGGACTGCACAGCTGCATCCCGGGGGCAGCCAGTGTGCCCTCTTTGTGTAGTACTCCTCAGGCGTTGTTGTGAGGAGTCGGCTCCGGGCCTCAGTCCCCGGGTTTACTAAAATCTGCCACCAGCTTGAAGGGAGGAGGGACACAGCGGCAGGCCTGTGACACCAACGAAAGCCACTCAGGCAGTCCAGCCTCCGTATCGCTCATCTTCCAGTCCCAGGGCAATGTGGAAGACAGGGGCACACCAGGGGAAGGCCCACACGCAAAGCACTCAAAGACTCTTACCAGGGGGACCACGGGGGTCTCAGCCGGACGTGAGTGATGCAGATGGCAGCCCACAGGCGCATAGGCGTTCCCTCTGCAACCGGGAGCACTGGCCTCGCCCCGCCTCTCAGTACCGCAGCACCGCCATCTTGTCTATTACGCAGCTCCATGCTGCGAGGATCCGCTATGTCGGCAGCTGAGCCAGATGTCCTTGCCTCTGATCACGCAGCCATCCACCGGACTCTAAGCATTCAACGGCCGGCTGCACACCTCAGCTTGGTCATCACTGGGGCTGCACCGATCTGTGAGCGCCCGATCTGTGCAGAGGAACACAGCTCCCGCCTCGGATCAGAGTCGCCCAGGCAAGCCAAGGTGCCGCATCAAGGCCCAACATTGGCGGCGCCAGCTCGACTTCAATCCGCCAAGGTCACAATCCGCCAGGGTCAGGGACACAGTCCACTGCGGATCAGCCCTCTCACAACAGTGGCGGAGGGGCCAAGAACTCGATAGGGGCTCACCACAAGGGTCAGCGGGACGTCGATCCAATGTCACCGCTTCCGGGTGCCCTGCTGGGTCAGGAATGGCTGCACAAGACATCATGGGCTCCCCTGCACACCACCCACGCATGCAGGTATGTAGAATTCCTGCCGGGGATGAGGATGGCCAGGATAATTAGGGAATGAACTGCGGAGCGCAATCAGAACGCCTCCGACATCTTAAGCGCTTGGACACGCCCCATCTTGATCATAGCTACTGTTGTTATTAATTTATTTCGTTCTGATTTATTAACAGTTGCTATTGCAACTTGTTGGGGAACTCGGCTGCGTTTTCTGGAACTACTCTTTATGGGGAGTTCATTCTTTTTACTAACTAGAAGCTCTACAATCCCGAAAGAACTCTTTATGGGTTTTTATTTTGGTTAAGACTCCTTAGATTAAGATTGGGGCTTCTTCCTTTATGGAACATGCTATTTCTTGCGGACTCTAACAACATCTTTCTCATTATTTCTGTAAATTGACTAATCTGGGAAAAAACACGACAAAAACAATTACGAATCTCTTAATGAAAAATAAAGCTTTCAAATGTTTTCAAACCTCTCGTCACTGACCGAAAAATTAAGATACTGAAAGTTGATGATTTTATTTGAAATATATTGGATTACAGCTCCATTCTAATATGGCGGCAAAGATCTATTTGCCTGGAGACGCCAAAAATAGGATGCAGAAAGAACAATTGATGGACAGAATGCTGAACAGTGTCACACATTCAGTACATGGATTTGTGCCTAAATCCATAGCTGTTTTGCTCCCCATGCCATTCCAGTTTAAACCCAGCCAAATGCAAATCAGTCTTGATCCTGCTCCCCATCCCCATTGGAAAAATAGGAGGCTGCTGTAAATGTTTTGGGTTTGCACTGGTCATGAACTGGCCCCCAAATTTTGGGCGCTGATAGATCTGGTAGCAGAAGGATGGTTTACACACTGAATGGAGCTATAAAATAAATCTCAAACCTTTCTTAAAAATCCGGATTCCCTAATCAAATGTCCAAAACTCAAAGATCTGACAAGGTGGTACTCGAACGCAATTGCGGTTTAGAAGGTGTTAGTATTACTAGGGCAAATGTTTTGGTTGTGAGTGGGTTGTAGTCTGTTTTCTTTAGGGTACGCAAGTGAATGGCAAAGTATTGATTAGAGGTTCAAGGAAAGAGGTTGACGATTTCAGGCTTGTCGTGGCCGAAAGATTCTGAGTTAATGGATAACAACATTTAAACATGTTTGCAGGATTTAGGTGTAGTGTGTGCGGAACCATCACCTACATCAGTAATCTAGTTATTTGAGATTTGTTTGTGATCGACTAATACTGAGTTATGTTAGTTGAACCTAATAGTACAAACGGAGGAAACTGCATTGAACTGGGTGATTTCCAGCTGGTCGGGATCTCACTTGCCATTGTGGAAAATGTCTTGAGTGGTTTTAATACTTAGTGTCTTTTAGTAGAGCAAACAAGAAGTTATTTAAGAAGTTATTTAACAGAGTTGTGTGAAAATTGTAAAGGAGGGTGAGCTTTGTGAATTGTAAGATTGTGCGTTATCGTGTTTCGTGCTCGGATTGGTCGGTTGGTGTGCTTTCACGCTGGGATTGGTTGGTAACGTCACAGTGCCACGCTGGGATTTGATCTTTAAAAAGTGAATTCTGTCTTTGGATTTGGTAGTTGGCTTCATGAGAAATAGTAGCTGAAACTTTAATGGGTTGCAGTAAATTGATGTAAACAGAATAGAATCATGAAATTAATTTTGATTGAAATTACAGAAACCAAACTGTTATCATGAAATGTTTCAAGGGATTTAAGAAAATGGTGAGAGTGGACATTACTATTCCAGTAAGTATGGGAGGGGATGCACCTCCTGAGGGTACTCTTGCATATATTAGGACTACTGAACATGGTTTGAATACATGTTTTTGGCTTCAACGGTGGAAAAGAATTACTGAGAATGAGGGTTCATTGAATTTTCCTAGATATGAGACATTTAACACCAGAATCCTGGATCATTTGAAGGGAAAATTGTATGAAATCAGGCCACCACCTCGACCTACTCAATGTGACGCATTTAATGTTTGGGAGAAGGTTGCAAGGGAAAAAGTGAAGTAAAAGTACAAGAGGAGAACTAGGTAAGCGGTGCAGAATTATGCAAAAGCTCAATGGGATGAGGGACAACGTAGATGGGGAAAAGCCATTGTTGAGGGAACTAGGTTATATCCAGTGCTTACCTCGGAAGCTGCAAATAAGGAAAAGAATAAGTCTGCCATCAAGAAAGAAGGGGATGAGTCAGATACTGATTCAGGGGATGAGATATGAGAACAGATGTTGAATTTCAGACCCCGCCATCACATACTACCCTTGCCAAACAAGGAGATTTGAATGCCAGTACTAGTCTAACACTGGCTTCAGCCCCAGTGGATCCACGTTTAACACCAACTGAACGGCTGTTACAAGTCTTGCAGATTGTACCACCAGTTATGGCTCGATCACCAGCTGTAGTTATTGCTAGAAAGACCATAGTTGTTGTGCCTACCACAGTCCTCGTTCCTATTGTTAATGCTGCAATTGCATCCTGAGTAGTTGTGAGTGCTCCCATATCAGCAGAAGTGAGGTCAGAAATACAGCCAATGGCTATGTCCGGTTTTGTTCCGACTTCCCAAAATTCACAGATAGTTTTGTGGAAGCCACCACAAACTCTGCAAGCCTTAGTGGATGAGACACTGGTCTTTAAACCCCTTATGGCTTTTAGTGATTTAAATAATACTAGTGAAGGGTACATACAAGCAGGTCTGGAGGAAGTTACAAGAGAGAAGAAAAGTGAGGCTGTGGAATCTCAAGAGAAACCAGACACAGAAAGAGAGAGATCTTTAGATATACCAAATTTAAATGTAGAACTGGAGGAGATGATAAGGGAATGTTTGGTATTGGAACATTTAAATAAATACCAGAGGAAAGAATTAATTTACCTGTGAAAGGAAGTTACACGAAGGGCTGCTTTGGTGCATGATCAATTGAGAGAAATATCCAAGAAATACAAGGTGGATCTCACCAATAACATAAATTTGCATCAAAGTTACAGAATGGAGTTTAATGTTATGGCCAAAGAAAACATGAGAATTACAGTCATGCGCTTGCATATTGTGGAATTAATCAAATGCATTCCCAGATGGAAGGATACGAACAATTGGAAATTAGATGGGCAAACAAGCATGAAAACAAATAGAGGAAAGCAGCTAGTGTAAGAGGACAGGATGAACAACATGAGAATGAAGTGAAAGTTTATCCAGTTAGAGAAATAGAAGGAGGAACGTATGCATATGTTCCTTGGAGCAGAGGAGATTTAGAAGCATTCATGAACAATTTTCCAAAGTTACGAGACAAGCTGGTGCAATTGTATGTATTGTATTTTAATTGCATTTATATAGCGCTTACTACCCCCGACGAGGCGTCAAAGCGCTTTTTTGGCAAGTAGCACGGTACTCCGGACCCCAAAACAATTAGTGATGCATTAGTATAGTGAAATATGAAATTAATTTGAGCGGTGGATATGTTAGTCTGTTATTTGGATTGAGAATGATAGTGGAGGGATAGAAGAGGGAAAGGTTTGCATTTATATAGCGCTTACTACCCCCGATGTGTTGCTGAAGAGCTTTTCAACGAGTAGCGCGCTACTCTGGAACCAAAAAAGTATTAGTGGTGAATTAAGCTAGAGAAATATGAAATTAAATTGAGCGGGGGACATTAGTGGGTTATTTGGATTGTAAAAGGATTTTGGAGGGATAGAGGAGGGAATGGTTTGCATTTATAAAGCGCTTGCTACCCCTCATAAACACACATATATTCATACACACACATACATACATATATATTCACATACATATATATATATATATATATATATATATATATATATACACACACACACACACACACACACACACACACACACATATACATATATATATACACACATACATATGTGTATGTATATATGGCCAGCAGCGTGTTTAAGAGGCCCCGTTCCACTTTCAGGCCGGAGCATTGCTGGCACAGCTGTTGACTTTTCCGAGGGATTGGTAGCTCCAGCCCGCCTCAGACTACAGAGCGGGGATAGGGCTATTGCCGGGAGCAGCTCGTCCCTGCACGAGGAGTCGGTAATCATTGCATCCCGACTCGCGGCCCGCCCGGTTCCTGCAGGAGGGGCTGGAACGTCAGTGGGGGCCTGAGGGAGTCAAAGGACACCATTTCTAAACGGGGCCAGCCATCATAACAGCATTCACCATTTCTCCCCGTAGACATTGACAACTATTTTGTTTCCCCCGTGCATTGCCTTTCCCCAACTGGTGAACTCTGGGTACTGTAGTGAAGAACTAAAGACTACAGAGGGTGTGCAAGCCAACAACTGTGGGTGGAGCTCTCCGACCAATGAGAGAGCAGTAGGAGATTAAAAGGCGGAGATGGAATAGTGCTTCGTTTTTGGAGGCATCTGACGAGGCGAAGAGTCGCCGAAATGCATAATGCCCAGTGTCCAATATAAGGCTTCCTACAGGATTCCCCCGTGTGGCCTCTTGCTTCTCGGCATCGGAGGAGTGTTTTTGGATACATATATACATACACACACACATATATATATATATATATATATACACATACACACACATATACACATATATATATACACATACACATACATACACACACATATATACACATATATATACACATACACACACACACATATATATACAAATTCACTTAAAAAACCATAGGTTTCACACATGTTATAGTTAGCTGTACATTTCACTCGTAAAAAACCAATGAAATTCCACGTTATAGTTAGATCAGGTAACTATAACTTGCGCGTCCACAATAAGCTGCTGATGACATCACATATTACATCACTGATGACATGGTCAGTGACATCACTCATGACATCAATGATGACATCTGAAATTACACATTGTGGATTGTGGTCGCGCAAGTTATAGTTACCTGATCTAACTATAACGTGGAATTTCATTGGTTTTTTACGAGTGAAATGTACAGCTAACTATAACATGTGTGAAACCTATGGTTTTTTAAGTGAATTTGCAAGGTTTTGTAAACGATAATTCCTAACTATAACGTGTGTGAAACCTATGTTTTTTTCAGTGAATTTGTATGGTTTTTCACGGAGCGCACTTACAGATATATATATTGATTTAAATGCTATTTTCTCAGGACCTACTGAACAGATTTACACCAGACCTACAAAAGGCACATCCTTGACCTGAGGACTACCTCTCTGCCAAATTTCAAGTAATTCTGTTCAGCCGTTCGGGCTGTAGCTCGGACTAAAGGTCCTATGGGAAAATGCATGGGGAATACGCGTTTTGGGACCCCCCTTTTTTCTCAGCCCCCGCTTGACTAATCCCCCCCCCCCGAGACTTTCAGGGTAGCGTAGCGCCCCATTAGTTTTGAAAATTTCGCGAGGATTCGTCGACCGGCGCCAAAGTTATTCCAAATAGAATGTTGCGGATTTCCTATGGAAACACGGTCCTAACTATAACTATCTACTGGCGACCGCCAGTAGATAATATACACACACACACACATATATATATATATATATATACACACACACACACATATATATACACACACGCATATATACACACACGCATATATACACACATATATATGCCACAAAGAGATCCTTTTGCTTGAAAGAACCTGAGGGACACCATGGGGTACTTCAAACAGGGGATTTATTTCAAATGTCTGTAAACAAAACCATCAGGATAACATTAAGAACGCTGTTCTGGACTGTGGTAGTCGAGGCAGTTTAAAACAAATACTCCTCCCGAGTCCCCAAAACGCCTCAAACCACACTGATCCACTTCTTGGGTGGCCTGGAAAACGCAGATACAGTGATCCGGATTCCTTCGTGGAGTCACAAACTGCAGTTAGCATCAGCACAGATACCGCGGGTGGGTGTGATGGGTCAGAGCCTATCCATTACCATGAATACAAAGAAAGTGCCAAAGCTGCCCCGGATGACTCTGTCCTCTTGTTGAGACGGGTCTCCTCCATGTGTGCCCAGTACTTGCACACAATATATGGCACGAAGAGATCCTTTTACTTGAAAGAACCGGAGGGACACATATATGTATATGACGAAGAGATCCCAGTGCCACGGCAGATACTCCGACACAACACAAGGGCACAGACTCCGAAAGCTGGTGTGAAAGTGATGAAAGTTTATTCACACATCAAGAGGTCCAACATGACGCGTTTCGGCTGCCAAACATGCAGCCTTGATCACATAGCGCTTTGTGTGAAAATGTGCAGAATATATACAGGTGGATGCAGTAATCTGATTACTATGTCTATGGCAGTGAGTAGGTAAATTTACTACATCTTTTACTACGTACTTACATCGTCATGAGTGTCATTTTACTGCGCGAAGGAAAGCAGGCTGTCTATAACATTGCAAGATAATTAGACAACATAAAAAAGAGACTAGGTTCATAATGAAGACTGAAATTCCCCTGGTAGTCTGATTTCAAAGAAGAA